>NC_140801.1:6167500-7367500 GCF_037176805.1 Vigna unguiculata
GATCATTTTTAACGTTGGGCTTTTTTAGGCAAGCGTTATAGGGGTGACATTATAGGGCTTTTTTACTTTAGAAACTTTAGAGAGTTGTTTTTCATTTTCTTCACTTCTTGGATTCTCATGAAGTTTCTCAAGTTTAGTTAACGTAGATACATTTTTTTCATCTTCATCACAAGTCTTCGTCTTGAAAAAAGAATAAAGTTTTTACTCTTTATCATAATTTTTCTAATATGAATTTTTCACCTCTCATCTATTTAGAAAAAGAAAAAATTATGAATACCCCAAACTAAATTTAAAAACCAAAACTCCATATTTTAATAAAATTAACAACTTCTAAATGATTAACTTCTCTTATTTTAAAGAAGATTCCTAATATTGCTCTTCCCTTACACAATTTCGAAGTCTAAAATAACTCCATTTACACAAAGAAGAGTTCGATCAATAATTAGATCATGATTTTATTATCGGTAACAAATAGAGATCTGCCTATAATGTAAGCCACGTACAACAGGAAAATATATTGTTTCTAACATAAAAGGGGTAAAAAATAAACTTACTCAAAAGAAGAAGTTGTTCAGTCCAAAATGTTCCTTAACTCCTTAATTTTGCCTTAGTGCAATTTCATTTTGAAAATGATGAGAGATTGACGGTGAAAATTGAGATTGAAAGAAGAGGTGAAAAAGAAAGGTATGGAAAACAGAGAAACCAAATAAAGGAGAAAAAAATAATAGAAGAGGAAGAAAACATAGTTTTCAAATTCTAAAAAAAAATTTCTAAACTAAATTAATATAAATAATAAAATAATACAAAAATATATTTTTAAAATATATAAATTTTAAAAAAACGTTGGAGGAGCCATGGCTCCTCTCAGTCCTTTAAAAGGACCGCCCCTGCCTACGAGATTTCCTTGTAGTTTGAACGGGCTCATCTCAGTATTATATTATTTTCCCTCATCAAGCATCGTAGCCATTTAAAATCTATTTTCAACAAATCTCCTTAGATGTCATAGAGATAGGAACTATTGCTCAACTAATATGAATTTAATCTAATTGTTGTAAACCCCGCAAACTATTGACAGTAAGGATGGGAACAGGGCGGGGCAGGGACATGTCTCGCTATCTCATACTCATCCCCATAAAATAAATTGATCCCCATCCTCATTCCCAAACCCAACAGATATCAAACTTTTGTTCCATCCCCATCTCCACCGAGTAACAGGTATATACTCGTACGCATACTCGTACACGCTTTCTTACTGTTTCAATATTAATTAATTTTTATAAAATAATAAAAAATTATGATAAAAGAAAAAATATTTATTAAATATTCAATATTAAGAGGATAGTTGTTTATTTGATATCAAATATTTAAAAAGAAAATATAATCGTATACATTTCAAATTAGAATACAAAATAAAATTTCATGATAACCAAAAAATTTACTAAATTTGCAAACATTAATGAAACATGGTTGATAAAATTTAAAAACATTTAAAAAAATATAAAAGAAAAACAAATATTCAAAATTAAAATATTTTAAAAAATGTTTGTTTGCTTCAATTTTTTAAATTCTAATGAATCTATTTTTATGCACAAATAAAAGTTAAAATACATCACTTGAACAAAATCATGCAAAGAACAAAGATTAAACTAACAATAAGAAAATTTTAGTATAAATCTTGTATCTTTTAAACTTCGATATATGTTCAATAGTCATAAAAAAATTTATAACAATTACATTAAATTTTTTATTACAAGAAATAAAATTTATTTATATAATTATTGTGACAAAATTACAGTATGATAATGGGTTAGAAAATAAAAAATAATTATATAAAATATATCAAAAAAATATTCAACATGATAAAAATAAAAAATAAATAAAAATATAAAAAATGTATCAAATATGTGTCTTAGAAACAATTTGGGAGACTGTTGAATAATATCACTCAAAGGAAAATAAATGTATAGTTCAAAGTATGAATAGATGAAAAATACCTTAAAGATCTAAGAAAACTTTTCAAATATAACTATAGTCAATGGTTGAGAAATAATAAAAAATATTTTAGCGAAACAAAAGAGTTATTCAAATGAACAAAATTAATAATAATAGAGTCAAGAATATAATTTCTTTATATTACCTAGTAAATGAAAGGTTTATTTTATTCATCACTTCAATTGAGAGTGTTAAACATTTTCATGTTAAAGGAAAATATACAATAAATAAAAATATTAAAAAAAATGAGAAATATTCAAATGTGAGACATAAAAATATCTAATTGACATACATCATTTGAATATAATTACATAAAGATTATGATCAGATGAAAAATATATTGAAGATGCAAACGAATTTCATAACAAACCAAACAATTAGAAGAAATAAAAAATAACAAGTGTGTAGTAATATATATATATATATATATATATATATATATATATATAGGTAAGGTTACTTAATTGACTATGAAGATTTTAATAATTTAAACGGGGACAGGGATATAGTGAGGACGGGTATTATGACGGGTATAGGGACGGGGACGGGGTGGATATGTACATCCCCATATCCATCCACATGCCCAATTGAAAAAGTCAGGGATTCCCCATACTCATACCCATACCCATGCAGGGATTTTCCGTGACAGGTTCGGGTAATACCCACGGGACGAGTTTATTTGTCATCCCTAATTGACAGTGAGAATGATATCCTCTAAAGGAGGCATATTGGTCAAGGAATCAGATTCCACTAGCACATCATCATCTAGATTCTTAACAAGATAAGATTCATTCATAGCACAAATATTATCATGATTATCAACCACTGGTTCTGGCTGTGACTGAGCAACAAGCTATACTCCAATAGGTTGCACAATGAAAGACTGAACCACATATTCCACTACAAAACTCCACAACAAGCTCCACTACAGGCTCCACCATAGGCTTTGTAACATCCTGTCAGGATATTACGAATTTTTTAATAAAATAAAGAAAATAATTAAATATGCTACATTTAATAATACCTCATTTCTCAAAATGCGAGAAATTTAAAACTTTTATTAACGTCCAATAATAAAGTAAAATCCACAAATTATAACATCTGGAAATAATATAAAAACATCTCGTAATGTTTACAAAATTGTTTCAAAACCAATAATAGAAATATAAAACTCTCGAGCTATCCCCTTTCTGTGGCTAAGCTCCACCAGAACCACCTGCATTAACATCATCTGCTCACGTATATCGCGTACACGTTCATCGTCAAACACAAGCAAATAGGGTGAGCTTAACAGATAAAGCATATAAAAGTTATATACACATATACAACACATTTATATAAGCAACACAAACATCCTAATGAATCCTATCCTTTTATCTCATAACACTGGCCGCCACCAGGTTATTCATGTTCTACATCTTCTAGTGATTACTTCAAGATGACTTGCTGCCATACTTATCGGCCACAACCGATACAGCACATGCGGGAAGCCATGTTACGGATCATACACCGTAACGCCAGGTGGAGTTCCCAAATACGAATATAGTTCGCAATGTTCCAAGACTACCAAACTCGTCAGTCAACTACTGAGGAAGGCAATCTATCTGGACCCATCCGTATTGGCCATAACCAGCACACTCACACCGACAACACTCACCAACCCGAGCCACAACTCAAGAGTTTCTCGTGTTCATCCGCCATCCCGAGCCACAACTCAAGAGATGTTATTTCGAGCCACAACTCAAGGAATACCACGTGCTTTAACCCCTATCCCGAGCCACAACTCAAGGGATACGTTCTGAGCCACAACTCAAGGAACACCAACAATCCCACCTTTGAAGCATCACCAAAAGCCTTGTAGATCACGCCTACAGAATCAACAACCCAAGGTTGCAGCAGCAAAATCGCTTAGCGGGGGACACGTGCCGCCAGGCGCTGCCGCTTCCAAACTGCCTGGCAGGGGACACGTACCGCCAGGTGCATAGCTCCTCATTGCTCACTGTTCCATAGTTATTGCCTGGCGGGAAGCTCTTTGTCACTAGGCACCACGCGTGTGAACTGGCCACTGTATTACTTCTATCACCTGGCGATTTGCGTATTATCGTCAGGCTCCATGACAGTATTTTCACAGATGACAATTCTGGTTTAAGTTCAAGTTTCCTTGCTCATGTCCTCACTCACAGATTCACTCAACCAGTTCATGGCCATATCCTGTGTACTCCCAAAGTGCTTACAACTTACCACCACTAGCAAAATTTCCACATTATTAGTTTCTAAATTCAAGACCTTATTAGTCATCCTTGGGATCACCCATTCTCAACTCAATCATATACACTCTATAACTAATATGAATACCACTTGTCAATAAATTAAAGCCACTAATAATATCGCCCCCCAAATCCCCAAGGGTTAGTTTTTACCTCAAGGCATTGTTCCATTCCATTACTTACAATTTTAAGTGGATTTTCTTCAACCAATAGAATTATTCATAAAAATTCCCACTTCTCATATAACTAACACATAACAGTGCATTCCTTGTGTTTTCCAACTAGATATCATAATTATCATATATGTTATACCAAATATTGTCCCATGTTTTCCTACCTTTACTATAGTATAGCATCAAACCGAATAAGGTAATTTCCTACTTCTTATTTGTATCACCATCACCAGGAATTATGTCCAAATACCATTTATAACACCAAAATCATCAAGAACCTGACCCATCCCAAAATCACAGAACCATCAAAAACCCATAGTCTCTCAAAGGTGGCTGTATCTGAGATGGCGCCTGGCGACAGGCCCTATGCCGCCAAGCGGTGCATAAGAAATTCTGGAAAATCCAGAATTTTCCCCTCTTTGCGTACTCTCCTAAAGGCCATCGAGTTAGTCTTCTTCCTGCTCAATTTTCTAGTCCTAATGCGAGTTCACCTACATTCAACTAGTGTATTGCTCACACGCCCCCTTTCCTAAATCATGTTAGAATTCCAACCCCAAATAGTTTCTTAAAATTAGACCCCAACCCTTCCAAACCCTAAGGCTTATTTACACTGTTCCATCAATTTACACCATCAATTACACTAAAAATCAATGAATTACGACATTAGATCATCTCTTAATACCCAACCTTTGATTTCCCTCCGAACAAAATCATGTCAAAATGCCCAGAATAGCAAAAATCGAGTCATAGACCCGCGTCGCCTGGCGGTTCAACCAATGTCGCCAGAAAACACAAATATGGGTACAGTACTATGCGTCACCTGGCGACTAGGGAGGTTCCGTCAGGCGGTTCCTTTGCAGGAACCCAAATACGTGCCAAAAATGCATGTGCCGCCTAGCGGCTATGAATAGTCCGTTAGGCGATTTCTGGAAAATTTCCAGAAATGCAGATTGCAATGCAAACAGAAAAATGGCTAATCATATACATGCTATAAATCATACAATTATGCATAAAAACATAGATAGATTGTGGTTCAGCTCCCCTAACCTGGTTTTCGTGCTTAAGATGGATACTTGAGAGTTTCCTTTGTTCAACAATAGGGTTTCCTTTAACCTTTCAAATTCAAGCCAAAACTAAATTAAGCAAAATAAAGTTTAATTTGAGTTCTTCAAGACTTAAACCCATAACCATGTCAATGCCAAATCAATGCTAACCATCAAGCCAATTCATTTTTCATGTTAACTAATATAATCCAATGATTATATATCATTCCACAACATGATCACATATACAAAAATATAAATTAAATAAATAACACACAATTGGCACACATAGGACTCAAACCCAAGTCCTCTTACACTATAAAGTACCCTCAACCACTTAAGCTAGTACTTTTCCACATCATATAAGTTAGAATTAAATTTCATAAAGGCTTCTACTACCCGCATTTATTAATTAATTAATTATTTAATTAATTAAATTCTACGGGTCATACATGCTCCACCATAGGCTCCACCACTTGGGTTAAAAAGCCTTGAGCCCCATCTTGTATGTCAACCACCTTAGGACAATAATGTTGTTGTAATTTTGTGCCAATTGTTTTATCCCCACCAAAGATAACATTGGCATCTTGTTATAACCGTTTACAATTAGATAGATCATGACAAATCATTTTACAATTTGAATAAAATAGAGACAAGTTCACATATTCCACAATAGAAATAAACTCAAATCCTAGTCCTTCAACCAAAATTTGATTAGAAAAATCAAATAACAAATGAAAATTATTCAAGACATGTGCAAAGAAACCTCAAGACATATTCTGGGTATAATCATCTAAAGATAAAGATATACCAATTCCACGTGCTATGGAGAAAATTGCTTGTGGCTGCCAATACTTTAAAGGAAGATCATGAAATGTGAACCCAACATTGAGTTTTTGTGAGTTTAATTAAAGACGAAACAAAATCTTTTGTCCAAGGAAAAACACAAAGAATCCTAGGAGATTAATTCCAAGTTCCAACATGCAAAACCATTCAGATATCTTCTGAAGAAGAAAAAGCAAATTCATAGAACCATTTGCCAAGTTGTATTGCCTTCCATTGACCTAAATGCTTCCAAGTTAAATCAAGTTTTTTACAAAGTTCTAAACGTGTAAATGACCTATCCCCTTTTGTTAACAAAATACGCTCATGCAAATGAGTTTTGCATTCCTCCAAACCAACAAGATAAATTTCTTCAGAAATATGCACATAAACCATATCTCCCTTTATACAAGGATAAGGTAATTAGGACAAAGATGTCAAAAAAATTCGTACCTGCAGATATCCACGGATAAAACCCGCAATGGGTAAGAAATGGATATTGTAAATGGATACCTGCGGGTAACGAGTACAGGTACTTTTAATACCTGCATGTGAATGGGGTGGGTATGAGTATCATAGTATCCGTACGCGTGGACACCCATATCTGCTATACTCTAATTTAAATTAAAAAAAACATTAAAATATTAACATATTGATTTTGAATGAGTTATTTTTTATCAATTAGTTTAAAAAAAAAAATCATTTCTTTGTAAATTGTCATTCAACACTATTTAAAAGGGTTATTTGGACTTTGTTTAAAATTTATGAATGTTATGTATTGTATTTTTTTTGAATTTACGATTAAGATATGTTGTTAAATATTTATTTTTATTTTTTTTAAATACTCGCAGGTACCCGTGAATATCTGTGGATATTAAAATATTATGTGGATACCCGTATAACAGATATCCAATGAATATAAGTACGAATACTGAGAGAATATTTATCCAGCGAATAGGATACGGGGAAACTACTGCACATACCCTACCCACCCCGTTGATATTCCTAAATATCACACGCATTATTGAGGACCTAGACAAATGTAGGATTTTGTATCCACACATTTAAAAATTTAGAAAAAAAAAATGATTTTATGTAACTTTGAAAAAGAAGTCATACATATACCTCTTCAAACGACATACCTCCCTTTAACCAACCACCCTCCAACCACATGTGCAAACTCAACCGCCTCCAACATACAATCACAACCGAGCATCCCATGTGATACACAGTCAACCTTCCACACGCAAAACTTTAACATTTACACACCACCACCGAATAGGAGTTGGCAACTACTAGAGTTCGTTGTTAGCAAAAACAAACGTTTTTAGTAATATAAATTATTATTATAATATAGAATCTTAAGATTTAAAGTCTTAAAGTTTTATATCAAATTATTATATTTCAATAGAAAGGTTTTATATAATTCAAAATTCATGAACTTATAATCCTTAATATGATCTTGCAATGGAAATGTCCTTATACAATAAAGTTTTTCTTCGGTTGGACAAGATGGGCGTGCAAGATATGATATCTTCGATGACGATTTTTCAAGGTTTGATTATTTATTTTATTTTTTACATCAAGGAAAGCACTAAGAAAGCGTGAGTCAAAATGGTCAAAATTGAATCATTTATTGTATTATAAGTTAGATACAATATAACATTAACTTTTGTACTGTTATTAATTAAATTACAATGCATTGCATACATGTATTTAGTGCAAATAATGTAGCATTTAGATAATAATTAAATAAATTTACTCATTTTTAAAATACATCATCTTTAAGACGTTTTATCTATTTCAATGCGCAGTTATATGAAATTCACACTTTAATCATTTTTATTTGGTTGTTTAGTAGATATACATGAATTTAAGATAAAAATAATAATTTCCGTACGGGTAAAAGTCTTATTTAAGAATCAAAGTCTTAAATTTTATATAATTTGAGCATAGTCCAATGAAAATGTTTTATAAGACTAATGTCTTAAACTCATTATCCTGAGTAGGACCTTGTAATGAATTTTTATACAGTAAGTTTTTCTTAAATTGAAAAAATAGTTGTGACACATCCATAATAGACTATTTTAAAGATTTGGTTTCTTTAGTTAAAGAAACAACCATTGAAAAAAGTATTAAATAGAATTATTTGCAGTAAATAATTTAATTTTAAAACATATCCTTTAGTGGTTTCTCAGTGAGTTTTTTTGACTTTAAGCAAACAAATCTTGAAGAATTCTACCATCCAAAAGATCCTATGACGCATACTTATTTTGTCCAACTTAAGAAAAATTCATTGTATAAGGACATTTTCATTGCAAATCATAATCAAGATCATAAGTTTTAACCATTACCTTGAATCTTAATTATAAGACCCTCCATTAAAATATGTTTACAAGGTATAAAATTTAAAACCTTGAGTGTTTCTCTATATTAAAATTTTAAATCTTAAATCTTAAATAAGACGTTTCTATAAAAATTGTTGAACTGTGAATTTTATATGACACTTGCATTGAAGTAAAAGTTGGTAAAAAATGTTAAAAGAGATATACTCACAAAAGGTAAATTTATTTAATTATATAAATGTCACATTATTTGCATTAAATACATGTATATATACTATCAATGGCGGAACTATGAATGGACAGAGGAAGTCACGGCTCTCCCAATTTTTTTTTAATTTATTATATATATATATATATATTTATATATTTTTTAAAATTATATTTATATATTATTTATATTAAATTTATATTATGAAAATTATAATAAAAGATAAAATAAAAAATTTAATGGAGACATTGATTTATTAAAGAGATTAGGATTTTGATTGGTTATAGGATTTTTTTACCGTACCATGAAAGTGTATGAGGAGAAATAAATACAAAGACATAGATTCGAAATCAGAGGTTGGAGAACATATAGATCAAGATTGAAGTAATTCTTGTATGATCTCTCAGATCAAGGTTAATATCTTATTATAATTTATGTATGTTAGATTTATGATTCTTTTTAGGATGTTTCTCCAACTTTTTATCTCAAATTAGTATAAACCTAATTATGATTTTAGGGATTCTTTTATGAAATTGGTATGAACCTAATTATACTTTTTTCCAAATTATTATATCCCTTAATTATGAAATTTAGGGATTTTGTGTTTTCTGTTTCCTATGGTAATTTTTTTTTTAAGTTTTTAATTTATACCGTGTTGCTTATTTAATTAGAGCGGTATAAGTTATTTTATGTCTTTCATTGTGATAATTGTGATTTTTGAATATAAATTTTATCTTTTTCTAAATAGGTGAGATGTGATAAATTTATATTAGAAAGAATATGATAAAGAGTAAAAAAAATTGATTCTTTTTTTAAAGAAGAAGGTTTGGGATAAAGATGAAAAAAAATGCATATATGTTAACTAAACTTTTCATTGAAAATTTCATGAGAACCAAGAATAAGAAAATGAAAATCAAATCTCTAAAATTCATAGAGTTATATATAATGAATTTAAAAATTCATTAGAACGTAATCTGGGAAAAACATCTTCAAAATTGACAATACCCACCAAATAAAATTGATGAGGTACAAAGGGCTGATCTAAAATGATATTCATGGTTTGGTATCATCATATAATAGCATGATATAATAGCGAATAATAGTCATATTTTTTTTTTGAATTCTACTATTATGTGTGTTTGTTTTAAGTAGAGGAAATGAGGAGAAAAAATGAAAAACTTTTTTTTCTAATAAAAAAATTATATATAAAAAATTTAATTTAGCACCCCTAAATTTTTTCTCCAAGTTCCGCCACTGTATACCATATCTTGCAACGTAAAGTAATCACATTAGAAAAGTTAATGTTTCGATACATCTAATGAGTACAATAAATAGTTGGCTCAGTTAAAACAAAATTGATATATTTTTTGTTTAAATTACGTACAAAAATTTTAATTTCATAAATTTTGTTTGAACTATGATTAAGATATTAAGCATACATATTTAGTTCTCAATAATTATCGCATGTATTTATTAAAACAAAATTAATATTAACATACAATTATTCTAGAAGGAACTTTTGTTATAACCTATAAAATGGAATTATAGAACAAATAGTGATTTTGAAACAGTGACACTCAATTATTTTAATAATAAAATGTTTTAGTATAAATAGTTTGGTTATAAACGAGTTTCATTATTTAAGAACATATAATTTCTTTAGAAACTACTTTTTTAAAGCTTTTTTCCTTCTCTCTTCTTTATCTTCCTCTTAGTCTTTGTTCATCATTTTGAAGATCTGAGATGTCATAGGAATCCTCGCAGTGGGTTCTTTAAATATAGTCGATTAGTTTCTTCGTTTGAGTAAGTTGGTTTTTTGTCATTTTTCTTGGTCTAATATGTTTTGTTGTTCCATGCAATTCTATACTTTGATGCATGTGTCATTTGAGTCAACAACAAGAGTGTCTACTGATTAGTGATCATAATGGTATGGTCTAATCATTCTTATGATGTTTTTATGTGTGGATAGAGCATCATGTGGGGTTGATGGTGCTTTGGTGTTTTAGGAGTTGTTAAAATTGTTTTTCAAGTGAGGATAGCTAAATTTAGCTCTTTTTTCATGGTGTTAATTTAAATTTATTGATGTATGAAAATTTAACAATGATTGTTTGGAAATTTTGCGCATGTTTGAGGTTCGTATATGTGAAATGGGATGTCTGAGTTCAAATACAAGTTATATGTGGATTGTAATTTGTATTCGATGAAATTGTATGGTTGAATTGGAATGTGAAATTATGAAACTGATTTGGGAAATGGTTAGAAATAAGTATATGGTTTGAGTAATCAGTTCCTAGGAATGTTTTAAAATGAATTGAATTGGATAAAGAAAGGAAATAGAAAAACTAGATTGAACCTTTCTCCCTGTTCTGACTTGGCGTTGGGCTCCAGATATCTACCATCAGGCACCACTTTGAGATGGCTACGTCAGAAAGCTATAAAAGCCTAGAGCTTTGGAATTTTTGTGCATGTTTGAGGTTCGTATATATGAAATGGGATGTCTGAGTTCAAATACAAGTTATATGTGGATTGTAAAAAAATTTGTATTTGATGAAATTGTATGGTTCAATTGGAATATGAAATTGGGAAACTGATTTAGGAAATGGTTAGAAATAAATATATGGTTTGAGTAATCAGTTCCTAGGAATGTTTTTAAATGAATTGAATTGGATAAAGAAAGGAAACAGAAAAACTAGATTGAACCTTTCTCCCTGTTCTGACATGGTGTTGGGCATCAGATATCTACCATCGGGCACCACTTTGAGATGGATAAGTTAGAAAGCTCTAGAAGCCTAGAGCATTGGGCATCAATCTACACTGTTGGGTTTCCACGTGATAAAGATCTTTATGGGTCTAGAGTGTTAGGCGCCATGTTAGGGTCGTTGGGCGCTCCCTTTGACAATGGTTCTTATAAAAGCCAATGTTGGGCACCACTTAAGTAGCCATGGGCACCATTCTAGAATTTAACTTCCAAAGAGCTTCAAAGCTCTTAGCATTGGGCGTGGTGGTTGTCGTTAGGCGTTGGGCAGTAAGTGTTGTATGATTGTTATAGAACTATTGGTGTGAATTTCGTATACTTATTGATCATAATTTGTATCATATGAACATTGAGATGTGATTACAAGTGTGATGTGAAGGATATGAAAGTAAAGAATAAGAAGTGGGTGGAATTCTTGTTTGTATGAGAATTGTGTTCCTCAAGGAGTGGTACACATCTCTTAGTTTTTTCTAGTGCTATGCATTCACTATGGATATTCATTGGAAGTTATCCTTATACTTTACTAGATTAACGGACTTATATAGAGGAAGGAGTCTAGGTGGTGAAGGGGGAAGGAGATTCTTATACTTGTCATGGATTCCATTTCTTTTAAGTTATAAGTGAACTCACATGGTCATGAGAGGGGGAATTAGGTACCACTACTAGAATTGTAACACTAACGATTTCATTTTACAAGACAAAGCAAAGCTTTTAGACTCCAAGTGGATGCATAAATCTGGATAATCGAGTTTAGTAATATTTTTGTGAATGATTGAGAATTTTTTTATGACTAATGAAATGATGATTTGTTAGGTTAATTTTAATTAATCTTTATATAATAATTGTATATGAAATGTTTAAATTACCATTAGTTTACCCTCTTTTGTTAACTGGTTGTTTCTCTTTTGCAATGATCATTGTTGTGGTGTGAACATATAGGAATGTAGGTGGTGATGGTGTTAGCCAGTAGGTTGAGGGCTATGTTTTGGGAATCTTTTGGAGATATGTACATGTTTATATAATGTAGTGTAATTAAATAGCATTGTCTTGTATTTTGAAGGATTCTAGAAATTTAATGTATTTTGAAAAAGTCTTAATTAGTGATTTAGTCTTATAATTTGTTGGTTTGCTTCATTTTGATCACCTTATTATTTTTGAATTAAATTTAGTTTTCCAATTTTTTAAAAGGGTTTACTTTGGTCCTTTCCATTAAATTGACGCTATGTCCATACTTGCTACATGTGAGTTCGTAGAATTTTCAATTTTTTAATACTTTTATTTTAATTTTTTAATTTGTTTTAAGAAAAACATAAAATATCACGTGTCAAGTCATGGTCGTACCATATAGCAATGGCAGTCTAACGTGTAAGTGTTATTGTCATGTGACACGATCATAACCTGACACGTGGTAGTTTATGTTTTTTTCTTAAAAATATTATAAAAATTAAAAAAATTAAAAATTCCACAAATTGACATGGGTCATGTATGGACACGGTGTTAAAATCAAGTGAAAATGAGAATCTGAATCTACTTCTCAAGAAGTTTGGAAAGTTTCTCAAGAAGTTTGGAAAGTATCTCAAGAGAAGAGGTATCAAATGTAACCAAAGGAGGTACAATTTTAAATGCAATGATTCAAACAATACTTCTAATTTCACTTGTTATAATTGTGGTAAGCAAGGAATTATAAAGCTTGAATGTCCAAACATTAATCAAACAAAAGAGAAAGGTGTTTACAAGAAAAAAGGAAAGCAAGCTCAAGGAAAGACGTGCTTACATTGCTTGAGAAGATAATGATGATTCAAGAAGTAGCTCATCATAAGAAGAAAGTGAAGAAGCAAACTTATGTCTCATGGTTGGATATAAGTAATCATCATGAAGCCAAGTAAGTTCTCTATCATCAAAAAACAAGCATGACTATTACCAAATACTGCATGACTTTGAGGAATTGCATGATGAAGCTAATAGAATTTTTGTCATAAACAATTGGCTATAAGGTTTAAAAAACTGGCTAGAAAACAAAGTTAATATGCTAGAAATAGAATTAACCGAGTTAAAAGTTGATTTTGAAACCTGAACATGATTTACAATAATTCAACCTCTTGTAATGAAAATCAGTTGATTTCAAAACCTTGTGAAAAATGCACTGTTTTAGAAAACAAAGTCAAATACCTTATAAAAAATTGTGCAAGCTTCACAACAGGAAAAACAAATTTAAAAGTTGTTCATGATTCTCAAAAGTGTGTTTCAGGAAAGGCTGGAATTGGTTGCAATTCTTTTAGTGAAAAGAAAGTCAAGAAGTTTGCTAATTTCTTTTTCACTAGCAAATCAAGTGATATATCTTTGACTGCTTGCAATTATTATATGAGAAAAGGTCATGTTTCTAAGAATTACAAAGCAAGAAAATATGATGTACCCTAAGGGATATTTGAAATGGATCCCAAAAGGACCAATAAAGGATTAACCATGTTGGACCCAACTTATCAAAGGTACTATGTAATGTAAATCTATTTTGCAGGTCATAAAGAGTGACAAGAAAGATTTGTGGTACCTAGATTGTGTGTGCGTGTGTGTGTGTGTGTGTGTGTGTGTGTGTGTTCAAGGCATATGACAGGTGATCAAACAAAATTTGCAAATTTGAGCTTTAAGGGTGAATGATTTGTGATTTATGGAGATAAAAACAAAGGAAAAATACTCGGAACTAGAGTCATAAGCAATTGATCCTCATAATGTGCTCATAGTTGAAGGATTAAAGCATAATATGTTAAGTATAAGCCAACTTTATGATAAGGGATATAAAGTAGTGTTTGAACCTAGTCATTGTCTTATCTTTGATGCATGTGGTAGCATTGTGTTAATAGGAAAAAGAGTTAACAACATATACTTTCTTGATCTGCATTATGCATCAAATAACATACATTGTTTTCTTACAAAAGAATATGATACATGGTTACGGCATGCAAGATTTTTGTCATATTCAAATGTAGCATTTAAATAGTTTGAATAGAAAGCAGTTGGTTAAAGAACTACCAAAACTTAAGTTTGAGAAGGATAAGGTGTATAAAGCATGCCAATAGGGAAAACAAACTAAGGTCTCTTTCAAACCTAAAAATTGTGATTCAACTCAAAGACCTTTCAAATTGCTTCACATGGACCTATTTGGACATTCACGAACCATGAGTCTTAGTGGGAACTTCTATGCATTGATCATAGTAGATGATTTCTCTAGGTTTATATGATACTAGTTTTAGCATACAAAAAATGATACTTATCTTGCTTTCAAAAGACTTGCCAAGGTCTTAGAAAATGAAAAAAAGTTTTAAAATTGTTTCTATTCAAAGTGATCATGGAGGAAAGTATTAAAATGAAAAGTTTGAAAGATTTTGTGATAAATATGGTATAAAACACAACTTTTCTGCTTTTAGAACTCCACAACAAAATGGAGTAGTTGAAAGAAAGAATAGATCACTTGAAAAACTTGCTCAAGTTTGATTCAAAAGCAGATGAAGGAATCTTTCTTGGTTATGCTTCAAATAGTCATGCATATAGACTTTATAATAAAAGGCTTATGATTGTTGAAGAATCTATACATGTTGTATTTGATGAATCTAACTCAAAGTTGCAAGATCAAGTGGTAATTGATGCAGATGAAGATGATATCATTCTAGAAAAGCAGGCTAGAATAGGAAATGTGAATATGTTGCATTTGTATCACAAGTTGAACCTAAAAATGTGAATGATGCATATAATGATAGTAATTGGATCATTGCCATGCAAGATGAACTTAATCAATTCACTAGAAATGATGTATTGTCTCTAGTTCCTAGAAGTGAAGATGGTAGCATAGTTAGAAACAAAGCTAGGCTAGTAGCTAAAGGTTATAATCAAGAGGAAACTACTGATTTTGATGAAACATATGCACCTATTGCTTGGCTAGAAGCTATGAGATTGTTATTGGCATATGCTTACATATGTAATTTTAAATTGTTTCAAATGGATGTTAAAAGTGCATTCTTAAATGGTTTCTTTGATGAAAAAGTGTATGTATCACATACCACCTAGTTTTGAAATCACTTTTACCTTAACTATGTTTTTAAACTGAAAAAAGGCTTTGTATGGTCTAAAACAAGCACCGCAACAGTGTATGAAAGGCTAAGCAACTTTCTCTTATCAAAAGGATATGCTAAAGGGGTTGCTAATAAAACATTTTTCATTATAAAACATGAAAGTGATGTGATACTAGCTCAAATGTATGTTGATGACATAATCTTTGGTTCCAATAATAACTCCTTGTGTGAAGAATTTGTTATAGCCATGTAAGGTGAATTTGAGATGTCCACGATGGGTGAGCTAACCTATTTTTTAAGGTTGTAATTCAAATAACTTGAGCAAGAAATATTTTTAAGCCAGACAAAATATTGTTTTGACCTATTAAAAAAGTTTAAAATGGAGAATTGCAAGGAAGTTGTCACTCCAATTGTTACAAACTGTTATATGGATTCATATGGCTAGATAGCAAGTTGATTCTACCAAATAAAGAGGACTAATTGGCTTTTTGCTCTATCTAATAACAAGTAGGTTAAATATCCAATTCAACGGGTGTATGTGTGCAAGATATCGATCTTATCCAAAGGAATCATATTACAAAGCTGCAAAGAGGATTCTCAAGCATTTGAAAGAGACAATTTGTAAGGCTCGGGAAAATTAAATAAATAAATAAATATTTATTTAATAAATACGACGACAAGAATCCTTAAATTAATTAATGTAGAGAGAGAATATAAGAAGTGATCAAAATCAATTAAAATTAGTAGGCTGAGGAGCATGAAACTATACACCAAGATGATTAGACATTACTCATTTTAAAGGAACTAAAATTGATGGTGTTAAAGACAATGGGCTAACGGGCTGATGAGTTGAAATCTTTAACCCAGCCCATTCCTTTTGACACAGGCTAACGGTCGAGCCTAACTTGTTTTGCCACCCTTAATTAGAGGGGAAGATCAAGTGGAATAAAAAGGGTGCGTCCAACAACAACCTATACACATTTTTTTATTTTTTTTAATTTAATTCACAAAATTAATTTTTGCCACATGGACAAAACATATGCAAGATGTGTAAACATTGCAGACGCTACAATGGCACGTCATTTTTCGTGTTAGAGAAAATTTAAGGATGTTGAGTGAGAGGACTATATCCATTTCTTTCTGATGTTAGGGGACTAAACAAAATTAATGTTTCGAGTAGGGATTAATTGTAATTTTTGGTCAAAGTTGATGGACAAAAACATATTTAACCCTAAAAAAAAGTCAAATAGATACAATTAAGTACAAAATTGTTGCTTACATGTACTCATAGATGACAATTTTACACAAAATTGTACCCTAGCAATGCTCACAAGCGACGATTACAGTGAAGACCATCGTTGTCAACAACGAATTTTATATAGGTAAATAAAATTTGTTTTAAAAATATAATAATACAAAAACTAGGTAGTAGAGGTATAATTTTAGCCCACAACCCACGAGTCATCCTTGACCCCTCTAACATTTAAACCTCATTTTATCAACCCACTTAATGGGAGCATTTTTTTCAAAGTCCTTAGTAGAGTGGGGTTTACCCCCCTTTTCACTCAAAACTCTTTTTCTTTGCCAATCCTCACCGAAACTTTTTCTTATCACCTAAGTTCAAGACTCATTCTTTAATGTTTTCCTCTAATGCCACCATGCATGCACACAAGGCCAACACTAGCACTGTCAAAATAGGTTGGAACCCGCGAGCCAACCTGGCCCATCACGGGTTCAAGCCAGGTTGGGTTGAATTTCTTTTACAAATTTCAATATGGGTTAATTTTTGACCTGGCCAAGGCCTGTTCAAGGGTAAAACGAGTAAAGCGCTCGCTTTAGACCTCTAAAGAAAGAAGGCCTCAAAAATGATTTTTCTACTACTAATATTTTTCTATTAAATTAATTAGCATATTAAATTTAAGAAAAAAGGTCTCAAAATTTTTTTAGTACTAATATGCTCGTTAAATTAATTATAAAATTATGCTTAAGAGAAAAAAAAAATCCTCAAAAAGAATATTTTAGTCTAATATAGCTATGTTAAATTGATTATAAGTTTATTTTTTAGAATAAAATTTAATTAAATTTTTATTAGTGTATGTTGACTTTTATTGATATGAAAAATGATATTTAATGAGTTAAAACCTTTTTTTGGTAAATTATAATTTGGTTTAAGATGAAAAAAAGAATTAGTTATCTTTATATTCTTATAATCAATCTTGATTCTATTTTCTTCTTCTATCTCTTTGTAACTCCTCTTGCATCTCCTTGTTTTCTTCTATTCTATAGTCTTTATTTTTGGGTTTTGACATATTACAATCCTTGAATTTCATGTTGTCTGTGTGTACCAATTTGTTCATCCTCATTTATGATTAGTATGTTTTTTCTTTCTAATTGTGTTGCTGATGTTTTTATCTATTTGTTGGATTTCTATTAGAATTAGAAATGTGTTTATTTTGTCCAATTTTGTTTTTCGGTACTATAGATTTACGAGTTTCGAGAGTTTTTTTGCATATACCTTGATGAGGAAGTGGAAATTTTATACAAAAACTATTAATTAGATTAAGATTTTGTTTTTTCTTTTTGTGGATAATAGATTAATTGGAGCATAATTTAAAGTTGGGTTTTCTGTAGAAACATAATTCAAGTCTAGGAAAAAAAGGACTTACTATCGAGTTGAGAAGAAAAATAATTTTTTTAATTATTTTTATTAATGATTAATATTAAAATAAACTTTGCAGGTTTGTGAAGTAGTTGAGCCTTGAGAGGGAGAAATAAATTTGAGACTTAAGACAACATAAGTCTACTATCGACTTTACTTTTCTAACAACCAAAATTAGTTTTTATTGTTTTAAATCGTTCATTTTAAATACTTATCTTTAGTAGTGTTTTATATATTTATATCTTTTTTATTTTATATAAAAATATATAAATATGCCAATTAAAAAATTTGAATCAGGCTATTCAAAAATCCAGAAGAAGAGGAGAATTAAGGCTTTAATTGTATCACAAAAAGGAACTATGAATTAGAAAATACAAGTGGGTACTTCCCGAATGAACAAGATAATAACAACATAGATATAGTCGAAAACAACAATAAAGTAGGATAAGTAGTTAGTGATGATAATAATTCTGATTCTTAAACCCATGATAACGAAGAGGAGATTGAGAGACTATATGATCCAAGTAAATGGAAGTCATCCAGCCCACCTAGAACCCGGCTAACTCGGGTTGAACCCGTGGTGAGCCAAGTTAGCTCATCAACCCGCAAATAAAGGGTCACAAAGTGTTTTTTGTTAAGTTGGGCTTTGCATTTCGGTCAGGTTATGTTGATTTTTTAGCCAACACATAAATAATTTGTATTTTTGTGATTTTGGTTTGTATTTGGATTGTATTAAAGTTTATTTAGATTTTAATTATAATTAGAATTTAGTTTTGACAGAAAAAAATTGTATTTGAGGTTCTTGGAGACGTTTTGCAAACACATTGGTGACACGAGAGAGTTTGCTTAAACCGAGAACTCTTTGGGCAGAAGGGACATACCCCACATGGCACTTGAAATAGAATGGTAGCATGCAAGACTCACAGTAGGAGTAAAACTCAAGGTCCCTCACAATCACAACTCCACCTACTCCACCTGCATCACCAATGAATTCGGTATGGTCTAGACCAGCTTCAGGGAATAATGCACCTTCCACAATTTCCTTCACACTTTGAACATAACCTGGTATATATAATAAAACCCTTCTTATCATAATTTCTGCTAACATACTACAATTTATATTTCATAAAACAATTGTCAGAAATTATTTTTATATAATATCTCAGTAAAAGGTGAAATAAGAAAAGAATATAATAACCTCTGGTTCCTTCGAAAAGGGCCTTGGCAACACGAAGTGTCGTCTTTATGATGCCTTCCCTGTTGATATCTTCACCTAGAGCAGTCAAGAGGACTTTGACAGCATCTTCAATGGAAGATGTGTTGACCCTTCTCTCCAAACTCTCTTCATTACCATTCATGCTCACTCCCTTTCCAAGATCACCATCTTCGCCCAAATGCCCCATTGAAGTACCACACAACTATTAACTTTCAACCACACAAACACACTTTCTTTTGCTCATCTTTTGTTTTGTGATATGTTCCCTATTTATAATTAAAGGAAAGATGTGGGCTCACATATATTAATTAATTAAAGTAATGGTATCATTAATTACATTATT
This sequence comes from Vigna unguiculata, assembly GCF_037176805.1. Classification (NCBI taxonomy): domain Eukaryota; kingdom Viridiplantae; phylum Streptophyta; class Magnoliopsida; order Fabales; family Fabaceae; genus Vigna; species Vigna unguiculata. Next base: position 6,187,388 of record NC_140801.1, read on the forward strand.
TATCAAATATAAAGAAAAATTTAAGCATATTAATGGAGTGTTTATTTAAATAGAAGCCACCTTCATAGAGCTTTGCTTAAAAGAAAAACAAAATTGTGGGCGCATCAAGTTTTTTTTTTTTCTTACAATGTAACATAAGCTCTTACCTTTATATCTTTTACTTTTATTTAATTATGTTTTAAATTTATTTTACATATGTATTTGTTTGGTGTTGCTTGATAATTTGTGTTTTTTATTGTGAAGGAATTGTTTCTTAGGCCATTTCATTGCAAGAGTTGTCGCACAATTTTAATTTACTTTTTTGTTAATTTCAGTGTGCTACATCATTTTTAAGACCTCCTAACCAATTTAAATCCAACACAAAAGTTTTATAAAATTCATACTTTGTTACGTTTTTATTTAGTTTCTGGCATAAATACTACGTTAATTAATATAATTGAATTTCTTTTGTTTAGGTTTTCAGGGAAAAAGCGGAAAAGAGAAATTACGTGCAACATTTTAAAATCTCATTTATGATTTGAAGTTTCGACGTAAATTTACATTGAACCTCTTATTGTCAAGTATAAATGAGACTTTTTTGTTTGAGTCCTTTATAGTAAAACATAAAAAAGTTTTTGTTATTTATGTTTGACCCTTTGAGATCAGAGGAAAAAAATCTCAATTATGTGTGATCACAAGAGTCCTAATGTAAATTTACATTTGACCACAAAGTGTTTGACATAAATTTGACATTTTAGGTTTGAGCACAAAGGGTCAAATGTAAAAGTTTTTCTTATTTACTAAAATTTTACCGCACATTTTGAACATCTAATTCTCTGTAGTTAGAAATAAATTATGTGATGTAATTAATCGATATTCCGCTGATGTTTGGTTATTTATTATTGAGTTTCTTAACTTGAAGAAACTAAATCTTGAATAAATCTATCATCAAATGGATCATATGTCATACATTCATTTAGTTCAAGTTATGAAAAGTTTATCTTATGAGGACATTTTCAAGATCGTAAATTTAAGATTTTGGATTATCAAATCTTTTCTTTAAAACATGTTAATTTGATATAAAGTTTAAGACTTTGGATTGTAAAAGTAAAAAGTATTTCTATGTATAAAAACATGTATTTATACCAATAACTAAATAAAAAAATACAGAATTTTGAATTTTATAAGACTCTTGGATTTAAATTACTACTAAGTCGTAACGATGATCCAACACATTAGAGTCCACAAAATATAAATGATTTTTTTTTTGTGTGTGTGTGATAACTCTTGCAATGAAAATGGTCTAAGAAAGAGTTTCTCCATATTTAAGGATAACAACAGGTGAGATGAGGCATGTGAAGGTTTGACTATCTGATAAGTGTTAAGAATAAGTAAATTTTTCATTTGAAATTGACATTTATCATGTATCAAATGGTGTTATTTGTGTACAAAACAAACCTCCTTAGCTTAAGATACAAAATGAGATATTGAGAAATAAATTTTTATGAATTATAATGATATTTTGCTGTTTTGTAGTAAAAATAAAAGAACATATCAAGTATGTAGTTGAGCCACAGTACTGGAACTGAGCCATGGAAGTAGAAAAGACAGGACAACATATTTGGACTTTTTGGGTGAGCACAAAAAATGGAGTTCAGCCTCATGAGGAAACCCTCTTTGCAAGGAAACCTACAACCCAAATCCATGAGGCTAAGCAGCTAGGAAAACCTTTCCAAGAAGGAAAGGTCATGTGCTAAGCACTAGGACAAGGGGCTAAGCTGAGAAGGAAATCCACCTGTGAAGTAAAGACCTTGAATCTTCATTCTAAGCATTGAGTGGAGGTTCCATAATGTAGCAATAGGGTAGAATAGTGTCTGTGAGGCACGAGGGAGGTGCTCTTAGTGTAGATCTTTTGTGTAGATACTACTAGAATTGCATTGGAATATTCTATGAGTAGCTAAACTCCCTCGTGTCCAGGTTTGATGTAATCAATTCTCATTCTATTCACTTCTACTTCTTGGGTATTTATCTTTGCTTTCATTCAATTCTTTGTGGTTTGATTTATGCTTAATGATGACATAATCACTCATCTATTTAACTGGTTTGGATTTTGAGTTGAAAAACTGGTGTGGTTCAATCAAATCATCATACATGTATTAGATGCTTCATGCCATACTAGAGTGGATGCTGGAGGAGAGAATTTTGCACATTAAAGCAAAGAATCATTTTACTAGGAGTTGAGAGATCACACTAGGGTTTGGAGTCCTTAAGTTCTAATGTATCAGAGATGAACCTAGATCTACATGGAAATAGTACTCCCAGAACATTGAATGATTGACATAATAATAAATAAAATGATAGTGGTGTAGTAGAAGAAGATGAGATGAATTCAATTCATAGTCCCTACTTCACTCAATCTATCTAATAACTACTATTTATTTTTACTTGCACTCTCTATCATAAACAAAAAACCCAAAAATCTAACTACCAATATATGTATACTTGTATCCCATGTCCTCATTCTACCTCTTTACTTGTCTAAATATTAATTAAATTATTTTTTACAAAACTAAAAAATTAGAGCACATAGTGTGAAATATATTTTTCATCAATGTCAAATATCAAGAAAAAATTTATAATTGTATTAATATAAAAGAAAAGTAAGAAATAACAATTGAGTAAATATAAAATAATTATAGAAAAGAGTAAAAGTGATTAAATGTTTGTGTTAAAAGTAAGTTATAAAACTAAGGAACATAAAAAAAAATTATATAATTCTTTTAGATTATAAAAAAAAATGTTCTCATACCCAATTTAAAAAATTCTTATTACATTCTCATACTCATTCCTAATAAATATGGAGATTCTCCACCAAAATCAAGACAAATTTGAATAATGTTTAAGGAAATAAGTTCAAATAATTGTTAGAAAATGGATTCATTTATCATCCCATTCACAATAAAAACATAAATTGTCAAGCAACACTAAACAAATTCCTAAGTAAAATTTATTTGGAACATAATTAAATAAAAATAAAAAAACATAAATGAAGGAGATTATTGGATCTACCTAATGTTATTTGGTATTGGGGCAAATTTGGATTTTTTTTTCTTAAATACACATATAAAATATCTTGTAAATATTGTAATTAATAACTCAATATAATGTTATATTATATTTAATAAATATAACGAATAATTCTACTTAGAGTATTTTTAATAGTGGTTTCTTTTGAGGTAACTGACTTCAATATATAAAATCTTGAAGAAATATATCCTATCACATACCTATTTTCTTCAAATTAAGAAAACTTTATTAAGGCATATCTAAAGGCCGTGTTAAATGTCACAAGTTTAAAACTTTAGTCTTATAAGAGATATTCACATATGAGTATACTGATATGTTATAAAATTTAATATTTAAATAAGAACCTTCTCTTAAAGTTATTGAAGTGTGAATTTTACATGACACTTGCATTGAGGTAAAAATTGATAGGAAGTCTTAAATGTACCTACAAAAGGTAAATTTATTTAATTATTATCAAAATTCTACATTGTTTTCATTGATACATGTGTACCACATCTATTAATGTAATTAATACAACTACAAAAGCTAATGTTATATTATGTCTAATGAATACAATTAATACTATAAACAATTAAGTAAATAGTTATCTCAGGACAATAAATATTTATATATTTTATTTTTAGAATAATAAGAAAAAAATTATAGTCTTAATATAAAAAATAATAATTTAGTTAAATTTTGTATAATACCCATTAACAATTAATATAATTGAATACATGTTTAGTTTTGAACTATGATACGTTGATACTTCAATTTGTGTTGCGTATCCGTGTTTGACACCTATCCGTATCCAATACTTTAGGATACTTTAAATGTTAGAAAATTATTACTCAAATAATACTATTAATGATAAAATTATTATAATAATTATTAGAGCAATAGTAATACTGACATGTATATGAATCAAAAGAATATTTATCATAGACCCAATAATTCTTATAAGAATAATAAATAATAGATAAAAAATAAATGAGGTAAAGAGTAGAAATAGTCTGGATTGATGCACGCATAACACTATCCTTAGAGAGAAAACGCCCCTACTACACAAGGAAAAACCAAATTATATGCGCTTTTCTCTCAAGATACAACAACCTATTAGATCGATCGAGTGTAGCGAAGAATTTCTGAATCTTATGAACACTGTTAAGATATCTTTAATATCTTATTTTTTGTTTCTATTGTTATTATTCTTCATATGTATTTTGGGCTTAGCCCATATGTTCTTTATTATAAATACAACCCCTATGTATACACAAGGGAGATTAATCTCAATCCCTACTTTCTCTATATTCTATATGGTATCTAGAGCTTAAGGATTTTTTTTCCTGCCTTGGTCTCTGGTTACTGCCAGCGCTGTCCACCGCCGCTGGCAGCCGCCCACCACCAGCCACCATCGTCGGCCATCGTCGTCGGAAGTTCAGTTTTGACCGGTGATCACACGTTTGTACTCGCCTCGACCTTGACATTCCAGATCTGGGCTTTGTGTTTCCATTAGAGCACTTTCAGTTTTTCAGGTTTATTTCTCTCTTCCATGGCGTCTTCAGCTGCTGCTTTGTCCATTTCTGTTGCCTCCATGTCTGATTCGTCCATTTTTCCTCCAAATGTTAATATGCACTTGCCCATTGATAAGTTAAATGGCAAGAATTATTCGACATCGGCGTTCGACATTAAACTTTGGCTTGAAAGTCAGGGGTATCTTGATCATCTTACCCTTAAAGTGACTGATGTTGATACCACCGAGTTTCCTCGTTGGAAGAGAATTGATGCTCACTTATGCATGGTTCTCAAGAATACGATTCATGCTTCTTTGAAACCACTATTTCGTGCCTACGACACCTCTTATGAAGTCCAGGAACATGCCAAATTATTGTACACCAATGACACTCAACGTTTATACGGTGTCTGTCAAGATCTGCTTAATGTGCTTGCTTCTCGTACTCAAGACCCTGTTGCAGATTATGTTGGTAAGGTGACTAAGTTTTTCCATGAATTTAATGGAGTATTACCTCCTGCCTCAACTCCTGCTCAGGAAATCGAGCTACGATCACGCTTCTTCATGGTTGTGATGTTACACGAGCTTGCTGATAAATATTCCCATGTCCGTGATCAGATTTTAGGTTCTACTATTATACCCAATTTTACCTCTACTTGTTCCACCATTTTGTGTGTGCCTTGTAACATCCCTACGGATTATTACTGATATAAAATAAATAAAATTCGAAATATAATAAGTGTCACATTTAATATGAACTATTTCCCAAAACACGAGAAATTTAAAACTTTAAATATACGAGTCATAAAACCAGGAGTCCATAATTCATGAAACTGAAATAAAAGTCAATGGCTCCTGCCAAGTGTACATAATGTTCTCAAGGATAAAATAATAAACATAATACATATGTATCTACAAAATATCCCATGCTAGCCCTCGCTCGAGTCTAAGCATCTCCTGGCCCACCTATCACATCATCTGCTCTCGGATAATAAGTTACTCGATCATTGCCACACACACACAGAAAGGGTGAGCTATGCACAACATATATAAAGAAAACATGAGTATAAATATGTTTCCCAACCCAAAATAATATAACTAATTTCATAATTTCCAAATCACCCAACCATGACCTCATAGTCCTTCATGAGTCATATGCATGAACTAGGTCTTGGGACTTCCCTGTGCTCCCACGAAACTAACTCATTCATGGTCCACCCCTATGAGCTTATCCCGCTCATAGTCCTACCCTACAGACTCCTCGTCTGTAGTAAAACATCCAAGTCTCACACTTGGATCCTGGCACGCACGCAATCACCATACTATGGACTCCTCGCCCAATAGTAGCCGACAGGAACATAACAGTTCCTTGCCCATCGTGCGCCCGACACATGCAATCACCATACTAAGGACTCCTCGCCCATTAGTAGCCGACGGGAACTCAACCAGTTCTATGCCCATCATGTGTCCAACCACCGAGCACATCCCCGACCCCTATTGGACTTAGTCCTTCAAGCCCAAACATCACACACATGCATATACAACCAAACCATGGTATAACAACCAAACACACCCACAAGCATATAGAAATATAGTAAATCGCACAAACTCGCTTAGGCTAGGGACCCCTCGCCCAAGCTAGACCCTCAATCTCACTTAGGCTAGTCCACCTCGCCTGAGCAAGTTTAACTCAGCAACCAAGGCACGTCATCTCGCTTAGGCGAGCTCCTCTCGCCTGGGCGAGCTCCTCTCGCCTGGGCGAGCCACACGTTTGCCCAAACACCCATTTCCATCTCGTCTTGGCTAAAATACAAGCTAGACACCACACATGACCAAGACATCTCGCTTAGGCGAGGTCATCTCCCCTGAGCGAGACCCTAATTCGCTCAAAACCCACAAAATCCTCGCCTGGAAGAGAAATCGCGCTCAACACGCGCAACTCCCTCACTATCTCGCTTAGGCGAACCTCACTCGCCTAAGCAAGAGTCTATGTCGCTCAAAACTCATTCTCTTCGCCTGAGCGAGACGCTCGAATGGTAATAGGGTATGCGTCTCTGCCAATCTCGCCTAGGCGAACCAAGCTCGCTTGATCGAGAAATGCAGATACCCTCACTGATCACGCACTCGACTCACTCCAACCTTGTCCAATTCGCACCACAAAGCATACCAAACAGAATTCGAGCATACCAAATCAATTTACACAATTTGCAACATCATATTGGCATAGTATCCATAAAGTCCCCAAAACCCAATTTTCCACCCCGTTCCCGCTTATACCATGTATAACCCCTCTTTTTCATGCATTTAGCCCAAAATCCAAAACACATCAGTACCAAATTCACAACCCCCAATTTCCATCATAAGCATTACCAATTTCTGCACAGAAATCCATCAAAACATACAATACACACAACAATACGAATTTTGGGTTCAGCTCCCCTAACCTGGAATGTGTGATCAAATTTATGAAGACAAGACCCCTTGATTCACGACTTCCCTCTTGCTTCAGCCCTTTGCACACACAAAACCTCCTCTCCCAGTCTCAATTTCGTGCTCTCTCTATAGCAGCTAGACATGTCAAAGTGAGCCAACCCGACTCACACGGGTTGGCTCACCATGAGCCGGGTTGAAAATGAGTGAACCCAACCCGGCTCACTTCATGGTGAGCCAGAAATTTTGTAACCCGGCTCAACCCACCACGGGTTGGTGGGTTAAGTGGGTTGGCTCACCAACCCACCTAAAAAAATTATTTATTTATTGTTTAGTATTCAAATATTTAAATAAATTTTTAAGTTACCCATGAGATGACAATCATACTAAAATCAAGAACCAATGTTTTGATCATGCTCACCAGCAATATATGAAGAATTATTTCTAAGAAAGTATCCATATAATCTAAGAAAGCATGGCTAATATTACAAATTTTCTGTCATGCTATTCAACAAAATATAAATAAAAAAACTATACATTTTTTTCATGCTAATTTAGAAAAAAGTTGTTTATAAGACGGTTACTTGAGTAATTTACTATAAAGATTATAGTTAAAGATTAAAGTATCAACATATATAACTTGACAATCAAATTAATTAAACATTCAAACTATTCAAATATAATTAAGCAACATTCTAGCATTTAAAAATATGAAATTGTGAACAGATATAATAGGAGTAGTAAATAATTATTAAAAAAATAACAAAAAAATAACAAAAAATTAACAAAAATTGTAAAAAAATGTTGGTGGGTTAAGTGGGCCAACCCACCTTCAACCCGGCTCGAACCCGTTTAACCTGTGGGTTAAGTGAGCCGGGTTGACTCACAGGTTGAAACTCATTTTGACATCTCTAATAGCAGCTCCAACAATTACCAAAACCCTTCCTTTTTCTTAAATTTTAGCTTTTATAGGTGCCTTTAAAATAGGTTTTAAAAATAAAACGAGTTTGGGCTATTAATTCCTCTTCAATGTTATTGATTTGGTAAATTCTCAGCCCCTTGGCTGCTCCATTCTAGGCTTTTCTTTACCCCTTCACATTCATACCACAACTATTAGTTAGCAAAAATAAAGCTTATTCTTTGCCCACCAAGGTTTGAACCCATGACCTTCCACTCATAAGGCCAAAGCACAACCACCATACCAAATCACATTTGGTGATACTTACAAATCAACAATAGTTTACAATACCAATCACATACTCATACATATCCTTAAAAATCAATAACAAAACAATCACACATAATTGGCATACTTAGGACTCGAACCCAAGTCCTCTCGCACAACCAAAGTACTTTCAACCATTTGAGCTAACTTTTCCACGTCACATTAAAAAACAATTAATGCCATAAAGGCGTCTTCTGCCCGCATTTATTAATTAATTTTCCCGGGTCTTACAATTGTCAACCTTTCGCTGATCCACCTGTCTATGTTAATGATTCCTCTGCTTTGGTATCTCACCGTGATGATCGTTAACGCTCACACAAGTCGTAGAAAGGGCGTCACAAGTGTGATCATTGTGGCAAATTTGGCCACAAAATTGATCGGTGTTATGCCTTACATGGTCGTCCTCTTTGATCTGTTGTTGTTGCACACACTGATCCTTCGTCACAACCATCTTCTGCAGATCCTCATTCATTTGTTTCTATCATCGACCAATCTGCTTTCTTCAATGAATTTCTCAAATGGAGTGAGGATCGTAAGCTTTCTAGTTCCATAACTTCTATTGACCACACAGGTACATCTTTTGCTGGTCTGACTCAATCTTCGTCTGTTGGTCGTTGGGTGTTCGACTCAGGTGCCACCGATCACATTACTGGTAACAAATCTTTGTTTTCCTCTTTGTCCTCTCCAGATAATTTACCCTCTATTACAATGGCTAATAGGTCTCGTGTTTCAGCTCATGGTGTTGGGACTGTCGATCTTTTTCCTTTTTTATCCATTGATAATGTTCTTTATGTTCCTGGGTCTCCTTTTAACTTATTATCCATTAGTCGTCTAACTAAATCTCTTGATTGTGTCATTTCCTTTACCCAATCGTCTGTTTGTTTACAAGACCGGAGTTCAAGACATGTGATTAGCACCGGATATGAGTCCCATGGTCTTTATCATCTCCGTCCTTCTTCTCATATTGGTGCAGTTATGGAGTCTCCACCTCTTCTTCTTCTTACTCAGTTAGGCCATCCTAGTCTTGCCATGTTATAGCAACTTGTTCCTAGCTTCTCCAAGTTGTCCAAGTTGGTGTGTGAGTCATGTCAGTTAGGCAAGCATAGTCGTAGTTCTTTTCCTTGTAGTGTCGCACACAGTGCTTCGTCCCCTTTTGCCTTAGTTCACTTTGACATTTGGGGACCTAGTCGTGTTGCATCTAGTTTAGGTTTTCAATACTTTGTTACTTTTATTGATGATTATTCCCGGTCTACTTGGTTATTTTTAATGAAGAGTCGTTCTGAATTATTTCATATCTTTCAATCTTTTTTCCATGAAATTCAAACTCAATTTGGTGTTCCTATTAAAATTTTGAGAAGTGATAATGGTCGTGAATATCTTTCCAATTCTTTTAAATAATTTATGGCTTTGCATGGCATTTTGCATCAAACTTCTTGTGCATATACACCTCAACAAAATATGGTGGCTGAACGGAAAAATAGACACCTTATTGAAACCGCTCGCACTCTTTCAATTCATGGCGAGGTTCCTCATTCTTTTTGGATGATGCTATTCTTACTGCTTGTTATCTTATTAATCGCATTCCTTCTTCGGTTTTAAATAATAAAATACCTCATTCCATTTTATTTCCTCATGAACCTCTTCATCCCTTACCTCTTAAGGTTTTTGGGTCTACATGTTTTGTGCACAATTTTAGTCCTGGCTTGATAAATTGTCTCCTCGATCACACAAATGTGTTTTTTTAGGGTTTACGCGATCCCAAAAAGGATACAAATGTTTTTCTCCTTCTCTTAACCGCTATTTTGTTTGTGCAAATGTCACCTTCAATGAGTCTTCCTTTTACTATAAAAGTTCTTCTCCTTCCATTGAGTATCCATCTAATACCGTCGATTTTCCTAGTCCTGCAATATTCCTATGATCTATGATCTTCCAGGTGTGCCTTGTACGCCGTCAATTTTTGTTCCACCACCTCTTCAGGTTTATAGTCCTCGTCCTCGTCCTCAACAACTAGCGAGTGACTCACCTCAAGTGCCAACTACTGTGTCTCCTCCGACTTCGACAACTGAGTCTCCCTTTCCACAGAGTGACCTTCCCATTGCCATCAGAAAAGGTATCTATTCTACACGTAATCCTTTTCCTCATTATATTGCTTTAAGTTACCATAGATTGTCTTCACCTTTTTATGCATGTCTTTCGTCTATTTCTTTTGGGACCATCCCAAAATCTGTTCGTGATGCCTTAGCCCATCCTGGTTAGCGTCAGACCATGCTTGATGAACTGAGTGCTCTTCATAATAGTGGAACTTGGGAGCTTGTCCCATTACCGTCTGTGAAATCTGTTGTTGGTTGCATGTGGGTTTTTGCTATTAAAGTTGGACTTGATGGTACTATTGATCGTCTCAAAGCACGACTTGTGGCCAAAGGTTACACCAAATTATCTGGGTTGGATTATGGTGATACTTTTTCTCCAGTGGCGAAGATGGTTTCTGTTCGTTTATTTATTGCCATGGCAGCTCTTCAAAAGTGGCCTCTTTATCAATTGGACGTTAAAAATGTTTTCCTCAATGGCGATTTGCAAGAAGATATTTATATGGAGCAACCTCCTGCGTTTGTTGCTCAGGGAGAGTCTTCTGGGTTGGTATGTCGTCTTCACAAATCTTTATATGGCCTAAAATAATCTCCAAGGGTCTGGTTTGGAAAATTTAGCCATGTTGTTCAACAATTTGGTATGACTTGGTGTGAGGCAGATCATTCAGTTTTTTATTGTCACTCAAGTGCTGGATGTGTCTACTTGATAATGTATGTTGATGATATTGTTTTTACTGGCAGTGATAACCATGGCATCTCTTAGGTGAAACAACATCTTTGTGATCATTTTCAGACCAAAGATCTCGGAAAACTCAGATATTTCTTGGGTATTGAGGTAGTACAGTCCGACAAAGATGGTATTGTTATTTCTCAATGAAAGTATGCACTGGATATTTTGGAAGAAATTGGGTTGATGAATTCAAAATTTGTTGACACACATATGGATCCCAATACTAAACTTCTACCAAATCAAGGGAAGCCTATGTAAGATCCCGAACAATATAGAAGATTAGTTGGAAAATTGAATTATCTTACAGTTACTCGTCCTGACATTTCCTTTGCAGTCAGTATGGTAAGCCAATTTCTTAATTCTCCGTGCGAAGATAATTGGAATGCATTCATTCGTATACTGAAGTATATTAAAGGATCTTCTAGTAAAGGGTTGTTATATGGTTCTAATAACCATACAAGAGTTGTTTGTTATTCAGATACTGATTGGGCAGGATCTCCTTTTGAAGAAGGTCTACATCCGGATATTGTGTCTCTATTGGAGGTAACTTGATCTCTTGGAAAAGCAAGAAACAAAGTGTTGTAGCAAGGTCTAGTGCAGAAGCAGAATATAAAGCCATGGCTTTAGCCACTTGTGAGCTTGTTTGGCTTAAGCAGTTGCTCAAAGAGTTACAGTTTGGAGACGTTAATCAAATGACACTTATATGTGACAATCAAGTTGCTCTTCATATCAGTTCTAATCCTGTCTTTCATGAGAGGACTAAACACATTGAGATTGATTGTCATTTCATTCGAGAAAAGATTATATCTGGAGACATCAAGACTGAGTTTGTTAACTCAAGTGATCAGTTAGCAGATATTTTCACTAAATCTTTACGGGGACCGAGAATTAGTTATATTTGTAACAAGCTTGGTACATACGATTTGTATGCACCAGCTTGAGGGGAAGTGTTAAGATATCTTTAATATCTTATTTTTTGTTTCTATTGTTATTATTCTTCATATGTATTTTGGGCTTAGCCCATATGTTCTTTATTATAAATACAACCCCTATGTGTATTTTTTATATAAGGGAGATTAATCTCAATTCCTACTTTCTCTATATTCAATAAACACCATTGTCTTAAAAGATAGTATAGAGAAGAAAGAAGAACACTTTTTAGAAAAGTTTTGTGTTTGTAGTGTCTTTATTGTATTTTCCCTCATTCACTAGGTGGTATTTATAGGTAGAAATTGGAGACACAAGAGAAAATAATAATAAGAATATAACCGTTAACCATAAATGACATTAACTCATAAAATTACAAGTTCATGAATCTTGAGTAACAGTAGAATTTTTATTTTAAATATTTATCTTTTAAATTATATTAAAATATTTCCAAGATTAACAATACTTATAAATAAAGTATCTAATATATAAACCAATAATGTTTTTATGATGGTAGATTTTTATCTCACGTGATAGGTTCTTTTACCAATATAGTGTAATTTTTTCTAAAAATAACCTATCTAAGCATATTTTAAAAATATTACCAAAATAGGTCAAGTTGTATATAAATAATAAAATTTCAAACAATAAAGTCGTTTTAAAAAAATGGGACTTATACTTTTATACAAAATTTTTTTTTTTTTTTAACTATTACATGTACGATTTATATGTATATTTTTATTTTAACTTATACAAATCGTGGTTCTAACATACGGTTTCTCTATTTTGTTATTTATTACTTATATATGTTTTAAAGTTTATAGTTTTTATATTTTTAAAATTTTGTATAAACATTTTTTTATACTGTTTGTTATAATATATGGCTAATAGTTTTTAAAATTTTCTTATCTTTTCTTAATTATATATTGTTTATATATTCTTAATTTTTAGATGTTTATTAATAATTTAATTAATCAACAAAAATAATGTTTTTGATTTCTTATATTAAATATCTTTCATTTTTGAATTGTTTAGATAATTTTATTATTAAAACTTATTTACTTAAATAAATAAATATTTATATTTTTAATAATATATAAAATTATTCATTAAATTATTAAAGAATATTAAATTAAACTTTATATTATTAAAATTATATAATAATATTTTTTATTTAATTTTATTAAAAATTAAAAATAAAAACAAAAATATTTATTTCTTAAAAAAATTGTAAATATTTAAAAACAGAATTATCTAAAAATTTCAAAATAAATAATATTTTCACTTAAAATAAAATAAAATAAAAACATAACAAATTTTGTATAAAATTATAAGTCTCATTTTTTAAATATAACTTTATTGTTTGAAATCTTGTTTTTTTAGCATAACTTGACCTATTTCGGTAATATTTTTAAATCTGCCTAGATAGGTAATTTTTAGAAAAAATTACACTATTTTAGTAAGAAAATAAAACCACGTGATAGGATAGTAAAATATGACTTTAATAGTTAGCATTATTTTTTTATCTCATAAGTCTTTATATATTTATTCTTTATGAATATAGAAGAAAAAGTAATATATTATGTGTTGTTTATTTTTTTTATTAGATTATGATAAATTTATTTTTAATTTTTAATTTTTTTTAGAAAAAGGTATATTGATGAATAGCCAAATAATAGATTCATTTTTTTAAAAATAATGAAAAGAAAGTTATCTGTTGAGATGAAATTCTTGTCGACAATATGATTTTATGCATTGAAAAGGAAATAGTTGAAAATTTTAGTTATAATTTAATTATTGATGAGTTCAAAAATATTTTAGAAGGAGAGACAATTTTATACGTGTGTGATTTCTTTTGTAGACATATTTATACTAATTATGTATTAATATTTATTGTATGGAAAAGACACTGGTTAGGAAATAATTAATGATACTTTATTTCATCTCTTTTACGTTGAAAACTGTAATAATTAACTCTATTAATTAACTATATTATAAATTCAAATAACAGGTTTTATATAAACAAAAAATACCTATTGAATATAACAGGTTTTATAAATACACAAATATATTTTGAATTTCAAATAAATATCTCTCTGACAAAAAAAAAAAACACTTTGAAATTTCTATGGTCTTTGCTATAATGTAAGAAAAAATATTTATCTGACACTTGAACCATCTCTAGGTGAAAACTTTAAAAAGGTTTGAAAGGTAGGTTTTTAAATTTTGCAAAAAAAAAAAACATCTCTTTGAAATTTCTATCAACATTAAAATATACTTATTTTATTATTTAATTCATATTTTAATTTTTTTTGTAAATTTTTTATATGTTTAACACCTTTTTTTGTTGATTTTTCTGTTAATTTAAATTTTTTTTTTACTTTTAATTTTTAACAACATTAAAGCATATTTATTCTATTATTTATTGGTGAACATCAAATACAATATTAAACATAGGTGTACAATACTTTTGGCATTTTTGTCCTCAATAAAGTAAATCTGTATTAATGATTATGAGGTCACAATTATCTTAACATCACAGTTAACAATGGAATTTTGTAAATTTTAATATGTATTAATTATTCTTAACGAGTACCCTTAGCAGGACCCTTAGTGTATTAGTAACAATAATTAGTGTATTAGTAACAATAATTAAATATATAAATTTTAAATGTATTATTATTATTATTAATTTGGCTCTTTCCAAAATTATTAACTAAGATCCACCCCTGATTATGATGACAATAATTTATAAAATTTTATGTTGAAAATATTTAATACATCAGATTTTAATTTGGATTCACCTAAGAATAATCATATATTCTCATTTTTTTAGAAAAAAGAATTGTATATTTTATATGTAAATATCATGTGTCATGTTCTATTTTTTTAAAAATTAGCATACTGACATATCATACACATATTATATTCGATATACATATTATATTCGATATACGTATCATATCTTATGTCTATGCATCATAAGTTTTTAATAATTGTCACATGTATTTGTTAAGGAAAAAATATTAATATATAATTATCATTGGAGTAAGGACAAAGATCTTAAATTTATATAAACAAAAAATAAAGCCCAGAATGTTTTGTTCAATTACCTTAACTGTTAATTCAAACAAAAAAAAGAACAAAAGTAAGTTTTTGTATTAAAAATGCATTTCTTACTCTTATTGTACTAAAACGAAATATATTAGTAATTTTTGTTTTGAATTGATTATTTACCCTAAATAATCGAATTAGAGCATTGACTTTATTGGTTCAAATCTGGAAGAAATCTACCATCCAAGATATCCTATGTCGCACATTTATTTTCTTCAACTTAAGAAAAAAGTTTATTGTGTAAGAACATTTTCATTGCAAGGATCATACTCAAGTAAGTTTAATATCTTGAATCTTATATAAGACCTTCCCATTAAAACATGTTGATATGGTATAAATTTAAGACCTTGGATTATAAGAATAAAAAAGTATTTTTCTTTGTTAAAAACATTTGTTTATGCCAGAAACTAAATAAAAAGGTATCGAAGTATGAATTTTATAAAGCTTTTATACTTGACAATAAGAGGTTCAATGTAAATTTACGTTGAAACTTCAAATCATAAATGAGATTTTAAAATGTTGCACGTAATTTCTCTTTTCCGCTTTTTCCCTGAAAACCTAAACAAAAGAAATTCAATTATATTAATTAACGTAGTATTTATGCCAGAAACTAAATAAAAAGGTAACAAAGTATGAATTTTATAAAACTTTTGTGTTGGATTTAAATTGGTTAGGAGGTCTTAAAAATGATGTAGCACACTGAAATTAACAAAAAAGTAAATTAAAATTGTGCGACAACTCTTGCAATGAAATGGCCTAAGAAACAATTCCTTCACAATAAAAAACACAAATTATCAAGCAACACCAAACAAATACATATGTAAAATAAATTTAAAACATAATTAAATAAAAGTAAAAGATATAAAGGTAACAGCTTATGTTACATTGTAAGAAAAAAAAAAAACTTGATGCGCCCACAATTTTGTTTTTCTTTTAAGCAAAGCTCTATGAAGGTGGCTTCTATTTAAATAAACACTGCATTAATATGCTTAAATTTTTCTTTATATTTGATAAATAATGTAATTAATGATACCATTACTTTAATTAATTAATATATGTGAGCCCACATCTTTCCTTTAATTATAAATAGGGAACATATCACAAAACAAAAGATGAGCAAAAGAAAGTGTGTTTGTGTGGTTGAAAGTTAATAGTTGTGTGGTACTTCAATGGGGCATTTGGGCGAAGATGGTGATCTTGGAAAGGGAGTGAGCATGAATGGTAATGAAGAGAGTTTGGAGAGAAGGGTCAACACATCTTCCATTGAAGATGCTGTCAAAGTCCTCTTGACTGCTCTAGGTGAAGATATCAACAGGGAAGGCATCATAAAGACGCCACTTCGTGTTGCCAAGGCCCTTTTCGAAGGAACCAGAGGTTATTATATTCTTTTCTTATTTCACCTTTTACTGAGATATTATATAAAAATAATTTCTGACAATTGTTTTATGAAATATAAATTGTAGTATGTTAGCAGAAATTATGATAAGAAGGGTTTTATTATATATACCAGGTTATGTTCAAAGTGTGAAGGAAATTGTGGAAGGTGCATTATTCCCTGAAGCTGGTCTAGACCATACCGAATTCGTTGGTGATGCAGGTGGAGTAGGTGGAGTTGTGATTGTGAGGGACCTTGAGTTTTACTCCTACTGTGAGTCTTGCATGCTACCATTCTATTTCAAGTGCCATGTGGGGTATGTCCCTTCTGCCCAAAGAGTTCTCGGTTTAAGCAAACTCTCTCGTGTCACCAATGTGTTTGCAAAACGTCTCCAAGAACCTCAAAGACTTGCAAATGAGGTGTGTTCTGCTTTGCATGATGGAATTCAACCCACAGGTGTTGCTGTTGTGCTTCAATGCAAACACATTCCCTTTCCAGACATGGAATCAAACTCTCTTGGCTCAAACCACAAAGGAGTGGTGGGGATACTGGTTTCTTCAGGCTCCGGTGTTTTTGAAAACAAAGATGCAAACTTGTGGGCTGACTTTTTTGGCCTCCTTAACTTTAGAGGCATTGACAAGGACAAAATTCTTGATAAGGGGTCAATGGACGACCAATGTTGGTGTCCTTCTTTGTCTTCTAAAGTCTCATCCGAGAACGAAGAGCTGAACCCTGCTATGCTCACTGCAGTAGCTTCAATTCTCAAGTCTTTAGGCGAGGATCCAACTAGGAAGGAATTAGAAGGGACTCCTGCTAGGTATACCAAATGGCTGATGAACTTCAAGTGTAATAGCATTGAGAGGGCGCTGAATTGTTGGCTTGGGATTCGGACAAATGGTGCTTTGAACACTAATGAGGGGTTAGGTTTTGATGAAAAGCTACAGTCAGAGCTGAACTTGCCTTTTCTGTCACAGTGTGAGCATCATTTGCTTCCATTTCATGGTGTTGTTCACATAGGATACTTCGTTTCCAAAGGGTTTCATCCCATTGAGAAAAGCCTGTTGCAGTCAATAGTGCATTTTTATGGTATTAAGCTGCAGGTTCAAGAAAGGGTGACCAAGCAGATTGCAGAAACTATTTCCCCATTGATTGGTGGAAATGTGATAGTAGTGGTGGAAGCAAGTCACACATGCATGATTTCTCGGGGAATTGAGAAGTTTGGTAGTAATACTGCTACCATTGCTGCATTTGGACGCTTTTCAACTGACCTTGCTGCAAGAGCTGTGTTTCTCAACACTATTCCCAAGGCCACATATATTTGAGAGCATTGATGATTTTCAAAGGGTTATGTTCGCCGCTGGATATCGGAATTTCAAAAGTTCAGTCTGTGTCAAAAATAAATGTGTTGTCTTAATAAGCATTGTTGTTTTCATGATCCAATACAAGCCAGTGCAGTCAGGATTTAATGACAAAATAAAAGTTGACGCAATACAATTATAATAATTCCCAAAGCAACGAGTAAGAAAAAATATGAATTTAAATCCAGATATCATAACATAAACCCTAAGATCCTATAAAATTCATCTGTACACACAAAATCAGTATATCATGAAACAAATAGTTGGACTTCAATTCAAAATGACCAAAATACTATAATAATTATTATCATCCTAGTTTGTATCAACTCACAAGTCAGTAACTATTTTCAAACAGAATTGTTATCGTTTTTACCCAATAATAATTTGCCTTAAACAAATAATCTTTCCAGAGCATAATCTTGCAAGCTAAAACCATAATCGTCGTCCAAGTCTTTAACACCATCAATTTTAGTTCCTTTAAAATGAGTAATGTCTAATCATCTTGGTGTATAGTTTCATGCTCCTCAACCTACTAATTTGAATTGATTTTGATCACTTCTTCTTAACTTATTTTGATTATTCATATATAACAAATATAACATCATTTATCGTGTGTTGTTTCTATGAGTGAACCTAAACAAGTTAATCAAAAGGAAAATACGCTAAAAAAGTAGTAGACTAATAATTATATCATAGATATATTTTAAATAATATTACCTTATCATCTCAAAAGGAATCTCAATTATACTCTAATCTAGATCAACCACATGTCAAACCTAATATATAAATGGTAAATTTTTAGAGCTTTGGATGTTTACTATATAAATGCTTGCCGTCAACACCACCATGCGACTTGGAATCGCCGCTGCGACCACGCCGTGAACGTCGCACGACCCAACAACGCCACCGGAGTGAGTACTTTTCGTTTTCGTAGTTATCTACTCTTTGGGTTGAGGAATTTCCTTGCAAAGACCGTGTGACTATGGGGATTGATGTTGAGATTTTTGAGTGGGTGGATGATGATGGAAGAAAACCCTGTAGTGTTAAATGAAGAGTTGTGTGAAAAAGAAAAAAGAAAAAAGAAAAAACGCTGGTGGTGTAATGGTGAACATGTGTGTGTAGAATGTGATGATAGATGAAGGTGATAATGGATGAGGGAAGATGAAACACGTGATGGTTTGTTTGTACAAGCATCCCCTGCCAGAACGGTTTTGGTACTGCTCTTCATTATAGAAAATTAATTTTATTTTCAACGATAAGATATGAGACATAGGAATGGAGACCATTTTGTAGTGGTGTGAAAAGCAAGATCTAAAGACGTTAAAACATACTAGCGTAAACACAGGTTAGATGGTATAAAATTTTCATTAATATTTTTTAAATTAATTTTTAATCTTAATTTAAAATTAAAATTTAAAATTTTAATTTAATATTTTTATATTTTGGACTACTTTAATTTCATATCTTTATTCATATTAATTTTAAATAATATTTATATGAATTTCAATTTAATTTTTACAATAATATTTTGCATAATTTTTCTTAATAAAAATAATCACATCATAACTATTCAATCCAAAAAAAAATCACTCTTTTCCGTCTTCCAAATATCTTTTAAAGTGAAAACAAAATTTAATTAATTAAATCAATTTATGTTATCTTAGATCTTGAATTCATTAAAGAATGTTTCAAAAACTTAAAAAAGTCCAATGTTACGTGGACAAAACAAATTGACAAATTTAGACCAATTGAAATTAAGTCATCTTCGAAACTTTAGATCAATTTAGTCATTTATTTTTAAAAATGCGTGAATTTAGTCCTTTTAACCAAAATTTGTTTAAATTATTCGATGTTTCAAATACGTTTCTCAACTAATATTGAAGCGAAATTGTATCAAATAGTGTAAACAACACAAATGCTATCATGAAACACATTTGAAACATCAAATTAATTTAACAAAACTTGGTTAAAAAGAATAAATCCTCACATTTCTAAAGTTGGGAACTAAATTGGGTCAAAGTTTCTCACTAGAAGTTAAAAGACCAAAAGCATATTTAACTCTATATATAACCTAAACTTCCAACTGCCAAAATGCCAAATGCACGCTATATAAAAAAATTCACTTATTCTCCCATTATTTCTATCTATATAAGCTAAACTCAAGTTCCTCACACATAGTACACCATGCACATACCTTCCATGCTTCTCTAAGCTTGATCCATTTTACCTCATCAAATGGGACATTACACCAAGAATAAGGGATTCATACAAAAAGATATGTTTCATTGATGACAAAAGTTGGATTCATGGTGTTGGCTAGAGCTATCAAAATGGTTAACATGGCCTGGTCCGGCTCAACCCACCATGGGTTGATCACTTAGTGAGCTAACCCAATCCGGCTCACTTATTATCGAGCCAAAAAAATTCGAATCCGGCTCGACCCACCATGGATTGGTGGGTTAAACGAGTTAGTTCACAAGCTCACTTAATTAAAAAAAATACAATTTTTTTCTGTCAAAACTAAATTCTAATTATAATTAAAATCTAAATAAACTTTAATACAATCCAAATACAAACCAAAATCACAAAAATACAAATTATTTATGTGTTGGCTAAAAAATCAACATAACCTGACCGAAATGCAAAGCCCAACTTAACAAAAAACACTTTGTGACCCTTTATTTGCGGGTTGATGAGCTAACTTGGCTCACCACGGGTTCAACCCGAGTTAGCCGGGTTCTAGGTGGGCTGGATGACTTCCATTTACTTGGATCATATAGTCTCTCAATCTCCTCTTCGTTATCATGGGTTTAAGAATCATAATTATCATCATCACTAACTATTTATCCTACTTTATTTTTTTTTTCGAGTATATCTATGTTGTTATTATCTTGTTCATTCGGGAAGTACCCACTTGTATTTTCTAATTCATAGTTCCTTTTTGTGATACAATTAAAGCCTTAATTCTCCTCTTCTTCTGGATTTTTGAATAGCTTGATTCAAATTTTTTAATTGGCATATTTATATATTTTTATATAAAATAAAAAAGATATAAATATATAAAACACTACTAAAGATAAGTATTTAAAATGAACGATTTAAAACAATAAAAACTAATTTTGGTTGTTAGAAAAGTAAAGTCGATAGTAGACTTATGTTGTCTTAAGTCTCAAATTTATTTCTCCCTCTCAAGGCTCAACTACTTCACAAACCTGCAAAGTTTATTTTAATATTAATCATTAATAAAAATAATTAAAAAAATTATTTTTCTTCTCAACTCGATAGTAAGTCCTTTTTTTCCTAGACTTGAATTATGTTTCTACAGAAAACCCAACTTTAAATTATGCTCCAATTAATCTATTATCCACAAAAAGAAAAAACAAAATCTTAATATAATTAATAGTTTTTGTATAAAATTTCCACTTCCTCATCAAGGTATATGCAAAAAAACTCTCGAAACTCGTAAATCTATAGTACCGAAAAACAAAATTGGACAAAATAAACACATTTCTAATTCTAATAGAAATCCAACAAATAGATAAAAACATCAGCAACACAATTAGAAAGAAAAAACATACTAATCATAAATGAGGATGAACAAATTGGTACACACAGACAACATGAAATTCAAGGATTGTAATATGTCAAAACCCAAAAATAAAGACTATAGAATAGAAGAAAACAAGGAGATGCAAGAGGAGTTACAAAGAGATAGAAGAAGAAAATAGAATCAAGATTGATTATAAGAATATAAAGATAACTAATTCTTTTTTTCATCGTAAACCAAATTATAATTTACCAAAAAAAGGTTTTAACTCATTAAATATCATTTTTCATATCAATAAAAGTCAACATACACTAATAAAAATTTAATTAAATTTTATTCTAAAAAATAAACTTATAATCAATTTAACATAGCTATATTAGACTAAAATATTCTTTTTGAGGATTTTTTTTTCTCTTAAGCATAATTTTATAATTAATTTAACGAGCATATTAGTACTAAAAAAATTTTGAGACCTTTTTTCTTAAATTTAATATGCTAATTAATTTAATAGAAAAATATTAGTAGTAGAAAAATCATTTTTGAGGCCTTCTTTCTTTAGAGGTCTAAAGCGAGCACTTTACTCACTTTACCCTTGAGCAGGCCTTGGCCAGGTCAAAAATCAATCCATATTGAAATTTGTAAAAAAAATTCAACCCAACCCGGCTTGAACCCGTGATGGGCCAGGTTGGTTCGCGGGTTCCAACCTATTTTGACAGTGCTAGTGTTGGCCTTGTGTGCATGCATGGTGGCATTAGAGGAAAACATTAAAGAATGAGTCTTGAACTTAGGTGAGAAGAAAAAGTTTCGGTGAGGATTGGCAAAGAAAAAGAGTTTTGAGTGAAAAGGGGGGTAAACCCCACTCTACTAAGGACTTTGAAAAAAATGCTCCCATTAAGTGGGTTGATAAAATGAGGTTTAAATGTTAGAGGGGTCAAGGATGACCCGTGGGTTGTGGGCTAAAATTATACCTCTACTACCTAGTTTTTGTATTATTATATTTTTAAAGCAAATTTTATTTACCTATATAAAATTCGTTGTTGACAACGATGATCTTCACTGTAATCATCGCTTGTGAGCATTGCTAGGGTACAATTTTGTGTAAAATTGTCATCTATGAGTACATGTAAGCAACAATTTTGTACTTACACCAGTGCAGGAAAGCAAAACGACAGCGGTTATTTTTAACTTTTGGTTTCGGGTGGATACCCGAGGCATATACTGCCGAGGTAAAAAGACATTACTTTATGCCTCGGTTATTAACCCGAGGCATATTTGAAACCTTACTGCCTCGGTTATAATTCAACTGAGGCATATTAATTATTAAAAAAAATCGTTATAAAACCCACACCTCACTCACTTTCTTTTCTCTCACACACATGGGACCCACACCCCACACATTTTTTCTGTTACGTAACACTCTCTCACCTCACTCATAAAACACACACTATTAACTTCTACACTATTTCTCTTCTCTCTTCCAGGGCCTCATTGCACCACTCTCTTTTTCTCATTCACATAACCCACCCATCACACACTCTTCTTCTCTCACAATCACACACTCTCTCACAGAACCTGCACCATACACCCCACTAACCCACACAAAACCCTCACTTCACTCACTTTAATGCACCACTCACACTCTCATCTCACTGCACCCACGACCCAACACTCACACCTCACTAAAACCCAACACACACACACACACACACACACACACACACACTCATTTCTCACAGTACCCACACCTGCATAATTCGTAGAAACAATACACAAACAAAAAATTATTTACAAACTCAATCTCCATCAAATTACAAATCCAATTTCTACCATATATCTTAATAATCTTAAATTCAAGATTGAAAATACAAGAGCACACAAACAATGCAGAAAATTAAATCAAGGAGAATCCAAAAACAACCCAAAACGTAAAATTAAATATACAAAGGAACGGGATTAAACAAAGGCAATGCTAGCGGTAGCGGCATCGGAACAACCTCCTCGACGGTGCGGTGCAGCGGCGGTGCAGGCGGATTGAACGGAACAACGATGCAGGCGGAACGAACGCCCCAACGGAACAGCGATGATGGTTGGTCGAAGAAGAAGAAGATGCGGTGGCGCCGGAAACCTCCTTGACGGTGCAGCGACGGTGCAGGCAGCACAAAGGGCTGGCACGTAGTGGAAGAGTGGACCAGGTGTGCGGCGCTCGGAGAAGAAGAAGAAGAAGTGCAGAATGTGTGGTGCTGCAGTGTGAAAACATTTGGGTTTTTTTAACCCTAAGAAACGATATTGCCTCGGTTAATTCGAAACCGAGGCATATTGGCTTGCTCATATGCCTTTGTTAGCAGGAGGACCGATGCATAAGTCATCTACTGCCTCGGTTATAAAAGAATTGAGGCATAAAAGGATGTAAAAAATTTCAAATTTTGGAAAAGCGGGAATTGTCAAAATTTTTTACGCTATATGCCTTGGTTAGAATAGCAACCGAGGCATAAAAGTTGACTTTAATTACAAAAATGCCACCGCGTGTTTATATGCAGCGGGTGCGCAGGAACCGAGGCATATATTACGATGTAAAAACTCTTAAATGCACTAGTGTTAATTGTATCTATTTGACTTTTTTTAGGGTTAAATATGTTTTCGTCCATCAACTTTGACCAAAAATTACAATTAATCCCTACTCAAAACATTAATTTTGTTTAGTCCCCTAACATTAGAAAGAAATGGATATAGTCCTCTCACTCAACATCCTTAAATTTTCTCTAACACGGAAAATGACGTGCCATTGTAGCGTCTGCAATGTTTACACATCTTGCATATGTTTTGTCCATGTGGCAAAAATTAATTTTGTGAATTAAATTAAAAAAAAAAAAAAAATGTGCATAGGTTGTTGTTGGACGCACCCTTTTTATTCCACTTCATCTTCCCCTCTAATTAAGGGTGGCAAAACAAGTTAGGCTCGACCGTTAGCCCGTGTCAAAAGGAACGGGCTGGGTTAAAGATTTCAACTCATCAGCCCGTTCTGATCCGGCTTGTCCAACCCGTTAATTTGATAGGCCAAAGTATGAGCCAGTCCATTGGCCCATTTTTTTAAATTAAAAGTTAAAATAAAACGCAATAAAAAGATTAATTTTTTAAAATTATATATTTTTTAAAAAGTGTAAATATATAATAGTATTATAATTTAAATCATTCACACTTACAAATTAAGTTCCAATTATTAGTTATGATAGAGTAATATAACATGTAAATGTAATAATTATTTTAATTTATCTAATTGAAAACATTAAATAATCAATTAAAATTTTACAAAATATTTTATATGATTAAATATATTTTTAATATTAATTTATATGTATATATAAACAAACTTGAAAGCAAATTAAAAGAAAAAAGTGACAGGTCAAATCGGCCTATTAACTTGTCCTATACTAAGGGTTACCATTATTAGCCTGTTTCTGTTTGATGGGTCAACCCAGCCTAGCCCGTTTTTGACGAGTCATGGACGGGTCGGACCAAAGCAGATCGGATTGGCCCGTGTTACCATTATATATGAATATTTTGATTATTCATATATAACAAAAATAACATCATTTATTGTGTGTTGTTTTAACTATTCCTTTCTATGATTGAACCTAAACAAGTTAATCAAAAGGAAAATATGATAAAAAAATTAGTAGACTAATAATTATATCATAGATATATTTTAAATAATAAGGTTGAATATGTTTTTGATCCTTCAACTTTTAGTGAAAATTGGAATTATTCCCTCTTGGAATCTTTGAATCAATTTAGTCTCTTATCTTTAGAAATGCGTGAATTTAATCCTTTAAACCAATTTTTTTAAAGTTTATTTTACGTTTCAAACACATTTATCAGCTAACATAAGTGAACATGTGTTAAATGGTGTAAACAAACTAAAATACTATAATGAAATGTGTTGGAAACGTCAAATAAACTTAATAAAATTTGGTTAAAAGGACTAAATCCACGCATTTACAGAGTTCAGAGACTAAATTGGTTCAAGGTTTCTGTCACAAACGAAATCGCGACGGGATGACGAACCAAAAAATAAAATTTGTAAAAAAGAATTTTGGAGTCGCCACCATAGTTATTATAGGAAACTATGGAAAACCATAAAAAAGAGCAAGGTCTACGAAAACAGAGATTGGGGGTACGGGAGTTAATTACGCGTAGGGAAGGTGTTAGCACCCTACAACGCCCATCCTAAGACGGTACCTTTAATTAAAATACAAATTGATGTGGTTTCCTTTAAATATTTATTTTTAAAAAAAGAAATAAAAGAAATAAAATAAATTAATAAATAAATAAAAAAGATGACAAAGATGATAAAGAAAAACTAAGGAAACAAAAAAGATTTTTTTTTGTTTTTTGGGCCCGACAAGGATTACTCCTTGCTCCTACGTATCTCCATTCATAATGGAGAATCAGGGTCACGTAGTTCTTTATGAAAAGACTTTTTGAAAATAATTTGTTCGAAGATGTTGATATCACTCTTTTTTAATATTTGAAAATTTTGTATTTTTTTTAGCAATCTTATAGAAAAGCGAAGGTATTAAGTACTAAGTCGACGCGAGCGGTCACACGAGCACTTATACATTTTAAAAGTTAAAAGGGTATTTAAATGATTTATTTGTTATTACTTCCTTTTAAAAAAACTTTCGAAATAAGACATTGATACCTAACAAAATTTGACTATTTCATATTCACAATTTATGAAAACATTAGAAAAATAGATAAATAAAAGATTAGGAAATAACGTTTTAGGATTAAACATATTATTTTAATATGAAAAATTTTTACAACCCTTAACATGAAAAAATATGGCACAACATATTCATACAATGTCAAAACATGATATCTCTCACTTACTCACGCAACAATGTTCACAACCCAAAGCAATCAACAAAACCTTAATTATAAAACTAATGAACCCCAAAAAGCATGACAATAATGTTTTTTTTATATCAAAAGAAATAGTGAAAACATCAAGTTCAACTAAGATAAAAAAAACATCTCGAGAAATACAGCATGACACAATGAAAAAAAAAATTTTGCGAACCTGAATGGGAGATCGGACTTACAATAGTTGCGTTGGAATACCAAGAAGCACGTGGGGTGGCAATCGAAGGTGAGTGGGTTTTTTTATGTCCGGGGGTTAAAAAAGAATGTGTGCTTAGGGTGAGAGAGGTCTCTAGAAATTTTTGAGAGAGAAAAAATTCCTTTCTTCTTTTTCTGATGGGTTTATATACACAACATTATAAATCTAATGTAATCTCGTAATAAAGGTCTGCTTTAATTACAACGAGTTTTAAAAGGCAAGAACTAGTCTTAAAATTATTACAAAATGAGAATCAAATCATATAAAAAAAAGAGCACAAAATCAAACGTGATCAGCAAAATTAATTTTAATTAGTAAAAGAGATATTGTTTTGAATTATATTACTACTTTCTCTATCTGGGAAAAAAAGGTGTCATAAAATCAGAGCACAAAATCAAACGTGATCAGGACAGATTAATTATAGTTACAAGATATTCTTGAGAAACATATTAATATTTTCCTCATCTGGAAAAGGAGATGTCATAAAAATCAGAGCACAAAATCAGAGTAAATAATTCTAAATATTAGAGCATATTCTGTTTCTAATTATTAGACTAACTTCTTAATCTGGAGCAGAAACAACAAAGCATAGAATGTGGGTGCGAAAACTAAATTTTGGGCTACCATTAGTTGCAAGAAAAACGATATGGGTGTATAGAGTATTTTGGGCTAAAATAGAAACAAAGCATCAAAAGAAAATACACACAAGATCAAACCAAAGTTTTTCCTTTTATTTATTTATTTATTGTTATTATTATTATCCTGTTATTATTATTATTTAGACAAAGCAAAAAAACCAAAGAGAAAACTTATTTATTTTTTATTATTTTTTTATACCTTTTTTTCGAAAAAAACAAATTATTATTATTTATTCTATTATTTATTTAGCCGGACGAAATTGGGTGTTGACAGCTGCCCCTCTTTACTTAGATTTTGCTTGATAATATGAGAATTTTACATTTTCATATTCTCAAAGAAATATAAGTAAAGATAAAGACACTAATTTTGTCCGGTTTCAAAAGAAACAAAGGCGAAACATGAAATCAAAGGTCACAAACCGACAACCACAATTCCAAAGGATTCAATGACCATTACCACGTAGAGGGCCTTAATCCAGAAAGTCAAAAACTTTTTGTAAACTAAAACCTTTTGAGAAAGATTAGACCAATCCCGAGGAGAGGGTCTATATCTAAAGGATTTGGCGACCATTACCACGTAGAGGGTCCGATACCAAAACATATACTTTTTGCCAATATAAATTCTTTTTGAAAAGATTAGACCAATCCCTAGGAGAGGGTCTAC
This sequence comes from Vigna unguiculata, assembly GCF_037176805.1. Lineage (NCBI taxonomy): Eukaryota > Viridiplantae > Streptophyta > Magnoliopsida > Fabales > Fabaceae > Vigna > Vigna unguiculata. Next base: position 6,215,160 of record NC_140801.1, read on the forward strand.
ATCTAAAGGATTCGGCGACCATTGCCATGTAGAGGGCCTCGATCCAAAAACATATACTCTTTGCAAATATGATTTCTTTTTGAAAAGATTAGACCAATCCCGAGGAGAGGGTCTACATCTAAAGGATTCGGCGACCATTACCATGTAGAGGGCCTCGATCCAAAAACATATACTCTTTGCAAATATAATTTCTTTTTGAAAAAGATTAGACCAATCCCAAGGAAAGGGTCTACATCTAAAGGATTCGGAGACCAATACCACGTAGAGGGCCTCGATCCAAAAGCATAAACTCTTTGTATACTAAAACTTTTTGAAAAAGATTAGACCAATCCCAAGGAGAGGGTCTACATCTAAAGGATTCGGAGACCATTACCACGTAGAGGGCCTCGATCCAAAAACATAAACTCTTTGTAAACTAAAACTTTTTTGAGAAAGATTAGACTAATCCCGAGGAGAGGGTCTACATCTAAAGGATTCGGCGACCATTACCACGTAAAGGGCCCCGATCCCAAAAACATATACTTTTTGCAGAGCTGAATTCTTTTTGAGAACGATCTAGACCAATCCCGAGGAGAAGATCTACATCCAAAGGATTCGGCGACCATTACCACGTAGAGGGCCCCGATCCCAAAAGCGTATACTTTTTGCAAATATAATTTCTTTTTGAAAATATTAAACCAATCCCGAGGAGAGGGTCTACATCCAAAGAAAAACCTGCATATTGATTTAAGCATAGACAAACACAACATGAATGCCTTTTGAAAAACCTACCCCTATGGGCTCTTAAAGTCTTGATGGTATGATGTGATGAGGGTGCATGAATGCATGCATAAAACTCTTATTTTTCCTTCCTTTCCTTTTCTTTTCCTTTTTCTTTGCATTTAGTGAATTCATCATGAATGTACCCTTTCTACCAATATTTTATTATTTTTAATTATCAGCTCAATGTGACACTTTTTCAACACATTTATGAAATGATATATATTTTTTATCAAATAAAACGAAATACAAAAACTTGAAAATAAAGTCGATATCCTTAGTTGCATCCCTTATTATGGAATCATCATGCATAGAATTTTTTAACCGCATCAGAGTTGACTGGCAATGGTAACTCCTCCCCGTCCATCCTTGTGAGAATTAGTGCCCCACCAGAGAATGCTTTCTTCACCACATACGGGCCTTCATAATTTGGAGTCCATTTGCCTCTATGGTCCCTTTGTATAGGTAAGATTTTTTCAAAACTAGATCGCCTTCATGGAACTCTCTAGGACGCACCTTTTTGTCAAACGCTTTCTTCATTCTTCTTTGGTATAATTGTCCATGACACACCGCAGTTAACCTTTTTTCCTCAATGAGGTTAAGCTGGTCAAGTCTGGCCTGAACCCATTCTGCTTCTTCTAATTGGGTTTCCATCAACACTCGCAAGGATGGGATCTCTACTTCAAAAGGGAGTACTGCTTCCATTCCATATACTAGAGAGAAGAGTGTTGCCCCGGTCGAAGTACGTACTGACGTGCGATATCCATGCAAAGCAAAAGGAAGCATCTCTTGCCAATCCTTATACGTGACCACCATCTTTTGTATAATCTTCTTTATATTTTTATTAGCATCCTCAACTGCCCCATTCATCTTCGGACGGTAAGGAGAAGAATTATGGTGTTGAATCTTAAATTCTGTACACAATTCCGCCATCATTTGATTATTTAGGTTGGTAGCATTATCAGTGATGATCTTGTTAGGCAAACCATATCTGCAAATCAACTCTCTTCTTATGAAATTCGTCACTACTTTTCTAGTCACACTGGCATAAGAGGCCGCCTCTACCCATTTGGTGTAGTAATCAATTGCAACTAAAATGAAGCGATGTCCATTTGATGCTTTTGGTTCTATGGCTCCAATAACATCTATTCCCCACATTGAAAAAGGCCATGGTGATGTCAAAACATTTAGGGTTGTGGGTGCAATGTTAATATTGCCAGCATATACTTGGCATTTCTCACACTTCCTCACATGCCTGCAACAATCATTTTCCATGGTTAACCAAAAATAACCAGCCCTTAAAATCTTTCTGGCCATTGAATGTCCATTCATATGTGTGCCAAAAGTACCTTCATGAATATCTTTCAATATCACTTCGGCTTCTTTTGCATCCACACATCTGAGGAGAACCATATCGTGATTTCTTTTGTATAAGACATCCCCATTTAAAATGAAACTAGCAGCCAATCTTCTTAAAGCTCTCTTATCATTCTCGACTGCCCTTTCAGGATATTCTCGAGTTTCAAGATAATGTTTGATATCAAAATACCAAGGTTTACCATCTGACTCTTCCTCGATGAAATGACAATACACCGGGTCCTCATAACTCTCCATTTTGATCATGTGTAGCTCTCTGTCTGGAACAATCTCAAACATTGATGATAAGGTAGCTAAAGCATCAGCTAATTGGTTATCTTCCCGAGGAATGTGTTGGAATGTTATAAAATCAAAATACTCTATCAACCCCTTGATGTAAGCTTGATAAGGGATTAACTTCTGGTCTCGGGTCTCCCATTCTCCTTTCAACTGATGGATAACCAAAGCTGAATCGCCATACACCTTCAAAACTTTTGCTTTTGATTCAATTGCTGCTCGAATTCCCATGGCACATGCCTCATATTCTGCGATATTATTTGTGCAATTAAAGCATAGTCTTGTTGTCATTGGTATGTATTGACTTTCCGAAGAGATAAGCACTGCCCCTATTCCATGCCCTAATGCATTAGATGCACCATCAAACAACAATATCCATGCCTTTTCATCCTGGCCTCCCTCCTTCTCTTTAAACAAAACCATGATATCCTCATCCGGGAAATCAGACTGCATTGGTTCATAATCATCAATGGGCTATTGAGCTAGATATTCAGCCAAAACGCTACCCTTGATGGATTTCTGAGTGACATATACAATATCATATTCTGACAAAAGCATCTGCCACCTTGCTATCCTCCCAAAGAGAGCAGGCTTTTCAAAAATGTATTTTATTGGGTCCATCTTGGATATCAACCATGTAGTATGACTCAACATGTATTGTCTCAAACGATGGGCTGCCCATGCTAGTGCGCAACAAGTTCGTTCTAGCATAGAATATCTTTTCTCGCAATCTGTGAACTTCTTACTCAAGTAGTATATTGCATGCTCAATCTTCCCAGTTTGGTCATGTTGGCCCAACACACAACCCATGGATTCCTCTAGTATAGTTAAGTACAGAATAAGGGGTCTTCCGGATTCTGGTGGTCGCAGTACTGGCGAGTCTTGTAAGTACTGCTTGATCTTATCAAAAGCGGTCTGACAATCATCGTTCCATTCTAGAGCTTGATTTTTACGCAACAATTTGAAGATCAGTTCACAAGTAGCGGTTAATTGGAAGATAAATCTAGCAATGTAATTCAGCCTGCCCAGGAAACCTCGCACCTCTTTCTCCGTGTTGGGAATTGGCATTTCTATTATTGCCCTCACCTTGTCAGGATCAACCTCTATCCCCTTTTGGCTAACAATAAAGGCCAATAACTTTCCTGATTTCACACCGAATGTGCATTTAGCCGGATTTAATCGGAGTTTAAACTTTTGTAACCTTTCAAACAATCTTCTTAAGTTGACGAGGTGTTCTTCTTCAGATTCAGATTTAGCGATCATATCATCCACATAAACTTGAATCTCTTTGTGCATCATGTCGTGAAAAAGAGCTACCATCGCCCTTTGATAAGTTGCCCCAGCATTCTTGAGACCAAAAGGCATCACCTTATAGCAAAAAGTTCCCCACAATGTAATAAAGGTAGTTTTTTCCATATCCTCAGCCGCCATCTTGATCTGATTATAACCTGAGAAACCATCCATAAATGAAAACAATGAGAATCTGGCCGTATTGTCCACCAATGTATCGATATACGGTAATGAAAAATTATCCTTTGGACTGGCCTGATTCAAGTCTCGGTAGTCAACGCACATTCGAACCTTTCCATCCTTCTTAGGCACAGGTACGATGTTTGCTACCCATTGGGGATATCTCGCCACAGCCAAAAAACCAGCATCAAATTGCTTTTTTACTTCTTCCTTAATTTTCAAGGACATTTCTGGTTTCATTCTCCTTAACTTTTGCAAGACGGAAGGACACTCTGGCTTGAGAGAGAGTTTATGTTGCACTATGTTAGTATCCAGTCCTGGCATGTCATTATATGACCAAGCAAAAACAACCTTGAACTCCTTTAGTAGAGCACACAATTGTTCTCGTACTTCTTTCCTTACGCTAGTGCCAATTTTCACTTCTTTTATCTCTCCTACATCTCCCAAATTGAGCACTTCAACATTCTCTTGATGGGGTTTTATCTCTTTAGCTTCTTGTTCCACTAATCTCAACATTTCAGGGGAAGGTTCCCATTCATCCTCATAATTACCTTCTATATTATCAACGGGGTGCTCAAAATTAGGGAAATCGACATTAACATTTTCAAAACATCCATCATCATATCTGCATTTTTGAGTTTATAAAATGGATAAATAAAATGAAACAAACAAAAAACGCCAATTATAAATGATTTTATTGTCACATTGAGCATAAAGATTTAAAGATTAAAAACGGTCATCTAAAAAATTCTTGAATCCTAAAACCACGAGTAAGGCAAAAAACTAAAACTATTACATTTTTTCCAAATTAAACATCACTGGTAAATTTGTTATCTCCCAATTGTTCAGCTGCACGTCTAGAGGGCAAGATCGCACGAAGTTCCAACTTTCAGATCCACTTCCTCCTTCGATAGGTGATATCTAACAAGTGTTAACCCATCCAGCACTGTGGAAGCTTTTCTTGATGTCACAGATTTGAATCTTCCCTATCTTTCGTTCTCGACCTTCTATGCGAGCCAAAATTCGCTCCTTCTTCTCTTCTAACAACCTCCTCTTGTCTTCTTTAGTAGGCTTGTACCCCAAACCATATTTACCCTTGTTTTCAAAGACCTCTAAGGGGAAAGTTAGCCCTTGGTTATTTTTACCAAGCCCTTTTCCATATTGGTAACCCTCTTTCAGCATAACCTTGGCCATCATGAGGGAAGCACAAGACATGTGTGGGATCATCAAAAATGGTTCAACATATGCATTCCCCACAATTTCCAGTGATTGGAAAGCTGTCTCAAAGGCTTCCTCTGCTGCTTCAATGTAACGAGATGATGAGGGCCCACTCACAAGGAGGTCCTCCTCACCTGACACTATTACCAGTTTATCACCCATTATGTATTTCAGTTTCTGGTGTAATGTTGAAGGCACCACTCCCGCAGAGTGGATCCAAGGGCGACCCAACAAGCAACTGTAAGCTGGAATAATATCCATGACTTGAAATATTATTTGAAAGATACAAGGACCGATCTGAACTGGCAACTCTATTTCTCCCATTACTTCCCTCTTGCTTCCATCGAAGGCCCTTACAATCATGGCACTCGGCTTCATGTGCATACCATCACATGGCAATTTTTCTAGCGTCGATCTTGGCATCACATTTAATGAGGAACCATTATCAATTAAAACTCTTGCCATGACATGGTCCAAACATTTCACCGATACATGCAACGCCTTATTGTGTCCTCTACCTTCAACAGGTATCTCATCATCAGTAAAGGTGAGGTAATTATTAGCAGTGATATTGCCAACAATTCCCTCAAACTTGTCTAGGGAAATATTCTGATCCACATGAGCTTTGTTGAGTATCTTCATTAACATCTTTCTATGGGAGATTGAATGCATAAGTAACTCCAAAAGGGAAATCCGAGCAGGCATGCGTTTCAATTGTTCCACTACTTTGTACTCACTCTGTTGTATGAACTTTAAAAACTCACAAGCCTCTGCATCAGATATTTCTTGTTTTTCCTCTTTTTTAGGTCCTTCTTGTGTTTGCACGTCCTTTTCTTTCAAGAGTTCTTTAGTTTCTCCTGTTGTTATTCCCTTATTGTCAACTATGTCTTTCCTTAAAAAGGGTGGTGTGAAGATACGACCACTTCTTGTCATTCCTCCTGTGCCTGATATATTTTCTACAACTGGCTCCCCATCAGTTGATTGATTCTTTGTTTGTTGTCCCTCTCCTAGCACATGTATACCGTACTTCCAAGGGATCGCCTTCTCACTTTTGTATGGGAAGGGTGAAGGTGAAAAGATGACAACAGATTGTCTTTTCGGAGATGTTGGTGCAAGAGTGGATCTAGCGAAACGAACTATCAATGGCTTTGGTGGCGACATGACAGATTCATCGCTGGTTTGTGCAAAAACTTCTTCCTCCTTACTCCCACGCCATACTTGTACGAAATTCTTATTGATCAAATCTTGCAAAAAGTTCTCAAACCTGTTGCATGACTCGATGGAGTGTTTAGCACCTGGATGGAACCCACATGCCTCATTCAAGTTATATTCTCCTTCCAACAGTCATGTTGTTAGCAGCGCCTCAAAAATATCCCTTCGTGAACTCCGAATTTCGCTCACATTCTTTACCAACTTAGGTCCATCGAGGTCAATAGCATTTATCGAAGCATTACCATGCCCAGTGAGAGGATTGGCATCGATGTTGGGTTTATCCTCTTGAAATTTTAACCACCCTGAGTCTATTAGAGCTTGCACTTTATGTTTAAAAGATAAGCATCTCTCGGTAGAGTGTCCAATGGCTCCTCCGTGATAATGACATTTGGCATTTATATCAAAATTTTTAGGATATGGCGGTTGCAAAGGTTTCATCGGGCAAATGGCTACTAAAGCATTACGGAGTAGATCTGGCAACAACTCTGTGTAAGTCACAGGAATAGGAGTGAAATGAACAAAATTCCTTTCTTGATTCCTTCTGGGACTAGCGATTTGCCCTAAAGGCTGGTTGATATTTGTGCTAGCCTCAGTTTTCCAAGTGTTATTTGAGGCGTGTAGCGGCTGATTGAATCCCTGTTGCGGAGATTGTGGTTGGTGGGTAGCTGTTGTATGAGTCACATAAGGATGCCGATTCACCTGTCGTTGATAATTTTGAGTGTGGGCTTGGTTTTCCGACCTTGGTACTGTGGATGCTGCGTGCACTTCTACTTCTTTTTTCTTCCATGGATTGAAACCGGGCTTTTTAGGAGTTGTAGCCGCGAGCGGGCTATATGCAATCTTTCCATTCTTCAACCCGATCACTATCCTTTCATCTATGATGATAATATCGGTGAAAACTGAAGATACATTCCCTACCATGTGTTCATAGAACGGTGGTTGTAACGTGCTCACAAACATTGCCACCATTTCCTTATCATGAAGAGGAGGCTCCACTTGAGCAGCAAGCTCCCTCCACCGTTGGGCATACTCTTTAAATGATTATGCATCCCTTTTGGCCATGTTCTGCAATTGCAAACGATCTGGCACAATATCCATGTTATACTTGTACTGTTTCAGAAAAGCATCTACCAAATCCATCCAAGAGCGAATGCGAGACGCCTCCAAGTGGGTGTACCAACGCAACGCTACCCCAGCCAAACTGTCTTGGAAGAAGTGGATCAACAATTTGTCATCGTAAGCATAGACAACCATCTTTCGACAATACATGGTTAGATGGCTTCTAGGACATGTGGTATCCTTGTACTTTTCGAACTCCGGAACCTTAAACTTGTGAGGTATTGTTACATCACGAACTAAGCTTAAACCTGCAACATCGCCAAACCCATAGTTTCCACCTCCCTCAATAGCTCGTAGTCGTTCTTCCAAAATTTCTAATTTAGTTTTGGTTCCCTCAACCTCAGCAGATACGGCCTGCATAGTGGAGCGTGATTTAATCTTGTCCAAAGAGTTAACACCGATAGTGGTGTTTAAAGGCTTGGGCATTACAATCTCTCGGGGCCCCATGAAGGTAGTTGTTTCATTCTCTTGAGTATTGATTGGGAATGAGAAGGACGCATGCTCAGTCTCTGAATATTCTCCAACAGGTGGGGCGTAACCAGATGGCAATCCATATGCTGGGAAAGTAACAGGGCCACCATGAGTGCTTTCCTCACCATTTGCCGATGAAGCTTCTCCTGATGCCTTTAGGGACTTCAAGGCCTCCAGTATTTGACCAACTTGGTCCTTTAGTTGACTGATATCTGCTTCCACTGCCTCTTGTGCTGTTTCCCAATCTTCCATATTCTTTCTATTTGCTCGCGTCCTGTAGGGATGCCTTGGTTTTGCCGTATTTGTTTTTTATTATTTTTGCTCTATTATTATTTAAGAAAAAGAAATAATAAGAAAAAGAAAAGGAAGGAAAAACAATGCAAAACATTTAATTTATTAAACAAAATTATAAAGCTGTAAGAAAATTAACATGGAATCTGGAGTCGGGGGGCAATTAGATTTTGTTTCTTTGAAGAAAAAGTTATCCATTAAAGTTGCAGAGGGTAATTTGAGAGAGTTAGCTGGAAGAATGAAGACCATATCAAGGAATACGTTCAAGAGGAAATATGGGAACTTATTAGGTTTGCTGAAAGTGGAAGTTCAAGTTGCAGCACTCACAGCTTTGGCCCAATACTACGATCCACCGCTAAGATGTTTCACCTTCCAAGATTTTCAGTTGGTGCCCACAATAGAAGATTTTGAGCATATTTTGGGTTTGTCAATGACGGGGTCTTCACAAGTTGCCCCTGATGTGATCACAGTCTTCAATGTAAATAAATGCCCCAATTCAAAATGAATGATGGGAATATATAAATCACAAACAAAGTGATTGCCCTAGTTTGGGTTTGGGATTGATAAAGATGGACTATGTTAAGGTTGGTCAAGGTTTAGGCTTAGAGTGAAGGATAAAAAATGGAATTTCATGAAGAATGAATTGAAAGGGGACAACCGAAGTTTAGCTTAATTGCTTGACTGCCTGTATTGATTTTGGAGCTTTGAAAACATGTCAACCAAACATAAACTGCCCCGGTGTTTAAAAGGAAATCTCTGAACACACTTTTTCAATCTCTTTTTTTTATAATTTTTTTAGAACAAACCTGTTAGCAAATCAAAATTTTCCTCTAAATTAAAACCTTCGAAAGATAACAACCAATCTTTGATCTGTGTGGACTTTATTAGGCTTGTATTGTGGCCAAGGCTAGGGGTATTTGGAAGTAAATGATAGTAAAGGCCCAAACAAGTGATGTGAGGATTGTTTCAACAAGGATCTTTGAATAATGTTTCATTCAGAATTTGTTTGACTTCATTTCGTTCACCTTTTTTTTTCTATATTTTGACATTTTATTCTCATTCTTTAAACTTTTGCTTTTTTTTTCTATATAACCATGTCATTTCTTTCTTTCTTTTTTTGTTGATATTTTTGTATTGGTGAACTACAAGTCGGATGAAACAAATGCAAACATTATGTCAATCCTCAGTGGGAGGGTGATCCTTGTTTATGGTAATTTGAAAGAATTTTTTTGGAAGGCTCAAATTGGGTAGCAAAGGATAATTACTTTTGTTTTTTTTTTGGATAAAGAAATATGGCCACACATCATTTCAAAACATGATTGTTTTTTCTAAAAGAAAAATTAATTCACAAGAAAATATTTGATTTCATCTTACAGGATGTCCCTTGTTTGGTTCTCTTTTCTCACTTTTTTTTTGTCTTATTTTTTGTCTAGACTGTCCTTCAAAGTTGTTAGTCTAGCGAACTTTTCTTCCCTTTGTATTTTTTTTTGCTCAGAGAGTTTCTTGAAATCATTTTAAGGTATGTGTCCCCTTTATGATAATTCTCTATGAAAAAGAAAACAAGGTTTATGGTGGAAGAGAGATGAAAAGGAATATAAATTTGAGCAATTTCATGCATGCAAGATTAGATGGGTATTTCAAAAGAAATGATAATAAACAATATTTTATTTCTTTATTAAATCCACTGATTTGACCAAAGAATGTTTTATTATTTACTCATTTTTATAAGAAATATTCCAAGAAATCATTGACAAACAAAATGGGAAACAATTTGAATTTATTTTAGTGCAATTTTTTTTTGTTTTTTGTTTACTATGCATATGCATGTTGAAACTATGAACATGGTACCATGGATGGCTACAGAATGAAATGCAATGCATGTTTTGTGCCTCGCAAGGCACTTATTCACATGATATGCAAGATTGTGATGAATTTATTATTATATACAAGGAAAGGTGAGGGTAAATGACGCAAATAGTCTCCCTTTAGTGCCTTTATTTAACATGGGTTTGATGCTTAAAGTTCTAAGGGAAAGTATATGTGCTCACAAGGATAGTTCCCTAATACCTAAATATCAAGGTCACTAGAGCTATGGTCCACTTCATGGCATTTCCCACGACTGTTGGTAAACAACAAGTGGGAGTACCAATGAAGCAAACAACTCTAGCTGGGGTTCTCACAATGACCACTTGGGAAGTACATCCACTGTGACACTGCTACACAATCCCCTCTAATTCTAAGCAACTCAGACCCAGGTATAGGGCCCCACTCATGTAATGAATAAAATGTGTGTGTGAAGGGAGAACACAATGTATACCCAAACCCACACCTGGCAATTATTAAAAATACAAAAATAAAGAAGAATATACACATATAATTATTCTAAATATAAAAAAAATAAAATAAAAAACACAAACCAAAAAAAAAAAAAAAAAAAAATATGAAGAAAAACCACATCAATTTTGCACGTCCAAATAAATGGTCTGACTCTCTAGCATCCCCAGTGAAGTCGCCATCTGTCGCAACCGAAATCGCGACGGGACGACGAACCAAAAAAATAATTAAATTTGAAAAAAATAGAGTTTGGAGTCGCCACCATAGTTATTATAGGAAACTACGGAAAACCATAAAAAAAAACCAAGGTCTGCGAAAAACCAGAACTTGGGTCCGGGAGTCGGTTACGCGTGGGGAAGGTATTAACACCCCACAACGCTCTTCCTAATACGGTACCTTTAATTAAATGTGCAAAAGTTTTGTGGTTTTTCAAAATATTTATGTTTTCCCAAAATTAGCATAAAAGAATGTACAAAAAACAAAACTATTTTTTTGATTTTTTGGGCCCGACGAGGATTAATCCTCGCTCCTACGTATCTCCATGTGAATGGAGAATCAGGGTTACGTAGTTCTTTTAAAAAAATCTATTTGGAAAATTATTTGAAAATGATTTAATTTGTTTTATAATTTTGAAAATCTTTTTATTTAAATTTTATTATTAAATAATTTTTTTTTCTAATCTTTTATTTTTTATTTTTTATTTTTTAATCATTTATAAATTTTTAATATTTTTTTAAAGATATTTTAGAGTAGTTGTGGATGTCATTGCGACGTGAGCAACCAAATAGATATAAAAGAGTAAACAAAGAGAGTTATATTTTAGTTTTGGATCATCTGTATATATTTTTAGAAAAAACAAAAGTCTAAATCAAAAGCTGAAAGAATTGAGAGTGACGTACCTTAAAAAGAATTTCAGTATCTCCCCACCTTTTCTCTTTTCTTTTTTGTTTTTGCTTCCTTTTCTAATTTGTGTTTGTTTTTCCAATAGAGATAAAGATGAGAGGTGTCTTTGTGGGTGGTAATGAGAGGAAGAGAGAGTGTAAAGAATGTTTTTTTTTTCTACCTCCTTCAATATGTTTTTTTTAAGAGAGATAAAAAAGGAGGTGTGTATGTGGGAATGGTGATGGGAAAGAATTAGAGAAGTGTAGAGAATCTTTTTTTTCGGTCATGACAGAGTGCGTATTTATATTCACAATTTGCAATGTCAATGCAATCTCAGCCTTAATTGTAACGAACAATATAAGGAAGGAATTGATCATGATAATTGCAAATTATGAGTATCAAATCGCAGCAAAACAGAGCACAAAATCAATAATCATCAATAACAAATCAGAGCACAAAATTAATCCCAATTAATAATATTGATTCTAACCATTAACAAATCAGAGCACAAAATCAATCTCAATTAGTAATATTGATTCTTACCATTTGAAGATATATTGCTTCTAATTATTATTATATAATTAATTTCTCTAATAGGAACAAAGGTAGAAAATATTTGAGTGAGTTATTGAGCTCATGAAAATTAATAACAAATTGGGCTCTTCCTCCTTTTTCCTTTTTTTTCTCTCTTTTTTTTCTTTTTTTTTCTTTATTTTTTTTCTAAAATTAAAGTTTGAAAATATTTAAAGAAAATTTTGTTTCACCTTATTTTCTACTTTTATTTTTATTTTAAAAATAAATTTATTCACCCGGACGAAATTGGGTGTTGATAGTTTCCAATAGAGATTATTTTCAATTTTCACTAAAAGTTGAAGGATCAAAAACATATTTAACCCTAAATAATATTACCTTATCTCAAAGTAATCTCAATTATACTCACATTTAAATGAACTAAATGTCAAACTTAATATATGAATGGTAAATTTTTGGAGTTTTGGATTTTTACTACATGAATGCTTGCCGTCAACACCACCGTGCGACTTGGAATCGTCGTTGTGACCACGCCGTGAACGTTGCACGACCCAACAACGCCACGAGAGTGTATTCCTCTCTACGTTGTTCATTACTCACTATTTCATTTCCTCCATACCTCCTCTCTTTTTTTGTGCTTATCTACTCTTTGGGCTTTGGGTTGAGGAATTTCCTTGCAAAGATCGTGTGACTATTGATGTTGAGATTTTTCAGTGGATGTTTGATGATGGAAGAAAACCCTGTAGTGTTAAATGGAGAGTTGTGTGACAAAGAAAAAATGATGGTGGTTTAATGGTGAAGACGTGTATATAGAATGTGATGATAGATGAAGGTGATAATGGATGAGGGAAGATGAAAAACGTGATGGTTTGTTTGTAGAAGCATCCCCTGTCAGAACGGTTTTGGTACTACCCTTTATAGAAAAATTATACTTTGACTTCCCTTTTTTTACTTCTATTCTTTACTCCCTAATGTGGCTTAGTGTGGACCATTGATTCTTTTAAAAGAAAAGATAGTGGTACATTAATCAATGACCCACACTAAGCCACGTCAGAGAGTAAAGAATGAGAGTCAAATAATGGGAGTCATAGTATCATTGTCCGCCCTTCATAATAGAAAATGAAAATGTTTTTCCACGATGAGACATGGGACCATAGGAATGCAGACCTTTTTGTAGTGGTGTGAAAAGCAAAGTCTACATGTAAAGACATTAAAACATATATTGGGGGCTATTAGCCCAAAAAAAATAATGAAAAATGAAGGTGTAGCTGGTACAAAATTTTCATTCTATTTTTTAAATTAGTTTCTAATCTTAATTTAAAATTGAAATTTAAAATTTTAATTTAATATTCTCAAAATTTGGACTACTTTAATTTCATCTATTTATTTACTATATAGTAGATTTGTCAATTTGGTCCAATTCACATGATTTGATCCTAACCTACAAAGGTTAGGGTCAAAAAATCTCACACAACTGAAAAGCCCCATTGAAAAGGCTCATGACCAAAATATCTACAAAAATCTTGTAGGCCAAGACCAGTCTATTAACCTTCTTTTTAACATGGAAAAATATTAATTTTAAATAATATTTATATAGATTTCAATTTAATTTTTACAAAATTTTCACAATAATATTTTGCATAATTTTTCTTAGTAAAAATAATCACATCATAACTATTCAATCCAAAAAGAAAGTTCGCTCATCTACCCAAAATCTTTTTAATCGAAAACAAATTTAATTAATTAAATCAATTTCTGTTACCTTAGATCTTGAATTCATCAAAAGAATGTTTCTATAAAAAAGTCCTATCCTACATGAACAAAACAAATTGTCAAATTAATATATATATATATATATATATATATATATATATATATATATATGTATATAAACAAATAAGGGTTAAATATGTTTTTATTCTTGAACTTGGTATAAAAGTTGAAATTAATTCCTCTTTGAAACTTTAGTCCTTTTAACCAAAATTTGTTTAGAGTATTCGATGTTTCAAATACGTTTCTCAACTAACATTGAAAAGAAAATGTGTCAAGCAATGTAAATAACACAAATACTATCATGAAACACATTTGAAATGTCAAATCAACTTAACACAATTTGGTTAAAAATCCTTACATTTCTAAAGTTGGGAACTAAATTGGGTCAAAGTTTTACTGGAAGTTAAGGGACCAAAAACATATTTAAATTTATATATAACTTAAACTTCCAAGTGCCAAAATGCCAAATGCATGCTATATAAAAAATTCACTTATTCCCCCATTATTTCTATCTATATTAGCTAAAGTCAAGTTCCTCACACATAGTACACCATGCACATACCTTCCATGCTTCTCTAAGCTTGATCCATTTTACCTCATCAAATGGAACATCATAGCAAGAATCAAGGATTCACATAAAAAGATATGTTTCCATTGATGACAAAAGTTGGATTGATGGTGTTGGCCTTGTGTGTATGCATGGTGGCATTAGAGGAAAACATTGCAGATTAAATGTTGAACTTAGGTGAGAAGAAGACGTTTTGGTGAGGATTGGCAAAGAAAAAGAGTTTTGAATGAAAATGGGGCTTAACCCCCACTCTCCTAAGGACTTTTAGGGTTAGAGGCTTTGAAAAATCCCCCCATTGTGTGGGTCAATAAAATTGGGTTTAATGTTAGAGGGGTCAGAGCTGACCAATGGGTTGCGGGCTAAAATGACACCTTTACTACCTAATTTTTGTATTATTATATTTTTATAGCAAATTTTATTTACCTTGATAAAATTTGTTGTTGAAAACGACGGTAAGACCCATAGAATTTAATTAATTAATTAATAAATGCAAGTAGTGCGAGCCTTTATGGCATTAAATATGGATTAATGTGATGTGGAAAAGTATTAGCTCAAGTGGTTGAGAGTACTTGATTGTGTGAGAGGACTTGGGTTCAAGTCTTACGTATGCCAATTGTGTGTTATTTATTTGTTATTATTTTTAAATATACGTTGATCATGATTGAGGAATGATATAATCATTGAATTATATTAGTTAGCATAAAATATGAATTGGTTGAATGATTTAGCATTGATTTGGCTTTGGCATGGCTATGGGTTCAAACCTTAAAGAACCTAAATTAAACTTCATTTTTGCTAAGCTTAGTTTTGGATTGAATATGAAAGGTTAGATGAAACCCTAGCAGCCAAGGAGGGTTGGAAAACCTTCACGAGATAGCTAATGAATGGTAATTAACATTAGATAAATGCTATTTTCATTTTTATGCCATTAAACCACATTAAAAGGCCAATTAGAGGTAAGAAAGAGGGTTTTGGTGGGCTGCCATTGTGCTTGCAGAAGAGAGAACGAAAATTGAGAGTGTTGAGGACTAAGTGGAGCATTGAGGTTGAATTGAGAGAAGTCAAGGAAGGTTATTGGTGAAGCAAGGGAGAACTAAGGCTACCCAAGTTTTAAGCTAAGGAAACTAGGTTAGGGGAGTTTTAAGCGCTTGTTTTGACGTTTAAACCTGAATTGTATGATAAATTTATTATAATTATGCATGAACCCTTCTGCATTAGTTAAATTCAGAGTTTCTGGAATTTTCCAGAAACCGCCTGGCGGGGTATGCATTGCCGCCAGGCGACGCTTGCCATTTCATGTGTTTTTTGGGTTCCTTTGAGGAACTGTCTGGCGATGAAGCCCTGTACCGTCAGGCGACGCAAGACTGTAACCCATTTCTGGGTTTCTCTGATGAGGGGCCTAGCGGTGGTGATTGAACCGCCAGGTGACGTGAGTCATATTAGCTCGATTTTGGTATTTTCTGAGTTTTAAGTTGATTTTGATCGGAGGGAAAGTTAACCGTAATCATTAAAGGATGGTTTTGATGTCAAATTGTGGGTATATTCATGTATTTGAGGGCGTAATCGAATGGAACAATGGAGAGATGTTTTAGGGTTTGATGATTTGAGAATTTTAGCTCTGGGATCAAATAGCGGGAATTTAATTTGAGTATTGCTATTATCGGAATGGAAAAATTAGTCTGTTTGGATTGTTAAATGATTGGAAGTGTGTGGTCAATTTGCATTGGAGGAACCTTGCGAGAGAAGAGTAGTGCAGGTGCGGGAATTTTGGGAAATTGCCCAGAACTGTATGCACCGCCTAGCGGCATGGGGCTTGCCGCCAGGCGCCATCTCAGGAAACTAGAATTTCTATGGTTGTGAGAGTTGTTGGCTTTTGGAAAAATGCTGGTTCGTGCTATCCTTGGAGTTGGAAGTGGTAATTTGATGATAACCTTGATGATGATGATAATAACTATATGGTAGTAGAGGTGAATAAAGTATAGTCTTCTGGGATTAAACTGGAGTGTGCAAGGGATATAGTCATAGGTTGAGTACAGTGGACTTGACATTAATGATTGGTTGGAGATTTATGTAATATAGTGGAAAATGTTGGTATAAAAGTGGTACGACTGTGGATGGCACACTATGAAACAGGAAAGGTGAACTTGTGAACTCTTTGGGATTGTGAAACCAAATTGGTAAGCCAGAATAGAGGGAGAAACATAGTTAAGTAACTGATCTTGTGGTCTTAAACCAAATCCATTTGAGAGTGAATGGTATAAATGTGAACCAATAGAATTGGAGTGAAAATGTTGTAGATTATAGGTCCAAGTTCGGGGCTGCAAACTGTTCTAAGTGCTTGAAACTTACTACTGCACGAGTACTGGTGTGGCGCTTGGCGAAGGTATTGGACCTGTCAGGCGATAGCTAGGAAATAGTGGGGTCTTGATGCAGGTGGCGCCTAGCGGGGAGGGAGGTCCCGCCAGGTGATAGCGACAGAATTAATGGGCTCCAAGAGTGCGTGTGCCTGGCAGTGTGGGTTGTCCCGCCAGGTGGGGTCTATTGTGATTGATGGTTTCAGAGGCGCTACGCGCCTGGCAGTACGTGTCCCCCGTCAAGCAGTCTGGTAGTGGCAATGCCTGGCGGTACGTGTCCCCCGCCAGGCAATTTTTACTGCAGCAGTATTGGGGTTTTTGCCGTTTGGATGCGTGATCTAAAGGATTTTAGTGATGCTTCAAAAATGGGTTACTGGTGTTCCTTGAGTTGAGCTTGGAACGTATCCCTTGAGTTGAGCTTGGGATAGGGGTTAAGCACGTGGCATGTAACGTCCTAGCCGGAAATTACTTATTAAAATAATTACAAAAGTAAATAAAATAATTACCTCATTTATTAATCATCAATTTCCCAAAAACGCGGGAAAATTTAAACATTTAAGTCCAACGTGTCAATATAGATAAGATAAATCAGATCAGTACGTGTTACAATTAAAAATTGTCTATAAAACTACTACATATAAAAATCATAGTTCTTCATATTGTATAGTGATAAAACCCCGAGATATCCCCACTCCGTCTCTACGCATCTGTCTGTTCACTTGCATCAACATCTGCTCTCATGTAACAAGTTACATGATCATCGCCACACACACACAGATAGGGTAAACTCATTTAAATAAAACCAAACAATAAAATGTTAAAATACAGCATCAACAAATTTAAACCCGGGTTAGTACACTTTCCCCATTTTCTTTTACTTCTTCACTCCCAACTCTTGCCTTTAGACGTCTATCATCTCTATACCCTTTAGGTGAGATCAATGATCGATCTTTGTTGTATGAGTGTCTACTCGCCCCTCTAACTACCGGCCACCACCTGATAGTCCACACGTGGGAATAACTTTGCCACAACATCTCACCGTGACACCAAGTGGAGTTCCCTAAAACAAACCTAAGTTTGTAGTTGTTTCCAGACTACCAAATCTCTATCAGAATCCACTGAAGAGGGCAATCATTCGAAACCTCGTCGTACGAGCCACAACCCGCACACTCCATTGGACTTCCTAAACCACTAGGCTACAACCTAGAGTGGTCACGTGTTATCCCAATACAAGTTGCACTCGTAACTGGGCCCCCAGCCAAAGCATCGCATCATGAACATCCCCTAAAGCGGTGTAGAAAACCTTCCTCGCGCACCATCACTGGATCAAAACTGCCTGGCGCACATCCCACGCCGCTAAGCGAAACTTAGCTCCAGACCGCCTGGCACGCATCACACACCGCCAGGCGCCACGTGCCTGTAGTATCCACACTGCACCGCCACCGCCTGGCGGACACCACCTCACCGCTAGGTGCCCTGCTCCGTCGTCACCGCCTGGTGCAGCCTTCACCCGTCGCCAGGCGCCCTGCTCCCGCTGTGACCACTGTCACTGATTTATTTCCCGTCCGCCTGGCGGCTCGCCCACGCCACTAGGCGCTATACCAGTAGCACAATGCTATTGGTTTTTGAACACTTAAATAGATCCCAAAGGATCTCTAAAATATACCAATCACCCAAGTATAGCGCAATTATGATTTTCCAGTCATATATCTATACCAAATTACATCACACTCATTTAGACATGCCAACAAATCAAGTATTGTCATGCATCCATGCTCACCTTCGTTTACCCCTTTTAAATATCCCTCATACATTCCACATACACCCAGTCATATAATCATACATTATGAAATTTATATAAATCATGACACCACACTTGATCAATATTACATATGTACCATAACAACCGTTCACAACCACAAAACATGTCTAAGGAAAGATTACACCAACCATACCATTTCATATACACCCATCTCACCCTTACTATCAAATTAACATACTTTCTGAATCTGACTTACCACATACACCTACACGTTTCAAAAGAACGATACTATCTATATCATACCTCACATTTTAATTTATTCCAATCTCCCCTTAGTCTCGTTTAAATCAAAATTTCCTTTTCTATAAAATTTTCTTTTAATCATACACGTATAACTTGCCCATTAAACCCCCAATGACATGAAGCCCAAAGAGAACTGCACAACACCCACTGCACTGCCATACCGCCTAGCGGCAATTCACGCACCGCCAGGCGGTGCATACATATCTGGAAATCTCCAGATTTTTCTTGCACCGAAACGCACCCAAACCTTCCTATCCCAATTTCTCCCCTTCATACTGACATAATTTTATATCAAAGCATCATCCAGAATTCATACATCAAACATATTAATCTCAATTCTGCAAAACCAACCCACCAAGCATTGACATGATTTATGTTGTTTATCACTGATGCCATCATAATCCTAACCCCCAATTTCAGATCAAAAATTCATGCCTTCCAACATAATCAGCATATGAACAGTCTTATCAAAACATCAAAATTCACATTCGAGCATACAGAAATCATGACCACATCACAGGTACCCCAAAAATACCAAAAATGGCCAAAAACAGTGAAAACGGGTTCGTGTCGCTTGGCGGATCATCCTCTGCCGCCAGGCGGTTCATATTAAAAACCCAGAAACTGGTTCTATCACTTGTGTCGCCTGGCGGGTCGTGTGTGACCGCCAGGCGGTTTCTAGAAAAATTCCAGAAACCCGATTTCAGCTCTGGTTTTCAGATAAAATACAATCCCAACCCCGCATACATCACGATTCAATCAAAATTAAATAAAACAACATCAAACAATCAATAGGAACTCCCCTAACCTAAATTTCCTTAGCTTCGCCTTGACTCTCGCAAGCTCTCCCTTGATCACCAATGTCCTCCTTTTCCTTTCTCTCAAGACAGCTCTCAAGCTTCACTCAAAACTCACCCAAAACTCCCAAATTCGTGCTCTCTACTGTACCCACACTGATAACCTCACCAAACCCTTTCTCCTTCTCCTAATTAGCTTTTTATTGGGTTCTTAAAATGATTAAATTGCCTTAAAAACGAATTTTGCAATTAATCTCTCATTAACCTCCCTTAATGGCCTATTACCTTCTGTTTTCTAGCCACCCTTGCTGCCATACACCCTAGGGTTTACGTGCCTCTTCATGTGCATGCTAGAGTAAATTTTAGTAAAAAGAAAGTACTTTGTTCAAACCAAGGTTTGAACCCATCACCACACAATTCAATTTTAAATGCACAACCAATTCAACCAAGTCATATTACATGATAATATTCATAATTCAAATATTATATCCTTACTTATCACACCCAAGCATCTCTAAAAAAATAAGTATAAGAATTAAACAACACACAATTGCCATACATAGGACTCGAACCCAAGTCCTCTCACACAAACAAAGTACTCTCAACCATTTGAGCTAGTACTTTTCTACGTCAGGAAGGTTAGTATTTAATGCCATAAAAGCTTCTCTCACTCGCATTAATTAAATAATTAATTATTTAATTATTTAAATTTTATGGGTCTTACATGACATCCCTCGAGTTGAGCTCAGAATTACATCCCTCGAGTTGAGCTCGAGATAACGGATGAACACGAGGAACCCTTGAGTTGAGCTCGGGTTGATGAGTGTTGCCGGTGTGAGTGTGCTGGTTATGGCCAGTACAGATGGGTCCAGATAGATTGCCCTCCTCAGTACTAGCTGACGAGTTTGGTAGTTTTGGGACGTCGCGAACTATGTTTGTAAGACCCGGGAAAATTAAATAGTTATTTAATTAATTATTTAATTAGGACGGGTAGCGAGAACATTTAAAGCAATAAATGTGAGGGACTATGACGTGGAAAAGTACTAGCTCATGTGGTTGAGAGTACTTTATTGTGTGTGGTGACTTGGGTTCGAGTCCTATGTGTGTCACTTGGATGTTATTAAATTATGTATTTTTATGTAATTATATATTGAATGCGTGGTGTCATGATAAACTCTTAGAATTGTAGGATTTATCATGAAATAAGGATTGGTTGAATGGTTTGGCCTTGGTTGGGTATATGCATGAGTGTGGGTTCAAACCTTGGTGAGAACTAAATAAGTTCTTTTTGCCAAATTTTTCTTTTGCATGAATGTGAAAGGACTAGAAACCTAGCAGCCAAAGGAGAGGTAACCTAAGGGCTGGAAAACAGAGGGTTAATTGAACATTGGACTAGCATAGGTGTAATTCTTAATTAAAATTCGCCTAAGGCACTAAAAGGGTAATAAGTGAGAGTGATTGTAAGAGAGAAGGTCATAAGCAGAGGAAGAGTGCACTGTAAATTCGTACTCACCATAAGCAAGTCTTTTTTTCTGGGTTTTGGGGCTGATTGAGAGAAGTGGTAGGGTTGAAATCACCAAGGCTTGGACTGGAAACAAAGGCTAAGGAGGCTTAGTGAGAGGATAGGCATACAGATTCGAATTTGGGCAAAGAATCCAGGTAAGGGGAGTTGTTTTCGATGCTTTAGATATATATACATTGTATTGTGCTTTGGTGATTGAAACTACATGCCTTTCACCTGTTTTTCTGCACTGTTCGATTGGGTTTCTGGGTTTTTCCCAGAAACCGCCTGGCGGTTGGATCCCTACCGCCAGGCGGCTCATCAGAGGTGGGCGTCTGTTCTCGTTTTGGCTTGAACCGCCTGGCGGCGATGAATTCCTGCCAGGCGGCACGATAGTGTTCGCGTTTCTTTTTATGTTTTTGATGTTATTTGTACAAGTATGTATGTGGTTTCTGTGATTGATGTGTGTGGGTGTGATTGGATACTTTGCTGGACCAAAATTGAATACCAATTTGGAGTATGGCAAGGTTGAGAGACAATTGGGTATGAATCGATTGGGGTTACACATGAGTGTAAACATAGAGACACCTTTACGAATCAAATTGAGAAGAGAAACTAGCGCGTAATGCAGGTCTGTTGCGTCTTGATGGATGGAATTGATAGGAATGGAAACTGAAAACTGGATTGGGTACGCCATAGGAAATGGGAGTCTGCGCTGCTGCAGAACACTGGTGTACCGCCTGGCGGCGTGCTACGTGCCGCCAGGCGGCGATGGGTGCAGGTTTGGTTTGAGTGCTTAAAAGAGGGAGAAAAGAATGGGAGGGAGTAGAATTGGGACAAGTCATGGTTGTAGACGATTCTCGGTAAAATAGTAAGGGTTAAATACTCTGTAGTATATAATTAAGGGAAATGAATTAAGTGTGAGGATATGCACGTGATGTGGTAAGGTTGTAAGAAGGTTAGTTTGAAATAGTAAGGATAAGAGTTTTAATGACAAGTCTCAGGTTTACGTGAACACACTGGTTGGAGTCGCATCGCTGGGATAAGAGATAGTTGGATTAAGATTTGAGGTGTTACCATGATTGTGTAAAATAAATTATAAAATTAACTTAGTAGGGAGTGTGGTGCTGTGATACAGCAAGTCGAATAAAGAATATGGTATGTGAAACTATACTGTGTGGCTTTTATTAGAAGATAAGAGAACTTACGATATAATGTTGGAAGAAATTGGTGCATTATAGAGGGGATAGGGAGTTTGGAATGGGAGTTATAGGTACTGTAATCCGTCAAGAGGTTGGCTAGGAAATCCAGAGTGAGAGTGGAGTTAATCAAGATTGTCTTGTTACCTTGGAGGGAGTAGGGTAATGTGGGATAGATGGAAAGAAAGATGCAAACATGACTGGTATGGTACTGTCACAGCGCCTGGCGGCTGGATTGAGTGCGCCAGGCGGTCGAAGACTCAGAAAGGGAGTCTGTAGAGGCTGGCGCCTGGCAGTAAGACGAGACCCGCCAGGCGGACGCAAGACAACGAGCTCCTGTTAGAGGCCATAGCGCCTGGCGGTGGGACGTAAACCGCCAGGCGGCCTGAACTTGTTTCGCCAGGCGGTATTGGTGGGTGCGCCAGGCGCTTGCGTGGCAGGTTATGAGCTGTGTGTGTTGTTTTAACTGATAATGATGTTTTGCTTGGATCGGGAGATGCTGTGCCATGAGCGGGGAGGTTCATATCCAGTTACTCTCATGTGGGGATACGAGCGAGGTAGGTTCGTATGTTCCGTGCTCACGTTGAGAGATGCCACGTGCGGGGAGGTACGGGGGCTGGTGGATCACATGTGTTGGACTACGGGCGGGCAGGTCCGTAGAGTAGGACTACGAGCGGGGAGGTTCGTAGAGACAGGACCACGAGCGGGCAGGTTCGTGTGAGCATCATGTTCCCGAGTCCAAGGCTAACCAATTGTATGATTTGAAGACTGCTAAGTCTTGGGGTTATGGTCTTGGCTAAGAATTTTATAAAATGAATAGGATGGGTATATGATTCATCTCGTTTTGTTTATGCTTGTAATTTTATTTTTCTCAGCTCACCCTTTCTGTTTGTGTTTGGCGATGATCGTGTAATTCGTTACACGGGAGCAGATGTTGATACAGGTGGTGCTGAGGATGTTCCGATGGCGGAGTGAGGGCTAGCATGCGATTAGAGCTAGGGTTTTGCTCATATGTATTTTACGTTTTAAATGCAAATTTTGGGAACTTGTAACATTTTATGAATTCAGTTATGAGTTTTGGCGCGCTATTTTAATAAATTGAAATTTTCCGCGTTAGGGTTTTTATAAAGATGAGTATTAATATAATTGTTTCTTTTATTATTTATTTTTAAGTAATATTCCCTAGGGATGTTACAATGTTCATATTTGGGAACTTCACCTGGCGTTACGGTGTATGATACGTAGCAATGGTTTCTTGCACGTGCTCTATCGGTTGTGGCCGATAGGTATGGCAGCAAGTCATCTTAAGGTACTCACTAGGGGATGTAGAACATAAATAACATGGTTGTGGCCATGTGATATGGAATCAAAGGAGGAATTCCCTATGATGTGATTGTATAATATATATATATATATATATATATATATATATATATATATATATATATATATATATATGATTAATATATGTATATGCATTTATATGATTATTCTGTTAAGTTCACCCTATCTGCTTGTGGTTGGCGATGATCGTGTACGCGATACACGTGAGTAGATGATGTTGTTGTAGGTGGTTCTGGTGAAGCTTAGCGACGGAGCGAGGATAGCTTGGGAGTTTTATTATTTTATGGTTTTGAAATAAATTGTAAACACTATGGATGTTTCATATTATTTTTGAGTTTTATAAATTTTAGAGTTTTGGATTATTACTGAAAGTAATAAAATTTTAAATTTCCCATGTTTTTGGGAAATGATGTTTTATTAAATGCAGAGTAATTAGTTTTTCTTTATTTTATTATTAAAATCCGTAATATCCTGACGGGATGTTACAAAGACACTGTAATCATCGCCTATGAGCATTGCTAGGGTACAATTTTGTGTAAAATTGTCATCTATGAGTACATGTAAGCGACCATTTTGTACTTAATTGTCAACTATTTAACTTTTTTTATGGTTAAATATGTTTATCCCATCAACTTTGACGCAAAATTACAATTTATCCTTGCTCGAAACTTTAATTTTGTTTAGTCCCTAACTTTAGAAAGAAATGGATATAGTCCTCCCACTCAACATTATTAAATTTTCTCTAACATGGCAAATGACGTTACATTGTAGTTTATGTGTTGTTTACACATATTTTACATGTTTTATCCATGTGGTAAGAATTTATTTTGTGAATTAAATTAAAAAAACGTGCATAGTATGTTGTTGAAGGCACCCTTTTTCTTCCACTTCATCTCCCCCTCTAATTAAGGGTGGCTAAACGAGTTAAGCTTTATGGGCCAACCCATCAACCCGTGTTAAAAGGGACAGACTGGGTTGAAGATTCCAACCCGTCAACCGTTTTGAATCCACTTTCGAGCCTGTCAATTGATGCGCCAAAGTACGGGCCAGCCCGTTGGCCCATTTTTTTTAAATTAAAAATTTAAATAAAAGTAATTAAAAAGATTAATTTTTTATATTATATTTTTTAAAAAGTGTAAATATATAAAAGTATTTTAATTTAAATCATTAACACTTATAAATTAAGTTCCAATTATTAGTTATAAAGGAGTAATATAACATTTAAATATAATAATTATTTGGGTTAAGTATGTTTTTAGTCCCTGAACTTTGACCCAAAATTGGAATTTCTCCCTGTCCGAAACTTCAATATATTTTGGTCCCTAAACTTTAAAAATGAATGAATATAGTCCTTTTAACTTAATTACGTTAACTTTTTTTAAAATGTAGAACATATTTCTCAGTAGATATTGAATCAAGAATGTGTCAAACAGTGTAAAACACTCCAATACTAATATGAAAAGTGTTCGACACGTCAAAAAAAGTTAACATAATTGTGTTAAAAGGACTATATTCATTCATTTCTAAAGTTTAGGGACCACAATGTATCGAAGTTTCTGATAGGGACGAATTCTAATTTTGAGTCAAAGTTTGGGGACTAAAAACATACTTAACCCTAATTATTTTAACTTATCTAATTAAAAACACAAAATAATCAATTAAAAATTTTAAAAATACTTTATATGATTAAATATTTTTTTAATATTAATTTATACGTATATATATAAACATTTTAAAAATAAAGAAATTTTAAAAAATTTGATAACAAATTAAAAAAAAAAAAGGTGACGGGTCATCCTAACGCAGCTCGTTATCTCTATTGGGTGGGTTACCATTAATGGCCTGCTTCTATTTGACGTGCCAACCCAACCTCGCCTGTTTTTGACAAGCCATGGACAAGTCAAGCCAAAGCGGGTCAGGTTGGCCTGTGTTACCACCCCTAGCTCTACTCTACACAACAACCATCTTCATCTTCTTCACACAACGCGTGACTTCAATTCACTCTATCTTCCCCATTCATTCTCGAATTCCATTTTCACTATGTTGTTCCAAGGTGGCTCTAGAAGAGGGATGAATAAAAGATTTATACATTTTAAATTGTTTTGCGCAAACATAATATTAAATTACAGAGTAAGACAAAGAAGAATGCACACAAGGATTTATACTGGTTCACCTCCATTTGTGTTTATGTCTAGTCTCTTAAGTCACATGTTTAAGAAATTCACTAATCAAATCCCTTGACTAACACAAGTATCAACCCCTCAAAGTTACAATGAGTATCAACCTCTCTATGTATCACAAGTTTAACCCTCCCCAAGAAACACGAGTATAAACCTCTCTAGGTTGCAATGATAAAAATGATCTCTCATGCATGGCAGTATAATTGCGCTCATAGGGTATACTTCACTGTGTGAAGGATATTACGATATATATCACTCAATCCAATGTTGCTTATACAAAACAAATTTGACTTTATTCTCTCAGAGTATCCTCTCTTCTTCTTTTCTTGAATTGATAAGATAATGTTTCAACGCTTTTGCATTTTCTCTTGCATTCTTCTTGTCTTAATCATCTAGGTCCTGATACTTACAGTTGTGTTGTGTCATTTGACCGTTGATGCAAATTCAGTTGAGCATATCTTCAATATCTTCTTCTTTCTTCATATGGAAGTTCATGATATTGCATTCATAGTATATTGCTTCCTATTAATGATCACTTATTTCCTTTTTAAGCATTCAATAATTTAAATTTCAAATATAATGGGTTGTGTCTTCAATCTTCTAGAGATTCTCTTACAGCTTTTGATTTGCAAAGTCTTTCTCTTTCTCGTGATTGATTGATAAATATATGATTAAATATTATCAATCAAAGAATGTTTTCTTTTATATATCTATAATCAGATATTCAATCAGTTTTGATATTTTTAAATATATCTTCAAATAACTTTGATACTTGTTGCAATATCTCCATCCCTAATAATCTCTTTATGAATTTCAATGATTTATATTTATTTTATTAAAGTAAACTGGATCTTTATATCACCTCGTGATTTAATAATTCTCTTTCGTGTTATCTAAATATTAATCATCTAATGCATGTCTTCATTTAACTTGTTTGGTCATTCTTCCATTGAAGCCGTCTAATAAGGATATTCAACATTTAACTTAGTGAGTTGAACATGACTTATTTAGCATTGATACTCATCTTGCCTTGTGTGCTTGCATTGAGTCGTCTAACGCTTTGCTTTGACTCGTCTACTACTTGTAGGAGTGAGTCTAGTGTTTTTCCTCATTATGTTGACTCATATAGTCAATCATCTTGCCAATTGAGTTCAGTAAGTATGCACCCATCGGAGTCATCTAGTGACCTTAGTCTTCTAATAACTTAGTACTCTTAGGTTGTCTAATGCCTTTAGTTGTTTGGCCCAACTTGTGACTCATCTAACTTAGTACTTCTGATTGAGTGACTAAGTTTCACTTTTGTTAGTGTTTGTTTCAGACTTCAAGCTTCATCTTTCTTTGTGCTACTTGTGATTTTGCTTTAGTCATTGAACAAACATTAGATGAACAAAATCATATATTCACAATTAAGAACATGGTCATCAAATGGTTCTTTATCAACATCTAATGAGTTATTTAGCCTAGCTAGCCTTTCCCCTGTTCAATGCTTATTTAAGAATATATTCTAATCAACTTTAGCCATCATACAACATTATTATGATACCTTATCTTTCTTGTTTCATTATAGATTTTGTTATAATTAACACCTACTTATTGTATAAATGCTTTTCACTAAAGAGAAACCTAAAATAGAGCAATCGTAAGAGACTAGCTTTTCTAACTATCAACCTCAATTTAAAGATTTCAATGATCAAAGTGAAGATTCATGCGTCAAGAACCAACTATCAAAATTTCACTTGCATTCAACCGTTAACGAAGCATGAATCCTATTTTTCCCGAGACAACTTAGAGTTGAAAATCGTGTGGCTTCCAACACTAGGTAAGTGGCGCCCGATGCTACGACCCCTAAAAGGACATTGATTTGAGAATGCTTGGTGGTTCAAAAGTGGCGCCCATGGCCCTAAGTCAATGGCCACTATCTAAGTGCCACTCGATAACGCTACAACAGTGCTCAATGATGTATCAAATTCCTAAACTCCCTCTTTGAGATTTAATTGAGTAATTTGATACTTATTGAGTTAATCCCTACTTAACAAAGCATATAATACTTTTAAAATTTAGGTTCTTAGCTTAGGGAGTGTCAAATTAGTTCAATTAAAAAATCTCATAAAAGTTTTCCTAACCATGATCAAACCAAGATTTTTGTGCTTCTCACAAAAATCATAATTGATCTAAAACTTGATAAAACCATTATCCTCAACCACTATAATTAGATTCATAAACTCAATTTTCATGCCAAATCCTAATGTCAATTTTGACATATCAAGACAAATTCTATATTCTAAATTCAACCACTCATAATAATCAAAGATGCTAATTTATCACATGATAAAAATTCTCATAGTTATAGACAATCAACCAACCAATTCAAACATGAAATATATAAAATTAGCTTCTCCCACCTAAGACACTCCCTTTTTAACACAACTGCTCCCTATAACTTTATACTATGCAAGATCACCTAGTCAACAAATCAAGAGAGCAATATGGATTTACCAAGAGCAACCTTTAGTTACATGCATTATCTTAGACTCACATGCAATCCAAGACTTAAAATACCTAAAATTGGACAAAACAAAAACTTATTAAGTTCGACACTTTGATCGAATAGTTAACTTCTTACGATGATCGATCCTATTTGATATTCAATAGAATGAAGATTGGAGTAAAAAACAAAGAGAAAAGACAAATAAAAATTTTAGAAAAAAGATTAGAGAAATGTTGTAGTCATAATATTTAATGAAAAAAGTATATACAAAGTGATATACACATTATAAAATATTTTCTAAAAATATCAATAATTGTTTTAAATATGTATTTGTAGATGAGTCTTGTAAACTTAAGAACAAAACTACTTGATTGTTACACTTAAATTAATTTTTTTTTATAAAAAGTAAATTACCATTACCATTCCCATTTACATAATCATGGAGAGAAAAAACATAACCTTTATTCTTTTTCTTTGCACCCGATATCTCTATCTATAATATATATATATATATATATATATATATATATTTTAAGCGGCCATCATCCATATCAACACACCACACCACATACACACCCAACACAGCCACGTCTCTGAAAACAAAACAGCAACCCTCTTCCATTTTTCATCATCTTTGTTGGTTGGTGCTGGGTCCTCCTTTGCGTTCTTATAAGATTACACTGCCTTACTCCCAACCCAGGATCCACACATTCTAACATGCAACGTTAACCCCACGAACAAATCATCATTTTCTTTATGCTTTTCTTTCTCTTTTCCTTGCCAACTTTTTCTCTTTTTCCTCACTGCTTGTGTGTTCTTCATCCCCACGCTTTTTCTGAGACCGAGATCCGTAATACCCTTTTTGCATCCAGTTTTTGATTGGCGTGTTTTCTCTTAGTCTGGTCTTGTTCTGAAGCTCCTTGGTTCATTTGGGGTGGTTATTCTCTTCGACCCTTTGATTTTCTAATTGGGTTGGTATTAAAAAGTTGGGAACTTGTGTATTTCTTGGCGAATCTTAGTTTTGCAAGTTTTTTTTTTTTTTTTTGATACCTTTTCTGGCATCATTTCTTGGGTTTTGGCCTATTGGGTGGTGATAGTTTTGTTGTGGGATTTGAGATTTCTCAATGGGCTGTTTGGATGAAGGAAATGGGGAGCTTGAAAATGGAGTGAGTATGGGGTGTGGTGAAGTGGATTTTGAGGAAGAAGCAAAGCCAGATATTGCTGCCATTGAGGATGCTGTGAAGGTGCTGTTGCTCGGTCTTGGGGAAGATATCAACAGGGAAGGGCTTAGGAAGACACCACTTCGGGTTGCGAAAGCCCTTCGTGAGGGAACCAGAGGTGAACATGTCTATATGAATCTTTTGGACTAATGATTTTCATTCTAGACATGTTTAGACAAACTGAAGAACTTACTGAAAAAGAAAATAAGAAAGGGAAAATGAATTGTACTTCTTAGAATTCATTGTACAGTCTGGACAATCTAGATGATAAAATTTTAACTTACCAGATAAATTCAATTAACCTTGCTTTTTTTTTTCTTCTTTTCTTTTAAGTGTGTGGTAAAGCCTTACTTTAGCCCGATGATGATTTGACTGATGTTACTCATGGTTGTTTCGTTGCTGTTCCTTCTACTGTTTCTTGAGTCATGTTCTTGAAAGATTGTTTTTCGTTGACAACATAACATATTGGTGATTTTTTTGTCCCTTCTTTAGATTAAGATTGGATCTGGTGAGAGTTATAGTTTTCTTTTTTCATCTATATGATGTTTGGTCTCTGTTAAGGAACATACTTCTGTTTGGCTCAGTATTACTTTTCTGTTTTTTAGCGGTTTTGGGGAAGTTCGGTATTTTACTTTAGAGGAAAAAATAAAGAGGAAATTTAATTGGTTACACCTATGGTAATTGATCTGTTTTCTATTGGATAAAATCTATGTATATGATTATTGCTAAGTAGCTTGTTTATACAGTCCAAAAATTAGGTGGACTGCGTCATGGAGTAGAAATTATGGAGCTAAATGTAATTCATGCATAGAGAAATCTTGACAAAAGGAGAGACCGAGGACTTCTATTTTGATGAAAATAGCCATCTGTTTTTCTGTTTTGAGCAAAATAGGTCAAAATGGCAGTTCAATCCTGTAAAGGCAATTAATTGTCTTAGAATTTCGGCTTGGAGTCTAATTTACTTCTACAAAATTGATTTGTGATGTGAGGCATGTTAACCTTTGAGATAACATATACGCTATGGTTAAAATAAGTATAGATATAGCAATTACTTTGTTTTTCTCTCTGTACCTGCTTAGTTAGTTCAGCATTACATTGAAAACCATTTTTCTTCCTCCTTTTTTGGTTTCTTTTCTTGCCTTTGGTGTTTAATTTCTGTAGTTCTGTTCTCAAAAGTGTCAGTTTTACACTGTATAACATTAGAATTTAGGATTGTGGTATTTTGTTGCACAAGAACATGGTTACTTATATTGAGGGAATTGATATATTCCCAGGGTACAGACAAAAAGTGAAGGACATTGTTGAAGGTGCTTTATTCCCCGAAGCAGGTCTAGAAAACAATAGAATTGGTCATGCAGGGGGTGGAGGTGGACTAGTGATTGTCCGAGATCTTGACCTTTATTCCTATTGCGAGTCTTGCTTGCTACCATTCCAAATCAAGTGTCATGTGGGGTATGTCCCTTCTGGCCAAAGAGTTGTGGGTTTAAGCAAGCTCTCTCGTGTGGCTGATGTATTTGCCAAACGACTCCAAGAGCCTCAGCGTCTGGCAGATGAGGTTTGTTCAGCATTGTATCAGGGAATAAAGCCAGCAGGTGTTGCTCTTGTGCTTCAGTGTACACATATCCACTTTCCTGACATAGAGTCGATCTTTCTTGAATCGAGTCAGCAAGCATGGTTGAAGACCCTTGTTTTGTCAGGTTCTGGAATTTTTGATGACAGAAATGCAGATGTATGGTCTGATTTCTTTTGCCTTCTTAAATTTAGAGGTATAGAAATAGAAAAAGCACATCTAAGAGGCTCATCTGACCAATGGTGGTGTCCATCTCTGTCTGCTCTTTCTGCTAAAGTTTCCTCCAAAACTGTACCGGTCAATCCAGCCATGGTCACTGCAGTATCTTCAATCCTTAAATCTTTGGGAGAAGATTCATTGAGGAAGGAGCTCACAGGGACACCTGGTCGATTTGTGAAATGGCTATTGAACTTCCAAAGCATTGACATGGATGTGAAGCTGAATGGTTCCCTTTCTTGTGGTACTGATACTTTTAACCCTGATAGGGAGGTAAACTTCAAGGACAGACAAATACACTGTGAGTTGAACTTGCCCTTTTGGTCACAATGTGAGCATCATATACTACCATTTCATGGTGTAGTTCACATAGGATACTTCATTTCAGAAGGATTTAATCCCATTGCAAAATCCCTTGTACAGTCTATAGTACATTTTTATGGTTTCAAACTTCAGGTTCAGGAAAGGCTTACAAGACAAATAGCAGAAACCATTGCACCACTTTTATTAGGTGGGCATGTAATAGTAGTTGTGGAGGCAAGCCACACATGTATGATTTCTAGGGGAATTGAGAAGTTTGGAAGTAGTACAGCTACCATTGCTGTATTAGGTCGCTTTTCAACTGACCTTGCTGCAAAGGCCATGTTCTTTCAGAGTGTTGCTAGTGCTACAACTTCTGGGGGGCAATAGTTCCTGTTGGTGCTCACTTGAATTGATTCCATTCATTCTCTGCACTTTTCAAGGTTTTGCTACCACCATTTGATAAATTCAGAAGAGCTCCTTTCATGAATAGTTTCACTACACTTCAAAATCACCCAAATTTTATTCCGGTGGCAAAGGCTTACTACCATCATAAGAAGATTGATAGTAGATCTTCATATTTTGTCTTCCCCCATTTGATGTGATTACATTATATATATGTATTATGCATACATGTATGTATGTATATGTATATATTATACATCCCTTAATAATAATTCAAGGGATGAATCTTTTTCCAGATTTACCTGCTGCCAGATTTACGGTGGATATCACTCATTTTCATGATTTTATGGGAAGGTTCAACAAGGTAAGATTCAAGCTTGTTTTTTGTGCTTTTAAGTGTTTGACTACCACGGAAATAAATAACCAATATGATCAACTAGTCTTGAGCAGAGAGTTATATGCATGTTAATTAATTCAGTGAAAGACAAGTAACAGAATTCTGACAAGTCAACAAGAACACACTAAATAAAATGCCATTTTTCTTATCACTTTAGAGGGTAAAGTAACATAGCTACAGAAAATGTTTCATAAATTGAAGTTATGTGTTCTGTAACAAATGCAGTATCCATCAATCATATTTTATCTTACACTAATCAAATTTTCCAACCAATATTTAGTTTTCCATCATCTGTACCGAGAATACATGATACTCGAGATGTTAATCATCTATCAACTTCTCAAAATTGTTGCATGAGATTGCCAATTTGTAAAGATTTAGAGTATAGTTCTTACCATATAAATTAATTTTACTTTTATTTCTTTTTATTGTCAGTGTCTAGTTCTTACCATTTCCCTTTCTACAGGCAGTTTGGAATCATATATCTTGAGTTGGTTCTGAATTCTCAAGAATGTCTAAAGCAGCATCTGTTAGATTTTTCAGTCATTGTTTGTATGGTTAATGATTGTATGGATTATAGCAGAGAATAAAAATGGCAAACTATGTTAAGAGTATTGGTTGTAAATTGTTCTCTGTCTTCATTGTATTCATCATAGAGATCTATAAACAAATACAAGAGACAATCATTGGCTTCCCGCACAATCAGGTAACTGCAAAGGGAAATCTAACAACAATGCATAAATCACAAATGAGCACTATAGGCAGTTAAAATTATATATTACCTGGAAGCATTCATGTGGGGATTGGATTCTGGTTGCTAATATAATCACACTAAGTCATGTAAGTTACTGGGTCTGTTGGTGATCTTCTTGGATATATCCTCACAATTATTCTCACTAATGTCTTCTGATGCTAGATCAAGACATTGAGCAAGTGGTATTATCAAGTTTTGAAGCCAAGATGGCTAAAAGTTTCCACCAAGGGATGGTTATCCAGAGCACTCAGGGTAATGTCAATCATCAGTTAAATTGTAATGGTTTTGTATGCAGATTCATTGAAAATCAATCAACTTCACTTTGTAATTGATTAATGCAACAATATACATTTTTAATTATTGCTTTTTACTTGAAATAATTGATTAAGTAATCGATTGATGATTCTATCGCTCTGCAACTGTTTTTTTGCTTCATGTTTTGGTGCATTGTTGAATGTACTGCAATTTTAATACAAGAAAATCAATGAATTTCTCTATTTTCATATTTCTACACTTGATCTTTGTTATGAATTACACTTCATCTTTGTTATAAATTAATGAGCTTTGTGGAATTAATCTGAGTCATGATTAAATATTTTAATTTATTCTGTATAAATGTACCTTCAACTTCAATTAAACCTTTAAATAGGTTAATAACAAATAATTAAATGCTACAAATTAGGGCACACTACTAACATATAACAAAATTATAGGAACACTCACAAAAAGTATTTCTAAATATATGACAATTAACCAATTACTTGGACTTTAACTACTTGGACTTTAACCTCTGTAATTCTCTGTATGAACATCTTTAACGAATTCTCCTTTAAACTAAAATATTTTGTTTTAGAGATAGTAATATTAAAATGATGGATAAAAACAACTATCTTCAGAGATTTAGTGAAAATATCAACAACTTGATATTCTCTTCTATAATAAATCAAATCAATGACTTCATTGTTCGTGAGATCTTTCAAATAATGGTACTTAGTATCTATATGTTTGTTTCTTCTGTGTAACAAAGATATTTTGAAAGTTTGATTGCTGAATTATTGTGGCAAATAATTGTTATTGGCCCTTGCTACAATTTGTGTAATTCTCCAAGTACTTTCCTCAACCAATAAGCTTGACGGACTCATGTTATTGGAACCACAAACTCTGCTTCAGTTGTAGATAAAGTGACAATTGGTTGTCTTTTTTATGACCACGAAACAACTCCTGTGTTCGACATAAATGCATATCTTGGAGTACTCTTTCTATCATTTGGATCACCAGCATAATCACTGTCAGTAAAGCCAAACAAATTTGTTTTTTCATCCTTTTTATAGAGCAGACCATAACTTGTAGTGCCTTTCAAATATCGAAGTATTCTTTTTGCAGCTAAAAGATGAATTTCCTTTGGTCATTCCATGAACCTGCTAATGAGACTTACAACATGCATAATGTCATGTCTTGTGGTAGTCAAATACATCAACGTATAAGCTAACAATTAGACTCATATCTTTATAACAAACTTTAGTAAGTAGTGTATGTTCATATGGGCACTTATGAAAGCCTTCTTTTAGAAAGTAAGCTTCAATGTGACTATACCAAGCTCTTGGGGCTTGTTTCAATCCATACAATACCTTCTTTAGTTTATATACTTGTGTTCATTCCCTTTCTTCATATATCCAGGAGGTTGATCAACAAACACTTGCTCTTTCAAATTACCATATAGAAATGCTGATTTCACATCTAATTGAAAAATGGGCCATAAGTTTTAAGCTGCAATAACAATTACCAATCTGATTGTATCATGACGAGCAACAGGAGCAAGCATCTCTTTATAATCAACACCACCAAATTGTTGTTTATAGTCTTTAGCTACTAAGTGTGCCTTGAATTTGTCAACCTCACCATTTTCTTTTAGTTTAGTCTTATAAACCTACTTCACACCAATTGTTTTGTGCCCTTTCGGAAGATGAGTCAGCTACCAAGGATTGTTGTGCTCTATGGCTGCAATTTCTTCATCCATTGCCTTCCTCCATTTGGACTTTTTAACATCTTCAAAAATCACTAGATCATAATATAAAAATAGAGAAAAATGAGTAACTACCTCTTCATTAATTCCATCTACCATAAAATCGTCCATCATTGCAGGTCTCCTTTTGTTTCTTTGTGGACGTTCATTTGTTGATTTAGTTGCTTGTTGCTCACATTCATCAACTAGTTCAACTTGTTGCTCACTTTGTACTCGTGTTATTGGTGGTTGTTGCCTTTCTTCATCTTCACAGTTAAAATCAGCTTGTATTTGATGTTCCACTTTACTTGTATCCCAATTCCAAACTAGACCCTTATCGAAGACCACATCACGAGTAATCACCATTTTCTTGGTGTCAGGATTATACAATTTGTAGGCTTTTGATTGCTCACTAAAACCTAGAAAAATACATTTTTCTCCTTTATCATCAAGCTTTTTCCTCCTTTGATCTGGGATATGAGCATAAGCTCCAACACCTTCCTTGCTCTCCATGATTTGCCTTTCTGAAATGGTTCCCCATGCTTTTTACGAATGACACATTCTTCACATATTTGAGAAGAAATTTGTATTTGCGAGAGCCCTGTCACCATATTCTTTTGCTACAATGTTTTTAAACCTCCAAAATTTAAATGTCCTTACCAAAAATGCTATAGCCAACTTTCATCTTTCAAACTTGATGTAAAACATAAATTGGTGATGGTGTAGAGATATAGTGGAAACATCCTATTAGGTGTTATACCAACTTGGGCAATTAATCCCAATTAATCTCATATCCCTTTTTCTTGTAACTGGCCAAAACATTGTCACGGAAAGACTTATTTAACACCGAAAACGTAGACTTGTCACCGCTCATATGGTTGCTATAACCTATATCCAGGTACCATAAATTCTTCTACTTTTCTTCTTTGGCATTATAAACCATCAACAAAGAGACTTCTTCTTCATTTTCTGCAAATTTAGTTCTTTCTCCCTTTTCATTATCCAAATTATCTCCATATTCTGATTGATAATGACCATACCTATGACACTGAAAACACTCAACATTTGACTTGTCTACCGACTTTGTAGAGTGATGAGTTCCTCATCTTCGTCTTTGATGGTGATGATTTTGATAACCACGACCTCCTCTTTGGTGACCACAACCACCTTATCCTCTACCTCTACCTCAATTGTTTCCTCAACCATGACCTCTTCTATGTTTGTGAAATTATTATCTATAGAAGCTTTCAATGCTTGTTCCTCCTTCTCTTATTGGCAAATATTTCGCTCATGAATCAATGAAGAACTTGGCAACTCATCGATTGAAAGTTCCTCAACTACATGGGCTTCTTCGATGGAACAAACTACAAAATTGAAGTTTGGAGTGATGGAGCAGAGTATCTTCTGAACCACAAAACATCATCTATTTTGTCGCCATGAATTCACATCTTGTTGACAATGTCCATTGTCCGTGAAAAGTATTCGGTTACAGACTCACCCAATTTCATTCGTAGGGTTTCAAACGTTGAACGAACAGTTTCAAGTTGTTGCCTTTTTGCCCTTACAGAACCCTGATATTTCTTCTTCATGGAATCCCAAATATGCTTGGATGTATCCTTACAAAGGATGGTCTCCAAGATTTAATGATCAATTGCTTTTGAAAAGATAATTTTTTCCTTTAAATCTTTCAAGTGAAACCCTTCTATCTCCTTTTTCCGAACCTTTGTCACTACTCTGACATCTTCTGGTTCCTGAATGCCCTCAGAAACAACTTGCCAATACTCTTTGGACCTCAAGAAGTTCTCTATCAACGTACCCCAGTGATCGTAGTGTCCATCAAAATGAGGAATGGATTAGGGGTGGCAAAACGGGCTGGGCCCAACGGGCCAGCCCGTCAGCCCGTGCTAAAAGGAACGGGCTGGGTTGAAGATTTCAACCCGTCAGCCCGTTCTAGCCCGTCCCGTCCAGCCCGTCAACTTGACGGGCCAAAGTACGGGCCAACCCGTCTTGGCCCGTTGGCCCGTTTTAAAAGAATAAAATAAAATAAAAATAATTAAAAAGATTAATCTTTTAGATTATATATTTTAAATGTATAAATATATAATAGTATTGTAATTTAAATCATTAACACCTACAAATTAAGTTTGAATTATTAGTTATAATTGAATAATTTAATATGTAAATTTAATAATTATTTTAACTTATCTAATTAAAAATATTAACTAATCAATTAAAAGTTAAAATAATATTTTATTTGATTAAATATGACTTTAATAATAATTTATATGTATATATAAACAAATTTAAAAAATAAAACAAATTAAAAAATTTGAAAACTAATTAAAAATAATAAAAATAATAAAAATAAAACAAAAATAAAATAAAAATAAAAAAAATAAAAAAACTAGACGGGCCAACCCGGCCCGGCCTGTTAGCCCGTCCTATACGAGACGGGTTGTGACCATTGGCCCGTTTCTGTTTGACGGGCCAGCCCGGCCCGACCCGTTTTTTGACGGGCCAAAACGGGCCGGGCTGGCCCGTTTGCCACCCCTAGAATGGATGGTTGGAAAAAGTTATCTGCCATTATTTTGTTTGTAGTGGCTTTGATTACAAATAAATGAATGGAAGGAGTCACTATGGAAGGGCTCATTGTTATAAAAAATAAATGAAAGAACTCTCACACATAAATAAACTTGTTGGTGCAATAAGGGTAAAACATAATGAAGAAGCACAAAATAATGTTGAAGTGCAATCTAGCCCGAACTTGTAGTGGGTCGGGTTGACTTGTGGGTTACAATTCATTTTGACAATTCTAGTTTGGAGTCCTATAACAAACTCTGATATTCAAACAAATAAAGATAAAATCAAGATATAAATAGAAAGTAGAGAAAGAATTTAGAAAAAAAACTTTGATTCTTATAAAATGAAACTCGATAAAAATAAATCTCTATTTATAATATGATTTTTATTAATAAAATAATCAAGTATCATCTTTTAAGATCATTACTTAACTATTTTCTAGGTCCGTAATTTTAATTTATGAAAATAATTATTCATTTTCCGTTTTGATTTTTTTTATTTTAAAAGTAGTCGGGGTTGAAATTATATGAATAAACTCTTAATTGGAAATTATTACGTAAAATTTGAAAGAGTTTATGAAAATATTTCATGAGATGGCGATAATTAACTGCTTTCAACTTATGTCTATAAACTAGAGATTTATTCAACTGTATATAATTTTACCTTGCTAGCTTTCGTAGTTGTGGTTTAACTTATATGAATAAAATCTTAATTTGAAATTATTACGTAAAAATTTGAAAGAGTTTATGAAAATATTCCATGAGATGATGATAATTAACTGCTTTCAACTTATGTCTATAAGTTTCCCTAAACATTTATTAAACTGTATATAATTTTACCTTGCTAGCTTTCTTTTCAACTGTACATAATTACGTGTATAATAAACATAAATAAATACTTAAAATATTTGTAATAGGCCCTTTTATATATATATATATATATATATATATATATATATATATATATATATATATATATATATATATATATATATGATCGGATGTGATTTTAACCTAGATAAAAAATATATATTTTTGATATTGATTTTGGATTTGATATAATTTTCAAAGTTCAAAATGTACAAAATTAATTTGAGGAAGATAATATTATTATAAATTTAAATTTGGCTTAAATAGTCATTTGGTCCTAGTTTTGATCGACTTTTTTCACTTTGGTCCTACTTTTGAAAATGTTTTCAATTTGGTCTTACCTTTCGTAATTTTTTTCAATCAACTCTTTTTCGTTAACTCCGTCTAAATCGTTAACGGAACAGTGGCCAACGTGGTGATTTTGTGTGACGTGGACACTGTTCAGTGACATGTGTGTTATGTTACTGTGCTAACCATTTAATTGTAATTGCATATTCATTTTAGGGT
Organism: Vigna unguiculata; assembly: GCF_037176805.1. NCBI lineage: Eukaryota > Viridiplantae > Streptophyta > Magnoliopsida > Fabales > Fabaceae > Vigna > Vigna unguiculata. The sequence goes on from NC_140801.1 coordinate 6,254,189, forward strand.
TTAAGTTGAATTAAATTGGGTTTAGGGTTGTTTATGTCGAATTGGGGATTTGGGGGTCGAATTGGGGATTTTTTTGTCGCTTTGTGAAATTCTGGAATTGTGCCTTTGAGATCAATTTTGGCATCCAAGGTTTACGCTCATCTTTGTAGAATCGTTGCGGAGGGAAAAACGTGTTCATCGCGGAGGTATGTCTTGCTTTAGGGTTTTATTTTTGCTCAGTATTGATTGGGTTTAGTGTTAATGATTAGGGTTTGGTTTATGCATTCCATGGAATATTTTAAATTGTGGTTGCTTTTTCAGTGGTACATTGTTTATTGTTTTCGCTGGTGACCCACCATTTTTAATTGTTTGTGTTGTCACTATCTGTGGTGGGGTGGGTTTCATGGTTGGTTGTCAGTTGTAGATGTAGTATTTATTCCCCATTTAAACATCGTTTACAATTTGCAAGTTTTTTTCTTTTTTTTTTTGTGTTTCCAATGTCTGATGAAAGGTTTGAGGTTGTGGTCCACCACCAAGTTAACTTTGCCGAAAATGAGTGGTGTAAGTATGTTGGTGGAGAAACTACTCATTGGTCACGCGATCCTGACTGATGGAGTTATTTCGAAATATTGGGGTCTCTTAAGGAAATGGGCTATCATAGCATAAAGGGGTTGTGTTATTGTGTTGAGATGTTGTTGCACCCCTTGGATGATGACAGGGGTGCACTTAATATGCTTCATATCGCAAGGCATTATGGTGAAGTGCACATGTTTGTTGTGCATGGAGTTGATGAAGCCCAAGTAGAGGATAATATAGTGGAACCTGAAGGAGATGTTGGGAGACCTTTCGAGAGTGGTGAAAGCAGTCATGTTGTTAGTGAATTTGAGGTACTAGGAACTGAGATTGTAGTAAGGTCTAATCTACCTGAAGATGTAAGGTCTACTCCACTTGAAGATGTAATTAACCAAGAGACTGAAATTGGTTCAGACGAAGGTGAAGTGGTTGACAGTTTAAGAAGGTGTGCTTCTTCTGCTCCTGAAATTGTAGCTGATGATGTTGTGCGTGAAGGTATTGGGCATTTGGAAGAAGAAGTGGGAGTTCAGAATGTGGGTACAAGTGAAGAAGAAGTGGGAGTTGAGAATGTGGGTACAGGTGAAGAAGAAGTGGGAGTTGAGGATGTGGGTAATGCAGAAGCTGATAAAGGGCTGGATAATATTGCTGAAGGTGATGATGAAAGGGATTGTGATGATGAAAGGGTTGAGGTTGATAGTTGGATTGATTCTGATGCAGATTGTTTAGGAGATAGTGATGGAGAGGACTGAGGTTGTGGTAATGAAGGGACTGAAGGCGTAATTGATGTAGAAATAGATGTTGATTATGGTCAAGGAAAATCTAATGAAGGTTTGGGGTCAGGTGAAGTTGGTCCAAGTTCACAAAACCATGATAGTGAAGACAGTGATAAGAATGATGAAATGGTTAATGATAGTAGAGATAAAGGACTGTCTGATAATAGTTGGGAGTCAGAAGAGTTGTTTAGCATTGAGGGCAGTGCGAGTGAGACAGAACATGATGGGATTAGTGGTTATTTTGGTACATTTAAGAAACCCAAGTCAATGGCTGATTACAGATGGGAGGTGGGGACAACCATCGTGGACAAGATACAGTTTGTTGATGGTGTAAGAACGTATGTTGTTCATGCTAGGAGGAACTTGAAGTTTGACAAAAATGACAAGGAAAGAGTGCGGGTGAGATGTTTAGGGGCTCAAGGGAAGTGTGATTGGTCCCTTTATTGTGGATTTCTGGTTTCATGTCAAACATGGCAGCTGAGAAAAGTTCAAGACCGTCATAGGTGCAGTAGAGAATTTAGTATAAATTTGATGAATTCAAAATGGTTGAGTAAAACCTTAGACAACACATTAATATAAAATCCTAATTTGAAACTGGTTGATATACATAATAAAGCTGCAAGGAAATGGAATACAAAGGTGTCAGTTTCAATGGCTCATAGGGCAAAGCAACTAGCAGCAAAGGTGGTTGAAGGATCTTTTAAAGATCTGTATAGAAGGATTTATGATTATGCTCATGAGATAATTAGATCAAATCTTGGATCCACAATTAAAGTTAAAGTGGAAGATGTTAATGATGAGAAGATTTTCATGCGAATTTACACTTGTCTAAAGGCATGCATGGACAGTTTTGTAAGCTGTCGACCCATCATAGGCCTTGATAGTTGTTTTTTGAAAGGACAATATGGGGGTGAGCTACTAACTACAGTAGGTCGTGACGCAAATGACCAGATGCTTCCTATAGCCTACGCAATAGTTAAAGTTGAGAACAAAGACACATGGAGTTGTTTCCTGCCATATAAGAGCTATTGCCTAGTGCTGAGCAAAGATTTTGTATGCGCCATCTATACAACAATTTCAGAAAAAAATTTGGAAGCAAGCAACTAAAAACCTTGATGTGGAAGGCTGCAACCAGCACACACCCAAGAGCATGGGAAAGAGAAATGCATAATATTAAAGAAGTGAACGAGGAGGCCTTTAAATACCTAATAGCAATTCCACCAAGGTTAGTCATCCATATCACTGATTCTGTTATGATTGGTCCAAATATTGGTTTCTCCAGATTAACAAAAGATTAACAAATTTGTTTCTCCAGATATTGGTCTAGGTCTAGGTTTACCATGCAAGCCAAATGTGACACGTTGGTAAACAACATGAGTGAAGCCTTCAACAGCGTTATTGTGGATGCAAGGTCCAAGCCAATCATCTCAATGCTGGAAGATATCCTTTTATATATTATGAAGAAGTGGTCCAAGAACAGATCCAAGGTGCAAAAGTACGAGGGTGATATCTACCCTAAGATACAAACCAGATTGTCAAAAGAATCTGAAAAAACTAAGTATTGGATACCAAGGTACACACATGTGGTCCTACTATTACTTAAGTTTTTTCATTCTGGTCCTAGTTTAGGTTTATGACTTTTCAATTTGGTCATAGTTTAGGTTTATGACTTTTCAATTTGGTCATAGTTTAGGTTTATAACTTTTCAATTTGGTCCTAGTTTAGGTTTATAACTTTTCAATTTGGTCCTCGTGCAGTTGGTCAGGTCAGAAGTTGTTTGAAGTTAGACATGTTTCATTAATTGGAGACAAGTTCACTGTCAACATAGAAAGCCAGGAATACAGTTGTAGGAAATGGCTTATTAGTGGGATCCCATGCTACCATGCAATTGTTGCACTTAACTTCCTCAACTTAAAGTCAGAAGATTACATTCCACATTGGTTCAGACGTACAACATATGAAGAGATATACAACTCCATAATTCTTCCTGCCAATTGTCACCTTTTCTGGGAAACAACTCCCTTCCCTAATGTTCTACCACCACTTAAAAGAAGGTTGCCAAGGAGACCAAAGAAGAAGAGAAGGCTGGAAGCTTGGGAACTTAGAAAAGATAACACCCAAATGAGGCCAGGTGGTCATAGAAAGAGATGTTCAGTTTGTTGCGCACTTGGGCACAAGAGGAACAATTGTCCAGCGCTTCCTGTCCATGGCTGTGAAGAACGTCCCACTGAAGCTGCAGGACCATAACCAACTCAACCCACACCAAGTGAACCACCACCAAGTCAACAACCTGCAACACCCACTCCACTTGCAACACCCACTCCACTTGTAGCACCCACTCCACCTGCAACACCAACCCCACCAACAGTAGGACCACCACCCAACACTGCAGTACAACAGCCCAGCCAACCAACTTATGGAATTAGAAAGATGAGGCCAAAAATGCAAACAAGAAGGCCACCACGTCCATCATGAGATTACTGAATGTATTTTGGGGGAGGGGAATATTTTGTTATGTATTATGAATGTGATAATTAGGAAATCAGGATTTACTTTAAGAATTTCTGGATTTTGATCACTTATATTTTGATGGAAGGCTTAAAAGCCTTAATTAGTAATGCATCAACTTTGCACTTTTCAGAATTTTATCTGCCTTCTTCATTTTCAAATTGTTCGTTCTTCATTTCATTAAAATTACACAAAAAATAACAAACAATTTTAAACAGCTGAGAATATGTAATTAAAGATAAAGGAATATCATTCATTCATTCATGTAATTATTCAAGATAGCCAATGGCAATTACAACCCATAAAAACCACTACATTCATTACAATAAGAACAACTATCACAACTAATGATCGTTGCATCCGTTTCTTCTAAACACTCAATGAATTTTCAATATAAGCGATCTTCTGCCTTTGCCTAGTGATAATGGCATCTTGCTCATCAGCACCCTCTTCGTAACACCACTTGAAAAAGTTGCATCCCAACACATCTTCACCTCATCTCTGCAACACAAAAAAAACATGAAAATGAAAGTGAAAGAAACACTGAAAGTCGAACACTAGGAAACAAACCTTAAAGTTCGCACAGCCCCAAAATTGTTTACCCAAGTTCTTTGTAGTTCTAGTTCTGCGCACCACTGCAATGTCTCTGTAATCGCAAATTGGGGGTGAGCCTGAAACCCTAGAACCACCATGGCAGGAATTGCAAGTTCGGTGAACCCAGTTATTGCAAGAAGATGGAGATGCCCCACGAGACATTCCTTTTCAGCTGAACTTTAATGGAAGACAACCACAATGAACACAAACCCTAAATTTCAATTCAAAATCTGGGGTATGACAGTGCAAACAGACATGTCACTGAACAATATCCACGTCACACAAAATCACCACGCTGGCCACTATTCCGTTAACGATTTAGACGAAGTTAACGAAAAGGAGTTGATTGAAAAAAAATTACGAAAGGTAGGACCAAATTGAAAACATTTTCAAAAGTAGGACCAAAGTGAAAAAAGTCGACCAAAACTAGGACCAAATGACTATTTAAGCCTTTAAATTTTAAGCTTATAAATAACTAGTAATGTTGAGATAATTATGTCATTTTTATTTCTAAGTTAATATTAGATGAGTATGTTATGATATATATATATATATATATATATATATATATATATATATATATATATATATATATATATATATATATATATATATATATATATATATATATATATATATATATATATATGGTATTGTTCTTATTACACTAGATCATCTAGTGTTCTTATACTTTTTTATGTTTGAACTTCTTGATTTGATAATAACAAACCAATTTAGAGTTTTGTTATGATCTATCCGGTTAATGATGATCATTGACTAAGATTAATCTACTATTGTTTTATTTTTTTCATGAAGAAATGTTCAAAAAAAAAAGATGTTCAAGAATATGGTTAGCCTAAGGAAATAACAACTTCAACAACCTCTGACTCATCTAATAAATAAATTACCAACTCCTTTTTATTTTTAAGCAATAACTCACATTTTGAACTTCTATATAATCAAATCCTTACTTTGCATGATTTAAAAGTGTGTTTGACTCTCTTAGTATTGAAAATAACAAACAAGTCTTGATCCAAGGATCCAAAAGTACATCTTTATTGAATACAAAATTGGTACTAAAAGATACGTCTCTTAAACATAACTAACAAATAAATCTTTATAATAAATGATAACAAAATTTTCTTTATATTGATTCAAATAATTTCCATATTAAAGTTGTTTCATAAGAAGAAGATCTTAATTTCCTCCTTCAACCTCTACACCAATACAACAACACAAACATAACACTATTATACTACTAAAAATGAAGCTCTTAATGATATTCATAATGTGAGAAGATCCAGTAGAATACCTAGAATTCCCAATTTCTTAAGAGATTTCCATCATGAGATTGTCAATATTGAACAATCCATTGATGATGCAAACTCAGGTATTATTGACTTTCCCATATCTTTTTGTTTCTCGTATAAATCTTTGATGCCTAAACAATTGCATAATAATTTCTTCTCACATTGAAACATAAACATACTTCCAATTCATCAAACATCCATAAGAATATCTATTATGAAAAACAAACTTAATTATTTATGTAAGACTCGAGAAAAATAAATAAATAAATAAATGTTTATTTAATTAATGCGAGAGCGGAAATCCCTAAGTTAATTGATGCAGAGAGAGAAGACAAAAAATAGTACTAGCTCAAGTAGTTGAGAGTATTTAGTTGTGTTGAGAGGACTTGGGTTTAAGTCTTGTATATGCCATTATTGTGTAATTTTTTTTTTTATTTTGCAAGGATGCTTGACCATGAGGCATGATAATATAAACATAGTTGAGTATGAAGTATCATGCAATACGAATTGGTCGATTGGTTGTGCATTTGGTTGGTAGTTGAGTGGTTGTTGTGAGTTCAAATCTTGGCTAGTGCATTATAGTCCTTCTATTTTACTCTTTTCTGCTTTGTTTTCCACTATTTTCGTGTATTCTCGGTGTTTTCCAAGAAACCGCTTGGTGGTGTTCATAGCCCGCCCGCCAGGTAACTCATACATCGCTGACCTAATTTCTGGATTTTTTCCAGAAATCGCCTGACTGATTTGAGGTTTTGGGCTTTTTATTGGTTCTATTATCAAGGATTGCTTGAGAATGCTTTGTTATGCATAATGAGTGTTTATATGCCTGAATTTGATGAATTGATACATGCATATGATTGTGAATTAAGGTTGGGAAGGAAATTGGGGATTTGAGTTTCAGAGAATACATGCTATGTAATTAACGATGATAATTTGAGATTGAGGGTTTTAATGGAATCTGAGGGTAACCAGAGACATTAGGGAACAAGGGTCTGAGAAACTGGACGAATAAAATGGGTTTGGGGAAAACATGGTATTTCGCAGGTGTAGAAGGACCTATTATTTTTCCAAGAACTGATGCATTACTAGGTGGCACATGGCATGTGTAACATCTCGATCGGATATTACTATTTTTTATAAATAAAAAAAAAAGAAAATGAAAAAAAAACATCATTTATTATATTGTCATTCCCAAAACACATGAAAATTTTAAAACATTAATTATCACCTCATGATAATACTCATAAAAGTTCAAATACTAATCCAAGTTCATAAATCAGTAAAACATTGTTTACAAAATCCATAAAAGAAAATAATGTTAAGACTCTAGAAAACATTCCCAAGCTAGCCCCTTTCCAGCTCTAAGTCTCACCAGAACCACCTATAACATCATATGCTCTCGTGTAACACATTACACGATCATCACCAAACACAAGAAGATAGGGTGAGCTAACACGTAAACAATATATATGCAAACATCATAATTCAACACTACACACAATCATCAGAGAACTCCATCCTCTGATTCCACAAACTATGGTCACCACTATGTTTATCCACGTTCTACATCTTTATATGATAACCTCGAGATACCCTATGTTTCCTCCACCTACAAGCCACAAATTGTAGAACACGTGCGGAAAAACATGTTACGGACTACACTTCGTAACGCTAGGTGGAATTCCCAATACGAACCCTAGTTCATACTCTCAACACAAGATTAGCACATCACTAGCCACAACTAGTGATTGCTCAATCAAGTGGAGACCTTCCGTATGAGCCACAACTCACACTCACACCGGTAACACTTGTCAATCCGAGCCACAACTCAAGGAATGCTCGTGTTCATCCGCCATTCCGAGCCACAACTTAAGAGATGTCATTCTGAGCCACAGCTCAAGGAATGCCATGTGTTTACCTTTTATCCCGAGCCACAACTCAAGGGATACCATTTCGAGCAACAACTCAAGGAATTCCACAACAAGTCCATCTTGGAGGTATCATCCAAAGCCTTGTAGACCACACACATCCAACACATACACACATCTTGCTGCATTATCGCCTGGCACTGCTCAGAGCTGCCAAGCGAAAACTAGGGATGGCAAAATGGGCCCGGCCCGATGGGCCGGCCCGTCAGCCCTGTTGAAAAGGTATGGGCCGGGCCACGAATTTCAGCCCACCAGCCCTTGACAGCCCGGCCCGTCAAGCCCGTTGGCCCGTCGGGCCAGCCCGCGGGCCAAAACGGGCCAGCCCGGCCCGTAAGACAAAAAGAGGTGGAGGATGGCAAATAAAATACCCACAATTCGTTTTTCTGTTTTTCTTAATTTTTTCCTATATTCCTCCTTTGCCACCCTTTCCTACTACGCGCACCCCCACCCCACCACCAAACCACAACACAACGCGACTTTTCTTCTTCTCACCTCTGCGCCACACAACGCGACTCTTCTTCTTCTCACCTCTGCGCCACACACACACAGCATCGCTTCTCCACCACCACCCGCTCTCCCGGCCAAGAGATTTCCATCCGCAACCGCCTGGTAAAGCAGGCTGCTTGGGCCTACCTGCAGCCCATGTCCGCCTCCCCCGGCGGCGCTTCCACCCCCCACTTCCTCCGCCGCCTCTCCGCCGCCTCCCTCGACTTCATCTTCCACCACTTGGTCCCCGCCGTTTCCCGATTTTTCCGTGGAATGTTCCACGCTATCAGGGTCCACGTGTGCACACGATGCTACTCTTGACAACCGACAGAATCATATGAATGATTGGTATTTAGAATTTAGTGCAACTGCAAGTCCTTTGCTTTGTGTTTGATTCAAGAAATTCAAGAATAGGAGTCGTATTTTTTTATTTTAATTTTTTGAATTACTGTATAGGATTTCCATAGCTTTGAGTTTGCCTTCGATGGTTGTGACCTCAAACTTATATACGAATGAATGAAAGAATGAATCTTGAATTAAAGTGTTTTCAAAAGAGACGGGACAAAAGCAAAGCATTCTTTATGTTACAAGCAGAGTGAGAGTGGTTATGGGGTTGACGTAAGTATGTACAAAAAAATGTTACATAGTTCTGTAGAGAGCTTCGCTTTATTCCCCTTTCTTGTTCTTGCGGCCTGGGAAATTGCTATGATTGTTTTCAAAGAGAGAGTCTCGAATTGAAGACAGTGGTGGGGCACTCGGAGTTGGACCCATCTTGTCTTTTTTCTGAAATGTAACATTTATCTTCAGTAACACAATCTATACGTAAAATTCACTTTAGTTTATTTCAAGTAAATATAGGAAATAGATCACAAGTTCGTTCCTTCTCTGAAGATGACCGCAATCAATATCAATGAACATATCAGGAAAAGGATGGCGGGCCGGCCCGCCGGCCCGCCGGGCCGCCACCCCACGGGCCGGGCCCAAAAAAACAGCCCATTTTGCCTTGTCGGGCCAGCCCGGCCCAGCCCATTTAAAACGGGCCAAAAACGGGCCGGGCCAAAACGGGCCGGGCTGGCCCGTTTTGACACCCCTAGCGAAAACCAATTCCATACCGTTTGATGGAACCCTTCTGCTGTCAGGCACCGAGTGCCTCAAAGTACATTGTCTCTGCAGGTATTGCTTAGCAGGACGACCCTCACCGCCAGGCGCCACACTCTCTAGTGCCATTGTTTGCACAACTTTCGCCTAACAAGACGTCCACATCGCCAGGTGCTAAGCGCTCCTGGTCCCCTCTGATTTTGTAGCTATCGCCTGGCGGTTCCATGTCCACTGCCAGACGCTACACCAGTAACGAATTTTACTAGTTTACCTAATATATCTCAGATTCCAGCACCTAATGTCACCATAACTTAATGCACAATATCTTGCACCCTATAAATCCTGAATTTATAATGTTAACCTAGAATCTGCCTTAGCCTTATAATGGATCATAACCCAACATCTTCACATGCCTTATAATGTTAACCTAGAATCTGCCTTAGCCTTAAGCATCACCTTTGATTCTGATTACCTTATAACAGTCACACCACCTATTTCTAATTTCAACAATTACTCCAATTTTACTACAATTCCATTAATTCTTGATTTATGTGTTGAACCATACCTTAGTATTCTCTCTAGGAATAAATCCCATGCCTATGAGTAACTATATATCAATTACTGCACAGATTATAATTCATACAATACCACTAGTCCACAAACTATAGCCACAATATAATATCTCCCATCAACCTAAACTCAACCCACCAAGATTCACATTCTCAACCATCTCGTTCCATGTATTTTCCTACCTCTTTTGCCTCCTTGCTTATTATTCCATCATTCTTAAATAAAAATAAGCAGCCACTCATAGAATCCCCAGTCACAACGTCCATTACATTGAACACACTCTTTACCATTGCCACTACCCTCGTTGTCGCCTGGCGGCACATCAGATTCTAGGAAATATCCAGTTTCTTCCTACTTGTTTCGAACCGTAAAATCCCCAATTCCTTTCCTGCTACCAATTCTCCTTCAATAGACCACTCAAATTCATTTTCCAGCCTACACATAAGTTCAATTTCACTATTACATTATCACTCCATTGTCATCATAACTTAGTTCCAGATTTAGTGATTTTTTTCCACCTTAGTGAACCCAAATATCCTTGATATCACCCAATCATCAAAAGCACAACAAGAATCATAAATTCATGGCATACATCCATTAATAAAACTCCTATAATTACCTTTCCCCCATCAGAATCAACCAGAAACCTCAAAACACTAAACTCGGGCCAATCTTGCTCGCGTCACCTGACGGGAGTTCATTGCCATCAAGCGGGTCATACAACAACCCAGAAAACTGGTTGAGAAGGGTTGTGTCGCCTGGCCGGCCTTGCGTGCTGCCAGGCAGTTTTTGGCAGAAACCTATAAACTACAATCACATTCATGAGTCGCCTGGTAGACCTTCAAGGCCACTAGGCAGTTTCTTGAAATTTTCCAATAAACACAAAAATAAATAAAACAAGTAGAATGCAATCCCCTAGATATACAAACATCATGCAAAAACCACAACACAAATTAAATTCACATAAACCAATTCCCCTAACTAGGTAATCCTTGCTAAAATTTGAAATTGCTTAAAATCTTCTTGCCCACGATTGTTCAGCCCTTGTCTCCTCTCCAAGTTCTCTCTAAGCTCTTTATACTCTCTCTACTTAGTCCAGAACACACTTTCCACGCTGCCAAAATCATTCCATCACTTGCTCTCTCACTACCTCTCCTTTTTCCACCTTAAGCTCACTTAATTATGCTTAATTTCTCATAAAAACGAAAATGAGATTAAAGAGGCTTAATTGCTCATAAAAACAAAAATTAGATTAAAGAGGCATTAATGGCCATCAAATGCCATTAACAGCTAGTTTACTCAGTCCTTCCAATTGCCCTCTACAACTGCTAGGGTTTTTTTACCCTTTCCATCCATGCCAAAAATACTTTAGGCAAAAAGAAAAGCTTAATTAATGTCACCCAAGGTTCGAGCACTCAACCATCCAATCTCAAAGAAAATGCACAATAAACTCAACAAATTCATCTTTCGTGATAATTCCTTATACATCTAGGATTATGTTATCACTCATCATGATCAAATAGATTATTAATAAAAATAATAAACAATTAAAATAACACACAATTGGCATACACAAGACTCAAACCCAAGTCCTTTTATAACAACCAAGTACTCTCAACCAATTGAGCTAGTACTATTCCATGTCATAAACCCTAACATTAAATGTCATAAAGGTTTCCACTACCCGCATTTATTAAATAATTATTTATTTAGTTATTTAAATTTCTCGGGTCTTACAGCATGCCACCAAGCGACACTTAGAAACCAACACTCTTAAGAGTTGGTTTTGTGTTGTTACGAGATGAAGCTTCTGAGTTTAGAGTTTAAAGTCTTCAGAATGAATATTAATGTGGAAATGGTCTTAAAGGATATTAAGGTAGTGAATTGGAGTGAGAGATTGGGTTCAAACTAATAATTGTAGATTTTGTTGTGAGGTGAATGGCATGTCCATGCAAGATTACATTTCTGGTAATAATGGTTACCTAGCATGATGGTTGTTGGATTAGGCAAAGGAATACTAGATGAGACTTGATGTTGTTCGTTTCCATATGTGGCAGGAGTTAAATGCATAGTTAGGTGTTCTGATTTGTGTTCCAAGAGTCGGCCTATTAATTAGTTAGAAAGGTAGGTTATATGATATTGATTTAGAATGTATGTGGATATCACAATGAGGTATTGATGTATGATTTGGTATTGCAATGATAATATTGTATGCATTTGAGATATTTTGGGACTGTCTGTGGGGTGATTAGGTTCTCAGAACCAGTCCTAAAGCACAAAAAATTAGTAGTAGTGATGCTACTAGAATGGCGCTTGGCGGCACGAGGTGAGCCACCAAGTGATAGGGAGAAACCAGGGAAGTTCTGGAATGCACGGTGTCAGGCAGAGGTGAGGGTTTTGCCAGGTGATAACAGCCAAGATAAAGGCCACTGGGAATGAATGGCGCCTCACGGTGAGGGTGGTCTCGCCAAGCGGGAGACGGTCAAACAAAGACTCTAGAGAGTGTGTGGTCTATATGGTGGTGGCCTGTAGACGGATGAGCGAGTGGATATTCATGGTAGCAAGTATCGCCTAATGTGATCATCAAAGGGTGTAGAATCAGGAGACATATAGTGAAGATGTGAATGTTTGGGTCTGAGGGGTTTAGTCTCAAAAGAGGCGGGGGTTTAAGTTTAAACTTATTGTTATATTGCATTCTATTATATATTTGAGCTCACCCTATCTGTATGTGTTTGGCGATGATTGTGTAACTTGTTACATGAGAGTATATGTTCTTGCAAGTGAGCATGTGGATGCTTAGGGCAGAGGGGCTAGCATGGGAGACTTTTATTGATTTTCTTGACTATTTTGTAATCAGTTACTGATAACCGGTTTTGGTATTTGTAAACGTTGAACGTATTTATGAATTTTATAATTTGGCACTTATAATAGAGTTTAAATTTTCTCGTGTTTTGGGAAATAATTTTAATAAATATGGTTTGGTATTTCTTATTCTTTTATTTTAATTTTAAACTAGTAATATCCGGCTAGGATGTTACACTTTACAAAATAAGAACACATGGTATATCATTGATCTTCCACTTCGAAAGAAAGTCATTGAGTGTAAGTGGGTTTGGAAGATCAAGTACAATGTTGATGGAAGTACTAAAAGACATAAAGCTTGCTTGGTTGCAAAGCGATACACCCAACTTGAAGGATTTGATTACCTTGATACTTTCTCTATAGTCACCAAGCTTATAATTATATGTCTTCCTTTATCTCTTGTTGTAATCCAAAATTAACATCTTCAACATCTAGATGTCAACAATGGCTTTCTACATCTAAATAAATAAGTTTGCATGACATTGCCTCTTGGATTCATCAACACAAAACCAAACCAAGTTTGCATATTAACCATGTCATTATAAGGTTTGAAATAAGCTAGTAAACAATGGTGTGCTAAGTTTTATACGTTTGTTCAATCCATTGGTTTTATTCAATCACAATATGATCATTCTTTGTTTACAAAAATAACATCATGAACCTTCACAACTTTGCTTGTATACATTGGTGATATTGTCCTTGTAGCTGATTCTTTGATTGACATCCAAAATGTTAAACAACATCTTGATCATGTTTTCTAAATAAAGTATCTTGGGCAACTTAAATATTTCTTAGAGCTTGTAATTACTCACTCACATAAAGGTATTCACACCTGTAAAAGGAAATATCATTGGATATTTATAAGATCCGCAGAATTTAATTAATTAAATAAATAATTAATTAATAAATGCGGGTAGGTAGTGCATTTATGACATTAAATTCTGTTGTGTATAATATGAAAAAGTACTAGCTTAGTGGTTGAGAGTACTTTGGTTGTGTGAGAGGACTTGGGTTCGAGTCCTATGTGTGTCAAATTGTGTATTATTTAATTAAAAATAACCATAATGGCTCTTGAATGGTAATTAGGGGAGAATAAGGGTTTAGGCATCTGTGATTGTGGCTTAGGTAAAGGAATACGAAAATCCAGAGTGAATTGTGAGGTTGGGGGAAATTGATAGCTGAAAATTGGAATAGAATCAAGGAGAAGGGCATTGGTGTTCAAAGGGAGACGCGTATTTCAAACGCTAGGCAAAGGAAAACCTCGGGTTAAGCAAGGATTCGAGAGGGTTGGTGTTCTGAGCATGGTGCTCGCTTAGGCGAGCTAATCCAGCTTAAGCGAGATGGACTGGAGTGCTTAGGCAAAGGTTTGAAGATTAACAAAAGATGGTAGGGTTATGTGTTCAAATGCAAATGATTATGTAGTAATAAACGGATTGGTGGTGGACTTGGGGATGTGTGAACTATCATGCTTCTAGGGTATCTTAATGGTGGGCTTGTTGTTGTTCCATGGGTCGTGGCCCGGAACGTATCCTTGGGTTGTGGCCCAAAATAGGGTTAAGCACGTGACATTCTATGGATTGTGGCCCAGAATGACTTTCTTTGAGTTGTGGCTCGGGATAGCGGATGAACACGAGGAACCTTTGAGTTGTGGCTCGGGTTGGCGAGTGTGCCGGTGTGAGTGTGCTGGTTGTGGCCAGTACGGATGGGTCCAGATGGATTGTCCTCCTCAGTGATTCATTGACGAGTTTGGTAGTCTTGGGACGTTACAGACTATGTTCGTATTTGGGAACTCCACCTGGCATTACGGTGTGTGATCCGTAGCATGGTTCCCGCACGTGCTCTATCGGTTGTGGCCGATAGGTGTGGCAGTAAGGCGCCTTGAGATACTTAATAGAAGAGGTAGAACACGGTTAGCATGGTTATGGCCATGTGGAAGAGCTGGAATGAGTCTCCTTGATGTACATTGATATACATGGTTGTGGCCATGTGAAAGGAAGGTAACGAGTCTTCCGCGAGGTGCATCGATATACATGGTTGTGGCCATGTGAGAGAAAAGGAGGAGGTTCTTTGGAAAGGAAATAATATCATGTATAGTTGTGGCCATGCGGGATAAGAGAAGAGTTTGTGTTATTGATGTATTTATTGTTTATACATATACATATGTGTGTTTTGAGTACGTTTATGCTTTATCTTTCAGCTCACCCTATCTGCTTGTGTTTGGCAATGATCGTGTACGCGGTACACGTGAGTAGATGATGTTGCAGGTGGAGTTGGTGAGGCTTAGCTATGGAGAGGGGATAGCTTGGGAGTTTTATCTTTATATATATTTTCTGTTATTGGAATTAAGTTGTAAACTCTTTTGAGACATTTTTGGATTATTCCACTTTTGTAATTATGGATTTAGTTTTATCTTTTGCATTTATAAAAGTTTAATTTCCCGTGTTTTTGGGAAATGAGGTATTATTAAATGCAGTGTAAATAATTACTTTTCTTTATTTTTTTATAAAAATTCGTAATATCCTGACGGGATGTTACAATATTTGGGTTAATTATGGAACGTTAAGTACCAAGTCTTGCACCACACTTAGGGAAAAAACATAAAATTTCTTATTTTTTCAAAATGCTTCCACCCAATGTATATCGTATATTAGTACAATCTTAGAAATTAAGACTATAGTAATATGACCCATATACATTCTCAAGCTACTATATTATAGTTTTATTACAAGACTACACCTAAATGATCTAACATTGCTCAACCACCTAAACAATTGACTCCTCAACATCAAGGGGTGCCTCTACATTTGCATTTCCATCTGCTCACACTAATAAGTTGATCATTGCAAAAGAAGAACACAACACATAACAGACAAACACATAAGAGAGGGTAAGCTAATTTATAAAAAAGAATATCATATATTAATAAAACATGTTGTATCATAATACAGTGCACTCCAACTAATCATAAATTATATAATCAAAGACTCTTCTAAACACAATTATCTAGATACATGTATTGAAATCAAATTCACTGAAAACTTGCACTTGTGTCTACAGAGTCATTGCCAAAGGATTTCACTCTACCACACACAAGGTTAATCCATAATCACCTAAGGCCATTATCCTACGTTATACTAGGACCTCCTATTACTCTCACCTCATGAACCATTCTACTCTATATGAGTTTAAATGATCTTTAGTGTCAGGACGTAACCTTACTTGAATCCATAGATCAATATATATACTATATTACAACCAAAGGAATTTTCCATGAAATTCCCTTATTCCACATGTTATCTCATATTCAATCACATATTGTACAAAAACATATCAAGTCAAGTATCAGTATACCAACATCAATCACACACAACTTAACCATTATATTCTCATATAAGCTTATTTCATCATATTTAATCACAATATTTTCATTACGTACAACAAAACAATGAACAACGTTTCCCTAACCACAGACCTCAAAACAAAGATCCCAATGGTCAAATCAAAGATCCATATGTATAGGAAGTGCTGTCAAAAAATGTCAGCCCAATCCAACAGTTAACGAAGCGGGAATAATATTTTTCTTAAGATGATGTAGACTAGAAAAATAGCTGGAAAATTAGCACCTGAAGCTACAACCCTTGGAACCAACTAACTTGCTAGCGCTCAACAGTCCAAAACTGGTGCCCGAGGCCCTTAAGTCAGTGGCCATTGTCCTAGTGGCGCATGGTGTATCAGTACACATAACTTCCCTTTTTTAGCTTTGATTGAGCTTTGATTAACCAATTTGACTCTTCTTTAGTGAATACTCACTTAGTAAACTTTCAAACACTTAAATTTTCATGTTTTTAACTCAAGTTGGTCAGAGTACTCAATAAAAAAATTCTCACAAAGGCATCCAATTTCACAAACAAAACCATAAATTTGCACAGAACTTAACATTCAACCCAAACTTAACCTCAATTCAACAACTTTAAAAGAATTCTCAAAGAGGCATCCAATTTTACAAACAAAGCCCTAAATTTGCATAAAACTCAACATTCAACCCAAACTTAACCTCAATTCAACAACTTTAACAAGCCATTCAAAATTTCAACTGAAAGAAACACAATTTTGTACTATCTAACATACTACACAAGTTCAATGTCAAATTATCAGCTAAAACATGCAGTTCATCACCACAAAACAAGTAAATTCATAACTTATCACATCAAAATTATCAATTGATAGCATCAATTAACAATCTCGACATGCAAAAGCTAGAACTAGTCTCCCTCACCTGACAAAATGGCTCAACAAACCCAAACAACTTTAGGAACTCCAAACTACCTCCAACCACACAGGATGCACATAGAAACATCACAAGAACGATCAAGATCTACCGTTATGATCACTAAGCAACAAAGACTCATATAGAAGATTAAAAGGACACATGCAAGTGGAAAAGCCTCGCATGCAACAAAAACTAGAAGAAGACCAAGGAAAAATGCTTAAAACTTAACTTATGTGAACGAAGAAACTAATAAATCCAAATTGAAGAGTTCGTAGCGGGGATCACTCTTATCATTCTCAACAAACATTATAGTGCAATATAACTCACTTAAACAAAATCGCAAATCAATTAAATATACAAGTTTGATTGAAAAATGCTCCACTTATAAATAAATAACAGAAAATCAACTTCATGCAACATATCCAAATTTGTTTTCAAAGTTTACCCGAGATCCATTTAACAAATACAATTTTCAAAATGATTAAACAAACACACTTTGTTCAATTATCATCCTTTGTTCCTTTTCAATTCAACAATGATCATTCAACTCAATACACACACGTCCACATCAAACTCACTAACTAAGACATTGGAAAGTCATAAGAACTAACTCAACTCATTTAAACCATATTCAAAACTCGACTCATTTATATTTCAATATTAATTATTGAACTCTATATGTTAGTATAAAAGTTATAAAGCTTAAATATACTATTATTCTTAAAATATAATTAATTTTTCAGTTCGTAAATTATTTTTCTTAATTTTAGATCTCTATTTATTTTGTAAGAGTGTTTTTAATATGTTTATTTTTTTTTACTTTCATTTTGAATTACAACCTTTGAAAATTATTTTAAAGAAATTAGAAAAAAAACAAATGTTTTGCATGCTACAAAACAAATAAACATCAAATATTTAATACGAATTAAAGTAAAATAGAAAAAACACAAAACTATTTCTTTTTGTATAAAAACCAAAATCAAACCTGAATATTTTAAAAACCAAAATAAAATACAACTAAAGGTTAAAAAAAGTATAAATATTTTCTTCTTAATCCTCATGTTTTCCTAAGAACTTTGCATTTAACCCAGTGTGTTTCGCAGTTGCGATGGCCTCACAAGGATGCAGGCGATGCCCTCAGCACACTACCCATCTTCAGCCGCAGCAGCACTGTCTCCACTGCCCCCTCCGCCGTCACTGCCACCACTGCCCTCTCCACAATCCCCACTTTCACGCTGTCAACTTACTCAAACCTCAATTTCAACCATGTTTCGCTCCCTTTCAGAAAATGCATTCCAATTTTGAGCCTCTGCATAGTCATCATCATCAACAACAACAACAACCCATTCCTTCAAATTCTCCGTAAGTTCTCTATTCTTAGCTTTCTCGGTATACTCGGCCCCTCTTTGATGGAAGTTCGGGGGAGCGAAAGGGGTTGTTCTTTAAGTAGATTGGAGAAGAAATTTGGAGCCTTTGCGTGCATTTATTTCTTCTTTTCATCTCTCTTTAAATTAGAAAATTGTATTTGTTTGGAAGATTTGTACAGGAAATGATGAAAACAAACAACAAAACAGTTGTGTTCAGTGTTTCCTGAATAAATCTTTGAAAACAAGAAATGGAGTGAAAATACTGGCATTTTTATTATCAAAAGGTGAAAACAGAAAATAAAACCGCCGCGGAACATCCTTTGGAGATTGTGAAAATTGGAGGAGCTTGAGGAGTTTTGAAATTGAAGAATGTAATTTTCTTTTAATATTTTAGATTAGATCAATGACTTGTGCAATCGCTGTAAATAATGTGTGACTTATGAGGGAACAGGAAGGGTTGTGATGTGGTTGTAGTTGCATTGCAATTACTGAAATTTGGGGTATATAGGGACTGCAATTGCGGCCTTAATGTGGTTTGAAAATCGTGTTTACGAAAGGCTTGAGATGATGAAGCTATAATTGGTGAACAAAGTTTTTAAGAGGGAAAGAGAGGTTGAAGGAGTGCTTCAAAACGGTTTGTGTTTTTGTGAACAGCACAAATCAGACAACATGCCGAGTTAAGATGTGACAGTCCACAGACAATTATGTTTTGAGTGAAAAAAAAAATTGTTTCACTAGAGCTCATTGATCAGAAAGTAGATGGTTGAAGTTTTAGAAATGGAGAAAATGTATAGTAATACTATGGAATGGACAATGACTGATTGTGCATAATACTAGCCCTGGTGCCCAATCTATTTCTTTGTACTGAGGTGTGATGAAAATTTTTCTACCTACAACAATTTGATGAAATCTTCGGAAGAACCACGCTACAAACCGTAGTTTTTGTAGTTGGAGAGTTTATGTGTCTTATAAAACTGACCAGAATCACATATTTCCAACGTGGGAATCAAGTCTCATACCTTGCATCTAGATTCTAATAGATTTCCAGAATGAAATAAAGGAACAACAATAGTTTGAATTATTATGGAAGAAACTGCCTCTGCCTTGAATTACTGACAAATCTGTGCACGGTTATGCAAATCAATTCCTTAGTTGAGCTATTGTCTCTCCAATAAGAATTTTTCCTTGAGATCTCAAATGAACTATATATCACCATTCTCTTAAAAGTACGAGTTTATTCTTGATAGATAACTACCATGATTAGTTTGCATATTCCATTATTCTTTCTTGCCTTGAAAGAGCACAATGACAATAACTGACACTGTCTCTTGTTACTTATTATTAGATTCTAGTTGTTATGCAGTCATGATTAACTTGAGAAATATAACTGTACATTTTTGTTTCTGCACTGTTTGATTTGTCGTTGCTTCTGTTTTCTTGTTATGGATAGGAAACAACAAAACAAATTGAATCCTTGGTTTCAGTATGACTACTTCAAGTATTCTATTTATCCTTTTTTTAGCAAGGTCGGGTAATCGATCTATCCTCTGATACTTTTGATTGTATCCAGGATTCCACAAGAGCTGGAGCATATAGATCATGATGGTGAGGAAGAGGATGATGATCCAGTTTTTGTTCTGACCGATGAATGGAGGGAATTCTTTGCAAAATCTGAAGCTAGGAGAAAATTGGGTAGCTAATCTATCCTTAGCTCTTTCTCCTAAATTTATAAGCATTTCAAATGTAGTTTATGTCGGCTAATGTGTCTAAGTGTCTGTTCTTTTCTCAACTGAACTTGCTATTTAATGGTATCTTTGGGTGAGAGGAAAGAAATGGACGAAAGAAAGTAATTGAAGAAGAAAACGATGGAAGAGATATAGGTGAAAAATATAATGAAAATAAATGTTTGAGATTGGTTAATTACTTATTAGAATTGTTTTATTCATTTATTTATTGTTAACATGATTAGAAAAGCCAAAAATATATTTACGAACTTCTGTAATCAATTATGGGTGTCCATAAAGATTATGGAAGTATAAAATAAGTTGTGGTTTGTATTTTAAGCAACATAACACTTTATGTTCTGGTGGATGATAAATTTTATGTTTTCCTTGGATATATTGTGCAGAAAAAAGAAAAACCTTGTAGATCCCACCATTTTTTAAATCTTTCTTCACCTTTTACTCTCTCAAATAACCATTTCCCATTCTCTTGCTTCCTCTTCCTCTCTCTTTCTACCGTACCAAACTGACCCTAAGAGTTGAGCATTTGAAATTGTCTGGTTCTTTGGATTCAATTTTCTTTTTTCCAATTGAAAATTCCCCTTAAACTCGAAAGATCAAGTCGAGTCTACATAATTATTGTGATAAAACCGAGTTTGGTTAAGCCTGATAAGAAGATTAGAACAAGATAACTGTTATCAGAACCTCGATGTTGGGATATGATCACACATCATAGAGCCAATATATAAAGAAGGGGGGTACCACAAAATAACATTGTGTGATTGATTAAATAAAAGATTGTTGGGTTGAAATCAACAATAACAAGAAAACACACCAAGATTGAAGGAAAACACTTTTATTCACTGAAAGGTTCTGTTAACAAAGTTTGTTTGCAAGATACAGTGTATCTATCATACATATAAAGTTCGTTCTATATATAAACCTAGGAAACAAAATAACAGAAAACTGTCGAGACAGAGTTAAGCTTAAACATCAATTAGTACATGTGTTAAGACAATTTGTATATATTTAACACTACTAGATGCTTTCCCTTCTGAACTTTTCACCAGGCACATAATTTGAGAGCCAATCATCACAAAGATGATATATGATTACGACATGTTCCTATTATGCTAGAATTATGTGCCTAACTAAGCAAATCCCCACCCAATTGATTATGTAGTGATCAAAGTGATGTGTTAGCATCGAAACACTTGGAAAACTCACTCTCGAAAGCTAACTATAAAGTAGAGAGAGCCAAATACTTAAATACTTCTCCAAACATTCCATAGAATTCGATGTAGGATTTAGGCATCCATAGTATCCAAGTTTCTATCGTGGTAACATCCTTAAGGATCGACATCTTGACTATTTTGACCCTACGACACTTATTTGATGACATATCACTGAATATTTTGTTGGTCAGAACCTACTACTGGTCAAAATTTCCATAGGTAACTCTCTCAAAGAGACTGAATTGATAAGAACCCAAGCACATAGGGGATCCTATCTCAAAAGCTAGTTATTGAGAGGTGGGAACTAAACACTTAAATAGTCCGAACATGACAAATTACTAAAATGAGACTAAATACCCAATGCCCATAAGCATGCTTAACCATTATTAATAAAGTCAGTAATGGAGCTAGTTTCTAAGATTTCTTTTTTATGCATGCCATGCAGAGAAGAAGAAGAAGCAGGGCAAGAAGGGAAAGAAGTAAATATGGAGAGAACTGTTTGCTACAATACTGTTTGGTGATCAAGTGGTTGTGGAGTTGATGTGGAGAAGGAATTATGGCCATGGATTACTGATATGACTGATATTTGTAGTTCAGTTATTGCTTTGTAAGATGGTTACTATCTAAATTTCATTAACAGATGTCCGATACGTCAAGAATGTGTTTAGAAGTTCCCAAGTATACCAGTGATTGTGTGTATGTACAGATCGTTTGAACATTCTCTACAACTAGAAAAGCTGAATTATGTCTTAGGACTTGAAATTTGTAGGCCGAAGTGATAGGAGGTCAAAGTTTTTCTTTTATTTTTCTTATAATTTTTTAAACAAGGAAAAGTAAAATGATAAGCATTAACACGAATACGACACATACATACGACTAAATTAAAAAATATAGTATATGGAACACGACTATATATATATATATATATATATATATATATATAATTAAAAATATATTAAAGTGAAGGGTGTAAAATGAAATTAAATTAGAATAGAGAAGTCCAATAAAAAAGTGGTGGTGTGAGGCATAGGTGCAAACAGCAAAGTCAAACAAAATAAAAACAAAACAAGGGGGTGCGAGATAGTAGACAGTATGGTGCATCAAATAAAATTGCCCAGCAGAAAACAAATAAAAAAAAGAGAAGCAAAACTGTCAGGAAAGTAAAAAGGGGTGCATCGAGTAGAATTACAAGTCAACCGAACTTCTTCTCCGATGTGTCCACAAGGTCGTGTCAATCGTGCACACACCCACGGTGTGAATGTGTCCGTAGTGCGATAAAAGCGGAGAAAAGTAATATCGGAGCCGTGTCAGAGCTTCGTAGATTGCCATTAACATAGTATGATATATTATTTTTCATGCTAAAGAATGGCAATACGAGTTTGTATGATGAATTTGGGCTTTATCATTTGTTCGTCAATATGGACCACACTTGTTGGGCTCTTTCTTCCTGGACGCCCATTTTCCTCTTGAATCCCAAAGTTTCAATATCCCCATTTTACCCTTATAAATTTTTTAATAAATTTGTATTGTGCCTATCTTATTTCTCCTTTTGCACCTCAATTCCTCACCTCCCCCACATTTCTCATACTGCAACTCTAACCTGAGTCTGTGAACGTAATTTTGGTTTTAAGATTGGGAGTGGTTTCTGTTGGGTGTGATTTTATTTTTGGTATTTTTAATGTTTTTCGAATTAGTCAATCTAGAAAGTATTTTTGAATTCGGAAGTATCTTTTAGATTAACCAACATGAAATACATGAATATGTTGTAAATCGGTTAATCAGGTACTTCCAAATCTAAAGTGCCCCACCTTTATTGTGAAGGAGCTTGCATGACATCTCCAATGATTCTCATTCTAGGAAAAGCCTAACCTTATGCAAAGATTAAGGATGAGCAAATATATTTGTCTCATGCAAATAATGGGCAGGTAAGGTTTAACATATTTTTTTAGCACAAGTATGCCCAACCACCTCCAACACATGTTGGAGGTGTTAGGATCATGTGAAGAGAGAGAAAATGAAAGAAAGCTTTTGTATTGTAAGAATGTATGTGTAACCATTACAAGCGAAAGCTTTATACAAGAAAAGGCAAATACATGTAAATAATGCAAAATGTAAAACTAACTTATAACTAATCTAACAGATTTAATAACTGCTATATTATCTAACATGCCCCCTTAAACTTATGGGGTTGAAGAAGCGAGCACACCATGAGTTTATCACGAAACTGAGAGAAGGTTGCACCAAAAACTGGTTTGGTTAGAGCATCAACTAGTTGAAGACGAGCAGGAACATGACGAACAAGGATTTCAAGTTTCTAGACTTTGTCACTGATATAATGTAGATCCATTTCAAAATGCGAGTATGCATGACAGGGTTGGCAGTAAGAAGCATAGTGCTGAGATTGTCAGAGTTAATAATTGGAATAGAAATGTGCAGGTTTATTTCCTTGAGAAGAGACATGAGTCAACTGATTTCGGTACAAGTAGAAGCGATGCTCCTATATTCTGCTTCGGTGGAGCTGTGTAATACAACGACTTGTTTCTTTGAAAACCATGATATAAGATTTATGCCAATGAAGATGCAATAACCGATTGTTGACTTTCTATCATCAGGATCTGACCCCCAATCTGCATTTGTAAAGCTTGTATGGAGGGGTGTGTGTTTGGAGTGAATAACAATCCATGAGTTGGAGTGCCTGCAAGGTAGCGTAGAAGATGTTTCATGGCATTCCAGTGATGAGTTTGAAGTTGATGAATATATTGACAAAGCTTGTTGGCAGCGTATGAAATGCTGGGAGGGGTAAAGGTTAGATATTGCAGTGCTCCTGCAATCTGACGATATAGGGCGGGGTCGTGAAAAGCTGTGGATGCATATGGGGTGAGTTTTAAGGAAGAGATCCTCGGAGAAGGAAGAGAATTTGCTTTTGTCATTTGAACCTTTGAAAGAATTTCTTTTATGTATTTTGTTTATATAAGATGTAAAGCACCACTAGAGGACCATGTAGCCTCGATTCCAAGAAAATAGTGAAAGGAGCCAAGGTCTTTAAGAGAAAACTACATGTTGAGAGCTACAACAAGAGTAGTAATGGCATTAGTATCATTGCATGTTATCAAAATATCATCTACGTAAATGAGAATCAAAATGATAGAGTTTGCAGTAATATTAGAGAATAAAGAAGAGTCACTAATAATGGAACGAAAACCCATCTTGATTAGCGTGTTGCTCAACTTGTGATACCAGGCTCGAGGTGCATGTTTCAAGCCATAAATGTCTTTGTGCAAACGAAAAACAAGCTTTGGATTGGTTGAAAATCCCGGTGGTTGATCCATGTAAACGATCTCTGTAAGCTTTCCATGTAAGAAAGCATTATTTACGTCTAATTCGCGTACTTGCCATTTCGCAACAACAACAACTGAAAGAACAACACGAATAGTGGTGGGTTTAACAATAGGGCTAAAAGTCTCAGAGTAGTTAATGCCAACAACTTGGTTGTATCCTCGAGCAACTAGACGTGCTTTTCGTCTCTCGAGAGTGCCATCTGAATTATACTTGTTTTTGAATATCCATTTGCAACCTATGACATGTGCATTGGGGGGAAGCTCAACGAGAGTCCACGTCTTGATCTTTAGAAGCGCATCATATTTTGTTTGCATGGCCTTCCTCCATTCAATATGTTTAAGAGCTTCTTTGGCTGTAACAGGAACAACATCAATAGCAATAGTAGAGAACACTTTCGGCTTAGTGATACTTGACTTCCCTCGAGTTTGCATTGGATGTATATTAGTGGTGACAAGCTTATGTTGAATATCAGTAGGAGAGTTGGAATGTTCAGGAGATACAGATTGATCAATAGGAGAGGATGTGGGATGGTCTGTTTCAGAGGAATGAAGGTTAGACTGATGAGGTGAGTTTTCTGTTGAACAGGATGTGGTAGTAGAATCTTGAGGTGCAACATCGGGGATGACACATTACATTTTTCTGATGTAATAACAGAAGGTAAGGGTGGTGAATTGATATTGGGTGAAGATAGATGTGTGGAGTCGAGAACAATAGTAGTTTGGGTCTCAAACATATTTGTAGAAAGTTTATAGGAAAAACCTGCTCAATGAAAAGAATTGAACGTGAGAAATAAATTTTTCCATAAGGATGCATACAAATATAGCCTTTCCTATTCAGGACCCAAAAATAAACAAGTAGAGGATTTAAAGTTGAATTTATGATTGTTATAATGTTTTAATAAAGGATAGCACAACCAACCAAAAAATTTGAACATATTGTGATCTAATGTATGACCAAACAACACTTGATAAGAACAACAATTATTAAGCACTAGAGTGGGCATATTGTTGATAACAATTGAAGCATGAATGAAAGCATAATTTTAGTATTTTAATAGGGAGAAGCATGAGCAAGTAAGCTAAGACTAGTTTCAGTAATATGTCTATGTTTTCGTTCAACAGAACCATTTTGTTGATGGGTATGTAGACACATATAGTGATGAACAATACCAGCATTATGGAGAAACTTATCAAAACATTGATATTCTTTAGCATTGTCAGTTTGGATTGCTTTTATCTTTGTTCCTAATTGATTTTCAACAAACAGTTTAAAACGTAAAAAGAGTGAAAGCTTGAGATTTTGAATGTAAAAGATATACCCAAGTAAACCTGGACTATGCATCAAGAAAAGAGATATAATATTTGATCACCATTAACAAATCGAACATGTGAAGGACCTAATGGCAGATCTTGATCTATATCTTTGGGGGAGCCAAAATAATACATTCAAAATTTGTATTATTAATACAATAAAAACATGAGTATAATTGTAACTATAAAAGAATTCACACAGATACATAAAATATATAAGTATATATAAGTATATAAATGATTGTCCTTAGTTTCTTAAGATCCTTAACCAATAGTTAAGTTTCTTAAGATCTTTCATCAATAATTAAAACAAAACTAAAAGTAATTGAATCAGAGCTAAAATTGTCTACAATAAATTCATGTTTCATTTTATTTTACACACACACACACACACACACACACACACACACACACATATATATATATATATATATATATATATATATATATATATATATATATATATATATATATATATATATATATATATATATATATATATATATATAAACTTAAGACTGAAAAATAATTTATCATAAACTAATAAAAACTAAAATACGTAATTACTAGAAACAAAATATATGATAATCAAGTCACAATTAAAAATCGGTTATGAAAAAACATATAATACATTACTTTTTTCTTCTATATTATAAACAATGAATAAACCAAAGACTTATATTTCTTCAAGTGAGACAATACACTTACTTTTTTTTCTTCGATAATGGAAGAGAATAAAGGAGAGAGATGAGAACAAAAATAATGAGTTTGTGTCTATTTTTTTTTTCATAAACAAACGAAATAAACACAAGTAAAGAGAGAGATGAGAGCAAAAATAACGAGCTTGTGTCTAATTTCATTTTTTTTTTCATAAACAAAAGAAAAACACACAAATGAATGTAAGAAATCACTACAATATATAAAAAATAAAAAATAAAAAATATTTTTTTATTTTTTTATTCTTTATTATATTTAATTTATGTTTTATTATTTATTAATATTAAATATTATACTTTATAAAATAAATAAAAATATATTCAATTAAATTTTCATGAATTTTCAACATTTCCAATATATATAATACATAATTTAAAACATTTTAAAATAAAATACATAGTTTAAAATTTTTTTAAATAAAATACATAACTAAAAAAATTTCAAAAAAAAAAAATAGGGGGCGCCATGGTCCCCGCTTGCCCCTCTTATAATGTGCCATTGGAAGGACCCCAAATGTCTATAAAGAAAAGTTCAAGCGGTTTAGTATAGCAAGTATTTGAAGATGGAAAAGAAAATTGATGCAACTTAGAAAGAGCACATGAATCACAAAATACAGTTTCACTATTAGTACGTATGTTGCAGAAACTTAGAAATTGTTTTACAGTTTTGTAGGATGTGTGACCAAGCCTTGCATGCCAAGTATGAAGAGTGTTGGAACCATTAGTGGAGTGATGAATTTGAGGAGCTGATGCAGGTTTTAGAGGTGGAAAAACGTAGATACCATCTTTAATTTTTCCTTGAAGAATGATCTCCTGAGTTCCCTATCGTTTGACATTGCAAAAATTAGGGTAAAATTCGAAAAATACATTGTTATCTTTTTCAAACTGAGATACGCTTAACAAATTCTTGGTAATGGTTGGCACATGTAAAAGATTACGTAAGAGAAAAAAATGATGAATTAACTGATGAAGACAAGAAGGTTGAACTAGAGTTATGTATTGGCAAACCTATTCTATTGCCAAGAGTAATTTTTTAATTACTAGTATAAGAAGATTTTGAAGAAAAAGTGGAAGGATCATTGGTGATATGATGGGAGGCTTCGTTGTCTGGATACCATAGCGTATCAATCAAGGTACTAGTAGAGGAAAGCTGATATGTTTGGTCATTAGAAAGGGATGGTGTTTGGGAGTTATGTGCTTGAGGAGGAGGTTGATAATCTTCTTTGAATTTGTGCCAACATTTAGGAGCATTGTGTCCTGGTTTATGACAAATTTGACATTGTATTTTGGTGGAAGAATTTTCTACTTGTGAGAACCATTGTGTTCGGGTAGGGTTACAAGAGTTGAAAGATTTACCATGACGAGTAGATTGATTTGTTCTTGAAGAACGGCCCAAACAATGGTTGGATTTGCCACGAGTGTTGTTTCTGTTCCAAGAATTGACGACAACATTGGCTTGAGGGTGGAATCGTAAAAATGATGTTTCTCCATACGTTCTTTCTGAGCTAACAATAGAGCCTCAATCTCATCAATTGTATACGGATCAAGGCGAGAGAGTATAGATGTGACAAATGAATCGTACTCCTTGGGCAAGTCATCCAATATGGCTTCGATGTGATCTTCTTTAGTAATGGGTGCACCTATGAGCACATCTATTACCCGTTTGATGTCAATAATGTAGACAGCAACTGACCGATCACGCTTCAAAGTTTTAAGTTGAAGCTTGAGCTTTTTTTATCTTTGCTCGAGATTGAGTGGCATAGTAAATCTTGAGCTTTTTCCATATTTGGGCTAATGTTGTGAGACCTACCATCTTGGTTAGAAGCGTGGGTGTCATAGATGAAAGAAGCCATGCCACAATTAGACTCTCTTGTCGACGATTATTGGAGGAATCTTGGATTGATAATATTTTAGACTTGATCTTCTTGAGTAAGATATTGTGGATGTGCTGTGAAGCCATCAAGAAACTCTGAAAGTTTGAGGCCAATGATTGTTGCTTGAACTTGTTGTTCCCAGGTTAGGAAATTCTCTTCATGTAGTTTAAAATGGATGGAGGTAGAGAAGACATGAGGAGTGGCAGAAGAATGAGCAAGACTGGTGGCAAGAGTGGTGGTGGAGAAGGATGATGAATTTTCAGAAACCATGGCCCAGTTTAAGGTCTGGATACCATGTTAGGATCACGTGAAGAGCGAGAAAATGAAAGAAAGCTTTTGTATTGTAAGAATGTATATGTAACCATTACAAGCGGAAGCTTTATATAAGCAAAGACAAACACACGTAAATAATGCAGAATGTATAACTAACTTATAACTAACCTAACATATTTAATAACTGTTATATTATCTAACAAGAGGCAATCCAAACTCCAGTCATTATTTCAAAAGGTAGTGGAAAGTGAAATGCAAGCATTGTATAAAGTATTAACTATTTACACAATGACACAGAAAGAGAACGTCATAAAACCCCTTATAAGTAAAGTTCACGTAACCGAATCCAGATTAATATACAGAAAACATATAGCATTGCTTATGAGATGATGGAAAAGGATAATGATAGTAATAACGAAGTGTAATAATATGACGTGTTTAATGTTATTTTAAATATGTGGGTCCCACAACATGAAATTAAAAGAAGGTAATGTTGTCATTTTGTTTATTTTCTCTTATATTAATTTATGCACATTTTATCAATCACAAATAATTTTTATTATAAATCGATATCTAAATTGATTATTAATATTAATTATTAAAATTTTAACTATTAAAAAATTTAGTTTTTAATTAAAAAATTAGTTTCTAAAAATATTTTTTATCATTAAAATTAATCATTATATATATGCAATTCTTGAAAGTTTCACAACTAACTACTGTTAGCGTTATTATTGAATACATTTTCAATAAAATAATATAAATTATTTATCGTTTTATACTAATTTTATAAAAATAATATTACAAGATATTTATCCTTTTTTAATGTATTGAAGGATTAGTACCAAATTGAGCTAGGACACTAGGAAGTTTCCCCTACTATTATTTGTATGATATCGCGGAATGCACTATTCAACTATAAAAGTAAAAGTCTATTTATATGCAAATCTGTTTTCAAAAGGAGAGAAAAATTGAATGGGACATCGTTGTGATACACGAAAGTTCGTCGCGCCAAAAAAGTCGTGATACACTTTGGTATTCTAAAACTCCATAACGAAAATTCAAAGTATACATTTGAAATAAGATCCTAAATTATAAAATTAAAATGTTATTTTTATTTTAAAAAAATATTTTTAACAAGTTAACAAAATATATTATTAAAATAACTTTTTTATAAAACATTAGAAGTAAAAATCAGCACAAAGTGAATTAAAATTTTAGGCTTAAATACCTTTTTTGTCCTCATTTTCGTAATGTTTGTTGCAGATGGTCCTCATTTTGACAGAATGTTTTAAATGGTCCTCATTTTTACCGAATGTTTAAAATGGTCCTCATTTTTGCAATTCATATTTTATTTGGTCCTTTTTTGTAATGCCGTTTAAATCATTAACAAAGCATTGTACAAGTGGCACGGTTTGTATTAGGATGTGTTACGTGTACTGTACAGGTGGATAATTAACGTTAATTTCTCGATTTAGGGGAAATTTTGCAATTAGAGAAATTTCTTCATCTTCGTCTTTCTTGAGCTTGGATTTGCAGAGGAAGCAGCTAATACTTGTCATTTCATCATTGGATTGCAGTTGCGCTCTTCATTTCAATTTTCCAATTAATCATCATCAACGAGGTAAGTGGGTTTAGAGTTTTCTGGGTTGTGTTTGCTCGTGGGTTAGGGTTTTCGTAATTCTATTTTTGGGTTTATTTGTCTTTCGATTGTTGTGATGTTCTGCATGGTTTCTAAATTACCTGCTGAGATTGCACCAGATGCCCAAACTGCTGAGAATGCACCAACTGTTGAGAATGCACCAACTGCTGAAACTGCTGAGAATGCACCAATTGCCGAAACTCAAACAACTCAACCACCAAGGAATGAAGTGGAGAGTCAAGCAGCATCCCTACCAACACCAGAAGAACCATCTCAGCAGATTAGGAGGAAATTACATATTATGAGGAGGCCATGATAACAGCTACAAACGTCTTAGTTATTTTTTGGAATTTCTAATGTAGAATTCATTATTGATGTACTACATTTTGACTTTCCTTAAACTTTGTTCAATTTCACTTTTGTCAAACATTGATGTAGTGCATTTTGATGAGGATGAATTAACGTTATGAATTTAACTTCTTCCAGACTTAGATCAATTTAATTTTTTTCAAGCTTAAATCAATATCACTTACTTCAATGCTCAGATTAATATGTCATTTTGAACATGTTGGGATTAATATCAACATAATCAAACTAATTCATTTCTTCATTTAACAATAGTACAAAATCGATTAGACTTTAAAAGATTACACACAATAATAGTACAAATAATACAATAACAACACAAGTGAACCCTATTACTAATTGCAGCCTCTTCTCAGCAACCTTCAATTACTTCTCCAAATCATTAATCTGCCTCATTTGTGTCATGATGATGACATCCTTTTCATCAACACCACCATTTGAAAAAGTTGCAACCCACATTATTGGAACCACCACTCTGTAAATCAATAAACCAAAAATTAAAACCAATTTATTATTAACACAAAAATAAAAACAGATTGTATCCAAAATTTTCTACCAATATTCTTTGGAGTTATTGTCATCCTCAAAGCGGCCATCTTTCTGCAGCTATAACTCAGGGTTAATCCATTTCTCGTTGAACCACCAACAGTGCACGAAGATTGGGACCGTAACATACCTATATAATGGGATTGCAGGAAGAAGAAGATTGCAGCAACACCAATTGGGAATGGAGGAACAACATTGTCAAAACTCACCAACTGCCCAAACATTCCTTACCAAAACCCTAGCTCACTTATTTATCCCCAAATATCTAATTACCACACCTGTACAGTACACGTAACACACCCTAATACAAACCGTGCCACCTGTATAATGCTCCGTTAATGATTTAAACGACGTTACAGAAAATGACCAAATAAAACATGAATTGCGAAAATGAGGACCATTTTAAACATTCGGTAAAAATGATGACCATTTTAAACATTCTGTCAAAATGAGGATCATCCACAACAAACACTACGAAAATGAGGACCAAAAAGGTATTTAAGCCAAAATTTTATATCATAATCATAACTTTTATAATGAATATAACCTAATTCGAAAAAATAAGTTGGATGGAGAGGCCCATGTGCCTCTTCCAAGACCATGTGTTGGAAATTATTTTGGAGTGTCAAAATAGATATATTTCTTTTTAAGGTGTGAAACATATTAAATATGATTAAATATGTTTTTTATCTCTTCCTTTAAAATTTGTTATTTTCCAAACTTTGATATAGTTTGATCATCAAACTTAAAATATGAATATATATAGTATTCTTAACTCAACTTCATTGAATTTTTTTAACGTGTCAAATGGCATTTTAGATTGATGTTTAAAGTGCATACACCATTTAACATTTTTTTTAACTCAAATGTCTAGTGAGAATGTCGTTTAATACATTAAATCAATTTAATGTTATTTGATTAAAATAACTATATCTATTTATTTTTAAAGTTTAGATATCAAAATATATTAAATTTTGGCATGGACAAATTATAATTTCTCGTACATGTGCAAGGGTTGAAAGCATATGTAACCCTATTAAATATATTAAAAGTATAAAAAAATTGTTTTTATTTATATATTAATTTAAGTATAATTACTAATTTAGCCTCCTAATTTTTTGGTTTGGTTTAATTTGATCCTCATATTATTTGTCGGTTCAATATCGTCCTCCAATTATTTAAAAAAGTTCAATTTGGTCATCTCCGTTAAATTAGAGTTAACACTGTGTCCGTACATGACACGTGTCAAGTTGTGAAATTTTCAATATTTTTTTAAATTTTTAAATTTTTTAAATTTTTTAAATTTTTTAAATTTTTTAAATTTTTTAAATTTTTTAAATTTTTTAAATTTTTTAAATTTTTTAAATTTTTTAAATTTTTTAAATTTTTTAAATTTTTTAAATTTTTTAAATTTTTAAAATTTTTAAAATTTTTAAAATTTTTTAAAATTTTTTTCTAAAAATATATATATTGTGCTTACAACATATGTTTGGCCATTGTTGTGGCATCTTTTTGGGATAACAGTGAAGGCAATTGATTAGTTTGGGTTCATAACTACTTCAAACTAATTACTATGGTCCATTTGAAGTACGTCTAAGATGATGTGTGTAATTTTACTTCAAACTAATTACTATAGTCCATTTGAAGTACATCTAAGATGGTGTATGCAATTTTCCAAGTTTTTGAAATCTTGTTCGAAAAGCCCTTCGCAGCTCCCCACTATTTGCACTGCGTTTCCCACATAATTGTTGACAACTACTATGGTATTTTTTTGGGATAACAGTGAAGGGAATTCATACACAAGAACCAGCATCTACAACACAATGCACATGACCATAAATTCGAACTTACATGAAGCAAATTATAATATGGTCACAAAAATCTATAGTCTCTAGCATCATAAAAGTTTCAATTAGTCTATATACATCATGTGCACATGGTCGAATTCAGCATCACATCATCATGGAAATCTATAATACATTTGGTTATGAATATTTAGGAGTGTAATCAAGCTTTAAATATAAAAAAATCAATATCTTTAAAGATTCAAATCACAAAAAAAATATTTCTAATAGACGTAGCTAATTCTCCCCATTGCTTCCATTTAGACTTGTTTTACAATTATATTGCAATTCTCAATATATCATATTTAAAACTGCATAATTATATCCCCTCCTATTTGACATTAATCTATTATACATCCATTTTGATGAATATCCATAATTTGTCATAAAACAAAGTACATCATTCAACTATAATAAAGAAATTTAAAAAAGTTGAGACTAAATTTATTAGAAAGAAAGGGAGAATGATATATTGAGAAGCTCTTATCAACAAAATAACACATATTACTAAATAAATTTTGTTAATTTAGGAAGCTTACCTAAAAAAAGTTGTGGTTGTAAGTTCAAAAATCCAGTCAAGATCTTTATTGTATGAATGAAAAGATGTAAAATTAATTTGATTAAAATCAGCAACATAGAAACTACGAACTACACTCTACTATATCAATGCACTGTTATATGTGTTGAAATATTTCTAATACCTTATAATTTTTATATTTATAAGAAAACTTGTAGGATTAATATACTATTTTCTAGAAACCAAGTTGTGTCTAACAACTTGCCAACTTGCCTATTATTGGACATTTAACTTTTTTTTGTTGACCATTGACGATTTGTAACTTAACTCTACGTTTAGGGTGTGCTCACTTTTAAGGATGGATTTGAGATAAAGTGATTGATTGAATTTGATGGAATTTGAGAGTAAAATTTGTACTGTTTATTTTAAAAGATTTGTTTTAAATGGTATACATTATCTATTCTATAATGCAATAAATAGTTTTCACATGTCTCTTCTTGGTTTTGCTTTAATCAATGTGCACCATCCAAATGGGACTATAATAAAGATTTTGTACCAACATTTTCTTTGTTTGTCACAAAAACAAGGTGTATCCAATCAGATAGACAATAACAAGATTACACCAATCTCCTTTTTAAGTACTAAAAAATGTGTATCATATAATCCGATAGGCAATAAAATTTTTGCATCAACATTCATGGTTAAACACTAACCTTATGCACCAACCTCCACACTAACCCTTGTGCACCTATATATCCTCTAACCATTTTGCAAGGATCTCTATATAGAGTTTAAAAATTCTTTTTATTAACCACTTTGTTTCAAAATATATAAACTAACACTAAATATCGTGTTTCAATTTTTTTAAAATGAGCATTAAGTATTGTACTTCAATTTTTACAAATGAACGTTAAACATTGTGTTATTCATCCCAATTGGGGAAGCAACCCAATCAAATTATCCACCTCCTTGAAAAGAGTTATTAAGATTATGAGTTTAGGAGACTTATATACCAACGCACTCTCCTCTATCTCAAAAATATTTACATATTAGTTACAAACCAAAATCATCTGATAATTCTACCAATAATATTTAAATGGGTTAAATATGTTTTTGTCCCTTAATATGTTTTTGGTCCCTCAACTTTCAATGAAAATTGAAATTAGTCTCTCTTTAAAACTTTGATTCAATTTAGTCCCTCAACTTTAGAATTGCATGAATTTAGTCCTTCCAACCAAATTTTGTTAAGTTTATTAACAATTCAAACATATTTCATGATAGTTTCTTAGCTAACATTGAAGCAAAAATATGTCAAGCGGTGTAAACAACTCAAATGCTATCATGAAATGCGCTTGAAACTTTAAATAAACTTAACAAAATTTGGTTAAAAAGACTAAATCCATGCATTTCTGGAGTTGAGATACTAAAATGGGTCAAATTTTTGAAGAATGACTAATTTTAATCTTTACTAATAAGAGATCAAAAACATATTTAACCCTATTTAAATAAATCACTTATAAGAACTTGATTGTTATTATATATTAATAGCTCCACATTTTTCCTTTTTTTAATCTTAATTTAATATGAATCATAACAAATATAAAGATGACTATTTATCTTTTATCATATTAGTAATCTCGTCTTCATTAATCCAACATTGAAGTTTCACCCATCCAACAACTCATATAAAAGCATTTCATTTTTGTTTGACTAAAAAGAACATATTAGAATGATTCTAACTATAATCAATATAGTAAAAAAATCTAGCAAAAAGACTTTGGATTTGAATAGAAGAGGAATATAACATACAACATGTATTCAATTTAAACTAATTAATATGTTACTTAATATATAATTTGTTTAAGATGAACTAATTTCATTTTTTTTAAATGTTACATAGAATTTTAAGATAAAAAGTTATTAATCTTTTCGTCCCTATTTGTTTTTCGAATAAATCATTTGTGTATTTTTTAATATCCCTTGTGATTGAATGATTTAAAAAAGTTTTTAGTCTATCATAAATTTGGATATTTATAATTGAGTTCTTATTTATCTTTTTTGTTGCCTTGAGTATAGGGGTGGCAACGGGGCGGCGCGGAGACGGTTTTGCTATCCCATACCCATCCCCATAAAAAAAAAAAAAACTCAACCCCATCTCCATATCCAAACCCAACGGGTATCAAACTTTTGTCTCATCTCATCCCCACCGGGTAACGGGTATAATCTAGTACCCATTCTCGTACCCGTTTTCTTACTACTTCAATATTAATTTTAATTAATTTTTATAAAATAATAAAAAATTAGGGTAAAAGAAACATAATATTATCAAATATTTAGAAGGATGGTTGTTTTTTCATTATCAAATACTCTGAAATAAATTATAATTGTTTACATTTTATATTAGAATACCAAATAAAATTTCATTAGAACCAAAACATTTATTAAATTTGCAAACATTAATGAAACCTAGTTGATAAAATTTAAAAATATTTTTAAAAAAATTAAAAGAAAAAAAATTCAAATTAAAATATATTTTAAATGTTTGTTTACTTCAATTTATTAAATTCTAATAAATATATTTTTTATACACTAATAAAAGTTATAATACATCATTTGATCAAAATGACACAAAAAACAAATAATAAGCATAATAATAAAATTTTGACATAGATCTTGGATCTTTTGAACTTCAATATATGTGTAATGGTGATAAAAAAACATGCATGACATTTACATTAAATTTTTATATTATAGTAAATAAAAGTGAATTATACAATTATAGTAAAAATATTATAGTATAATTAATAATGAGTTAGAAAATAAAAAATAATTAGATATATTATATCAAAATAGTATTCTACATGACGAAAATAAACAACAAATAAAAATATTAAAAAATTAACAAATGTGTGTCTTAGAAATAATTTGAGAGACTACTGAAAGAAATGTACAAAGGGGGATAAATGTATAATTAAGTATATGATATGATGAAAAATACCTTAGAGATCTAAAATTTGTTTTCAAATATCAACATATATACCCAATGGTTGAAAAATAACAAAAATTGTTTTAGCGAAACAAAAGAGTTGTTTAAATGAAACAAAAATTATTAATAATAAGTAGAGATATTTTTTTTTTATATTACCTAGTAAATGAAAGGTTTATGCTATTAAACACTTAAATTGAGAGTATTAAACATTCTGATGTGAAAAAGAAAATATACAATAAATACAAATATTACAAAATAATAGAAATATTCAAATGTTAGACATAAAATTTTTTAATTACATACATCATTTTAACATAATTACATAAAGATTTATGATAAGATGTAAAATAGATTGGATACGAATGAGTTTCATACAAACCAAATAATTAGAAGAAATAATATATATATATATATATATATATATATATATATATATATATATATATATATATAATTTAGGCCTTGTTCAAGTATAAGAAAGTTTCACTACTAACTACCGTTAGCATTATTATTCAATACATTTTCAATAAAATAATAAAAGTGATTTATCGTTATTTATTAATTTTATAAATACAATATTACAAAATAATTATCCTTTTTTAACGTATTGAAGGATTAGTACCAAATTGAGCTACGACACTAGGAAGTTTCCCCCTACTATTATTTGTATAATATCACGAAAAACGATATTCAATTAAAAAAAAAGTAAAAGTCTATTTATCTGCAAATCTGTTTTCAAAAAGACAGAAAAAATGAATGCCACATACTCGTCATAAACGAAAGTACGTCGTGCCAAAAAAGTCCTTTTCATAAATCTTGATTGAAGGTCATATTCACAGTTAAAAATTTAACACTTTGGTATTCTAAAACTCCATAACGAAAATTCAAAGTATACATTTTAAATAAGATCTTAAATTATAAAATTAAAATGTTATTTTTATTCAAAAAAAATATTTTTAAAAAGTTCAACAATATATATTAGAATAAATATTTTATAAAACTTTAGAAGTAAAAATCATAACAAAGCAAATTAAAATTTTATATCGTAATTATAACTTTTATAATGAATATAACCTAATTCAAAAAAAAATATGTGGCATCGACATGCCCATGTGCACATTCAAGACCATGTGTTTCTTGTACTCACAAATCTAAAGAATAAACAAAAATAAACACGTATAAGTGTAATTTATTTTATATTATTATTCGATTGTAAATCATAAAACATTATACAGTTTTTGTACTTTACCATAAATTTTTAAAAATTATATATTAATAAAAAAATAATTATGATAACTTATATATTTCTTTTCTTTTAACTAACCAGATATTTTATAAAAATAAAACCATGATAATTATAAAATTCCAAAATCAACCATACCTTAACCATAATTGATCTTATGCGCTATAAGGAGGTCGTGACAATTATTATTATTAAGATAAAACATTGTACACATTTTGTTTATAAGGAAATTGGAAGCGTTTTCGATAACGTAAACATAAAGAAATCAACGTAATATAATAATTGAAGCCAAATTCTTTGTTCTAACACATTCTTCCAATATAGGTTTAGATGATTTTGTGTATTTGTAACAATTTCTTCCAAAAATTCTAGTTATTAATATGTAATGTTTGTGGACAATATTATATTACTACAAGAAAATTTTCAAATGGTGACGACCAATAATTATTAATAATTATATTGAAAAATTTAGATATACCAAATTACAAAATAAAAAATTATTGGTTATTAAAATAGTCACTTTTATGAATAAAAATTTATAATTGCTTACTAAATTGATCTTTAAAATTAGCTACTATGGTTTTGGCTACGAAGGAAAATTTGTCACTGAAAATTAGCTACCTTGATTTTGACTACCAAAATGACTTAGTTTCTAGATTGGTTTATAATTATTTAGTGACCAATTATAATTTTTTTATTTATAATATTGACTATTTTAGTAACTCATATTTTTTAATTTTGTAAATTAATATCTAAATTAGTCACTATAATGACTAATTATTTTTAAAATTGGTTTCTAATTGAGGATTTTCTTATAGTGTATTTTAGAGTTCAATCATTTTAGGTAACTATAGTTTTATAACTTTAAGTTTATTTTATATTTGTTATTTTCACTTTAATAAAATATTTTATTAAATGTCAAACTAAATAGTATCATCCTTTAATTCTTTGAAAAGTTGGTGCAAATCATAGGAATTAATTCATTTCCTATTTTTTTCTTAGTATTTCATTTTGTAATTATAAACTAAAAGAAATTGTTCATTTACAAAACATGATAATTAAAGCATGATAGGTGTCAAGTTTATGTGGAAATTAACATATTATAGACATTTATCAGTAATAAATATCTCATTTTATGTGTTCCTACCACGCCTAGTATAGTCATATGTCGCTTAGAAGTCTAGGTCAAAGACAATTTAAATATTCCCAAGGCCAAATCTTTCTTTGACAAGGAGAGTCACGACTCCCCCAACGTTTTTTCTATTTTCTATATATTTTAAAAATATATTTATATATTATTATATTCAACATTTCATTATTGATGTTCGTCAAGATTCAAATTTGAAGAATTTATCAACAATGCAAGAGTTGTGTACATGTCTGACAAGAACAAAAAAGTCTAAAGTTTATTACTTGATTGATAAATTACTTCGTCTTATCATGACTCTTCTAGTTTCTACAACTACAACTGAAAGATTTTTTCTGCAATAAAAATAATCAATAATAGGTTGAGAAATAAGATTAAGGCTGAATTTTTAGCAAGCACTATGATAATCTATATTGAAAAGGATATTGCAACAAACTTTAGTTTTGATTCAATTATTGAAGATTTTAAGTCATTGAAAAAGCGTAGAGGAACACTATGACTAAAGGTAACTTTTGCTTTTTTAATATATTCTTGTTGATGATAAACTTTATGTTATACTTTCATATATATTATTGTCATATTTTTTGGATTCTATTATCATGTGTGTTTATTTTGAATTAGAGAAAATTATCTAAGAAAATGAAAAAAAACTTTTAATTAGAAAAAATAATTTATATATAAAAAATATAATTTGGCCCCTTAACACTTTTGTTTGAGTTCCGCCATTGAATACTTCTACCTCCTTCCACCCTTCAAGCGCCTTTTAATGACAAAACAGTGACGGAGCTCCACGCTCCAAAGTAGATAATACCTTGGATGCATGTTGATTGATTCCTAAGCGATGTGGGACTATTAGGCATGGTAGGAACATAAGCCCCCCAATCGAGGTCTAAGGGGAATGACAGATCATTCCTAATGGAGGACTAAGGGACCGATGGTTTGTCTTAGAATCTCGTTATCGACCCCATGGTGGGCGTCAATGTTCTTACCGGGAACTTGAGCCAAGCTCGTAGACAGGTGGCAAGATCTTAATGGCTTTAACAAATCCTAGTATTTATAGGGTTTTTGTGCCCTAGGGTCCATGTGATAAAACTGGTAATGTAATATCAAATAATATTGATAATGTAACGACTTACTCCAAATATATAATAATCATAATAATAATAATAATGACACCCCCTTGTTGGACCACATTACTTAGCACATCTATTGGGTCGAGTATGGTCATGGGTTCGAGCCCCATGGTGGGCGCCAATGTTTTGATCCCAAGTCCATAATATTTTCTAACCAGTTTAGGTTGGTGAGGTTTAATGGACCTTGTTAGACCGCATTACTTAGCACATCTATTGAGTCGGGTAGGTACATATGGTTACGGGTTCAAGTCCCATGGTGGGTTCGAGCCCTAAGTCCATGACTGTTATCGTTATGGTCAATCACCATGCATCTGAGGTATTGTTCACTTTAAAATGTGGAGCATCATCACAATTTTGTCCTTAAAATGCGCCTCAGAGGGTGAAAAAAGGTAGGAGTATTTAAATTGTCTATGGTCTTCACTCCTAAGCAATGTAAATATTAGACAGGGTAAGAATACTATGTTTAACTAGAATTGGTGATAATTTAATTCACTTGTGTTTTGAATTCAATCCTTTAAAAAACATGTTCAACCTAAAACTACCAAAGAAAAAAATAGTTCAATTCCCTCTTAAAGATGGTCCATGAGACTCTTTTCTTTTATTCCTAAATGACAAAAAAAAGTGTTATGTGAACAATTGTGAAGTTCTATGTAATCTTAAATAAGAAGTGTTAGTAATACATTTTTACCATATTTTTTAATATGTTTTATTTTTTAATTAAAAATTAACAAAAACATATAAATATTTTAGTGATCACGTTACATAGAGAGTTGAACACATATACATTATGGGTTTAATAAATTTTAGCTTCTAATAAAAGTAAATTCAAATAATTATTAAAAATTATATTGTAACATCCCAAT
Source organism: Vigna unguiculata (assembly GCF_037176805.1). Classification (NCBI taxonomy): domain Eukaryota; kingdom Viridiplantae; phylum Streptophyta; class Magnoliopsida; order Fabales; family Fabaceae; genus Vigna; species Vigna unguiculata. Next base: position 6,295,262 of record NC_140801.1, read on the forward strand.
TTAGAGTATATCACTACTAGTCGGGGTATCAAAATTTTTGGTATTAAGTAGTTCATATAATCTAATAACATATAACTACGTAGATATATATATGTATGTATTATGTATATACGGTCTCCTAAATATAAAAGTTATTCAAAACAAAGGACATAAAATTCTATCAAAGAGGACTAAGGCCACACAAAACATTTGTGTACATATGATCTACTTAGAGTGCTACATCTTCTATACAAATATCCATCCTACTGTTGAGCTCCACTATTACCTACACCATCGCTTGCTCACACATAGAAATCGATCATAGCAAAGCAAACCAGACAATAACAAATGACAATGTAAGCTAGTAGTATTTTATACCATCATATATCATAAAACCATAATATTTAAACAAAAATATCACTCGACACATTTCACATATAAAATACATTATCAATTAATCACATCTTATAATTCTAACATAGCCTATTCTAAACTCAACTCTAAAATATTTATGCATTGAATCAAATACTTGTGAAGTCAGGCACCTACCATGTAATCATGAAATAAAATGTCACGACCAACCCAAATTTACCAAGTCTCAAACCCTCATGACAAGATTAATTCAGTTATATAATCTCCATAAGTCGGTTGCATCACCCCAAATCCCGTTATAGGAACCTTTTTCAACTTTCACCACATGAACTTCATTCTTTGTATGAGTCAGTGAGTTTAGTAGAGTTAGGATAACTTCACAATATGGACCCCTACTTAATGCATAGCAGTAGACTAACCAATATAGCATTCCTCCTTAGGGAAGGCTGTATCCATTCAATGCACAATTCTCATAACATTACAGTTCAATCACTCTATTGTATCATTATTTTGATACATCTAGTAAAGGAACAATTCCTTCATCATCACAACACCAATACAATATCACCTCACAAGTTCATAAATATTAATTACTAGAAATCACCTGAAAGATAAAAGTGGTGCTCAACGCTAGATCATTTAGAGAGCTCCATAGGATAAAATTTCAAACTCGCGCCCAACAAATTCTTATTTTCGCCTAGCGAGCTATTTGGCACCCAATGCTTAAGGTCCCTTGAACACTTTAGAATTTAAATTCCAATCAGTGATTGATGACACTTGAGTTGCACCAACAATGTCATTCAACTTTGTAGTTCCCTATATTTTAAAGTTAGATGTTGCACAAAGGTCTCAAACTAGCACCCAACACCATAGAACACCAGAGCTCTCTAACTTTACATTTCAGGGTTGTGCCTAATGGTACTAGCTCATTGTCCAACGCCATATCAGAAACATATGTTAGTTTGCTCAATGGGCTCTAATTGGTGTTTTTATCCCTTTTATAAGTCATTATTGGTATTATGTCAGTTCAAAATGAACCATTAGAAGTCAATTATTCAAACTTATATACCCATTCTCAAACATCCCACAAATTAGACATTCATTTATCATACACAACCAATTCAACATAGTTCTCATTCACCATAAATTCATTCCACACAATTTTTCACATTAGATCAATCAAGCAACTCAAATGAAATCATCATACAATCTAATCAAGTATAAACATACAATCTAACAACAACTACAACAAGCAATAACTATTACTAGCTTTCTTACCTGGTGTAAAAAGCCCTGACTCAAGGATGCTCCTAGAGCTCTAGTCCTCACAAATACCCTAACAACCTACACATACATCATATCCTATATCTAAGCATATCATAACGATCACAACTAAACAAAGATTTATTTTGAGCTATTTTGAGTCACATGCATGGATCCTAAAACCACATTTGCTTCAAAATATTAAACTAACTAAAAAATAAAGCAAAAAAGTGAACTTACTTTGTTTTATATTCTAAACGATCAACAATGTATATCTTTCTGGTGAATCCATTACTGGTCTCTGATCATCAAAAAGATGAGAGACATGCTCATAAGGTTAGAGAGAAGCCAGATGAAACTTTAGGAATTTTTTTTAGACAAATGGTAGTTTTTATAAAAGGAAATCTATTTATAGTTGAATTTTTTATGAATAAAATAATTGAGTGTCATATTTAAAATCACTACTGCTCAAACTATTTTTGAGATCCTAACATATGTTAATGAATATTTCTTCTATAAAAGACTTGCGCCATAAAAAGAAAAGAATATATATATATATATATATATATATATATATATATATAATTAAAATACATTAATTGTATTTTAGATATGTAGAAGTTCAGGGTAATATAATTTTTTTTTTTTCATTTAGAACATCGAGGGATACAAATTTACTTTAAATTTACTATTAGAGAAAATAATCATTCAACATGAAAAATTAAGGAGTATTAGAGAATTAAAACAAACTTCTTCTTTTTTCATAGTTCAGTTATAGAGTAATTGTTTTATTTGGGGGTAATGTAATTGTTACTGATCCACAAATAGTTTTACTGTATATAGAATAACAAAACAATTGATCCACTAATTTGATAAGAATATTTGATATTTTGTAATTGATAAACTCATTTTAGTGTGTCATGGTGAAAAACTTGATAAGTTAAACATAAGATACTGGTAGCCGGAGGTGCCATCACCTCCCCAAATGTTTTAAAGCATATGTAATATATATTAAGAATTGACGAGAATTTAACTAGGTAAAATTTTTATTTTGATTTTATAAAATACAACATTTATTGTTATGAATAATAAAATATAAAATTAAAGATAACAAAGAATAATAAAATTTATTACGATATTTTTTTTATTTTCTTTATCATTATTTTTTGAGTTTTTTAGGTATTATACTCATCTCCTGTTATCACATGTTTTCTTTTATTTTTTTAAGGAAAACAAGAAATTAGACATAAATTTGTTATTTTTGTTTTTATTTCTCATATATTCTCTTTCATTTTTGAAAAAAAAAATCATTTCTTGTCTCACCGAATGAAATATTAGTTTAATAATTATTATTATTATTTTTTATCTCATATTAGTCCATTTAGAAGTTATTTTCAATTCCTCCAAAATTGAACTCCCTTATACATCAAAAGATTAGAAACTGCCTCTCAACTAGTATTGAATCTAATTGTTGTAAACCCACTGAAAATGGGTGTGACATCTTCCAAAGAATGCATACCAACCAAGAAATCAAATTCTACTGGCACACGACCACCTAGGTTCTTAACAAGAGAAGATTCATTTACAACACAAATATTATCATGATTAACAAGCAAACTAGACAACAACAAATAACAAAGTAAGCTAGTACTATTTTATACCATCATATATCATAAAACCATAATATTTGAACAAAAATATCACTCAGCCATTTAGATTCTAGTGGCACTCGACCGTCTAGATTCTTAACAAGAGAATATTCATTCACAACACAAATATTATTATGATTAACCACCATTCACTAGTGCAGATTTGATATTTTACCTCGCTTTATAAGCTTTGGTTATGGCGAAACCGAAGGATATAAGGAGGCGGTGACAATTTTGCAATTTCAGCAACCTATATTGCTTTGGTTCTACAAACAACTGGTGCCGTAAACAACTTTAGGCCTCGGTTCCTTAAGAACCGAAGCCTATTAGGCAGCCCAGAAATGAAAATTTTAAAATTGGCGCCAGTGAGAACACATTTGCCCTCGGTTGCTTTTCGACCGAGGCAATATTGGGCAGTTTTAGGCCTCGGTTGAAATAGAACCGAAGCCTATAACCCTTCCCAGAAACCCTAATTTAAAAATTTCATCAACGTCGCCCCCTTTGGCTTCGGGTCCCCTTCAACTGAAGCTTGATGCTTTCATCCCGAAGAAGCATGTCATCACCATTATCTTCAACCCCATCTCGCTTCCTACTACGCAAACAAAAGGGTATAAAAGAACCAACACTATGGCCCTCAAGAGCCCTCCCGCTTCAAAGGCCACTAGCATGAAATATGGAAACAGAGAAGAGGATTTCAACAGAGCATTTCGCTGCTGCAACTGTTCCAGGTGCTTCCATGGTGAGCGGTGCAGTATTGGCATTCACGGTGGCTCACGAAAGTGCAGGTGTTGCTGGAAGATGAGGCGAGGTGTAGCAATAAAACGGTGGTGCAGGTGGTTACGATTTTCGCTGCTGCTGTGGCGTCAATGGTTGAACGATGGAGTTCTCGTCACTGCTTGGTGGACTGCGCGAAGGATTCGCGATGGGTGTTGCCGGCGAGATGAAGAACGGAACTGCAGTGGCTGAACTCGTGTCTCTGGTGTGTGCTCACGTGATTGCTGCTGGCGCTGTTCTGGTTTGCTGCTGCAATGGAGGATACGTCTCCGCTGCTGCCATGGTGGTCGCGAATCTGGTTCGATGTGCAAAGGTGAAGCTCGCGGCGGCGTTGCAGTGGAAATGATGGTGGTGATGCTGTGTCTTCAATGGTTGTGGTGGCAGCGTGAAGATCTATGGCTTCGGTCCTGCGAATTTTATTTTTTTTAAATATTGAATCTATGGCTTCGGTCTCTTTGCAACTGAGACAGAAAAGAGATCTATGACTTCGGGTAATGACCGAGGCCAAAAGGGGTGCCTTTTGGCCTCTCTTTAATATGCTTCGGTTCTTAAATCGAGACAGAATCTCGAAAATAACCGGGGCCAAAAGGGGGTATTGCACTAGTGATTGGTTCAGGTTGAGACTAAAAAATAGGTTGTACCACAATTGGTTGCACTGTAAAAGATTGATTGATCCACATGTACCACAAGCTCTATCACAATTACACATGAGGAGTTTCATATTAATTCTTTGGAATGTAATCCATGAAAATGTTCTCAAATATCCAATGAATGAAAGAGATGAAATAAGAAAAATGTCGCCACCGAGACGACATACCAAAAATAAAATTTGAAAAAAATAGACTTTGGAGTCGTTACTATAGTTTATTCTAGAAAACTATAGAAAAACCAAAATAATAAGACAAGACTTGCAAAAAAAAAAACAAATTTTGAGTTCAGGAGTCGGTTATGCGTGGGGAAGCTATTAGCACCACAACTCTCGTCCTAAGACGATACCTTTAATTAAACATGCAAAAAGCATGCAACAATAATTTTTTGGTCTTTTGGGTCCGACAAGGATTAATCCTCGCTACTACGTATCTTCAACCATTCATAATGAAGAATCAGGGTTACGTAGTTCTTTATGAAAAAACCATTCGAAAAATTATTTGGAAAATGATTTGATTTTTTTTTCTAATTTTTAAAACATTTTTATTTAATTTTTTTAATTTTTTGAATTATTTGAAAATTGGTGTCACGCGACGTGAGTGGCCGGATAGACATTGAAATTAAATTCTTTTTTTAAATCTTTTGTTTGTTTTCATTTTTTAATCTATTATAATTGTTCATATTTCCTTTTTAAATTTATTTGAAACTGGATGTGGATGTGGATGTCACTACTAGGGATGTCAAAAAAATTCGTACTCGCAGGTATCCGTGGATAAAACTCGCAACAGGTAGGAAATAATTATTGTAAATGGATACCCACAGGTAATGGGTACGAGTATTTTTAATACCCGCATATTAACGGGGTGAGTACGGGTATCATAATATTCGTACCTATGGATACCCGTACTCGCTATACTCTAATTTAAATTTAAAAAAATAAAAAAACATGATTAAAATATTAACATATTGATTTTGAATGATTTATATTTTTATCAATTAGTTTTAAAAAAATCATTTATTTGTAAACTGTCATTCAACACTATTTAAATGGGTTATTTGGACTTTGTTTAAAATTTATGAATGTTATGTATTTTATTTTATTTGAATTTACGATTAAATATGTTGTTAAATATTTATTTTTATTTTTTTTGTAAATGCCTACGGGTACCCGTGGATATTAAAAAATTATGTGGATACCCGCACAACGGATACCCGACGGATATGGATACGGGGTACAAGACAAATATTTATCCAGTGGGTAGGGTACAGGGGAACTACTACCCGTACCATACGTGTCCTGTTGACATCCCTAGTCACTACAAGGTCAGTAGCCGGACAAAGAAAACCATTTTTTATCTTTAGATCTTTATATATCTTTTTAGAAAAAATAAATTTTAAAATAGGTGTCACGTGACGTGAGCAGCCAGACAAACACGAAAGAAATGGGGAAAATTATTTTTTTATGGTTAAAAAAATTATAATGAAAATTAGAAAAAATAAATCAAAAGAAAAAAAAGCTGGCAATGACATACCTTCAAATCTTTTCAATAATTCTTCTTCTATATCAATCTCACCTTTTCATTTTTTTTTTCTTGCCTCCATTTCTACGATTTTTAATTTTTTTCTCAAGAGAAGTAGAAAGGAAGGTTGTCTGTTTGAGTGGTAATGAGAAAGAAAGTGGAAATATAGAGAATATTTTTTTTTTCCGATCCCATCTCTCGTATGACAAATTGTATTTATATCTACACATTACAATACCAATGTAATCATAGCCTTAATTGTATGAATTGAACAATATAAGAAAGGAATTGATTATCACAACAACACATTACGATAATCAAATCACAACAAATTTGAGCATAATATCAATCATCATCAATAATATTGATTGTAATCATCAGAAGAAATATTACTTCTAATTGTTAAAATCATATCACTATTTTCTCTATCAGAAACCGAAGGAACAAAGGGTAGTAAAACAATGAGTGAGGACAAAAATACATTGTGTTTTTGGGCTCATGAGAATGAGTGTGTAATTGAAAACAATTTGGGCTCAATTATATACTTTTGTTATTTAGTTTTTACAATGATTAGATATATAAATTTTGAGTATATTAATTTAGTCCCTCTAAAATTTTTTGTCAATATCCGCACTATTAAGATGGATTAATAGAACATTCACTATTTTTAAATTAAAAAAAAGATTACTTTGAAAAATTATTTTACCTTTATTTTATTAATTGAACAAATATATATATATATATATATATATATATATATATATATATATATATATATATATAATAATAATAATAATAATATTATAATTTAAATAATTAACACTTACAGATTAAATTATTATTATTATTATAATAAAAAGTATAGCATAATAAATGTTAATATTATTTTAATGTATTCAATTAAAATTATCAATATTTAAATTGAAATTTATAAAATATTTATCTAATTATGTACTTTTTAACTTATATATACAATTCTCTTTTTTTTTCACCTTTTATAATTCTAATTTTATTCTTTAAAATATAATTATTTATTAATTTTTAAAAAATTAAAACCTATTTTTATATAATTATCTATGTTCCTCCTTTTTTTCTTTTTCATCAACAATTGTTTTTCATTTTTCCTCTATTCATTTTACTTTATGTTTAATAAATATAAATTTATTTTATATATTAATTTAATAACATTATACTATTATCGGATATAATATATATCATATATATCGTGTATGTATTTATAGTAGAATATAATAAAATAATTAAAAAAAAAATTAATAGCCCGTTTATGAGCGCATTCTCTTGCAGGACAAAACAAAACTATAACGGTTAGTCTGTCTTATTATTTTTGAAGAGTCAATAGAGAGATATTTTGCCACCATAATGAATGAGTGACATATTTATACGTGTTCTCCTCACATATTTGAAAATTAGGCCAAGTAGTTTGGAGTTCAAGAAGTTAGGTATAACAAGATACAATTTAATTAATCCTACTCTGTTTTTACAAAAAGGAAAAAGGATAAAAAGATTAAGAAGAGAAAACTTATTTACCATGTTATTAATTATATTTTAATTGAAAAAAAAACATATAAAAGTTAAATAGTTTTACTTTTAGTTAAGTTTATATTTTTAAATTTGTTATTTAATTAACATGATTTAACTAATAAAATAGTTAGCCTATACTTCTAGAACCTATTTAATTAGTCAAAAATAAATATCGTTTATCAATTTTTTTAGTAACAGTTTTGATTAAGACAATAAGGTTTGTTCTATAAATTTTTCCGAAAAAGTAAACGAAGAAAGTGAAACCGTTTTCGATTTCAAGGATTTTGGTCAAATATGTGTTCTCTGGGTTTATGACCTAAAGCCAAATATTTGGTTGTTGGAAAAGAATTCTTCCAATATAGGGTTAGATTGTGGAGTGTGTGGTTTATATTTGAAACAATTTCTTCCAAATTCTAGTTATTAATTTGTAATGTTTCTGGACAACATCATATCTTACAGTTCAATCATTTTAGGTGTTACTTTTTTACAACTTTAAGTTTACTTTATATTTATTATTTTTACTTAAATATATAGTATTTTATTAAGATGTGAAAGTACAATAATTAGGAAAAGTTATAATATTAAAAAATCTAATGCAAAAGAATTAATCAAATACACAGGAATAAAAACTAAACAATTGAGATTTTCAAAATCATATTTTATTATGTTAAGAAGGAAAGTCTGACCATTTTTCTTTAATGCAGATGAACAATGAATGTTTTATTTATTTATCATAAAGGAAAGCAAAAAGAAAAAGTTAGAAATCGTTAAGTATGAATTGTAAGAATTTTAAGACAGAACTAACTGCCACAATAATTAGTGAATATTATAATTAAAGGCTCATTCAAGAGTAGATGAACTACGAAATATTTTTTAAATAGGTTAAAAAATTTCTTCAAATAAGATTTTATTTTAAGAAAAAGTCTAGCTTCTTGTAAATTAGATATGCTAATTTTAATGTTTTTTTTTTTTTTGAAAAGTATCAAAGTTAGAATGATAATAATATCATAAGTAACAAACAATAAAGAAGAGAATAACGGATATATTTAAACTAATTTACTCTTTTTGCAAAGATCATTTTTAATTGTTGAGCCATGTTCAGTCAACACGGGCAAGGCTGACGATTGAGACGTACTGGTTTTGGTCGATTATCAAGACAGTTTAATCTAGGTTCGAATGGTCCGGATCGACGGCTAATACGGGTTGGTCTAGGCTGACATATAAGATGTGTTGGCCTGAGTCACATGGCCGACATGGGTCGGACCGACACGGGCCGACCTAAGGTGATTTCTGACACGAGCCAGCTTAGTGACACAGGCCAACGTCTAAGACGCTTTGGCTTGGTCCTGACGTCCGACACAAGCTGACCCTAGATGACGGTTGACATAAGTCAGGCAAATTCATTGGCTGCCACAGTCCATATCAGGCCCACAACTAACACGGGGTAGCCTGGTCCGACGACTGAGAATAGCTTGCCTGGTCCGACGATTGAGATGGGCTTTCCCGATTTGACGACGGTCGAGACAGGCCTACTTGACCTAACAACCGAGTCAAGCCAACCCAGACCAACTTGATTCGACGGTCGAGATGAGCTGGTTCGGGCTGGCCCAGGCCAACGACCAATACAGGTCGACCCAGGATGACGACTGACACAAGTATGGGTCACAGGCCTAACATGGGTCGGCCTAGGTTAACGGTCGACATTGTCATGGCAGGTAGACAACAACCATAGGCCGACGACATTCGACACGAGTCGGCCTGAGTAAATCACCGACTCGAGCTAGCCTGACATCACAATCCAACGTTTGACACACGTTGGACTAGGCCTGACGTCTGACACGGGCTGACCATTGATGACAGGGATACGAGCTAGGCAAATTCGATGGCCAACACAGTCCGGGTCATGTCGAAAGTCGACATGGGTTGGCTCGGTCTGACGACCGAGACGAAATTGCTCGGTTCAACGGCCAAAACAGGCCTACCCAACTTGACAATTGAGACGAGCCGACCTGGGTTAGCTCGGTACGACAAGGTTTGGCCTAGGCCAACAGCCGACATAGGCCGAGTTGGGATGATGGCTGACACGCACCGACGATCGATACAGGTGGGCCCGGGTCGACGACTACAAACGAATGATACAAGCATGTGCGATGCCAACCATCACCATTGACCTGCGCCGACGATCAAGACGGGCTGACAGGACGACCAACGGGCCCTTATTGGGTTTTCTAATGTTTTGAAAAAATAATATATTTTTAATGTTTAAGAATAAAGTCCATGGGTTGGTTTTGGCCCATAGGGCTTTTGTGGGGTCTTTTGGACATGTGGGCTTTTTCAATGGGTGGCTTTTTGGTCTTGTGGAATTTTTTGCCCCAGCTCACGTGGGCTAAGGCCAAGCCTTGTGGCTGGGCCAAATTGACAACTCTAATCTTAACCAAGTCAATATATTACATTTTCAAAATTTTATAAAACATACAAAAATTGAAAAGACAAGAAACTGATGACTAAGATTTTGATGGGTTTGTAGAGAGAGAGATTTTATTGAGGGGTTACAACAACAATGAGAATAACAATGAGACGTGAACTCAATCCCACATAAGGGATTGACACCATCTCCAACCCAAAACCTTAAGGAAATGGACGTATGGATTTTCACTCTCCCTCTAACCACGATTATCCATTTTGTTCATCTTAACAGGATACACTTACCTAAATCCTGCATCAGAAAGACTTTCGATATAGGGATCATACTATACTCGTATGAGATAGTCACCAAGACTAACTTTCTGCTATGATACCACTGATGGGTCTTTATAGATTGAGTTTATTAGGAAAATACAACAATAATGAGATCTGAGTCCAATCCACATAAGGGATTGATACTCCTTCTTACCCAGAACTTTAAGGTAATAAATTTATGGTCTTCATTATCATATAATGCTCAATTTTCTCATTTCTATTCATCGTGGGACTTTGACTCACTTAAAATCTCAACAAATTTTAAACTCGACAAGAAAAATACTCCAAAACACTAAGATCTTAAATTCTAAAAACATCATTTAAAATCCTATCACAAGAACACCTATAATACTTTAATCAAAAGCCAACTATATAAAAGAATAAAAAAAAACAAGATATCACAAAAAATTTAAGCTCATAATTGTAAGAAAAAATGAATAATTTTGATCCTTCATATGTTTATCTAAATATAAGACTTTACAAGAAATGTTTTTCAACCTAATTACGGTTCTCAATTTTTTTCAAAATTGTTTGCGTACTTTCATAAAAGATTTGGAATGCTTTCGTACAAATTTGAATATAAGTTTAGGTTGATTAAAAATTTGATAGTTTAATAGATTAAAAAACATTTTAATCCTTACACAAAGTCACCACCTTTGAATATTTTAAAATAACTTAAATAACTATTTAAAGTGGCTTCAATAAATCAAAATCATGAAAATTGAAAGCTTGAAAAGATTAAGTGTTTTAATAAATTAATTTATGTTTTTAAGTCTGGAATTATATATCTGGAGTTAGAGTTTCTACAAATAAACCACTGAGAACATGTTCTTTGATTTTTTTTTAAGTCATTTACTTTTGATTCTCCGATGTTCAGAAGAAAACGACGGAGATGTCAACAAGTTGGTTGCGGTAGAAGTATACAATGACAGGGAATGCGTGGAAGTTAAGAATTAGGCATGTTCTCTTCCTTAACAACGAGCTTTTTACATTGACTTATGTCGGTGATTGATGTAACACTTATATTTTTTTTATCATCAAAGTATATATATCTATATATAATAAATATTTGGATACTCTGATTCTTGTACAAAAGATATTTACATTATTTCCTGCTTTAAGTTTCGGTAAGCATAATTAAAATTTTTATATTTGATATCAAAATATCCTTAACTTATACACATCTGGTCTATTCTTGATTGATACATAGATGAGAATATAAAATATTGAATTAAATCAGTGATGGGTGTCATTAACCTTCAAGGTGTGGCTATTAACATTTCAGATGTGCATATTAACGTACTAAAATTGGCCCAACTTCAACGATGAGTGTGGCAACTTTAGAGAATGTGATCCCATTAAGAGTTCTCTGATTGTGCACTGTAGCAGCCTATTGGTAGTTGTAGCTAGAGTTTGTTGCAATATTCATTGAAGACATTTTCTTTGATTTTGTTTTTTACAGTAGTCAACAACTTTGCTTTTCCAAGACCCTCTCCTCATCTCTTTTTCCTCACATATAGTTTTCATCTGCAGAAACAAAATAAACTTTTAGGCTAAATGGCCTGAGTCATGGGTTAGTTTTTGATCACCTTGTCTTTTATTCAATGGCTTTGTCTTACATTTGATGTTCATGTTATTGTAGCCAAGTTGAGGGCAAAGTATCCACACTGAAACCATATACAATAGTGTATATGTAAATTTTTTCTTTTTATGACCATTATAATTAGGGATGTCAAAAATATCCCTATCGCAGATATTTGCAGATAAAATCCGCAATGAATAGGAAATAGATATTGTAAATGGATATTCGCGAGTAACGGGTACGGATATTTTTTTATACCTGAATGTTAACGGGACGGGTAGGGGTATTATAGTATCAGTACTCGTGGATACTTGTACCCTCTATACTCTAATTTAAATAAATAAATAAAAACATGATTAAAACATTAACACATTGATTTTGAATGGGTTGATTTTATCAATTCATTTTAAAAAAAAAATCTTCATTTCTTTGTAAATTATCATTCAACAATATTTAAATGGGTTATTTATACTTTGTTTAAAATTATAAATGTTATGCATTGTATTTTTATCTGAATTGATGGTTAAAATATGTTCTTTAATATTAATTTTTTTTTGTAAATACTTGCATGTATCCGTGAATATTCGTGAATATTAAAAAAAATATGTGAATTCCCATATAAATATGGGTATAAATACGAGACAGATATTTATCCAGCGAGTAAAATATGAGAGAACTACTACTTGTACCCTATCCACCCCGGTAATGTCCCTTGCTATAATCTTGCACTTCTATAATCTTGCAATAATCTTGCACTTCACACTAGTGTTCTGATGCATTTTATAGGATCAAAATATCAATCGGAGTAGGAGAATATAAATTTCTTATTTTTACTCCTTATTCATACCTAAAATCTGATCTGAATTATGCATAATATTTCCTTTGCATCAATCCTCCCATTTCTAAATATAATGCAATTTCTTTGATATAACTTATTACTTCAATATATTTATATATTTTATATTACTTGTACCACATCGGATGTTCAATAGATATAATAGGTTATAAATAACAAGCAGTGTTTCTAACATTTTTTTTTTCAAAACTATTTTTACAAAATGTATAATAATTTTAAATTATATTAGTTTTAAAATGATTTAAAAAGTATCAATTTGAAATTAATTTAAAGGCATTTAATTTATTTTCCTAAAATATAATTCCCATTTAATTATTTAAATTTGAATCTAAAAAGTTTCAAATTAATTCTTTTACAACAAGATTTTCTTATAGTACTTGAGCGTGAATATGTTATCTCTAAGTGGTTGATGTCACATCATTTGGATTTATATTAGATACTTAAAAATTTAACTAATGTTGTCCTAGATCTTTATGTTTCCATCATTTCATATCCTATATATATATAGGTAAGGTAGATGTGCAAATATTGTGACTACTCAATCCCCATGGATCCTGCTTCCTATGTTCCAACTTTAGCAGGAATCCTAGCTTTGCTAATTGCATACAAAGTGTTTCGATTCATTAGATCTCCTAAGCAAAGAAAGGGTACAATACCCGAACCTCGTGGTGCTTTACCTTTCATAGGGCACCTTCACCTTCTCAATGGTAGAATACCCTATTTCAGGACCTTCTCAGCCATGGCTGAGAAATATGGTCCAGTTTTCTGTGTCAAACTGGGTTGCCACACCACCGTAGTGGTGAACAACAGGGAAATTGCCAAGGAGTGCCTCACAACAAACGACAGAGTTTTTGCCTCAAGGCCAAACACTTCTGCTGGCAGACTCATGGGTTACAACAATGCAATCTTTGGCCTTACCCCTTACGGAGATTACTGGCGTGAGATCAGAAAAGTGGCTGTTCTTGAGATGTTGTCAAGCCACAGGCTTGAGAAGCTGAAGCATGTGAGAGACAGTGAAACACTGTCTCTTGTGAAGGACTTGTACTCATCGATGGCAGTGTCCTCTGCAAAGAACGTGAAGGGCTCAAATGAAGTGGCTATAAGCAATCTGTTGGAGCACATGACCTTCAACATAATCGTGAGGATGATTGCTGGGAAGAGATTTGGAGGGGACACTGTTAACCAAGAAGATAATGATGCATGGAAACTGAGGAAAGCCATTAAAGATGCCACATACCTGTCTGGTGTTTTTGTGGTGGCTGATGCAATTCCATCACTGAGTTGGTTTGATTTTCAGGGACATTTAAGTTTCATGAAAAGAACAGCTGAGAAACTAGACATTATCCTTGAGAGGTGGCTGCAAGAACACGTGGAGATGAGAGGAGAGAAGAAGAATGGTGGTTGTGAAAGGGACTTCATGGATGTGATGTTATCATCTTTTGAAGACCAAGAAGATATATGTGGTTATAAGCGGGAGACAGTTATCAAAGCGACATCATTGGTACGTTTACTTTCCATCTTCAATAATCGGTGCAATAATTAGGGATAAATATCTTTTTCTATCTTTCATTAAAAATTAGAATCAATTTTTTAAAAATTTGAATAAATTTACAAATTTAGTTCATGTATTTGAAAGTGTGTAAATTCAATTTTTTTTATCTAATTTTGTTAAATTAATTTAGCATTTTAAATGATTTTCTTTATTATAACAAAATTTTGATTTATTTATAAATAACTACATACGAATTTGAAACAAAAATACGTCAAATAGTATAAAAATTCAAATATTATTATAAAATGCGTTTAATAAACTTAAGAAAAATTTGATTAAAAAAAATAAATTCACACATTTATAATATTAAGAGACTAATCAAAATTTTAAAAAGAGACTAATTTCAATTTTTAACTAAAATTAAGAGAACAAAAATCTATTTAACTCCAATAATTATCTAACGAATTTGAATTTTCTACCAGAATTTTTTTTTATACTGTTTTTCTGTTGTACCTTTAAAATAAATTGATGGAAAATAATTTTAATGTTTTAAAATATATTAAATTTCTTTTAAAAATATCAACATCATTGTTTTTTTTAGAAAATAGGAGGAACAAAAAAAACTAGAGAATTTGGATTCTTATCTAACCAAGCCCTGATCTATCAATATTCTTAAGGTAGAAAAATTGAACTATTTTTAGCTTTAATAAACATTCAATGAAAATGATAGATCAACCAAACTCCCACGTGATTGTACCCCACAACCAAATAATTCCCTGATTCCTCCCTTTTACATTTGATGCTTTGGAAGTGTTTGTTGTGTTTAAATTCCAACCATATAACTGGAATTTCTAAAGTCCAATTTTAACTTCTTCCTTTCACCCCTTCTATTAATTTTAAGACACAATCCCGAGTTATATTTCACAAAAATATGTGTTTCAGTTTTATTCTCGATGTCACAAACTTGTTACTCAACAATACGTAAATATTTTTAGTTATCTTCGGAGTTCTCCAAAATACTGACAGCTCTACTATTTTTTTTTTCAGAAAAAAAAGAATTAACAATTTTCATATAAATAAGACTCCTTTTATTATAGTTATTCATTAAACGGAATATTATTTGATAATAATTATATAATCTTACTAGTTTGGTGCACTCAATAAGTGTCACGTAAGAGTTGAAGTCAAGTGGGGTTTAAATATTCTCTTCATCCTTTAAAGCCTCTTTTAAGGACAAAATCGTTACGGAACGCCATGCTCCAAAACGGACAATAATTCAAAAATTCAATAAATCTAGCATCGTTAGGAGTTAAGGTCAACCGCAATTTAAATACTCATTTCTCTCTCTAAAACTTTTTTCAAGAACAAAATCATAATGAAACAACACTCCAAAACAAACAATACTTAAAAAACACATTCATTGTTCCTATTGATACTTTGTTCCTAATGATACTGACACCGCCATCACACCACCGACTTGGGTTGGTCAAAACATTTATATATGTTAAAGTACCAAGATAATTAAATGACATAACATAATCAATATAACAATGACAACATTAAATTAGCAGAAAATTCAAAAGTACAAACGAATATAAAAATAGACAAAAAAGAATTTATTACAGACTTAATTGAAGTTACATTTAGGACAGTGATGAGAAACTTAATTAACCTTTATATCACTAAGGTTAGTGTTTTTAGAATGGTAAAAAAACTTTAAATCTCACTATAAGGTTTGGTGCAGATGCTTATCCTTACTGCTTCGGGAAGCACATCTATCACACTGACATGGGCACTCTCCCTGCTCGTAAACCATCCAAAGGTTCTAAAGGTTGCCCTACAAGAGTTGGACAGCCACGTAGGAAAAGAAAGATGGGTCCAAGAATCTGACATCAAAAACCTCAATTATCTCCACGCCATTGTCAAAGAGACCCTTCGTTTGTACCCGCCAGCACCCTTAACAGGAATCAGGGAGGCCATGGAAGATTGTTCTTTGGTAGGGTACCACGTCCCAAAGGGAACACGGTTGCTTATTAACCTCTGGAACTTGCAAAGGGACCCGCAAGTTTGGACTAACCCTAATGAGTTTCAGCCAGAGAGGTTCCTCACCACTCACAGAGACATAGATTTCATGAGTCAGGACTTTGAGTTGGTTCCATTTAGCTATGGAAGAAGGTCGTGCCCTGGCATGACCTTTGGGCTGCAAGTGACGCACTTGACCTTGGCTCGGTTGCTTCAAGGGTTTCATATTTTCACAAAGGGTGGTGCTGAGGTTGATATGACCGAAGGGTTAGGAGTGGCTTTGCCTAAGGAACAAGAACTTCGACTTATGCTCCAACCACGTCTTCCATTGGAGCTTTATGAAAGCCTTTGAATGATTTGTGTGAACAACTTAAAATTGTATTTTATGGTATGATATTACAATCCTAAATGATGAGATTGTGCTTCGGGTTGTGTGGCCGTTTTACACAAAACTTATATGTAATTTAATGATGGTAATAGCGACTAGTATTTGAATATTAAATAAGTGATAATACATTTAAAATCGTGTATGATTAGTTTTATTACTTTCGTTTTTAATATTTGTAATATCCTATCTCAAAATTAATTGATAAAAAGTTTAAGAATTAGTAAAACATCAACATGTTAATATGATGCTATTGACCTTAGTCTCTTAAAAAAAATCTCATATTTCAACATTGCTTAAAGAAAAAGATCGGGGAGATGAAACAATATTTGAAACCGTAGTGCATCTAGTCAGCCTAAGCCGAATAATAACAAGCACCATGTACATGCTAAGGTACCCGAACTGAACTGCTAAGAAGAGACACTGATAAAGGAAACCAAAAACAACAATAGCGGCCTAAGTCATTAAAGGGTAATCGGCTTAGGCCGACAACTCGATAAACAAGACGCTCCAATAAAAGCCACCAGCCCTCAATAATCGAACTAAAGGCCTGGGCTAAGGCTCAGGCCCACCTACGGCCCAAGCAAGGGCCCAACCCATGATGTGGGTAGACATAATTAATGATTTATAAATATGCATGGACCCCACGAATTAAAGGTACGCATTCATTACTTCCCTAATCATCTGATTTAACTTTTTGAGAAATTTTGATGACTTAAGCTTTGGAGTCCCTTCTGCAGGTAACCCCTCTCGGGTCCAAGCATACATATACCAACCGGGAAGAGGCCTACTGAGGAGATGGCGAACTATGGGTAAGGTGTTACTTGTGCCTAACTCATCTTATTTGTTCTCTGCAAGAACAATTAGCGCCCACCGTGGGGCATGAGATAGTACTTTACTACCCGCTTTCTCCGAATATGGTTTCTACCTACAGTAAAGCAGGAGTTAATAAGCAAGTTGAAGCTGGCCCCTCAGGACCTGCTAACATCACTTCGGATATGGCCGCCATCCTAGACGGTCAAGTTAAGATGCAACAGGAGTTGGCTAACTTGAAGAAGCGCAGCGCTGATGAGATGGAAGCATGCGACAGGAAAACTCTTGCCTAAGGCGAAAGATCGAAGCCGACCCCACTCAAAAGGGAAAGGCCAAGGAAGCATCTGAAGCTGCAGGGTCCCAGGCTTTCCAGCCTACTGAAGAGGAAAGCGAGTACAATCCTACTCCGCACACCTTCACCACCACCCAACAAACTCCCATCCTCTCAGCCCATCCTACTCACTTCCGCTCCACCCTCCCAGGGCATACTGCGGCTCCCACTCCCGCCGCCACCCTCCCCACCACTCATGTCCCCTACAACATGCCTGCCACCCTACATACTACTCATATCCCACCCTTACCACAAGTAGGCGGCCTGGGTCGAACATCCTTAATTTTCTGTTAATTCGTTTAAGTTCTCCACCCTTACCACAAGTAAGCGGTCTGGGTCGAACACCCTTAATTTTCTGTTAATTCGTTTAAGTTCCTCACCCTTACCACAAGTAAGCGACCTGGGTCGAACACCCTTAACTTGATATTAATTCGTTTAAGTTCCCCACCCTTACCACAAGTAAGCGGCCTGGGTCGAACACCCTTAATTTTCTGTTAATTCGTTTAAGTTCCCCATCCTCACCACAAGTAAGCGGCCTGGGTCGAACACCCTTAATTTTCTGTTAATTTGTTTTAAGTTCCCCACCCTTACCACAAGTAGGCGGTCTGGGTCGAACACCCTTAATTTGATGTTAATTCGTTTCCCACACTTACCACAAGTAAACGGTCGGGGTCGAATACCCTCAATAAAAAATCGAATTTGCTAAACATCACATACATCAAAACACCCACTCACAATTTTACAATACCGCTAACGCACCACTATCACACAAGTTGCTAGCATCAAATAAACAACATAGCATACACAAAGCATTCATCATATTAAAAGCAAAGTAAAATAGTGTACGAATTATTACAAACGTAGAACTCGTGACCAATTTCAAATCGTAAACAATAAAAGTCCTACGCCGCCTTGTTATCATCACCCTCCACGGAAGCTTTCGCATCCTTCTCCTCCCCCGCCGCTTCCTTCTTTACCTCCTCCTTAGGACTGCTCTTGGCCTCATTAACAAGCTGGCCATCCACCACATCCTTGTTAACATCAAATCTAGTATCAGCTGCATCAATATCCCGATAAAAGAAGGTCGCTTGCCTCAATCCTTTCTGGAACCCGTTGATGTGCTCTTGGATAATACAGCCTTTCAAGTCATCAAGCTCCACTTCTACACCTTCATATTTTTCCTTAAGTTCATCATAATCTGCCTCCAGGTCCGCTATCCTTCCATTAAGTTTACTCTCCGAATCCAGACAACGAACCTTCCAAGTTCCCAACCTTTTCTTCTCTTCCTCCCAACCTTCCCTCTCCTTCTTCCATGCAGCCCTTTCCTCCGTGAACTTGTCAACCTTCTCCTGCAACTCCTCCACCTTTTCCCGATTCCTCCTTTACCTCCCAGCGATACAACGACCAACCCGGCGACTCAAAATTAGCGCCTTGCTCCCAAACTCCACCATCGTCCTCATTAGATGATTCAGCTCCATACTATCGATATAATTAATCATTATCTCCGGCAAGTTGATATCAATGTCCTTCCTAACGGGCGTTTCCGACAACTCTATTAAACCGACTTTTGGTCCTTTGGCCCCACTCGATGACCCCTGCCCAAGCAAAGTCGCCCTCACCTTCTTCACGTCCTTGCCCTTACCAGACCTAGCTAGTAACTCGGCCTTCCTCTTGGTGCCGCCATGTACGTGCACCTCAACCAACGACTCTTGTAAGTTTGGAACCTCAGTGTTCCCAACTGTTTTGGCCTTCACGGCCCTCTCTTTCCTCAATGCTTGAAAAAGCATCAAATTCTTCTTCCAGGCCTGAGCCATGTGTCCTACACAAATACACCAAGTTCCGGTTAGTTTAACTTAGAAACATCAAGACAATTTAAGTCATAAACAAATACCTTCAATATCAATAATCGGGTGAACCAAATTATAAACCCTAACTAAGCCCTTAGTGGGTAGTTTATCAGAAAACTTCATTAGGACCTCTACCAACTCCTTATTTGCCGCTGACAACTCGTCGGTACCCATATCCTTGTATCGAGAAGGGCTACCTGTCCAACTAAACGGGAATTTCGTACTCCCATCTTTATTAAGAAAATGTGACTTACCCTCCTCCTTCACCACAACCTTGAAATAACCATCCTTGAAATGCTTGAAGGACTGTGAAAACGCGTCCAGCTTGCTATTACTCGGTCGGCTCACCAAGGATAACCAGCTAGTCGGTTGTCAGGGTCTCGTGTCATAAAAATATAGAAACGCATGAGGAGAGGGCCGTAGATACAGTGACTGGCACAAAACACGAAAGGCCTGCAGATATGCCCAACTGTTCGGATGTAACTGGGTAGGCGCCACGTTGAGCTGACGAAGTACCCCCATGGTGAAGTCATCTAGCGACAACCTCACATGTAACTGAGAGAAATGACACATATACATATAAAAGAACTTCTCGGCAGCCCCTTCTTGGCCGTGACAGACGCGCTCAACAACGCTCACCTGCTTCAGCGACACGATTCCGCGGTCCACGCCTTTCACGATAACGAGAGTGCAGTTCAACCAAGAATTTAGCAGGCGGGACCACCGAAACAAGGATTACTGGTTACGAACATCAGTCGCTACCCAGTCATAACCAGCCTTGGCCGGCTAGTTACTTTGTACTATCTCTTCAGGAGGGTTTTCCCTCACCTCGGTCACTATCTCCATAGGAATCCTTCCCACCACAGCCACCAGACTATTACTCTCCTTTTCAACATGCCTACCTACACCCCTACCAGACTCCACACTCCCACTACTGGAAGAAGACAATGACACAATATCACTAATACTAGACATACCTTTTTTGAAAGAAGTTGGCAGAAACAGAGAACTAGTCGGACAGATCTAACGCACGCAAGTCTCTGATTACAAATTTCTCACAAATGAGCTAACAAACGCAAACTCTTCGTGAAATCCACATTTATAAGCATGAATTCCAAACGACACAACTTCTTCCCGCTAAAAGTCACAACCTATACCAATCGACCCAAAGCACACCAAAGGTCATGAGTATTAGGAACGACGACGCAAAACCCTTTTTTTGATTAGACCCTTGACACCCCCTTACCTACTACAAACCTTATCCTGTCTTTAGCCTTAACATTGTTCATCACAGTTAAAGACTGGAGGACTGGTGTACTGCACCTAATCGGCCTAGACAAAATACAGCGGACACTTATCACCCTTTACCGGCATAATTATATCGAAAAAGGCTGGGGGACTGATGTACTGCACCTAGTTGGCCTAAGCTGAATAATAACAAGCACCACGTACATGCTAAGGTACCCAAACTGAACCGCTAAGAAGAGACATTGATAAAGGAAACCAAAAACAACAATAGTGGCCTAAACCGTTAAAGGGTAACCGACTTAGGCCAACAACTCTATAAACATGACGCTCCAATAAAAGCCATTAGTCCCCAATAATCGAACTAAGGGCCTGGGCTAAGGCTCAGGCCCACCTACGGCCCAAGCAAGGGCCCAGCCCATGACGTGGCTAGACATAATTAATGATCTATAAATATGCATGGATCCCACGAATTAAAGGTACACATTCATTACTTCCCTAATCATCTGATTTGACTTTCTGAGAAATTTTGTTGACTTGAGCTTCGAAGTCCCTTCTGCAGGTAACCCCTCTCGGGTCCAAGCAGACATATACGAACCGGGAAGAGGCCTACTGAGGAGATGGCGTACTATGGGTAAGGTGTTACTTGTGCCTAACTCATCTTATTTGTTCTCTGTATAGGAACAGAAACTAATAGAAAAAGTACATTTTATAACTATTTATATTATAAAATTTTAATTCATCTGCCTCATAATTGCTTTAGAACAATTTTATAAATATGGAATAAACTATATTTATATTGAATATAAATTGAACTGCCGTATAAGTATTTATTATGATGAATGAAGTATAGAAGGTGTTCTCCACAATAGTGAAAGGTAACCGACTAGGTTCTAAGATACAGATTAAGTGATAAATTCAATAAATACTTCACACTAATAAAAAGAAATATGATCAAATTTTATCACTACAAAAATAATTGTTTTTAGTTGGGGTTAAATTTGGCGTTTCTGGAGGTTTTAACCCCACTAATGGCTTCACCAGGGGTTTGCAATTCCCTTGGAAGAACCAGCGTGACTAACAAATTACTGGGGGTTTTTAGCAACCCTTAGTAAAGCGCCACTTACCTGGGGTTTTGGAACCCCCGCTACTACTTGGGATTTTTGAAACCCTCGCTAGTGCTTGGGATCTTTTGAAACCCTTACTACTGCCTGAGATTTTTGAAACCCCCGCTACTGCCTAGGATTTTTGAAACCTCTGCTACTGCCTGAGGTTTTTTAAAAACCCCCGCTATTGCATGGGGTTTGAAACCCTGGTAGTACCAACAACGTTTATTATGACATTTAACTGTATCATAATGTGTTTCATTAATTTTATTTGCTTTTTTAAACGAGTCATGTAATTGTTTCTTAATTTTTAAAAACTATTACTATATGATAATGACATTCATTGTAGTTGAGTGGGTGTTGTGTTATGATTTTGTAACTTTAGAATTAGTTTAAAACTGCATAACTAATTTGTGTAAAATACACTCTAATGAATTAAGTTCTCAACAGTTGAAGGATTAAAAAAATCAAATTATGATAAAGACTCGGTAAGCAAAAAAGTATATGATTCAAAAATTTAAAGACCCTAATATGAGTGTAATCATCATACATAAAGAGAAAAAAATAATATAGAAAAAAAGAACACTAACTTGAATAGTATCTATATTCTAATAAAATGAAAATTTATAAAAATGGGCAATAGTAGTCCTTTGACTGTTCATTAAGTACATGACAAAGGAAAAAATGTAAAGACAGGATAAAATCTTAGGCTACAAAAGAAAAACTAACTTGTGCAATCCAAACACCTCAGTCAAAAGAAAATTTTTTGCATTGTCCAACCATACCTAGGCACTCTAACTTCAATTCTCACCAACTGAACCCGCATAATCAACAAAAGTACAGAGCATAATAAAACAAAAAAAGAGCTATAATAGTTAAGTTCACCACTGTCGCTCAGTTCAACTTTAATTATCCATCCATCTTTATAAAGGCTTGAGTTGACCTACATGAAAAAACGTAGGACAACATGAAAACACTTGGTGTTGAGAAAAAAAAAAACTCAATACAATACTTTTGCATTGCATAGGCATGATGATCCACCATGTAGTAGCATGTGAGAACTGATCCATCAATATCTCCACTATATTTAGAAACAATTTTTGTGGATATTGTTGTACAAAACTCTTAATTACTTGACAGATAAAATAAACAAATATCAAACGTTTTAATAATCTTGTTAGAAAAATAGTGTACCTGTAAACCCAAATGCGAAGACCACCAACAACAAGCTTGTTGACAGGAAGGATGGACAATGGTGAATCTTTCCAAGGTCCCATGAGGCTACTATGGACAAGAACAAAAGTAACAACATCAATACTCATTATATTTAGTTTTAACATTAATATAATCAGTTCATATTATGTCTCAAACTTACGTATATGTCATGGCTAGAAAAGATGAACGAGAAAATAGAGAAGATGGATGAAAATGTGCAATGAGTCCATGGATATGAGTGTTTGGAGACATTGGAATGTACTGCCCTTTGGACTTCTGGCCTGTTTAGTTTAGGTAAACTTCAATGTAATCAGATGCACATGGATCATATCCACCTGGTTTTTTATGTAACTCATTTTGTTCAAATAAAATATTATCAACACGCTCTATAAATTGTGACAAATATTTGATTTTCTCTTGTACACAACAAGTAATGTATGGCAAATCAAAATACTAATACACAAGAAACAGTAGGCGAAAGCTCACAACAAGTAACCATCGTGATTGTTTGCAGAGAGTCTAGTGTGATGTCGCTTTTGAACTACTACAAATGTTATTGGTGGTTGGTAACTAGGTTCCAAAGATGCCCAAGCCTATACACAAAGAGAATATAAATACTGAAGATCAACATACTGATAAAAGTGATAACTATATACTAAGTTGTTTTCTCCAAGTACCTTGTGGATGGCATCAAGCTTGTATAGTTAAACCTGGTAGAATTGTCCTTCACTTACTTTGTTCCTGATAATATATTAGATAACATTTCTTAAATGATAGTAAAAGTTCCCTGCAGTTTCACACATTAGCATGAACTTATATGAATGCAGATGTTGGATAACATCAAATGATAAATGCTAAAAAATAGTGACACTTTATTACATATTTAACATATATGTAAGATACACAAATTAAAAAAAAAAAATGAAGGTTTTAACAGTAACATTGATCACCATAGTTAGCACTTGCCATAAAAGTCACAAATAAGCATACATTACTTCCTTATTGATCGTATTCCTTAGCAATACTTTATTATGATACACTTCCGGTGCATAAAACCCAAACTATACTACCACAAAGAAAAACCAAACTAAACATCATCATTTTTTATTAGAAAAAGGTGAATATAATAGGAAAAAAAAAGACCAACGAAGAAGCAATTAAAAATTCAAGAATTTTAATAAATAGAAAAGAATACACTCATCAAATAAAACAACTTAGCATTATCCTAATTTTTCTATAAGCAACCATGATTTCTTCAAGTGTTCTAAGTTTTGGCTTAACATCATCCTTATTGGTGCCACCTTCAAGTCTCCTGAAAACAACAAAAGATTGTGAAAGTTAGAAAAAATGTGAAAGTTACTAAATCTCAAAGAAAATAAAGAATAAAGATTCTGTGAGGTGTATCTTGTGAGGTGCATCCGCCATTGGATGAGGAGAGAAATAAAAGGAGATGGAAGATAAAATAATTTTTTTTATTAATATGAAGTGTAGGAAATTTTAGTGTTGTAGGATTAAGAAGATGAAATAGGTTTAAAGAACACTGAGAAGAAGAGTTAAAAAAATTGGATTAATTTAGTTTTAGGGGCTTAGAAAAATAGAACTTAGAAAAATAGAAAAACAGGACTTAGAAAAACAGAATTTAATTATGCTTTGAAATTATATTTGTTTCTAAAATAAGGTTTTGATCATTTTGTATTAAAACTATGTTTATTATATTCATTAATTAGTTACCTAAAAATTTATAAAAATAACACTACAAAGACCATCGTCCTTGTTTTCTCTTCTCAACTAAAAGCTTATAAGTAGGGTATTGAAAAGATAAAAGGTATATAATAATGATAGAACAACTTTTTTTATCAATGTATATAATAATATTGATCGGCTGTCATCGGAAATATTATATACAGTAAAAAAATTAATTGAAATATATCATCACGGGAAGTTAATCCTGAATGGCACTTGTGCAAATAAATGCAATTGCAAACTGATACCAACTATAACAACCTAACTATGTTATCATATTTTTGAAGGATCTTAATGAACCATATCTTTCTTACAAGCATAAATTATGCTTGTGGATCTATTACCAAAATTCAGTACAATACTTTTCAAAATAATGAACTTGCTTTTACACATACCAAAGAATTAAGTGATAATATTTCGATTTTTTATGCAAATGTGGTTCTTAATAACAGTCAAACACAACAATTTGATAAAAAATCAGTTAAAAATAAGTAAATAAAAGTTATGATCTCTGATTTTCTACACATAGGATTGTTATTCAATATCATCATCATCATGAGCTTATGTAGCAGAATTTTGGAAAATAAGTTCAATTCAAAATTTTCTAAATCACTTGGTATTCACCGGGAGATCAAATATCTTTTATAGATAATGGATACAACACTGATTTTCATTCAACCATGTAGAAAGCTAAACATTATTCAAAGTTTTCCAAGACTACCAGTAGTTGTGACTGCAGATTATTATTAATTAATGATTTTACTTAAGGAATATACTGGCCACGATTTATAGTTATAAATTGACGTTGAAAATGATTGAGTATAGATTATTAATTATGAAGAAATGATGGCAGAAAGAGATATATCAGACTCAAATGCATACATTATTGGGTTTGGGTTGAGTCTTTCAGGGAGAAGACAAGTCGTGATTAACAACGAAGATTTTGTGAAAATTGTCGAAAAAGTAAAAACGCAAAAGAGAATCGAAAACATGGAGGGAATACTAGTGCAAAAAAGTCTTTTTATACCGGTTAAAAAAGACTTTTTATACCGGTTCTAGAATCGGTATAAATATAGGCGGTATAAAAAGTTTTAACTTTCTATAACACTTCCATGATAGGTATAAAAAATCAAATTTTTATACCGTTTCTAAAACCAGTATAGAAACACTTCCATGATTTTCTCTTGTACACAACAAATTTATTTATGCTTCTTACCACATACAAAACCTATACATAATTACCCAAAACATCTACACAACATATTTGATTCAATCCAATATTTACATGAAATACAATATAATGTTTATATGAAATATAATATAATGTTTATATGAAATATAATATAACTCCAAACCAAATGACTACACATTTAAGAAAACTCATAAAATATCATAAACATAAACATTTATAATCACTTCTTAATAATTTGGGAAAAATACTATATGCTTGGTTAGCAATTGTACTTATATCAAACATAAACAACATTTATAATCACTTCTTAATAATTGAAATTTTATAATCACTTCTTAATCTGTTAGAAAATTTCATAATCAACATTTACATAATTCTTAATTCTTGTAAGTTAGCAGTAGTACTTATAACAAACATAAACAATCTTTCTTAACTTATTTAAAAGTTAAAGAGATAAGCATATATCTATTTTAAAAATCTACAATCTTAAAAAAGATGTATATTATACACATTTACTCTTAAATACTATATATGGAATAAAATATTTATACGACCAACTATGAAATTAGTTTTCACACAAAAAGTATTTGATAGATAATATTCTTCTCATATATTTATTATGTAATTGAATTGTATCAAGAAACTTAAAACTCGTAATGAATATAATTTTAATGGATATACTAAATGAAACCTAACTCTACCCAAAGAATTCAATCAACAAAAATGTAATTAGACTACAAGGTTAGGATTGCAAGCAAGCCACTTCCAGCCCTGAACATGAAGCAAAATATCGAAAAAATAACCCACTCTAAAAAGCAACTCACAACTGCAAATATATTGAAGAAAAAAATTTTCGCCTGGGAAAAATGGAACTGAAATTTACAAAAGGAAAATGTTTTGACACTACAACTAATGGTTAGAACAGAGACAAGCCCTCTTCAAAGATTTTTAATTGATAAATGCCCATGGTAATATGTTGACTCATAGTTATTTCTGACACTAGAGTGAAAGTATGAAAATTTCTCTCAGGAACATAAAATGAGTAGGCCAATAAGATGTTTTTAAATAAATAAAAAAGGAAAGTCACAAGATGCCACTAGCAAAAACCTGTCCATAGCCTCCAGAATGAATAGTATTGGTTTTTGAGAAGTTGGTGGTGTATTTCCTTAGGCCATCAAAAGCAAACCATCGTCCTCCTTTCAACTGAGGAGCAATGCCACTATTCTTTTTTTCTTCCCAATTGGCTGCATTTATAATGACATTGAATCAATAAAAAATTACGTGAGAAGTCCTTTCAAGGAACAAAGTTCAACGAAGGATGCAACAATCACTTCGTACCAAAGGGGTTCAACCCTGCAGATCTTTTTGCTATTCTTTTCTGGCAAATGGCTTACATCCATGCAAGGGGTGCCGATATAATAAAGACCACAACAACAACTACAACACCAACTATAATTATGGTATGTGATGACTTTGATCCTTTTGGTTCTCTGCAAGTTCCAACAACAGCTCCAACTCCCTGCAAGTTTGAATCTATCAGTCAATG
The DNA here is from genome assembly GCF_037176805.1 of Vigna unguiculata. Lineage (NCBI taxonomy): Eukaryota > Viridiplantae > Streptophyta > Magnoliopsida > Fabales > Fabaceae > Vigna > Vigna unguiculata. Next base: position 6,323,123 of record NC_140801.1, read on the forward strand.
TTCATTTGTAGGAAGAAAATAAAAAGTTTTAGTTTGTTTTAACGATGCGTTTTATTCAGCAGAGGTCCAAATGAAAAATTGTGTTTGACCTTAACATATTACCACATGCTTGAACACTTGTTGTAGTTAGGAGTAAGGATGATTTGCTCGAGTTTTAACATAGTAATCAGTAAACTTGTAGCCTAAGCGTTTCTCAAACTTCTTGAATATCTTACGCAAACCAACAACATTGACTTCCACAAAGATGAGAAGCTTCAATAGCTTTTGTCCCACTACTCTATAAGCTTCTCATAGTTCAGCTATTCTACTTAAACGAGGCTCCAATTGACTAACTTCATGTTCCTCTCCGAAGCTTGCTATCCTACTTGCTAAAATCCCTTATTGTTCCAGCAGGAAAAGGACAGTCTTTTCAACCTGAATTAACAAGGAAGTGAGTGAAACACAGTACATCACAACAAACACGGTCCTCATCATATAACCGACAATGAGGTTGGATTCAAACCAGACATATTGGACATGGATGTAATGGAAAAAGTTCGTGAAGTAAGAATTTTACTTCCTTCTACATAGAGATTCGGCAGGAAAGTTTTACACTCTTATTTTTGTCCCATCAGATTAGCAATGAAGATGCTGCTAACATGACTAGGGTGTTGGCCTTAAAGGAAACACTCATGGTAATCTTCACAAAAACAATTTATGATAAATTTCAAGCTTCATTCATTTAACCATTGATTCCATAGTAAATGAAAAATACTACCACTTAAATTAAGTAGAAGATAACTATTTACAACTTCTAGTTTTAGGTTCTGGTTTTTAGACTTAAAATCATCAGTTAGATTTAATTAGCTTAGGTTAGTTAATTTAGCTTACTTGGGTTACCTAGAATAGAGTAACTAGTAAAAGTATGGATATAATCTGAGGAGTAAATTTTTGGATTAAATTCTGTTTTAGTTAAGTAATTAGTTTAGTAAACCAGTAGATAGTTAGTTTCTAGTGTAGTATATTATAGTATAATTAACTTCAGTTGATAGAATAATGTAGTTTAGTGATTAGGCTTAGTTAGACTTAACTTTGGTAATATAATACTTGGTTTAGGAGTGTTCAAATTTAATAGTTATCATATTGCCTTAGAATCATGAATAGTATCCTCTTATTGATTTTTTTCACTACCTATAGTGACTTTTAATCAATATGAATTATGTATGTTTCATTTCAAGTTTTCACTAGACCTTTTTACTAAATAAGATGTTGCTTGTGTTGAAATTCCTAAATGTTATTCTATGATTCTTGCTAATAGAGAAATTCCAATATATTGTGCAGCTCACGTATGGTTGAGAATTGGAAAGAATCACGTTCCTTTGGATATCTCCATTTACAAGTTCATCCAGAATAACAGAACGATGGCCACTCTCCAGAACATATGGAATAAGATAGCATGCATTTCTACAACCATGACTATCAAATGTTTTGAGTAGACAAAAACCAAGTCATTTCTTTGAGGAGTTGTCTCAAGTTTGTATAAATTATTGATTTCTATATGAATTTTTAAAATCTTCGAAATAAATATTGCAATGCATCAAATACATATTGTTAAATCGGATAACCTATTCACCCTAAAATCTTTGCAGAAACAGCTAACCCAACAAAAATAGAGAAAACGGGAAACATCAAACCTAGCAAAAAACAGTAAACCCAACAAACAAGAGGAGAATAGTGATATTACCCGGACATGACAGTGAATGAAGGAGCGAATCACAAACATGAATAGAGGAGAGCAACTCTAATGAAGGAACGAACGCAAATGGTGAAGGAAAGGAGAATGGAGGAGATGACGACAAAACAATGAATGGCGAACGCGAGCGGCGAATGCGAACAGAGAAAGAGAGCGGCGAGCAGAGAAAGTGAGCGGCAAACAGCGAACAACGCGACGAGACCTCAACGCCAACGGACGAACACGATGAAACCCAATGTGACGATTAAATAGAGAAGGAGAAAAGGGAGAGCACAAATTCTGGAGAAACAAATGGGTTGTGAAGCGCGAACGTGGTTGTGTGAAATGTCAAGGCCGAGAGAAAATATTCAATTTGTATACCCGTTAGAGTGCAGAACAGGGATAGATTAATATTCAAAAATGTAACTAAATCACTTTTTATATTTGTTTTAGGTTCAACAGCTATAAAATAACTTATATTATTTACAAAATTACCATTGCCTCTCTTTTTATACTTGACGAATTTAAACAGGTATAATATATAGGTATAAAAAGTCAATTTTGCACTTGTGGAAACCAAGATTTGCCAGCATTAGAGAGTGGTGGGGGACTGAACCAAGTAGCTGGCTCTGGCTTCTTGAAATGCATCTGAATTCTGAAATTCTCTTGCTAAAGTAGGGAAGTACACATAAGAAACATAAACTGCACATGGACTTATACGAACGCTGAACATGAATAGGATCCCAAGGACAAAAGCAGAATGTAAAACATCATTTGTTTCGTAAAGGCAAAATAAGCAGTGAATTACGACATGAATAAGAAAGATGAAATCGAAAGAGGAAGAGATGTAGGGAGATGAAATTAGGGAGACGAAATTGAGATGAAAATGAAAGCACAGAGATGAAATCAAAAAAACAATGACGATATTGTAAGAACGGTGATGAAATTGAAAGCAGGAAAGGAAATTGAAAGCATGCGTTTATTACCTGATTTCATGGCGAACGATGAAATTGAAAGAGCAACGTCTTTCTCCTCCTAGGACACTAGCCACAACTGCTTCGTCTTCCTCCTCTTAGGGCACGAAATTGAATGACAAAGTAACACTCTCTTTAGTGATTATAAAATCAACACAGTTTGTTGATGAAATCATCTGATAAAAGTGAAAGCAAAAAATGATGGAATGAGAGGCACGAATCTTGAGCGCGAGAGGCCACCGAGAGAGAGTAAGAGACGTTGCAAAAGAAAGAGAGAAAATGTTTTAGCTAAATTAAAAATTAAAAAATAAATAAATAAATAAGGTAAGAATAATTTTCTAGTGGTTTTTAGAAAAACCCTGGAACTTACTTGGGGTTTCTAAAACCCCTTCCGTGTATATATTTTACCGGAGGTTTTAAAACCTCAACTAGAAAACCTCCGGTAAAATTATATATTTTTGTAGTGTATGAATAATAGTTTTATGATCATCGATCAAAACTTGTTAATCTTTTAAAGGTATTTAATTTGTTGACATTTTTAAAAAAAATATTATTGTATAACGTATAAAGTTTACTTTAATACAATGAAAAAATTATCATATGTATTTCAAAATTTGTGATGAAACAGGATATTGTGACAAATTATACGTCATGACGGTAAACTTTTTTCCGTCAAATAATATATTACCACGAACTCTTTAATTTCAACACAAAAGCTGATAATGATAAATAATGTATTATCACAAACTCTTTAATTACTTATGAAATATTACTAACGGTCACAAATCAATAAGTACATTTTAATTTATCAATAAATTTTTTTAATAAATTTCATATTTTAATTTACTTATGGATATTTTCATTAGTAAAAAAATTCGTTTGTAAAATCTATCAAAAAATTTATGGATAAATTTCAATTATTACTATTAACAATATTTCTATTCATAATATAACAACACAATTATTGACGGGCAAAGCTACTGAAATTGTTTGTTGTTAAATTACAATTCTTGTTTCCTGAAAGATTTATTTGTCGATACCTTTTCATCACGGTTACTGACAATCTCTTTTGTTGATAAATTCATTGGCAGATTTCTCACCCAATTTGACATGGTTTTCTTTATATGTTAAAGAATAATAGAAGAAGATGAGAAGAGGCACAAGTGCAAGATTGAGTTTCAACGTCAAGATTTTACATTATTTATTTTGAAACCGATGTAAAACATAAGTTAGTGGCATAATTGTAATAAAGAAATTCTATACTACATTGTTAACTGAAGAATCGATTTAACAGGGTTCTATTTCTCATTCTCCATTTCCATCTTCATTTCACTTTGAGGTCCAAAGCCACAAATGTGTCTCCCGACGTTTGTAGTGAAGGAGCCATCATTCGCGCGCTCGCAATCAAGAAAACCATCGTTGCCCGTGCTCATGGATACCACCTATCTTCCACGTTGGTTGGGCTGACGCAGATCAACATTTGTGTGCGCCTCTTCTACTACCTCACCGCTTCCGCTACTTGGATACCACTTCTGCTCATTGTGATGTGCCGTAGTCATTGTGGCTACTCACGGGTAGAGACCACCTCTCTTCCACCTTTGGTTGCATAAAGGAGATCAACATTTGTGAGTCGCGCTGCTTCTTGTACCCTGGGTTTAGGGTTCCACTTTCTCTCTCCTGCGTCGTTGCCTTGGCTGGTTGCTTCCACCGCCCTATGCTATTGTTTTCGCTACCCTAGGTTTAGGGTTTTGTTCTCCTCCGCCGTCGTGCCTAGCCCTATTTGTTGCCTTGCGCCGCTGCTCAGCCTTCCCTCTCTTTAATTATAGCACTTTCAAAAAAAAAATATTTTATTCAATGTTGAGAATAAATCGTAAAGTGTGCATTTTTACCATTAATAAATTCTGCAGTGTGCTATTTTTTTATTATTGAAGGAGTTGTATATATGGCTAACACAAGAAGAATAGGCTATATTGGATGGGAAATAGTTGTTCACAATTTCATCTCTAATACTCATATCGTTAATTGTAATAAGCTATATTGGATGAGGAATAGTTGTAGTAAGGCATACAAAAGTGGGTTTAGGCAAATAATAATGGATAACTTTCACAGGGGAGGAAAACACAATTCTAGAATAAATTCAGCAAATAGTAAAATTAAACACCTTAAAGAAGAGGGGAACGATGACAGTGATAAATTAATATGGTCTGCTTGAACATAGGGGTACTAAGGAGACCTGTAAAATGGAGATACATGAGAGATATTATTAGTAAGAATGGGGCAGGAATGGTGTGCATTAATAATTAACAGGAAAAATGTTTTGCAATTTGCAAGGATGATGAGTATAAGTAGCTAGATGTCCCACCTGAAAAATAATGAAGGGGGACTCTAACTATTTTGGATAAAAACCAATTCAAATGTGATAAATAATTTTGTAAAATGGGATTCATAATAATTGATAAGTGTCTAGGATACTCTTAATTTCATATCAATTTAGAAAATTGTCATATATTAAAAGCTTGCAATTAGAGGAAAACCAATCCTTTTTTAGCTTAAGTTACAAAATGAAATATAGAGAATCTAAGTTTTATGAATTTTGATGATATTTTGTTTTGTAGTAAATATGAAGGAAAATATCAAGCATACATTTAAGCTACAGTAACTGGCATTGAGTCATGGAAGTAGAAAAATTAGGATAACATACTTGGACTTTCTGACTGAGCACAACAAATTGGAGTTGAGTCACATGAGAAAACCATTTTAACAAGAAAAGCTTAAGCGTTAACACCTAAGGTTGAGCACTGAAGAAAACCCTCTCATGAGGGAAAGCTTAAGTGTTAAGCACCAAAGCATGGGGTTCAACTAAGAAGAAAATCAACCCATGAAGAAACCCCCTATGGTTGAGCATTAAAGATAAGGCTGAGCATCACCCAAAATGTTGTATAAAAACAAGACCTTGCCTCTAGTTTAGGAATCCAATTCTCATAGCTTTAGGCATTTTCTCTCTATGATACATAAAATAGTTGTAGCGAGAGCCATATGTGAGGTTTTGCAAAACAAACACAATTTGTTTTGCCTTCTAGTGACGAGTAGACATGTATTACCTTGTGAAAACGTTCATTTAACGCCTCTAACAACTCAATGAAGCTTCCACATTAATTAATCTCAATATTGTTGATAGAAGTGTGAAATTGGTACAATCTAGATACAAAGGCTTTTATGAATCTTCCTTCAAAGATTCATGTAAACATGTGTTATCTAGAAAGTTTCTTGCCCAACCTTAAGAATGTCTTCTAAGTCATTATCGAAGTGCACATTAGATTGTTCAGGTTGAGACATTGGAATATTTTTAAATTCTCCAAGCCAAGTCTAAGTCCTATAACTCCTTGACAAACCATAAAAAAAGAAAAAGTTCTTATATCAACATAATATCAAGTTGTCTTCCATTCAAATAATTAACACATGAACAATAATATCTCACATTCATACCTTCTACATTTTGTTAAGCAAATTATAGGAACTCCTCAATACTATTTTCATACACCTCAATGATTTGGCTTACAATTATCTAACTTCGATCTATTACTACATACTTCAGAACTTGATTTATGCATCCTCTTTTCAAAAAACACAAGATATGACCTTTAATGAGATATATCACATAAAAAATAAAAATATGACATTACAATACTTAAAATATAAACATCATTACAATTTGTTGGTCGACATCCTCTAACTCAATACGAATACGATCAATATACTACGAGCACCACTATCAAACTAAAAAAAAAAAAATACAAAATAATACATAATACAATATTATCTTAATGCCTAACTTATATTTTAATATAAATTTACATTTTACTTCAAAAAGTTTTAATATTATTTGTTGTGAAATCTAATGGCATCACTTATATATTTAAAATATTTATTTTTAATCGTACAAAAAAAAATCATTATTTTATTATATACGCAAAGTAGAACACTTCAACCTTTTTTTTATATATGTCTAATATCATGTTTCTTTAGAAAAATTGTATAAAATAATTTTTCAAGAATAATAAAAATGTGTACATAAATGAATTTATATTTAATTTTCTACTTTATTTTATATTTTTAAAAGAATTTAATTTATAATTTAAAAAAAGTATTTAACAAAAATAAACTATATGTAACTATCCAAGGACATTTTCAATCATCAAATAATATGTAGGATATGAATGGGACCATATACTCTACTCGCTGAATAAATATTTGTCTCGTATCTGTACTCATATTCGTGTGGGTATTCATTATGTGGATATCCGCATTTTTTTTAATATCCACGGATATCCGTGAGTATTTACAAAATAAAAATTTAATATTTAACAACAAATTTTAACCATAAATTCAAATAAAAATACAATGCATAATATTTATAAAGTTCAGATAAAGTGCATATAACTTATTTAAATAGTAGTTAATGACCATTTACAAATAAATGAAGATTTTTTAAAACCAATTGATAAAAATTAACACATTCAAAATCAATGTTTTAATAATGTTTTAATCATTTTTTAAACTTTTTTTAATTTAAATTAGAGTATAGCGGGTACGGATACATATACTATGATATCCATATCCGTCCCATTAACATAAGGATATAAAAAATATTTGTATCCGTCATCTGTAGATATCCATCTTCAATATTAATTTGTTAATCGTTACAAATTTTATCTCTATATATTTGCGTATAAGGATTTTTGTACGTACTTAATATGTTGTCACCGTTTGTTAAACGGTAACTCAAGTAATAACAAAATGAAATTGTTTAGGCAAACTAAGATGTATTAAAATATTCATTCACCCTAGATATTTTATAATTGTCTAAGTTCTATATCAACTAAGATGTATTAAAATATTTATTCACCCTAGATATTTCGATAATTGTCTAAGTTCTAATCATCCCCAATATTCCATTCTCACTCTAAGTGATTGGGTTAATTAGTTTTTAATTGTTATGTTTAATTAATCACTTTCTCATGCAAAAATTCCATAAAATATAATGCTCATTGTTCCTATATAAAATTTCACATCACTCAGTGCAATCAGAAATAGAAATCTGAAAGGATTGTGCGTATTATTGATGTTAAATTTTCTGCAGAACTAGCCCCACAGATGGGCTCCACATCTCCTAAGCCAACCACATGGTTCGTGTAAGAGTGATGATTCAAGCATGAATCTCAGTTTTTATGTCTTCAACCACAAAGTTGGAACAAGTGACGATGATGCGTCAGACACATGATTCATGACATGACTCTTCATTCATCATGCCATTTCTCAATTATAAATACGATGTAATGTTTTTCATTTATTGAGTATGTTGATATATTTTTTTATGAAACACATGACTTCAAATGGTTTTTTGCAAATGTTTGTTGAACTGGTCAAATGGTTTAATGGTGAACATGTTTTTTTTTTTTTTTTAAGAGTTGCAATAATAACTAGTGTAGGAAAAAATCAAATAAGCTAACTCTAAAGTTAATAAGACCTTATGATATTTTTAGGAGAATAATTTCTTGCATATGAACTTGTTTTACTTTTTTTTGGACAATATTCATAGATCTTTCATATATTCACTGATTACGCACAACGGTAACAAGAGGAACAAAAACCAAAAACAACAAATCAATTCATACCACAGACCATTGTAAACAACGTCTTGCTTAAACTTTTAAAAAACTTAAGATAATAGAATCCTTAAACATCCAACAACAGTACCAAATACTAATCTATGCAACATCAAGAGATCAACATACTAAACTGCAACATCTGATTCAAGGCATTTCAAATTTATCATATGATCAATTCATTGATACCACCACTCACAAATGCAAAAGATACCTTTTGGTGAAACTTGGACTAAAATTTTATGAGGACCAAATTATTATTTTTTTATATATATAAATTATTTTTTCTACATTAAAATAAAATTGTTTCTGCACATCATTCTCTCTATTTAAAACAAGCTCATATAATAATAGAATCCAAAAAAATATGATAATAATATATATGAAAGTGTAACATAAAGTTTATTATCAACAATCATATATTAAAAAAAGCAAAAGTTACCTTTAATCATAGTGTTTTTCAATGCCCTTTTAATGACTTAAAATCTTAAATAATTGAATCAAAATTGAAGTTTGTTGTAACATCCCTTTTAATATAGATTATCAAAGTGCTTACTATAAAAAACTTTTAAAACCTATAAAAGAACACTCAAAAAAGTTAAAACATGTTGATGACAATCAAATTAATGCTAATTAGAATTCAATGAAAATCAACATAGTTACATGTAACAATTAAAACATTTGAGTGAAGTCGTTTGTTTGGTTTTTTACTAAAAAGATAACACGGTAAGCAATATACAACATCTTTTAATGGCAAATACCAAATACTCTAACCATGAAGGAAATAAGCTAAACCATGTGTATTGAAATTTTCTTGGATAATCATCTTTACTAGACAACGGATAATTTTCTAGATGCATTTGATATGGACCTTATTTTAGATAAGCCCTTTGTAGCTCATCAATTTGATTTGGTGGGTATTGCCAAATTTGAGGAGGTTTTCTCGGATCACGTTCTAAAGTATTTTCAAATCCATTGTATGTAACTCTAGAAACTTTAGATAGTTGTTTTTCATTTTCTTCAATTTTTGGATTATCGTGAAGTTTCTCTAATTTAGATTACGTAGATATATATTTTTTCATTTTCATCACAAGCATTCCTCTTGAAAAAAGAATCAATTCTTCTACTATTTATCATGATTTTTCTAATATAAATTTGTCACCTCTCACCTATTTCGGAAAAGATAAAATTATAAATACCCCAAATTAAATCTCAAAACCAAGACTCAATATTTTAAGAAAATTAACACCTTCTAAATAATTAGTTTCCCTTACCTTAAAGTAAATTCCTAATATTGCACTTGCCTTACACAATTTCAAAGGCTAAAATAGCTCTATCTATCCAAAGAGAGTTTGATCAACAATTAGAGCATGATTATGTGAACATAAAGATATGCCTAAAAGTAGAAAAATCATAAAAAAGAGGAAAACATAATATTTTGAACAAAAGAGTAAAAAATGAACTTACTCAAAAGAAAGAATTGTTCGATGTGAAATGTTCTTTAACTCCTCAATTTTGCTGTGGTGCCATTTAATTTTACAAATGATAAAATGTTGATGGTAAAAATTGAAATAGAAAGAATAACAGAGAAAGAGATGGAGGTACCGAAGAGAAAAAAATTAAATAAAAAAATAAAATAAATTATAACCAATAGGAAAACATGATTTTTAAATTTAAATAAAACATTTTACAACTAAATTATATAAATAATATATATATATATATATATATATATATATATATATATATATATATATATAATTAAAATGTTGGAAGAACTATGACTCCCCGTATCATACTTAAGATCCTTCGGTACCAGATCATTTAATACTAATTTCATCGGTTATAAAGCTGATATAAATATTATTGATATAATAGATTTAATTGAACCGATGCATATTACATCAAGTTGTCCGAAACAACCGAACCGAAGTAATTTGTGGCATTAGAGAAAAAAAAAAAAGGGTTTCTCCCTGCACCCCCAAACCTTCTCCTGTACCCTCAATAATTACCCTTTTGACCCTAATCAAAAGTATGAAACGGATTTCGAAATCCGTTTCATAAATTTTCATGTTTTTTTATGAAACGGATTTTGGAATCCGTTTCAGAAAAGTATGAAATGGATTTCAAAATCCGTTTCTAGAAAAAAAAATTAAAATTTGTGAAATGGATTTCAGAATCCGTTTCAGAAAAGTATGAAACGGATTCCGAAATCCATTTCTAGAAAAAAAAATTAAAATTTGTAAAACGGATTTTGGAATCCATTTCAGAAATGTATGAAACGGATTCCGAAATCCGTTTCACAAAAAAAAATTAAAATTTGTGAAACGGATTTCAGAATCCGTTTCAGAAAAGTATGAAACGGATTTCAAATTTCGTTTCAGAAAAGTATGAAACGGATCCGTTTCTAGAAAAGAAATTAAAATTTGTGAAACGGATATCGAAATCCGTTTCAGAAAAGTATGAAATGGATTCCGAAATCCGTTTCTAGAAAAAAAAATTAAAATTAAAAACGTGGTTGTCGTTGATGTCGCTGAGGGAGGGGTCGAGTGTCGAACTCGACGGCGAATGAGGTTGAGCTGGGGGAGGGTTGGGGGAGACCCATGGAGAGGGCGGGGAAGTGGGTGGAGGAGGCGATGAGGAAGGCGAGGCCTTCGCCGGAGGGGCAGGAGGGAGAGGAAAGGATGGAGAAGGAGAAGCAGGAGGCGGTGGAGTTGGTTTGGGGGTCAAGAAAACAGAAGATCAAAAGAGTAATTATTGGGAGTACAAGAGAAAGTTTGGGGGTGCAGGGAGAAGCCTCGAAAAAAATTCACCAGGACTATGAAGTAATGAAAGCCTTCGGCTGCACCAATAGCAACCTTCAAACGCAGGCCCAAGAAAGAGGTTGAAAATAATTTCATAATATGAGGATGAGAAAGATGGCGTACACAGTTTAATTCATCTTAACACAATAAATTTAAGCATTGTAAGGCAACCCATGAAAGTGTGGCACTTAATTATATTTTTCCAAGTTTTCATAACATTATTATTTAAGTTTAACAGGCTACAAGTGTGAGTATAGATGTTTTCACATTATCAATAAATAAATAAATAAAAAAAACTTAAATTCATCATGCATGAATGAAATGTTGTAATTGAATGTTGGTAAGACAATTTGTATAGTGTAAATTACTACACATTCAATATGTAGTCATGTTAAAAACTTTAGTTTAGTTTGAAAGAGAAAGATGGATAAGATAAGGCACGCCTTGAAACATACTTCAGGAGTTATTCTGCACCTTGCCTATAAAGAAAAAATATTTTGAAACATGAATTCATTGTTTTAAAGCATTTAATAGAGACAATGTTTTCTTCTTAATTAGCAAAACTTAATCAAATAAAAAATATTTAAATTCTAAATTAATAGATTAAATTCACCCAGCACTCCTTGGGACCTTGGAAGCTACCCTTGCTAAGCCTTTTAACAACAACAATCCCCATTCCAACATTAATTTTTTTATTAGTCCAAACCAACACTACTGCAGTAAGGGCTTTTTGTTTCGGTTATTTTCCTCATTTTGTCTCGGGTCTGAAACCGAGACATATTGGGATGAGGTCAAAAGGCACCTTTTTTTGCCTCGGGTGTTACCCGAAGCCATAGAGTTCCTTTTATGCCTCGGTTCTATATGAACCGGAGCTATAGTGTTTCATTTCTACCTCGGGTCAAAATAGAACCGAAGCCAGCCATCCTTGCCGGCGAAACGCAGCAGCCACCACCATCTTCTTCCACGCATCTGCACCATGCTCGAGCAAGTACCATGAGCGAACCAGATCTGCATATGTTCGCTGTCAGCCACCGCGCCACCTGCAACGAAACATAACCACGACCAACCTCCATGGAAGCCACCGTGTCACGCTCAACAGCACCACCGTGACCGCGAGTTCCGGCACCGCAACAGCAGCCTGCGTTCCGTAACAGCAGCAACACCGTCTAGACCTACAACCACCAAGGCAGCACTTGCAACGTTCACCATCAACACAGATCCACAACCTGCACTTAATCTGCGCGAAACGCGAACGCACATCCAGCCTCACCTGCACTTGCGGACCACCATCATCACGCCGCCGTGAACGACGCACCAGATGCAGAGAGCAGCGCCACCTGTTCGAGCCTCTTTCCATTGCAACGCACAACAGCAACACCTCCATTGGTGAACGAAGGTAGCGAACCACCATTGCTGCAGAATCACCACCACTGCAACAACGCAATGCCACCACCACCTTCGAACAGATCAGAGCAGCAGCGAATCCGCGCCACCAGAGCCATCATTGTTGCATCTGGAACGTCGACGACATCACCACAGCGCTTGGAACAGCCATGCCGAAGGGAGAAGAGAAAGGGTATTGTTGTAGAGAGGGGCGCAGGGAAGAAGAAGAGAAAGGGGGCTCGCGAATTTGGTGTCCTAATTAAACCATATGGCCTCGATTATTAATTGAACCGAGGCATATAGTCCTATTTGGCACCGGTTCAGACCCACCCGAGGCCAAAGAGGTAACGTCTAGTGGGTTTTTGGCTTCGGGACTGTGTAACCGAAGCATATGAGTCTCCTTTGACACCGATTTTTGGCAAACCGAAGCATATAGCTCTCTTTTGCTTCGGGTTAAGCTGAACCGAGACATAAAAGTTGTCTGAAATTGCAAAAATACCACTGCGCCATTATATGCTTCGGTTCTTAGACAACCGAGGCATATAAAGCGAGGTAAAAATCAATTTCTGTACTAGTAAAGAAAAGCCAGCTAATTTAGTTGATATATATATATATATATATATATATATATATATATATATATATTTATATATGGTCATCTATAGTAAAACGTGGAATTCAAATTTTTTATATAAATATAAATAGAACTTAGAGTTCCTGCCAACTTTAAGGTCCACCACCGATAGCAATCAGAAATAGTGACTAATTTCCTATCAAAACCAAATCAAATAGCATCAAACTTCTTCTAGAAAATTTTGAATCAAATAGCATCAAACTGCAAAGATAAATTAGACTTTTACAAACAAATTATCCATATATGAGCTAAAGTTAAAATTTTGAAAAAGTTGATTAAATACTTCTATAAATTCATTTTAATTTATTATAGATTTCTTTTATTTTTGTTTATAAAAAATATATCAAATAGTTATTTACACCCGAAATTCACAATTAAATATAATATACTTATTAAAGATTTTTTTTGTAGCCCTTAATCCAAGTGAAGCCAAATTCACAATTAATGTGGTCAAAGTCTTCTATAGCAATCAGTAATAGAGACCAACTTCCTGTCAAAACCAAATCAAATAGCATCAAACTTCTTCGTTTGTAACTATCTTAAAAAAATAGAAAAGACAAATCAGATTTTTATAAACAGATTGTCCTTGTATGAGATAAAGTTAAAATTTTGAAAAAGTTGACTATCTTACTTCTATAAATTATTTTTAATTTATAATAGATTTATTTTCTTTTTTCATAGAACAAATATATCCAAATAGATTTACATGAAATTCATAATTAAATAGAATTTGCCAGTAAATAGAATCCAAGTGAAGCCAAGTTATAGGTTGTTGTGAGACTTCGTTTCAGCGACATTAAATGGACAACGAGATTCTCTTGGTCTTAGTATGAAATCGATGTGTCGTGTTTGATATCAAAAAGCTTATTATCTTGTTGCAAAAATAATTGGAAAATTATGTTATGATAAATATATTTTTTATAAATTTGATGAACTTTCCTTAAAATAAATTAATTTTTTTATTTTTTAATTAAAATAAAATAGTAAAATAGTATTTTTTTTGTTAAAATACTCAGTTGGTTCTCGTTTTTGTACCAAAATCTCAATTTGGTCTTCGTATTTTTATTAGTTTCAATTAGGTCCACATTTTTGTAAATTAGTATCAATTAGGTCATTTATGTTAGTATAAAACTAACAACATTAAGTAGGTATCACGTGTCAGTTCCTCTTTTTTTGAATTTTTTGAATTTTTTGAATTTTTTTGAATTTTTTTTGAATTTTGAATTTTTCTTTAATTTTTATTTTTTTAAATTTTTTTAAAAAATATTTATGCCACATGTCACGTCTGTAGTGCATCACATTTCAATCTAATATGGTGACACGTGTCAAATTATTATATGAATCTCAATTTGATTCTCATATTTGTTAATTTGATTTGATTTGAGTCTCAAATTTTTTTTGAAATTTTCAATTTCAGCCTCTCCAAATTTAGACTAAACTTTACTTTTATATAATGTTATGATTATTTTTATTAAATATTTTAATAATATTAATTGTATTTAATATTAAAATTTTAAATATATTTATTTTAATTTGTTATAAAATTGTTTTAAAATTTTACATTTGAATTTATAAAATTATTTTTAAGCCAACTCTAAAATATTGTTGATATAGAATGTTATACAAATATTTCAAATATAAATTTATTAATCTATATATTTATAATTTTAAAATAAAATTTAAATAAAGTTTAATTTAAAATATAAATGTAAATAAATTAAATATTGTTAAAAATATGTATAAGAAATATCACTTGTAATAAAAGTATCATATTTACATTTATATAAAAATTAAATTTTGTTTAAATTTGGAGCACATGAAATTAAATTTATTTTTTTAAAAATTTGGGACTGAAATCAAATCAAATTAAAAAATATGAGGACCAAATTGAGATTCATACAACAATTTGACATGTGTCACCATATTAGATTGACACGTGGCACACTATAAATGTGACACGTGGCATAAATATTTTTTAAAAAAATTGAAATTAAAAAAAAATTAAAAATTTTTTAAAAAAAATTCAAAAAAAAAATTCAAAAAAAATTCAAAAAAATTCAAAAAAATGATGAGCTGACACGTGGCACCTACTTAACGGCGTTAGTTCTATACTAACGAAAATGACTTAATTGATACTAATTTACAAAAATGTGGACCTAATTGAGACTAATAAAAATACGAGGACCAACGAAGTATTTTAACCTAAGTTTAACAATGTCTTTTCAATGAAAAAATAGTAAGTTTAAATTGTATTCTAGTAGTCAATGACTCCATTTTTTATCTTTATAGTTGTCGATGGGCTAACTAGGATGATGAGACAAGCAACTAAATCTACAAAAAAACTGATAATTAGTGAAGGTTTTTTTTTTTGAATTTGTGGAGGTTTTCACCCTCTACAAATTAATTTGTGGAGGTTTTCTAAACCTCCATAGTTAGAGTCGCCACAAACTATTTACAGAGGTTTTGGACGACTCCTGGTATCCGAGTTATATTGCAGAGATTGTTTTGTAGAGGGTTTTAACCTCTTCTATTGTTGACTATTATTTTGTGGAGGTTTGAAACCTCCTTTATTTCCAACTATTTTTAATGAACACAAAATTGCCAAAAACAACAAATCAAATATTAGAATGACTAGAACAATTCATGAACAAAGAAAGAAAGAAGAATTTGAAAGAAACATCCAACTTGTATTAAAGAAATATGAAAACAACATCACAAAGTTTTGAGAATTTGGGAACTAGCCCAAGAAGACTTGAAACGTGCATAGAATCATGGAAACAATATGAGAAAACTAAAAACTAAATGATTACACATGTTTCAACTTAACTACCAACTAATTAATCCTAATGGTAACTTAATTAGTAGGTAAATTGGCCCTTCAAACTCCTTTATTCAGCTCCAATCCAACTGGCAAGTGCATGTGGCATTACTTGAACTTAAAGTGTTTCTTTCTCTTTAACTTGGTAACAATAGGTTGCATGTGTGTTGATTTAGCAGGTTTCGAGTAAGTCTTCAATTGGGAGCAATCAAATCTGCTTGCAATTGTTCCACATGGATTCTTGATCAAACTGCATGCAATCATATTTGCACCCTGCTATGATCAACATTAGAATTAGCATGAAATCCAACATAATCAAACAATTCAAAAAAGTCATTATAGTTGCATCAACAACATTAATATGCTTCATTTACAATAGATCAAACAAGTATTCTGTAACAAGAAGATTCAGCGAAGCCAAATTAAAAAAATAAAAAATAAAAACTGAATGGACTAAGCAAAAAAGGAAAACTTGAAAAAGTATCAATGTCTAATTAAGAGTGGTGGTCAAATTTTGTGTTGTGTCAATCATCTTATTACAAATCTGGGACTGAATCTTTATTTAAAAGGTCCATTGGACTCCAATCTTTTAAATTTGGCTTTAACTTCATTGTCAAAGACAGAACAGAAAACACACAGATGACTAATAACACTTATTTATTGCAATCTGGCCTTCATCACCATGTAATAATAACTATTAAGGGACGACTATTTCACGAACTTGCGCTTTTCAATGACCATTTCTTTGAGATTCAAGCGCACCTTAACCTCGCATAGTTGAAACATGTGAGCAAACTCATTTCAATACTAAAACCAATTACTAACTTACGTAACTAAAATTCATAGAAAGAAGTTATTAGAATTATGCACCTCCTAGTCTTCGAGCCACCTTTTGCACTTCACTATATTCCCTTCAACCATTACAATAGCAGATAGTATATCAATTTGTTCAAGAATCTACTAGAACAAAACAATTACACTACCCCAACCAAATACAAACACAGTACTAGAGAACCTTCGCACAGGTTGAATGAAGGGAAATAGAGCAAACCAAATACATATCTTCTATAGGAACCAAAATGAAACACATGTGATTTTTCAAATTATCAAAGATAGGTTAAGTTCAAAAGTACCAACTTCACTGCAATTCCTAATTTGATGCGAGAGCCGAGTAGTGGCGAAGAGCGAAATCTACCAACGAAGAGTGAAGAAGCACGAGAGTGAATCCGAGCGGGGGCAAGCACATTGCAGTTTGAACCCTAGTGAGGCGCACAAGGAGGTGGTGTGCAGTGGAGGAATGGCCAACAACTAATGCATGGCGGTTCTGTCAACGTTGATGGTGGACGAGCCTCGCTGGAATCCTGTTGGCGTTTGAGCGTAATGAGAGGTAAAGGAGGAAGTTGATGCATTTGTTATACGGATTAGAAGAACATCTATAAGTTTTATTTAGGAGTTGTGTTCTGATTGTCGAGAAGAAGAAGAACTTGAAATTCAAAGAGAAAAAAACAATAAAAGTCTGGGAGGGAAAGCTGAAAAAAGTGAGGGAAAGAGTGAAACGTGAAAGATGTATTATAAGCAATGGAGGAGGTCATAAACCTCTGAAGAAAAACATTAAAACCCCTGCTATTATTTTCTATTATTAGCTTTTTACAGAACCTATCAAAACTACCTTAAGTTATGTTTATTTATGGAGGTTTTCGTAACCTCTGCAAAATAACCTCTACTAAATTTTTTTTTGTAGTGTAAGAAAAACTTGTATCAAGGAGTGAGAGTAAAAAATAAGGATGTTGAGGTTGGCTTTACTAAAATTTGCAGATAATACTCTATTTTTATGTGACCATATTGTAGATAACATATGAGTTATAAAAGATGCTTTGAGATGCTTTGAAATGGTATTTGGACTTAGGGTTAACTTCTACAAAAGTAAGATAGGTGGGTTGGGGTTGAAGTCAAGAGAAGAAAAAACTTTTTTCTAGGATCTTAATTATTTGGATCTTCCAATAAGTGGAACTAAAAGAAAAAAAAAAACACTTCTTGAATGATTTGCTAGATAAATTGAGGAATAAGTTAACTAGTTGGAAAGGTAGATTGTTATCTTTTCCAGGTCAGGTTTGTCTTATAAAATCTGTGATTTCTACACTCCCCCTATATTACTTGTCTTTCTTCACAGTTCCAAAACTTATATACACAAAGCTCACTAAAGTACAAAGGGACTTTCTTTGGGCTGGAGACCTTTGGATAAGAAGATAGCATGGATAAAATGAGAAACTTTATGTAAAACTAAGGAAGAAGGGGGCCTGGGAATTAGAGATATTGAAAATTTTAACAAAGCCCTTTTAGAAAAATGGAAATAGAGATTAGTTGTGGAAAAACAGGGTAAGCGGAAAGAGGTTCTAGATTGGTGGTGTGACCTACGCTCTGTCTGTGGAAATAGTCAACTAGGTACTTGATTTGACAAATGTTTAGAGTGGAGAGTAGGAGAAGGGAATAAAGTCTTGTTTTGAGAAGATAAATGTGTAGGAGGATCATCTTTGTTCCCTAGAATGTATGCAATCTCCAACTATAAAGGAAGATTTGTAGAGGAGTTGGGGGGACGAGAGCATAATATTTGAGATTTGAACTTAACTTGCAACTTATAGCTGGGCGAAAATTCAAAAGAGATTGGGTGGATTTTTGGGTGTGGACGAAGGAAGAAGGAGGGTCATTTACAACTAGATTTGAAAATATAACATATTGTTAGGCAATTTAGGTGGGGAAGATACTAGTTTATTCAAATCCTTTTGGAGTGTGAAGGTTGTCTCAAAAGCACAAATTATAGGATGGAGGGTATTGTTGGACAAGCTGTCAACTAAGCAAAAGCTAGCACGTAGGGGTGTTTAGCTAGTAAATATTGTTTGTGAGTGATTGTACAGAGAATGATGAGAGATCAACCATCTTTTCTTTGTATGCAAAATAACTCAAATTGTCTAGGATATGTGTGATAAATGGGTTAGAGTGATTGTAGTGCATCATAGTAATTCTAGAGTTAGCTTTCAACACTTTCACCTTATGCAATTAAATGGAAAGCAAAATAAAATATGGAAAACTATGTGGTTAGCAATAAACCATGGGTTGGAGTGATTGTAGTTCATCATAGTAATTCTAGAGTTAACTTTCAACACTTTCACTTTATGCAATTAAATGGAAAGCAAAATAAAATATGGAAAACCATGTGGTTAACAATTATTTGAGAAATTTGGAAACGTAAGAACGATGTGATTTTTAAATAAGGGAGGGTAGACCCAGAAGAAATTTTTTGCATGGCATAAGTGAATATAAATTTTGATGAAACATAAATTACCAAACATTACATTCTCTTATAGTGATTGGTATCAATGCCCAATCCAATGCTTAATGTCATTGTGAATTATATATGGTTTATGTTTTAAAGTAAGGAATTGTTTTTGAAAATAGAAAGCTAGTGGGGGTGGGGGTCTATTTTAAATATTGTTTTTATAATTAATTTGGAAGTGATTATGCGTGTTTTTTATGTGACTTACATTTATTAATTATTTGTAATTGCTTTGGAATGTTTTATTGTTGGATATTATTGTAATTTTTGTTGTGCGTATGATTGACAAGAAAAATGGAATATTCTGTTTGGTGGAGTGTTGGTTTCGAACTTAGAGGTGATAAGTTTGAACCTTGGCTAGAGTAAAATGGCATAAATATTGATTTTCTTTTTGGTATTTTTGTGGTGCTCTTAGGAAGATGAAAATTTGAAGGTAGATTCGTCACAAGCACAAAATTAAATCATTGATTAATTGGAGATTAACATGGATTATTCAAGTTTTGTTAAGTCTGGAGGGCAAAGAAGGAGAAGGAGGAGAGTTATCTAGGTGTAAAATTTTTCTATTGGAAGGAAGAACTTGTGATAAGGAATTCCAAGGTAAGGGGTGCTAAGCATTGTTCTCATTATTTTATGGTTAATTGCATAGAAATATTTTGAAGCGAAAATGGAATTGTAAGGGAAGCTATTTTTTTCTATAAAGTGGTTGAAGTTGGGATGATAAGATGAATTTTTTGGATGGGTATAATATTCTTTTTGGATGTCTCTTTTATTCTATGGATGAGTTTATGGTAGGATAATGATGCAATGTTGTTGACGTGATTTGTTAGGGTTAGAGGCATATTGCATTTTTTTTGTTTTGGTAAATTTTGAGAAAATATTGATGCGGGAGAGAAATTTGGGAATTTTATGGCTCGGTGGAATTTTTGTATTCATAGGAAAAAAATTGGTTTTGGGCAGATTTCTATTTTTTTTATGTTGTTTGTATTGGCTATTGAATCTTAATTGGTGGTTGAGTAGAATTTATTTTCTTATTTTATATGTTGATATGGTGAGATGTTCATGGTCTTAGTGCAATTGGTACGAAGGATAATTTTTTTTATTATGGTCATGATTTTTTTTTATGATATTGGAGAATACTTTGTTTTGGACATCAAAGGTGTATTGAGAAATTGGAATGGACAGTTTTGGTTGTAAGAGGTAAGTATTTAATTATAATCCATGTTCATGCGCAAAGAAGGTTGGGTATTGATTCTAAGCATGTGGTTGTTGTCCATATATTAGTGTTTTAAGACTGAAATTTTGATGTTGTGAACCTGAAGTTACAGATGAATGGTTATGAGTTTATGTGCCAAATTGGTAACTGTAGAATCTTATGGGCAATGTGAGTATAGGTGGTGAATGATTTTGGTATGTTTTATTAAAAGGCATGATGTAAGTATGTGTAGTATTATTGTTGTGGTTTTAAGAATTGATAAAGGATGTATATGTTGGAGCATGAGGATATTGGTATAAGAGTTTTCCTTGATGTGTATATGTTTTCGGGTTAATAGCAATGTTATAGGATGGTTGGTATTTCAATTTTATGCATGTTTTGGATGCTTGCTATGATGAATAGGTACTTTGTGCATAAATTGTGATGTTTTTACACTGTTTTTCGTAATTTGGAAATGTTTTTACGAACTAAAGTGGTTGTTGGGCGACTGGAAATTGTTGGGTGACTGGGAATCGTTGGGCGAGTGACTAGGTTGTTGGGTGTGAAAAAATTGCAAGACGAAGTGGTTACTGGGAGAATCGGGTCGCTGGGTGAAAGGATGTATGTTCGCTAGGCAAATGGCGAGGTCACTCGGCGAGTGCATTTTTTCTGGTTAGCGTAGTTTTGGAAAAATTGAGTTTGTTGGTTCATTAACTGTTAGTGAGCTAAAATTTTGACAGTTGATTGGCAACATTTTGTTCTTTAGTTTGACCATTCTGATTGTTGTTAGGAAGTCTGTAGTTAGAGATATATGTCATGCACGATTGTTGTTTTTCTTTTCTTATTGTATTGTGTTGATACCTTTGTTGTGATAAATTGTTATAGGTCCATGTTTGAAGTATACTGGATGTTTGGACATGTCACCTCCCTTCTTCTGCTGAAACTAAGATTGAGTTGTAGACCTTGCCACTGTAGCTCTTCTAGTAGGATAGTCTATGATGAGGTTCCTTTGGTTTCCACAACCACGACATTTCCTCAAACTAACTATCTTTGTACACACACTCCTTAAATATGGACCTCCACACTAAAAACACTTAGTCCTGAACGGTTGGGACTGCTACTGGGATGAAAACCCTTTATACCCTTGAGGCTAAGGTCTAATATAAGGCTTCCTCCTTTCTTCTTGTCTGCTCTTGGACCTAGACGATCCTTTCACCCTCTCCTAAGATTTTTTGTTAAGCTTCAACTCCAGGTTTCAACTTCTCCATCACCCTTGCTTTTTCTACTAAAGTAGGGAGTTCCTTAATAGAGAGAGGGACTACCATAAGCTTGAGATCTCTCTTCAAACCATTCTCAAACTTTCAACAGTGTCATTCTTCATCCATCCTTTAGGTGTGAAATCTCCTAGATGTTTAAATTGCTCAGCATATTGTGACTCTAACATACCTACTTGCACTAGGTTCAAGAAATTCACTTCCTTTACATATCTCACACTATTAGGGAAGTATTTAGCATAAAACATTTTTAAGCAACTCCCAAGTGATGTTCTCCCTGTTATCTTCTAACATGATCTTCATGCTAGCCCATCAATGTATTGTTTCTCTAGTGAGCAGATACTTTGAATAGGCTAACATATTCTTTACTAGACACCTCTTAGCATCAAAGATCATTTCCATGTCCCTCATCCATTAATTATCCTCATTTGGATTGATCTTTTCATTAAATCTCACTGAATGATGTTGTACAAAATCTTATGAACTTCACTCTTAAACTTAAGGGCTTGGAGCTTAAGAAGGGCCAACTAAAAAATGAGCTTCTCCCAACTGTTGTAAGGCATCCAAATGTCTTTGTTGTGTTGCCTCTACTGATAGCCTAGCAACCTCCATTTGCTATGTGGCTAGATTATGCTAATTCACCATAGTAGCATTTTATTGTTGCATGGCTATAATCATTGCATCATAGCACCCACTAGATTATGAGTATATGATGTTTGAAGAGCAGGAGGTGACCTAGGTGTCATAACTCTGACCACATAGAGAAAATAAACACCATTCCATTTAAAGGATACCAACACCACTAACTTAAAACATCGCACAAAACACACAACAAAAACTAAGCAAGCTCACTTGAGTTACATTCTAATCATTGCATTAGACTAAATAAATAATGTTTTTTTTTATATCTATAGTGCTTTTTTTTAACATCTCATTTAATAGTTTAAAAGTACTAAACAAAATATTAAATATTGATAAAACAAAACAGATAGTGGAAGGCATATATATAATATTAATACAGTTATCCAAAATAATAACTATAGTAATATAAATATATATAGAACCATAAACGGGAGTTTAAGAAATTTTCAAAAATCTACACATAACATATACAACCTCACAACTCTCACACTCTAATCAACAACCTTAGTGCTATCCACCATAGGGGTGTCCTCATCTACATCCTCCTTTGCTCACACAATTAAGTAATCATTGCAAAAGAGACAACCAAACACGAGTAACACAAACACACGACATGGTAAGCTAAAGTGAAAAAGAAATTAACCATATAAAAATCAAAATCAAATCTTCAACCCCATGTCACAATATAACACACACAAGCACAAACAAACAATAAAGTATAACAAACTAGATCAGTAGAAAAGTGACGGTGCAAGTTAATAAAACATAGAGGTGCAAACAACAAAGCAACAAAAAAAATGAAAAATAAAGAAATAAGGGATTGCAATATAGTAGACAATATGGTACATAAATTAAAATTCCCCAAGAAAAACAAAGAAAAAAAAAGGAAATGTGAGGCTAGTAAAAAGGTATGACACAACATAGCTCAACCCATCCCAACTTCTTCTTCAAAATAAAAATTAGGGTTTCAACTCCTTCATCCCTAACGTAACACAGTATCATTGTTGCACCCATTCTGTCCAATCAGAGTTGTGGTGCCATGTCAACGCTTCACAAGACTATACAATTGCACTAATTAAGGTTTCATCTTCATGTATCTACTGAAGTGGCAATGACTTCAACTCTATCTTCCTAATTTTGATTTCTTTTTTATGCTTCTTATGATTCATGTTGTTCCCCTCATCATAGTAAGTTAGTAGCATGTTACATCTTCTTTATGGCCATACTTCCCCTATTGTTTATTCCCTACGACAATTTTTGTCTTTGTCAAGTGTTTTAATTTGTGATTATTCTTGTTGTATATTGCCTTTAAGTATTTTTTTTTCTGAGTTGCTCTCTTGTAATATTATTTTGCAAATGGCATAAAATAGTATAAAGTCTGAGATGGGTTAGATTACACAAACATTTACGCATGAGATTCCAAAGTTTCCTTATTATAGTAATTGTTGAATCAATACATAGATATTTATCTTTACAACCCTACAGTGATTTACACGGATGTCTCATGATTTCCCCTTATATGATGAAGCAAAAACCAATTAAAATGTACATGTAACAAAAGTTATTTTCTTATTGTTTTGTTACAGACCATTTAAGCAGGAAAGTTACAACCACTCTCTTACTATTTCTTTCCTCCTTCACGACATCTTTTTTACATTAATTCTAATAGGGGATTATACTAACTCGTATTGGATAATTGATTTTTTTTTTTTGAAAATATGATGGTAATTTAATTGTTGAAAATTCATTAGTAAATTTGTCAATAAATGTAATTTTTAAAATTTTTCGATAATTCCATTAGTAAATTTATTGGTAAAATGAGTTTCAATTTTTTCGCCAAATTTGACGAAATATATGTTATAAATTAACTGGAGATGGATGAGAATAGAAGAAAAGGAGAAGAATAATAAAGAGAAAAAGGAAGAGAAGGAGGAGAAAGAGAAGGTGGTAATCGGGTTGGCGGTAACAGTGATGGTGACAACACTCATGAGGAAGGAGTATGAGCCAAAGAGAGGGTGGACATAAAGACGATGATGGAGACAACGATGTAGATAGATTACAATGATGACGAATGTTGGCAAACGTTAGCGACGGAGGAGGAGGAAGGGGAGAAGAAGGAGGAGGGAGAAAGTGAAGAGGAAGAGAAAGAGAAAGAAGAAGGAAAAGGAATAAGAGAAGGAGGGAGGAAGGAGAACACCAAATCACAATATTTATTGCTAGATTTTACCGACAGAAAAAAAAATGTCATTTAGTAATTAACAATAGAAATTTTTGAGTGATAATTACCAATAGATTTAGGTTGTTAGTGACAAATTTTTTATTGTGGGCAATTACAAGCAAACTTTTTTATCCATCGGTAAAATTTTTCGATGAGTATTTTACTAATGAATTTTTATTGTTGATATTTTTTCTTTACCAACGAATTTTTATCTTTATCAATGAATTTTTATTGTAGATAATATCAATTTTTCTTGTAGTATATATATATATATATATATATATATATATATATATATATATACATATATATATTCTCTTGTATAATTATAGTATTGGTATAAAAATTCCATCAACTTTGCAAATAATTAATTTCCTTACAAAAAAAATTGTTTTGTCACCTTTAATAAATATATTTGAGACTAATGATGAATGACTTAAATTACCTATTAAATCATTTTGTTATGAATTAATGGTCGTCTATTGATTTTGATACAGTTAACCATACGATTGATATGATTGAAACTCATATGATCCATTACTCTTTATGTAAATATTTGTATTAACTATTTGATTTGTATCCTTTTATGGGTTACATGTTGTATTTATAGATATGATACTTCCTATTAGTAATAAGACACAAAATTTGCTCCCCATTCTCCCATTCTCTCTTCTTCCTTCTCTTCCTCTCTTTATTGTTAACTTTATTTTATAACACATTATCAACATAGTGCTGCAACTAACTCTGAACGCTACTGGAAGTATTTTCTCTCTCTAATGACAGTGTTTTGAATGTCTCAATCTAGGCTCTTTTTAATATTTTTTTATTTACAATTTTATCTTATATTCTTATTATTGTGATAAAAATAGTTTGACTTTATCAATTTTCATCTTCGTCTTATCATTATTATTTTTATTATGATGGTGATTATTGTTATTATTATTTTATGTGTTAGTTTTAAACACGTCAAATGTTGAAAAAATTGAATTTGAGATCATTGGTATTATAAGAAAGAATTACTTATATTGGATATTGAAATACATTTAGATGCAATGGATGATATCATTTATTTTACTTTCTAAATTTAAAAATATAATAGAAAAAACGCTAACAATATCCTAGTAAAGAATAAATAAATTTTACTTTCTAAATTGTGTATTTTAATTAGTGATCAACTATTTATTTAGCCTATTTAGTGTCACTAATTTTAATATATAACAATCTAATATATGTTGATTTGTCGATCAAAGAATTAGAAAACGTGTATAGAAACAGTATAGAGTCGGTAGTAGTAGGGTTTTAGATAATTTTTTCCTCAACTATATACTTGTTCAATTTGTCAAAAAGAATATTGACTTTTAAATATGAAGGGGCCTACTCACATGACATGTTATATTCAAACAAATGGTCCCCTTATTCGAAATCATTATAGCCAATGTTTTTATTCTATAATCACTATCGTGTTACAACAAAGTCGATTTGGTGGAAGTTATAGAATCCATTCTCACAATGTAAAAATAATATTTCATAAATAAAATGACTATTTATATAAATAACCACTATTTTTTTGGTTGTTAAATACGGGGAACCTTAAGGTGTGGTCATTCCCACAATGTTATGATGTATTTTCAATACGGTTAAGAGTCTAATTTAATTGTATAGTATAATTTTTATAAGACATTCATTTCAAGTATTTTTTTTTTTTTAGTGTTTATGGACATATCTCTTATGTAGAACATAACTTATTTTTTATATCCTCTTGAAAATACTTATTACTTATATAATATAAGTTTTACTCATTGAGTTTGGAGTGATAATTGTTTGTTTCTTATCAGGGATTTCTGCCAAAGGTAAATGATATGTTGTATACATACACATATTTTGTGTTTAGCCTTTGAATAGTAGAAGGTAGCCTTGGAAAGTGAAGAATGAATGAATAAGGTAGTAATGTATCTAGAAAAATAATGAATAAGGTACCTACTTTTTCTAGAAAAAGAATGATTTTTTTCGCAGATATAGTATGACAAAATAAGAATGAAAGAATATTGTGCCTTCAACTCAATGAACTAGAATATGAATGAAATAATCCAATTATTTTAATTAATTATATATTTTTTTTAATAAAAAAGCAACAAGTTAACTAGTATAAGTATTCATTGTAGTTTTTAAGTATATATATATATATATATATATATATATATATATATGATAATCATATTTTAATCTACTTTTTTGACTCACTTTTAACCCATTACTTCAATCATCATTAAGTAATCTATTTTTATTTTTTTTTAATGATGTAATGTGATGATTTAATGGTGGTTGAAGTGGTGAATTAAAAGTGAGTCAAAAAAGTGAGTTAAAGTATCACTATCTATACATATAATATATATATATATATATATATATATATATATATATATATATAATTAGTGATTAATTTAAGATCAATTATAATTTGTTTTTTATAATTATGATTATTTTAATAATTAATAATTTTTTATTTTATAAATTGATAATTAAATTGATCATGATTAACAATTTTTTATCAGTAAAATTGGTTGGTAATAAAAAAATTTTTGTGGTGTAAATTTGTTTATCTTTCAAAATATCGGAGATTCACCATATAAAACTTATGTGTTATTTCATTAAAAAATAATGTAGAAATTCCTGACCACAAGAACGTTATAACTTTTTGTGGTGGATTTTGACACACCAGACCACGTTCATAGAAAACAAAATAAAAAATGTCATATGCATTCTATAATGCAAGAGAATTCAGATCCTATAAATAAAGGTCCTAGTAGTGTGACTACACAATCCTAAAAATGGATCCCGCTTCGAATCTCCAAGCTTCCGTTACAGGATTCTTAGTGTTGCTCATTGCATACAAAGTGTTTAGGCTCATTAAATCTCCAAAACAAAGAAAAGGTACCAAAGTACCCGAACCTCACGGTGCTTTACCTTTCATAGGGCACCTTCACCTTCTCAATGGTAGAATACCCTATTTCAGGACCTTCTCAGCCATGGCTGAGAAATATGGTCCAGTTTTCTGTGTCAAACTGGGTTGCCACCCCACCATAGTGGTGAACAACAGGGAAATTGCCAAAGAGTGCCTCACACAAAATGACAGAGTTTTTGCCTCGAGACCAAACACTTCTGGTGGCAGACTCATGGGTTACAACAATGCAATCTTTGGGCTTTCCCCTTACGGAGATTACTGGCGTGAGATCAGAAAAATGGCTGTTCTGGAGATTTTGTCAAGCCACAGGCTTGAGAAGCTGAAGCACGTGAGAGACAGTGAAACACTGTCTCTTGTGAAGGACTTGTACTCATCGATGGCAGTGTCCTCTGCAAAGAACGTGAAGGGCTCAAATGAAGTGGCTATAAGCAATCTGTTGGAGCACATGACCTTCAACATAATCGTGAGGATGATTGCTGGGAAGAGATTCGGAGGGGACACTGCTAACCAAGAAGATAATGAAGCGTGGAAGCTGAGAAAGGCCATAAAAGATGCCACATATCTGTTTGGTGTTTTTGTGGTGGCTGATGCGATTCCTTCTCTTGGTTGGTTAGATTTTCAAGGTTACGTGAGTTTCATGAAAAGAACGGCTCAGCAAATAGACCTTGTTCTTGACAAGTGGCTGCAAGAACATCTGAGAGAGAGAGCGAGAGATGGTGAATGTGAAAGGGACTTCATGGATGTTATGATATCAACTTTTGAAGAGCAAGAAGAGATTTGTGGCTACAAGAAAGAGACTGTTATCAAAGCAACAGCTATGGTAAGTGTGTGTTTGTTAAACCCATTGATTACCTAACTTAATAGAAGGGAAAATTATTTTTTAATAAATTTTTGTTACAACTTTTTTACGATGCACGTGGCAACACTTTAACGAATGAAAAAAAAATTAATTTAACTTGGAAAGAAAAGAAAAAAGATAAATATGTGTTGTAAATTAAATTTTGTCGATTTTTTTATCAAAGTATCATGATTTTTATAGAAGGACCTATGTGAGCGCTATATTTTTCAATAGCCTTACGTCCAAATTCTAATTTTGCTAATTTAATAATTACTTGTTTCTGAATTAAAACTAGTATGAATGTGTTTGTTTTTAAGTAATTATAAAGAAAGAAGTAATTGTTATATTAATTTTTATAATGCTAATCGATTTTTTATTAATATTTTTATATTTAATTGAATATCTATTATTTAATTTTGTCATTTTATTTATTTATATTCACATATTAAAAAATATAAAATTTTATAATTAATACAAAAATAAAATTATAATTAATGTAAAACAATAAGTAATCTTTATTATAATTATTCAATAAATAATTCCAACTTTTAAAGTTAAAGAGCAACGACGTATTTAACCTATAAGCAAATGACATAACATAATCAATATAACAATGACACCATTAAATTAACCGAAAATTAAAAAGTAGAAACTCATAAAAATAGAAAAAAAAATTATTACAGACTTAATTAAAAATACATTTAGGGGAGTGATCTGAAACCTAATTAACCTTAACTTTACTCAAATTTCTTCCCTGTTTTTAGAATGTTAAAAAAACTTTAAATCTCTCTGCAGATGCTTATCCTTACTGCTTCGGGAAGCACATCGATGACACTAACATGGGCACTCTCTCTGCTCGTAAACCATCCAAAGATTCTAAAGGTTGCCCTACAAGAGTTGGACAGCCACGTAGGAAAAGAAAGATGGGTCCAAGAATCTGACATCAAAAACCTCAATTATCTCCACGCCATTGTCAAAGAGACCCTTCGTTTGTACCCGCCAGCACCCTTAACAGGAATCAGGGAGGCCATGGAAGATTGTTCTTTGGTAGGGTACCATGTCCCAAAGGGAACAAGGTTGCTTATTAACCTCTGGAACTTGCAAAGGGACCCGCAAGTTTGGACGAACCCTAATGAGTTTCAGCCAGAGAGGTTCCTCACCACTCACAGAGACATAGATTTTATGAGTCAGGACTTTGAGTTGGTTCCATTCAGCTTTGGGAGAAGGTCGTGCCCTGGCTTGACCTTTGGGCTGCAAGTGACGCACTTGACCTTGGCTCGGTTGCTTCAAGGGTTTCATATTTTCACAAAGGGTGGTGCTGAGGTTGATATGACTGAAGGATTAGGAGTGGCTTTGCCTAAGGAACAAGAACTTCGACTTATGCTCCAACCGCGTCTTCCATTGGAGCTTTACGAAAGCCTTTGAATGATTTGTCTGAAAACTAGAACTATATATGTTTTAATTATTCAAAGCTATTGTTAGAGTACTGAATAAGATGTATACTGGGCTATGTGAAGCCCTACGATGTACCTAGTACCGTAGGTTTGTGTGTATTTTTCTTTTAAGAAACACAATAAATTTTCTTAATTATATAAAACAGTTGTGCATTTTTTTTTTAATTTTACTCTTTCCTTTTTATCTCAATTATTTAATTTAAATATAAATGTAAATATATAAATATTTATAATAACAAAATTGAAGTTTATTTCAACTTTTCTTCAAATTCAATATTGTTAGGTTATATATATTTTTTGATATGGGTTATGGTCATCTAGAGACTGTGGTTCCATATAGTTATATGATATTAGTCTTACATATCTAAAATATTTGACATTACTTTAACCCCAAAACCTTAAGGCAATAGTATTATGAGTCTTTATTCTTATAAAGTGTTTAACTTTGTCTATTCTATTCGATGTGAGACTTTTGACTCACGTCAAAGGGTGAGTCCCTTGTTCTTTTTTTTCATATGATATATTTTCTTTCAGGTGTATGGTGACCCTTTTTGGTTATGGTTATGCAGTCAATCACTCTGAATCATCGACTTTGATAACACTGTTGGGTTATATATATATTTTTTTCATATAGATTATATGATATTAGTCTTACACATATGAGACATTTGACACCACTTTAATCCCAAAACCTTAAAACAATGATGTTATGGGTCTTTAGTTTTATATAGTATTTAACTTTATATATTCTATCCAATGTAAGACTTTTGATTCATACTTAAACTATTTCCTACCAATATTTAGACATGAGAACATGTGCATTGCAAGTAAAAATTCAAAAATAGAAATTTTAATAGGGAAACAAATGGAAATGGAATTTGGAATGGAGTGAAAAATTGTCCAGGTGTCCTCACCACACCAAAATTAGTCAAGAGATAATTGTTTTAGTCATTTTGGTCATTTGATTTAATCATTAATTTGATTGCTGATTTCAATAATTGATATCGGTCAGTAATTTTTGTTATTGGCTATAATCAATAATATCAATCACCGAGGACTTTTTTTTGTTTACTGTTCTACCAAATAAAAATACTGTTAGGTTTTACAGAGGGGGTTTCACCGGGGAGAACAACACCAATGAGACCTGAGCCCAACCACATAAGACATTGACACCACTCTCAACCCAAAACCTTAAGGCAATGGGTTTATGGGTCTTTATTCTTATATAGTGCTCTACTCTCTCATTTCTAGCCAATGTGGGACTTAGAATCACACTTGGATTCCTAACAATCTCCCCCTCAAGGGTGAGTCCCTTCAACCACATTGGTACACTCCCCCTCCAGCGGAAGCATTCCCAACCACGAGTACCCCTTCTCGTACCGCCGTTCATCTTAACGGGACACGCTTACCTGGAACTCTTTGCCAGGAAGACTTTCGATACAGGGACATGCACTCGTCTGAACCGATTTTAACCATCGGCTCTGATACCACTTGTTAGGTTTTACAGAGGGGGTTTCACTGGGGAGATACAACACATCAATGAGACTTGAGCCTAACCACATAAGATATTGACACCACTCTCAACCCAAAACCTTAAGGCAATGGGTTTATGGGCCTTGATCCTTATATGGTGCTCTACTTTCTCAATACTGGTCAATGTGGGACTTAGACTCACACTTGGATTCCTAACAAATACAAACTAAAAGAAACACGTGGAAGTGTATTTTTCAATGTTACTGTTCAATTATAAATGATCAAATATAGTTAGTTATATATTAAATTTTATAAATATAGAAATTTTAATTAGTTAATTATATCAAACTTATAAACTAAACATGTTGGTGTATATGCACATCCCATAAGTCTCCCTCACAATTATAACTTCTCAGTACAGAATGAGGTTGCCTGGAAAAATAAACCAATTAAAAAAAATACTCTCTCATGTTATTATGAAACTAGTGATTATATATATTCAAGATGTTTATATGAAAATAGTAATTCGTTCTAATAATAAATAACTCAGAGGATGAAAAAGCTATAACGGTAACTCAATTAAAACAAGGAGGGGCAGTGACAAAGTGAGTTAGGTTTATCGAGATTTGTTGGTTTGGTTAAAATTTTTAACACGTCCACAAGATTAAAAGATTAAAGATATGACAAAATGGATTGACTAACTAACTTTTTTTTATAACTCAAAACTAAAATACAAATATTTATAAGTTTAATTTTTTATATTATATTTCATGAAAATATATAATAGTATTATAATTTAAATAATTGACACTTATAAATTAAGTTTTAATTATTAATTATGATAAGTACTTTAACATATAAATTATTTTAAGTAATAATTATTTTAAAGGTTAAGTATGTTTTTAGTTTCTGAATTTTGATGGAAAATTAAAATTTGTTCTAATTTTGATATATTTTGCTCCCAAATTTTAAAAATAATAGATATAATTATTTTACACATCAATTCTTTTCTATTTCTTATCAACAATAAAGATTGTATAAATAAAGAAGTACTTAGAGTACTTCAACCATTTTACAAAAAATATATGTACATACCATAATAGTATAAAACACTAAACCTAACTCTAGACCTCACAAAACCCCTATAATAACTCTAAAAGTATCATGTTTGATATACCTTTTATTATTATTATCGATAAACACTTCTAAAATACTTTAGAGTCGGTCTTCTATAATATTGCTCATATAATTTTTTTTTGTTTGTTATTATAATTTCTGAGACCAAATTCTTCATTTGTCATTCTTGAATACTTGCACACAACCAACAAAAACACAATACAACAAAGTAGTAAGCCTCTACCTCAAATTGAAGCTACACTTAATATATAAAGTTATTTTTAAATACTTGTAATACATATTTTCGATTATAAACATCAATCCGAGAAAATAACTTTCAGAATTAAAATATATCAAAGTTGATACACAAAAATCATACTTAATTCTTAACTTTTCTTATTCTCACATAAAACAAAATAATAATAATAATAGTGATAATTGAAAAGAATAAAATGTTAACATATATTTAATCACGTTTCAAAATATTAACAAAATGAAGCTCAAAGTGTCCTTATCAGTATCCCGAAATACATGTGCATCGAGTGGTATCTCCAAAGTACACGTACATGCACCCACAATTATTGTCGCATACAAATTGAGCTTCAAATCACGTGTTCTCTTATTGCCGTGTCTCTATGTCACAGTCAAATTTGATCACCGCAAAAATATTATTAAATTAAGTGTTTCCATCGCTTTCCTTATCAACCAACAAAAGCATGGTAGGAATGTTAAAGAGACAACTCATATTATTATTGCATTCAGATAAAATTAATTATACGTCTTTTTCTAATAAAATCTTCAAGTAGTGGTGTCACTTAAGAATTTTAAAAGTCTTTTACGTCTTCAAGAGTCTTACATCACTCGTTAGTTTATGGCCACACTTTCTTTGCTTAACCACAAAACTCTAATTTGGATACTAATTTAACTACGTAGTATTCAATTGAAAATTGAAAATGGTATTCAACTAATTATTTATAGATGGATAGATTTTCTATTATTTATATTTAAAAGCCTAAAAATATACATTAATATCAAAGAATGTATTCACTTAATATTTATCTATTTATCATTGGTTTTTATTTTATTTTAAGCTTCTTCTTTTTTATCAGGTGAATTTCGTTTTTCTTCTATACAACTAATCCAGTTTTATCTTCAGAGTTCACAGAAGACTTGAATAGAAGATTTTATCAACAAGGACAAAACGGTGATATTTCTTTTTCGTACACAAGAGTACCCCTAGTACTCTATTATATAAATATACATATTTTTGGCAATAAAAAAAAAAATTCTCTCTCTTTTTTCCATTTTACACCACCAAATCCACAAATTGGCAATTTTGTTTTTGCAATTCTTTAGCTCCAAAATAATAAATAAACCACGTGAAACTTTAATAACACTTCCGTTTGTAAAGGAAAAGCATATTGTTGTAAAAAATTATCAGATCAATCTATTCAAGAATTTTATTTTATTTTAATGTTATTGATCACTTTTGAATTTTATTGACTGCCATAAAAACTTTTTTTTCAAATTATATTCAAGTACAAATGTTTCCGCGAAAGATTAATTTTTCATCATACTTTTTTCTAATTTCGCAGAGTGTTTGTTGCTGAAATTATGTTTTCTGAGGAACAAATTCTTAGAAACATCATTTTTTTAGTTTTCTAAATTTATGTATTTATTTATAATAAATTACTTTATTAAAACTTTATAAACTTTTACAAATTCATTTGGATATAAATTTAAAATATATATTTAATTTAATATTTATAAATTAATTGATAATAAAAAATATGAAGAGTAATTATAATAAATAAGATAATTTAAATAAATTGTGATTATGGTAATAGAAAAATTATCCCAATAAAATATTGTAATAGTAGTGTTTTTTTAAAATTAATTTTGATAAACTTATATTTATTTAGTCAAAAAAATTTATATAATATTTTTTGTGTGTAATAAGTTAGTAAAAAAAATTAGATTTAGGTTAAATATGTTTTTGGTCCTTAACTTTCAGTGAATTTTAGAATTAGTCCATTTTGAAACCTTGGACCAATTTAGTCATTCATCTTTTGAAATAGTCTTTTTAATCAAATTTTGTTTGGTTTATTTGATATTTCGGACGCATTTCAGGATTGTAGTTGAGTTGTTTACACTGTTTGTCACATTTTTACTTTAATGTTAAGTCAAATACTATTATGAAACACACCACTTGAAATGTCAAATAAACTTAACAAAATTTGATTAAAATGACTAAATCCATGTATTTCGAAATATGAAGAACTAAATTGGTTCAAAATTTCAAAATGGACTAATTCCAAAATTAACTAAAAGTTAAAAGTTATGAGACCAAACATATATTTAACCCAAATTTTAACTATACACCAGTACGGTCCGAAGATTTGCCAGCAGTTATTTTCTTCGTGTTTTGTCCCGGTTTCAAACTATCCATTTGTCAAATTTAATTCAAATAAATTTCCCTAATTCATACTATTCATTATTATTTGTTTGTTAGACATCTATTACTAACTCTCTTTCAAAACTTAAAATTTTAGTACTAAGTAATTTATTTTTTCTAATTATTAACTTTACTTTAAAAAAATAATAACTTCAACAAATAATTATCTAGTTTATATTTGAATTTAAATTTAAATTTGAAAATTTGAATTTAAATTTAAATTTGAAAATTTGAATTTTATACATTTTTTATTTAAATTTTTTATAAAATTTTGTTAAGAAATTTAATATTTTTCTATATTTTACATTTAATGTTTAACTTTTCTTTTCAAATATTTAGACATACAATTAAATTACTACTTAATTTTATTTTTCTAACTTACTACACATACCAAAAATATTACATTAATTATTATAATCAAATAAATATACATTTGCAAAAATTAATTTTACAAAATTCAATCATAATTACAATATTTTATTATGATAATTTTTCCGTTACCATAATTACAATATATTTATATTATTTTATTTATTTTGTCACTCTTCAAATTTTTTATTTCTGACTAATTTATAAATATTAAATTAAATATATTTTTTAACTTTATATTCACATGAGTTTATAAAAAAATTATAATTTTTTAATAAATTAATTTATTATAAATAAATATAAAAATTTATAAAACTAGAAAAAATAATGTTGTGAAGAACTTGTTCTTCAAGAAATAGATTCCAGCCACAAATAACCTGGAGAATTGAAAAAAAAACATGGTGAAATTTTAGTCTTTTAGGAAAAGAAATTGTACTTGAACATGGTCTAGTTTGGAAAAAAAAAATTAGTCGTCTACTCAGGTCAAGAAAAATAAAAAATGGTCCATAACAATAAAAAGGTCATTCAACAACTAACATTCATTCTTAAACATCATAACGGATTCTCGATTTTAGCTTAAAAACTTTATCGCAAACATAGTATGTTTTAATTAGGAATTTCTTATCAAGGTTCTTTGAGAATTTTTATGAAAAACAAGAAATTTCTTCTAAAAAAAAATAGGGATTTCCTTCCATCAATTCTCCCTAGTAATTACTTACTTTGAATTAGTTGTTTGGATTAGTTTCCATGATTTCCTTTAGTAGCTTATCTATCCTTATACATATTTAAATTGTTGTAAATGGGTTCAAGTATCTCAAGTATTCTCATATTTATAAATTTTTTTTCTGAAAAAAAAAACTTATAAAAGGAAATAAATGGATCATATTAAAAATTAATCTTTAAGGTATATTATTTATAATTTACGATATTGTGGTACTGTGTGGAAATTTATTTGTAAAATGACATCATCCATGAAAAATTGAAATTGGTTGCAGCCTGTATTTGAGAACGAAACTTTAAATTAAAAAATATAAAAGTTTATGGTTTAAAGTGTATTTGTAACGTCCCATTTTAATAAATAAATCTATTCAAATAAAATATCGTACATCTTATAATATCTAAGATTACCAGACTTAAAATATAAAGGATAATACAACCACCCCAATATACCAGAAGAAAAACGAGACACTACATGATGTCAGGAACCAAAATACAAATGTATCAACATATGATCAAAAGCTTGCTCATGAGCAAGAGATTACAATGTAATAATATCTCTTCAACGTGGGCTCGACAGCGGCCCAACACTAAACCACGTCCCACTAAGCTGCAGCATCCTCGTCGCCATACGATCACCAGGATTTTCACATATGCTCACATCAATAAATTGATGATCATCGCAAAAGAAGAGAACCACACACGAGACACACAAGCAAACAGAAAGGGTAAGTTAGAGTAAAAAGATTCTTTTATCATACAGCTAAACATGCAATTCAAAGTTAAGGTTTCATACCAGACATCCATACATGTGATAGCAAACAATTTAAGATTTTAAGACTCGACTATCCGGATACATATAATGAGGCACCACCACGAAACCTTACCAAGAGGGTCATGAAATTACGTCCTAACAATGAGGCACTACCACGAAACCTTCGTAAAATTATGTCTTGGCCAATGAGGCACTACCACGAAACCTTCGTGGAATTACGTCCTGGCCGTGAGACATTACCACGAAACCTTCGTGGAATTACGTCCTGGCCATGAGGCCCCACCGTGAGCTATCACAAAGAGGGTTAGGGAATTACGTCCTTACATGAGGCACTACCATGAACTCTCATTGAGTGATTCATGGAATTACGCTCATTAGATGAGGCACCACCATGAACTCTCACCACGAGGTTCATGGAATTATGTCTATTAGATGAGACACCACCATGAACTCTCACCACGATGAGACACCACCATGAACTCTCACCACGAGGTTCATGATATACATATATATACATATATATATATATATATATATATATATATATATATATATATATATGTATATATGTATATATATATACATATACATATACATATACATGTATATATATATATACATGTATATGTATATGTATATATGTATATACATATACATATACATATATAAATACATATATATGTATATGTATATACATATATATATACATATACATATATATGTATATATGTATATACATATACATATATATGTATTTATATATGTATATGTATATGTATATATATACATATACATATGTATATGTATATGTATATATATACATATACATATACATATGTATATATATACATATACATATACATATGTATATGTATATGTATATATATATACATATATACATATATATATATATATGTATATATATATATGTATATCTATATATCGAACCATTCAAATATTTCATACCAAGCTCATACCAAACTCATCAATTCCAACCTATACAATCAAATATTTCATGCATATTCACATGCTTCATATTTTAAACAGGGTACTCTAACCAATCCTACAACCAACACCCAAAAACATGAAAAAGAACACAAATTCCCGCACCAGTCTCGCTCAATCTAGGGACCCTTGCTCAGGTGAAAGAGGTCTTTTGCTCAAGCTGTAGGTCCTCGCTTAGGCGAGACTGCCAACAGAAAACACAGCAGGGTTCGCGAGTTCTCGCCTAGGCGAGACCTCCTCGCCTGAGCGAGACCACCCCTCACCCAAAGGTAAGGTCCCTTGCCTGAGCTACAACTGCAGTGAAACACCTTAGGCTTCCACGCATTCTCGCTTAGGCGAGCCTCTCTCGCCTGAGCGAGATGACCCCTCGCTCAAAATGAAAGCTCTCCGCCTGAGCGAGAGCTTGAGCAAGAACCAAGGTTATTTTCACCTAGGCGAGATCAGCTCGCTTGGGCGAAAACATAAGATCTCGCCATTGTTCAAGCATGCATTAACAAACATTTCCAAACCAAACAGTACATTGAGGCATACCATACATCCTTAGTAGCACACAAACCATATAAATACGAGACAAGGCTGAAAATGGGCAGATTTACGGAAAAAGATGAAAGGCCCTAGCTTCCCTTACCTAGAGTGGGGCTAAATGTAAGCACAACGGTCCTAGGGGAAGAGGGGAGCACTATAACTCCAACCAGTGTAGTAAACTGGGAAAGTTTCAACATCAACCCAAAGTAGAACCTAGACACTGGAATGGAACGAAAGGGGTAAAGTTCAAGTTCAACTTACCTAGAGAAGACGTTCGAGTGAAACAGTGGGTGCTATGATTGTGCCCTAGCAGAGCTCTTTGCTCCAGCGGTGGAAGGGGGAATGGTTCCTGTTTTCTGAGAATGGGGTAGAGTAAAGGGGATTAGGGCTGGAAAAGGGTTTTGGGCACCCTATGGGTTGGCCCTTAGGCCCAATAGTTAAGGCTGTAAGACCCAAGAAATTCATATAAATAATAATCAATAAAGTACAAGTAATGGTGAATTGGAAATACCTTAAGGGAGTGGTTGAGAGTACATAGTTATATGGAGAGGGCTTGAGTTCGAGTCCTGTGTGTGTTGTGGTATGTCTATTTAATTATGTTTTCTTTTACAAATATATTTTGAATGCGGAAGTAAGACTTAACATGGTATGTATGTGTGAATTAAATGTGAATTAAATGATAGCTTGATGGTTATACCTATGGTTGGTGAGTGTTAAGATGTGAGTTCGAACCTTGGTTGGTGAGAGTTGCTCTTTTTCATATTTTGGTATTTTTTTATATATATAAAAGGAAAATATAGAAACTCTAGAGATTCTATGGGGGAAACCAGAAGGGTAACTTGGAATCAGTTCAGGGCAGTAAAAGCACCATTTAAATGGCCATTGATGCTTATAATGTTAATTAATTTCGTTTAATAATTTTTTTTATTAATTTGAACTAGAAAATTTTGGCAAAAGGAGAGGTTGAGTGGAATATAGAGGTGTGTGAGTGTGACAGCAAGAGAGAGAAATTAGGGAGAGAAAGAGAGTGCTGGAAAAGAGTGTTAGAGTGGGACCAAGGGTTGAAACGTGAGGGACGAGAAAGTATCATTGAGAGTGCACTAGGAGTAAGGAAACCAGGTAAGGGGAGCTTAACCTAGTCTATCTTTTGTTACTACTGATGTTTGTTGTAGGAAATATATAAAATGAGAGGAGTGTTGTTTGCGGTTTGCTGTTTGTTTTCTCTATGCTGTGATTCTAGTTTTGATGTTGTACACCATTATTCTTGTATGCTTTGCGTGATGAAAATATTAATGTGTTGTATGCGGATTGTGTTGTTTTGGGGTAGTCTTTTTGGACTCACTCGCGTGTAGTGAGAAGGTTTATGAAACGTTGGAGGACCATGAGTTTGGTTCCTGGGAAAGTGAATTGATTCTTGGGTTCTACGGGCAAGCTCTTTTAGGGTTGTAAATTGTGGTTATATTTGTTTTGTTCTCGCTGCGTCAAGAACCTAAACTGCAGGTTGTTCATTCTGCATCAGTAGAATGTTGGTGCGGTTTCATTATCACTAATTAGCGAGGCAGTTTTCTAGGAGGAGAAATTCCTCAGGTGGCGTTGGGCCTTGCCCTTCTCTTTTGCACTGTTGCAGTTTCGTAAATTAGTCGTAGTATTATGCAGCACATGATCACTTTGCTTTCTCATTATTTGTTGGGTGCAGGCCATGAAAAGTGGTATTTCTCTTCCCTTAAGTGGTGCGTTTTGGAAGAAAGTGAGGGGCATTGAACTTAGGTTCTTGGTTCATTATTATTTTATGTTTTGTGAACTGATGTGATAACATGCATGGCCATGATGGTGATTACATTTGGCGACTTTGTTTATTTTTATGATAAGTGTTTCGGGAGAGAGAAAGTATCCACCCATTTGCATACATTCAATCATTCATTATATTTCTCTTTTAAGCTTTTGGTGGCGTGGTTCTTGCGTAATGCGTGACATTGTTTCTTTAGCCATGTGCCCTACTTCTTATTAGAAAATTATTTTCT
This sequence comes from Vigna unguiculata, assembly GCF_037176805.1. NCBI lineage: Eukaryota > Viridiplantae > Streptophyta > Magnoliopsida > Fabales > Fabaceae > Vigna > Vigna unguiculata. The sequence continues at coordinate 6,363,480 of NC_140801.1, forward strand.
TAGCCGTGGGTCCCATTCCTTTTAAAGGTAGCATTTCTTCCTTTACACAAATCACGTTACATGATTTTGGATGCAACCATTCCTTCCTTTGGTTTTTTTTTTTTTTGGTTTGGAGTGATTTCAAGAATGGGTCGTTGGTTTTATAATAATAGTTGGGTTCTTTTGGATTATTAAGTGATTGAAAAAAAATGGAAGGTGGTGATATTATGTAAAAGGTTAAAGTTAAGTAATTAAAATTTGTTACTGAGGGGTATAAAAAATATATATATATATATATATATATATATATATATATATTTAATGTTATATTATTGTCTCATAAATATACAATTTAGGTGACTAATATGAAAATGTGGTTTTGATATTTAGGATTAATGTTTTAGAAAATTTATTATGTGGCGGCATAGGAAAAGTTATTGAGGCGTGTTTTATTATGCATTGAGTACATGTAGTTGGGTATATATTTAAGTTGTTAATTTTCTTATGTTGTTCTTGACAATGGAACAATTAACATATTTAATAGATGTATATATAAGAAAAGTAAAATAATATAATTGGTACCCAGGAGTGTTACCTTTTGATAAGAAGTAAGATTCACTTGATTTGGATAATTGAATATACTTTAAATTAAAATAAGATGTAGACGCTAGTCACAAACTAATGGGTTGGAAGTGTCCGGTGCTTGGCGACGCTTATATAGCGCCAAGCAATAGTGTAGGGGTAGGGGTCCATTGCAGATGGATTTGCAAGGATGGGCTTGATGACTTGGTCAGGGATATGCTGGATTAGTTACGAGCAGGGAGGTTCGTAATAGAGATGAGAGATGCGTGATTGATGCGGGCGGGGAGGTCCTTATCTTTTGTACTCTTGTGCGGGGATACGAGCGGGAAGGTTTGTATGTCTCGTGCTCACACTTGAGGCTGCTATGAGCGAGGAGGTTCATAGTAGGTGTTCACGCATGTTGAACTATGAGCGAGCAGGTTCGTAAAGTTGGACTATGGGCGGGGAGGTCTGTAGAATTGGACCACGAGCGTGTAGGTTCGTCGGAACATGATAATCCCTAAAGACCAAGGTTGTGAATGGATCTTTCTCATAAAGGTTATGAGATTGGGGTATGATGATTATATAGGAGTCAATAAACTAAAATTGGCTAAGATAGATTGGGTGAGGGTTAATTCTTATTATTTCATTGATTGTATTATTTTTCTTTCTCAGCTCACCCTTTCTGTTTGTGTTTGGCGATGATCACATGACTTGTCACGTGGGAGCATATGTGAATCCAGGTGAGAACGCCGATGCATAGTGACAGAGCGGAGCAAACGATGTGGTATTTTTCTCTACGCTTTATTTTCATGCATTTTGTAATAAATTTTATGATGCTTTTTTCTCTATTATGAATATGTAATAAAGATGGAGTAGGGTGATTGAACTACAGCGAGATAAGTTTTAAATTTTCCCGCGCTTGGGAACTTTATATAATGTTTTAATTCCAAAAGAAATTTTATGATATATGTTTTATCTAGTAATATCCATCTAGGGTGTTACAAAGGTCAAACCCTTAAACATAAGAGTAGAAAAAGTGGGTCTTACAGTATTTAGGTACAAAATTTTAGAGTTTATATAAAAAAGAAATATATATATATATATATATATATATATATATATAATGACAATAATATATAAATAAATTAATATTTAATTAGAAATTTGATAGGTATTTGATTCATTTTAGTTTTTACGTTTGTTTTACTCAATTGAGTTCCTATATTTGTTTTAAGGACTCAATCTGATCTATTTCATTAAATTCGCTTTAACATCGTTTAATTTAGAAGGTGTTATATGTCAAGTTAATGTCATGCCACTTTGCATTGTTAGTGTAACGTGATTGTAACAGTACCACATGTCAGTGCAACGCTAAATGTCATTATCTTATATTTTTTTTAAATGAATCAACTTTGTCTCTCTTCAAATAAAGTTAGTTTAAAAGTAATTCTAATAATATTTAATAAAAGTGTCAATTTTAATAAAAATATTAATATAATATTTTTACAAAAGTTAAATTTGGTAAAAATTTGGAGAGGGACATTATTGCTCCATTTTAAACAAAAATCAAAAAATAAATATGGGGATTAAATTGCATACACCGCAATGACATTTGGCGTTGATACTAACACGTGGGTGAGGGTGAAATTAACATGTGGCACTACCACTGGTATGTATAGTGTCATGTGGCACAATAATGTCCTAACACTTGGACAAAAAGAATTTTAAAAAAGTAAAAAAAAAAATTACAAATTGACACATGTAATATCTTTAGTGCCATTGGTGCATATCTAAGAAAAGAACATAATTAATCAATTATTCAAAAAGTGAGACTTAATTGAAACAAAACAATAAAATAATAAGGGAACCTATTTACTTGAACTATTTCAACAAAAATTGAGACCAAAATGTTATATTTTATATAATTTTATTATATAAAATTATTATTCTTTATGTTGTTATTATTATGGATTAGCATTAATCAATAAATTAAGTTATTTGTTAATGTTAATTATATTGCACATAATTAATTATTGTATGGGTAATATATATAATTTTGGGTTTTCCGATGAACGATTCGTGATGAGTTGGACTGTTTAGTAAACGGTCTATGATGGACCTGAATAATCAGATACTTATTTGAGAGGTCTCTGGTCTCTGCTGAGAGGTTATAAAAACTGATACCCATTAGTCAGTTTTTAAGAAACAACGTAAAACACTCTTACGTTTTAGAATACCTATCAAAAAGAGAACAGTAACATCTCATACTACGTGCTTCCATGGATCCTTCATTAATTCCAGGTACACAATTTTTAACTCATACTTGAATATGATTTGAATATATTTTATTATTGTATCTTATATATATTTTATTCCTATCAATTGGTATCAGAGCTAATAAGATATAAAATATAATTATTCTTTTGGAAAGTGTATCATAATTTTCATAACTGTTCATTCTTACGGGAGATCTTAACTTTTTGATTGCATTCAAAATTTGATTAAGGAATTTAATTATTTATTAATTATTAGTCTGATGTAGTTTAATTAATATTATAGAAGCACCAAATTGGAACCCTAATTAGGGGTAAAACCCTTTCTAGAATTTCACGATCTGTGCTCGTGAGATTTTTTATTGTTTTTCAAAACCTAATATATCAATATCAATTGGTTTTTGGATAAATCAAGATTCAAAATCAAAGCCCCTATCATTGTGCATCTGGTTTCTCCCATTTCACCACCAACCAATTTCATTTTCTCTTTCGCGAGAAATGTTTGACGCTGCATCACGACGCTGCATCACGATGCTACATCACGACGCTGCATCGAAGGTGCTCACGATGCTCGATCTGTGTGGTGGTGGTATGCATTATGTGCAACAGTGGTGAACGACGGTTTCACGAGCAGAGGTTTTGCATCGCCATCATTGGTAGTGGAGGATCTGCATATGCTTTTGTATGCTAGTTTTGTTCTTCGTAAATGCTTTTCCTGAACAATTCTGGTTTTACTGCTCCAATTTGGGTATTTTTACCAACAACCTGCATGGTGTGGTGCTGGCTATGGGATTGACGGTTATGTTTTTGGTGGCCTCCGTTCTGCACCCTCTCGACCTATGTTTTGCATCAGTTTCGACATGCGTTTTAAATCGGTCTTCACAAATTAAAAATAATAATAATAATAATAACAATTATTATTATTATTATTATTATTATTTCATGCATTATATAATTTATTATATTTTTGTTATGCATGATATAATTTTATATAATTGTTAGCTCACCTATCGTGGGTACAGTTGTATGAAATTTTGTGGGAATGATATAATTTAATTATTATTTTTTAATTAATTTGATATTACATTAATATTAATTATACCCTATCGGTATTTTATTATTAATGTATTTTATTTTTCTTGATACAGTGTATTTTTTGAATTTTATTATGTCAATTATTTGTCTTATACCCTATCGGTATTAGATTTCTTTTGACATGAGATGTGCATTGTATTTTATTATATTTCTTATTTATTATGATTTGGGACCTTAGGCAGCATCATAGTGAATGAGAAATAATTAGGTGTTATAGGCATATTTTGTTGTGTATTCAGAAACATTTATTTTGTTTATTTACACAATAAGTGTGTGTTGAATGTTTCTTTGTTATTTTGATATCAGCTTCTTTTCCTATGCCATTGACTTCGGTCAAAACTTTAAATAGGACAAATTTTGAGGACTAGAAAGAATCTTTGGATTTGTATCTAGCAATTACCAACATGGATTTTTCCTTGAGAGAAGCAGAACCTTCAGCTCTTACGCCTGAGTCCACTAGTGTCCAGAGAGCTTCTCATGAAAAATGGGAACACTCAAATAGGGTGTGCCTAATGGTGATGAGATATACCATGGAGAAGTTTATTCGACAGAGCATTCCGGATAATAACAATGTTAAAGATTTTATGATATCAGTTGGTGAGAAGTTTAAGACTTTTGACAAAGCTCGAAAGGGTCAGTATTTGTCACTCCTTGAGAAGACGAAATATGATGGTGTCAATGGTGTTCGTGAGCATATGATGAAGCTTGTGCACTATTATAACAAACTCAAATCTCTAAAGGTAGAGCTTGGTGATAGTTACTTGATTTGGCAGGTTATGGAATCTCTTCCTTCTCAATTTGATGTGTTGAAGACTTCTTACAACACTCAAAAGGAGGAATGGAAAATTGATGAAATGATAGCTATTATTTCTCAAGATGAAGCATCAATTAAAAAGACCAAGTCTCATAGTGTGCAGTTCACAGCTACTACTTCTGGCACTAAACTTGTTAAAAAGGGGTTCAAAGGTAAATCTCGTCCTAAAAGGGGAACATAGGGAAAGCATCAGTGGTTTTGGAGCCTAAGAAGAAGTACTTCAAGGGGAATTGTGCCTATTGTAAGAAATTTGGACACAAGCTAGCTGATTGTTATATTCTTAAGAAGAAGAATGCTGATAATCAAGGTATACTCTTATATGATCTAGCTTGTTTTGAATTTAGTGTTATTGATGTTCCTCCCAATTCTTGGTGGTTAGACTCGGGTGCCACTATTCATGCTGTGAATTCTTTACAGGGGTTCACAAGTCTGAGAAAACCAAGTGATGTCGAGTCCAAGATTATCATGGGAGATGGAGCTAGAGCACCAATTGAAGACATAGGAGTAGTTTCTTTAAATTTACCTTCTGGACATGTTTTGTTATTGAAAGACGTTGTTTATGTACCTTCTAGGAGAAGGAATTTGATTTCAGTTTTAATTTTGGATAAATGTGGCTACACTTTTGAATTTGGCAATGGTAAACTTGTTGTTTATTTCAATTCAATTATTGTTGGCTCAGAAGTTTTATATGATGGACTTTGCATGCTGAATCTGAATGACATGTTTGTTAATTCTGTTATTGGATGTAAGCGTAGCAGAGTTGATAAAAATTCCTCTATGTTGTGGCATAGACATCTGGGACATATTTCTAGACCTCGGATTGAGAGGTTGATTAAAGAAGGTATTCTACATGATCTGGATTTTTTTGATTTTGATACTTGTGTTGATTGTGTTAAGGGCAAGCTTACCGCAAAAGTAAGAAATACAGGAGCAAACAGGAGTGACAATGTGTTGGAGCTTATTCATACTAATATATGTGGACCTATCACACCCACTTCCACGGGGGGATATAGGTATTTTATCACGTTTATAGATGATTATTCCCGATTTGGATGGATAGATCTCCTACAGGAAAAATCAAGTTCCTTGAATGCTTTTAAGTCTTTCAATGCTGCTATTGAGTTGAAAATAGGAAAGAAGATAAAATGTGTAAGGTCTGATAGAGGTGGAGATTATTATGGCAGATATGATGAAACTGGAAAAAATCTTGGACCTTTCGCTATATTTCTTGAGGAATGTGGTATTGAAGCTCAGTATACTATGCCTAGTACTCCTCAGCAAAATGGAGTTGCAGAAAGGAGGAATCACACTCTTTTAGAGATAGTGAGATGTATGTTGAGTCATTCCTCTTTACCGGATTTCCTTTGGGGAGATACTTTAAGGACTGCTGTGTATATTCTTAATCAAGTACCTAGCAAGTCTATTTCAAAGACTCCTTATGAACTCATGTCTGGGAAGAAGCCAAGTTTGAGACATTTCCATGTGTGGGGTTGTAAGGCGAAGGTGAGGCTTATAATCCTCAGTTAAAAAAACTTGATCTCAAGACTATTAGTGGGTTCTTTATTGGTTCACTACAAGAAAATGTCTTATTAGTAACTAATTTTAGTGAGTAAAAGTTGTTAGTCACTATAGTGACCAATTTAGATACCAATTTACAAAATTAAAATTTATTGGTTACTAAAATAGTTACTAATATAAATAAAAAATTATAATTGGTCACTAAATTTGTCACTAATTAATTAGAGACCAATTTAGTAACTAAGTTATTTTTGTAGCCAAAACTTAGGTAGCTAAATTTTAGTGACCAGTTTTCTTTGGTAGCCAAAACTATGGTAGCTAATTTTAAAAACCAATTTAGTGACCAATTATAATTTTTTATTCATAACAGTAACTATTTTAGTAACCAATAATTTTTTTACTTTGTAAACTTGTATCTAAATTAGTCATTATAGTAACTAACAACTTTTGGTCACTAAAATGAGTCATTAATGAAGCATTTTCTTGCAGTGGTTATTGTAGGGGTTCTCGTGGTAGCAGGTTTTATTGTCCTTCTCACTCTATGTGGGTTATTGAGTCTGACCGTGCAATATTCTTTGAGGATGATTTGGACAGTGGGAGCAATGCACCACGCCCAGTCACTCTTAGAGAAGACCGTGTCGTTATTCCCGTGCCATCCATTTTTCTTCCCGCAGATAATGTGATTCCACTTGTTCGTGATGAAAATGAATTTATTCCAGATCTTGTGGATGTCACATCATCTGTAGTAGATGAACAAGTTCATGATGATGTTGTTGAAGAAATTTGTAAGACCCGGGAAAATTAATTAATAAAATAATTAATTAATTAATAAATGCGGGTAGAAGGCGCCTTTATGGCATTAATTGTTGTGTATGGTGATGTGGAAAAGTATTAGCTCAAATGGTTGAGAGTACTTTATTGTGTGAAAGGACTTGGGTTCGAGTCCTATGTATGCCAATTATGTGTTATTGTTTTGTAATTGATTTTTGAGAATATGAATGAGTAAGTGATTGGTATTGTAAACTTATGTTGATTGTGTATATCACCATATATGTGAATTGGCATAGTGGTTGTGCTTTGGCCTTATGAGTGGAAGGTCATAGGTTCAAACCTTGGTAGGGAGAACTTAACCTTTATTTTTATTAAGCTTGGTTTGGAGTGAATGTGGAAAGGTAGAGAACCTAGCAGAAAGGGGGCAGCCTAATCTCGAGTTGGGTAATGTGAATGGATGATATATGACTTGTTCTGATGTTTGTGGTCTTTATTTGTGCTTGGTAACAATTTAATCGAGTTTTGGTATTGTTGGTGGTGCAAATTGGGCAAAGTTGGGCGGTTTGTGTGCGTGTACAGAGGCAAAACCCTGCAAGTCTCACCCAAGCGAGTCCATCTCGCCTAAGCGAGAATTGCAGAGCTACTCTTCTGATTTAAAGGTCTTGTAGCTCGTCCAGGCGAGCGGTGTTATTGTTGAGCGAGTGACACTCTCGCTTAGGCGAGAGTGGCTCACCTAAGCGAGATAGCAAGGAGGGGTGCTCATGTTGAGCGCGATTTCTCGTTCAGGCGAGATGTTTAGGGTGTTGAGCGAGTCTGGTTTCGCTCAGGCGAGATGACCTCGCCTAAGCGAGATGTCTGGGTCATGTGTGGTGTTTTGCTTGTGCTAGCTCAGGCGAGATGGGAATGAGTGGTTGGGCGAACGTGTGACTCGTCCAGGCGAGAGCCTCTCGCCTAAGCGAGATGGCGTGTTTTGGTTACGGAGTTAAACTCGCCCAGGCGAGGTGGACTAGCCTAAGTGAGATTGAGGGTCTAGCTTGGGCGAGGGGTCCCTAGCCTAAGCGAGTTTATACTATTTACTATATTTTTATGTGCTTGTGAGTGTGTTTGGTTGTTATACCATGGTTAGATTGTATATGCATGTGTTGTGGTGGGCGGGCTTGAAGGACTAAGTCCATTAGGGGTCTGGGATGTGCTCGGTGGTTGGACACATGATGGGCATGGAACTTGTTGAGTTCCCGTCGGCTACTAATGGACGAGGAGTTCTTAGTATGGTGATTGCATGTGTCGGGCGCACGATGGGCAAGGAACTGTGATGTTCCCGTCGGCTACTATTGGGCGAGGAGTCCATAGTATGGTGATTGCGTGCGTGTTAGGGTCCAAGTGTGAGACTTGGATGTTTATACTACAGGCGAGGAGTTTGTAGGCCAGGACTATGAGCGGGATAGGCTCATAGGGTTGGACCACGAATGAGTTAGTTTCGTGGGAGCACAGAGAAATCCCAAGACCTAGTTCATGCATATGACTCATGAAGGACTATGAGGTCATAGTTGGGTGATTTGGAAATGATGAACTTAATTATGTTATTTTGGGTTGGGAAGCATGTTTATTTCACATACATCTGTTTATATTTTATTGTGCATAGCTCACCCTATCTCTGTGTGTGTGTGGCGATGATCGGATATCTTGTTATCCAGGAGCAGATGATGTGACAGGTGCGCCAGGAGATGCATAAACTCGGAGCGAGGGCTAGCTGGGGATATCTTGTATAATCACATAGTATATGTTGTTGATTTTGTTTTGAGAACCTCATGTAAATTTGGCAGGAGCCATTGCTTTTAAATTTCGTTTCATGAAATTGTGGATTTTTGGTTTACGACTTTATATCTATTAAAGTTTTAAATTTCCCGTGTTTTTGGGAAATGGTTTATATTAAATGTGGACTTTATTGAAATTCCATTTTTATTTATTTATTATCGAGTAATATTCCTTAGGGATGTTACAAAATTTCTTTGAGGAGATCTCAAAGAGTATGCAAGTCTTCTATACCTGATGATTATCTTGTGTATCTTCAAGAGCATGAATATTATCTAAATAATGTTGATGATCCTACTACTTTTGAAGAGGCTATTTCTAGTTCTCATGGTGATGATTTGTTAAATGTTATGCATGATGACTTAGCTTCTATGGCCTATAATGATGTTTGGGATCTTGTGGATTTGCCACTAGGTTGTAAACCAGTTGGGTGTAAATGGGTCTTCAAGACTAAGCGTAGTCTAGATGGAAATGTTGACAGGTATAAAGCCAGACTTGTAGCAAAAGGCTAGAGTCAGAAGGATGGCATTGATTATAAGAAGACTTTCTCACTAGTCTCTACTAAGGATGCTTTTCGTGTTGTTATGGCTTTAGTAGCTCATTTTGATTTGGATCTTCATCAAATGGATGTCAAAACAGCTTTTCTGAATGGAGATTTATTTGAAGAAGTGTATATGGTTCAACCTGATGGCTTTGCTAAAAAAGGTAAGGAGCATTTGGTTTGCAGGTTGAAGAAGTCTATTTATGGACTAAGACAAGCTTCTAGGCAATGGTATTTGAAATTTGATCATGTGGTCACTTCTTTTGGCTTCAAGGAAAATGTCTCAGATCAATGCATTTACTTGAAGAAAAATGGGAGCCATTTCATCATTCTTGTCTTATATGTTAATGATATTCTTCTTGCTAGTAGCAATGTTGAACTTTTAACTGAGACAAAATTTATACTAAATAACCACGTTGATATGAAGGACCTTGGTGATGCTTCTGTTGTTCTGGGCATTCAGATCTCTTGTGACATGTCACGTGGCATTCTTAGTTTGTCTCAAAGAGGATACATTGATAAAGTCCTTAAGAGGTTTAACATGCATTCTTGCTCCTCATGTGCAGCACCTATTCAAAAAGGTGACAAACTCTCAAAATCTCAGTGTCCTTAAAATGATAATGACAGAGTTGAAATGAAAAAAATCCCATATGCTTCCGCTGTTGGTAGTCTAATGTATCCTCAAGTTTGTACTCATCCCGATATTGCTTTTGCTGTTAATGCTTTAGGGAGATACTTGAGTGATCCAGGTTTGGATCATTGGAAAGCTATTAAGAAGGTCTTTAGATATTTGCAAGGAACTAAGGATCATATGTTGACCTTTAAGAAGTCTAATCAACTTCAGGTCATTGGTTATTCCGATTCTGATTTTGCTGGTTGCCCTGACGACCGAAAGTCTACTTCTGACTTTATTTTTATGATGGCAGGAGGAGCCATTTCTTGGAAGAGTGTTAAACATACTTTTTTACAGCTACTTCCACTATGGAGGCAAAGTATGTTGCTTGTTATGAAGCTACTTGTCAAGCTGTGTGGCTTAAAAATTTAATTTCTGGCTTTCAAATTGTTGAAAGTATTTCTAGGCCACTTGTGATATATTGTGACTAGGGGTGGGCAAAAGCAAGTGAACTGCACTGCACTAATAAAAACTGTACTGAACTAAAGAATAGTTTGTTTAAACTGAACTGAACTAAAATTTAGTTCAGAAAAACTGAACTGAACTATTTTTTGTTCTACAAAACTACACTGAACTGTACTGAACTGTTGAATTGCACTCAATTAAAATATGAATTGAATTATGTATCTTAACATGTTTCCAATCTGCATTATTCTTAACCCGAAAGGTTTGTGAACTACTTTTGAATTACTTTAGAATTGTATTGGATTTTAAAAAAAATCTTAAAGAAAAAAGAAAAAAATAATACCCAAGATTAATTTTGGCTAGGCTCACCACTTATTATTTGAAAATTGATTAAACAAAACAAAATATGTTTCTTCAAAATTAATCTATTAAATTATTAAATTTACCACATAAAAAAAGTAAGTAAATCATGTAAATTAAAACGGTATCATGCAATGTGAAGTTCAACATGAAGCAGTTAATATTTTTTGTGTTTGAAATAGAAGATAATAAAATATTTTGAAAATATTATAATTTATAAATAAGCGAACGTTTTATATATATTTATTATGCAGTGATCTCAATTTCATAAATGCTTTTCAAAATCCTTAAAAATATTAAAATACATCCTAAACTTAAAATATAAGTGTTAGTGGTGCACAAGATTTTAATTAAGAAGAAAAAATAAACAATGACAATTTAGAATTTGTTAGAAGAAAAAAGAATTAGGAATTAGCATAATGAATGAATGAAAGTAAAAGTGTGTGCATCACAGTGGTAATGAGTTGGGATATGATTTGGGAATTGAATGAGTTAAGGTATGGTTTGGGAATTGAAGTTAAAGTTTGAGATGGTAAGTGTGAGGTTTTGCAACAGTTTTGCAGTTAACTGAACTGCAAATTTAAAAGTTCAGTTTCTTAAAACTAAACTAAAAAATAGTATAATTCAGTTATTATTATTAATAGTTCAGTTTTTTTTTTCCAGTATATTATGGTGCAGTTAATTGTAGTTTGGTGCAGTTAAGTTATTATTGTCCACCCCTAATTGTGATAACACTACTGCCGTCCATTTATCTCAAAACAACAGAAGTTCTACTCACTCAAAGCATTTTGATATAAAATTTTTGTTTGTTAGAGAGAAGTTTTTGGATTATCAAACTCGGATTGAGCATACTGCTACAAAAAATATGTTAGCAGACCCACTAACTAAAGGCTTATATGTTGGAATATTTCAAAATCATGTAACTCATATTGGTGTGGTTAAGTCTTTTTTATGTATTGGGTTAGTGGGAGTCTAAAATTTAGACTTTATATTATTATGGTTTTCATGAGATGTAAATTTGTCAATGACGTTAGTTTCATTACATCTCTTTCTCTTTCTACACATAGAATTTATGAACCATTTTGGGATCACATATTTATTATGTTTGTTTTATTTTATATTATCCATTATTTAAGAAATCTAAGCATATGGTAAGTATCCCTATCAGATATTATCTTTGTGATTCATGTTTATATTTCTTAATTGGTATTTGTACTTATCTAGCAATTGATATAATTAATTTATTTATTAATGTTATCCAAGTGGGAGAATGTTAGACTTTATATAATTTTATTATATAAAATTATTATTCTCTATGTTATTATTATGAATTAGCATTAATCAATAAATTAAGTTATTTGTTAATGTTAATTATATTGTACATAATTAATTATTGTATGGGTAATATATATAATTTTGGGTTTTCTGATGAACGATCCATGATGGGTTGGATTGTTTAGTACAGTCTGTGATGAGCTTGAATAATCAGATACTTATTTGAGAGGTCCCTGGTTTTTGCTGAGAGGTTATAAAAACTGATACCCATTAGTCAGTATTTAAGAAACAACATAAAACACTCTTATGTTTTAGAATACCTATCAAAACGAGAACAGTAGCATCTCATACTACATGCTTTCATAGATCCTTCATTACTTCCAGGTACACAATTTTTAACTCATACTTGAATATGATTCGAATATATCGTATTATTGTATCCTATATATATTTTATTCCTATCACAAAAGACTAATTTAGCCATAAAAAATCTATATAGAGCATAATATGAACTGAATTTGCAAAATTAACAATTAGCAAAGCAAAAAATATAGTGCATAAGAGAAACCCGAAAATAGAGATATTGGTATAGGCGGGAGTGACATAAGATGGAGTAGAGATATATCTAGCGTTTGAGATGTCAAATGGGTTCAAACTTGATATCTAATTGAATTTACCATGATTTTAAGTTGGATTGGAGATGGGTTGACCCGTAACCAACTAACAATAACTTTGTGATGTTTTAATCATGTTTTCATCACTTTTTTTTTATTATAGTTTTTTATGTAGATTGACAATTTGATCTTTTTAAAAAATAGAATGTTATTCAACAATGTTTGAATAATTTGGATGTTTTATTTATTTGTTTGTGTAATTATATAAGTTGATATTTTGATGTTCACTTATTATATTTATGATATTGTTTGTTGAGACAGATAAAAACTTTGATTATACTTTTATAAATAGATGAGTGGGGTTGATCCACTTTGATTGAACTATAATAAATATATAAAAATAAGAAGTTCAAATTTGTTCCTAGTTTTTTTATCTCTTATCAACCATCGAAATACACCGATATTGTTATATTAAAAAGGATTGTAAAATATTTTAAAATATAAAAAAAAAACAATGTCTATAAACGTATTTTGAATATACAACACATGGACAATGCAAAATATTTAGCAGAGAATCCAAATTCAAAAATTAATAGAATAAAACATGTCTAATTGAGTTAGTCTACCTAATCCATCAACTCAATTAAGTCCGGTCACAAAATTTTTAATTTACCTAAAAGTGAATTAAACTGAGTTGATTATTTTTAACTAATTTTGATCATAACACAGGTGAACTCATTTTGACACTAGGATGATGCCACTGGACAACAAGAAAGAAAAAAAAAATGAAGATGTACATGTAAGAGGTACAAAGAAGGGCACACAAAAATAAGATACAAAAATGAAACTATTTTTTCGACCTATATTCGGAGTATAAGAACCATATAATGATGGTTACTTTACAATCATCTTTGTGTTTGTATGCAAGATCGCAATTTGTTTTTAAAATCTTCGTCGTATTGTTTATATTAATTGTACAAAAGTCACTATCCAAATTTCAATAGTGATCTCATTATAAACGTTGTCATATATAGGTCATCATACAATATTTTTTTACACTAATAACTATTAATATCAAAGAAATTAACAATATATATACTTGAAATGATGTCAACTTCAAATAAAATAAATAGTTCACATATATTTTCGGAAATTATTAATTCATGTTAAAATTACAATAAGAATATTATTGCAAATATAATTTCGAATATAAAATCAAAATAATAAATCATAGAAAAATATCAGTGTAATTATTTCAATTCAAATTTGAATGCTTGTTGTGTAAACTTTTTATTATCATTTAAACCATTTTGTAAATTAAATTAATTTAAGAAATTATTTCTATTTTATAAATAATTATTTTAATAAAACTAATAATATATTTTATTTGAAAAAAATATAAATCAAACATTTTCTTTCGTTTAAAAGAAGAATATAAGCTAAATACAATGAAAATTGAGAGACAAATTATACTTATTTTCTTAATTACTAATTTAATCTTTAACTTAAAACTTAATCAAACCCACCGCATCAAAATAGTCATGATTAAGATAAAGGTTTAATTAGTCGGATGGTACCCACGTTGGTAAGTGTGTCAATTTGGTACCTACTTTTAAAAAAGTGTCAATTGCATCCTAACTTTTGAAAAAGTGCTTCAAGTAGGTCCCTTTCATTTGGAGTTGACTAACGCCGTTAACGACGTGTTATGTGGCAGTATGTAGTTTTTTTTAATTTTCTTTTAATTTTTTTTAATTTTTTGAAAAAAAATTAAAAATGGCATGTGTCAGGTCCCTATGTGTGACACGTGGCATTGTCACTGCCACGTGCCATTGCAATGTCACGTGTCAGTGTTAATATCAGATGTCATTGTGTTTGATTTTGATTTAGTCCCCATATGTGTCTTTTTATTTCAATTTAGTACCTACTTATGTGTATCTGATTCAATTTTGTCCTATTTTTTTAATAATTAAAATATTTTTGTAATCCATGTTTTATAAGATTAAAAATAATTAAGTATAACTATTATTACAAAATTAAGTACTAATATTTATATTGTTTCTCTCAATTTCAGACCAAATTTATTATTTGTATAAATGTTATACTAATATTTTTTTTATTAAAAATGACTTTTTAACATATTACTTTATTAATTACTTTTTTATTAAGTACTCATGTTTTGTTAATTATTTTTTTTTTCCAAAATAGAACAATATTGTCTCTTACTAATTTTAAACCAAAATTTCTATTTGTATGAATGTTATACTAATTTTTTTTTATTAAAATAACTCAATAAAATGACTTTTACCACTAAATTTAATATAAATATCAAATATTTAATTTTTGTAAAAATTTTATACTTAATTACTTTTAATTTTATAAAAAATGAATTTTAATTATTAAAAAAAATTAGTACAAAATTGAATCAGATACACGTAAGTAGGTACTAAATTAAAACAAAAGATATATATGGAGACTAAATCGAAATCAACACAATGACATCTGATAGTGATACTGACACGTGGCATTGCAATACCACGTGGCACTAACAATGCCACGTGGCACACACAGGGACCTGACACGTGACATTTTAATCTTTTTTCAAAAAATTAAAAAGAATTAAAAAAACCACAAACTGACACGTTAATGGTGTTAGTTAACTCCATCTGAAAGGGACCTAATTGAAGCACTTTTTCAAAAGTTGGGATGCAATTGATACTTTTTTAAAAGCGGGTACCAGATTGACACATCTCTACCAAAATGGGTACCATCTGAGTAATTAAACCTAAGATAAATTGCTCGTTAGGTTTATGAAGGTTTACACAAAATTCAAAAGGAAAAGGTGACAAGTGGTGTGAAAGTCAAATATAGAAATCAGAAAAATAGAAGAAAAAATACTATCACCTTCTTTATAAATTAAATAAACTTATATACATATATAAGGTAAAATTAAGATTTTGAAGAAGAAAATAAAAAGAATAACTTTTATAAATTAATTCATGTATAAGTTGATTTTAATTCATAAGTAAATATTTTATAAAATTTTATTCTTATAGTTAATGTAAATATGATTCACGAGTAAATAATTGATTACGGTCAAGTCTCTTCAGTACAGTGACTACAATATCTCTTAAAGACTACAACACAAGTGAAGACAAATTCTTAGTTGTTGGGTTGAGACAGTTATTTTCAACGACGTTAAGTGTGCGCAACCATATCTTGGTCCGTTCTGAATATTAGGTTTTATCATTATATTTAATTTTGTTTTTTCTTACACAATAATGACCAAATAAGGTGAACTCAAGTCTACATCAAACTGGGATGAAGATTTCAAAACTCTACCAGTCGTTCCTTATTTTAAAAAATAATTAAAAATTTAAGTTTAAATTTAAATTTTTAAATAATAATTTTTGAAAATTTATTTTCTTAAAAATATATATGTTTAATTGTTGTTGTTTTCTTTTCCTTTTATTTCCTGTTTTCTTAACTTCCTTTCGCGATCGAACTAAATTTAATTCTTAACAACTCGATTGGGCCTATATTTGATAGGTGGGTGACAACCGGAGTCTATAGAGTGAGCTCACCATTTAATACAAAACCCAAATAAACATTTAGATTAAATAAAATGAGATAGGAAAGAAACTTATTATTCTTTCATATTTTTAGAAAGTTCAGTATTCAAACGTTATTTTAATTTCTTTAATATAGTCTGAATCTTGTTAGAAGAAGTGGATCCATTAAATTAATTATTGACACTGTTTAAAAATAATAACATGATAATATAAATTACAGTGTCAGAGATATATAAATAGTTATGATTGTGTTTTAGATACATGATAAATTTGGAATTTTAACCTGAGTTCCTAATGAATATCGAATATTAAATATACTTTTTTTTGGTTGAATCTTTATTGCTAGATTGTTCAGTTAATTAAGTGACATTGGTGTTATATATAATTTTATTATTTAAAAATTTTATAAGTTAAAATTTTATAATTTATGATTTTATAATTTTATAATTTTATGATTTTACAAGATATCATTAATGAAATTTTATGATTTTACTAGATATCATTATTGAGTATCGACTAATTTCATAACCACCAAAAAAAAAAAAAAAAATATATATATATATATATATATATATATATATATATATAAGAATTAAATTCAAATTAAATTTTGTACACTAATTTATGTTAAAGTTCACTTTATATAGTTTTAACTATCGAATTATATTTCTATCGATATACAATTTACTGTACGATTCAATAACCAACAACATTGAACTTTGGACATAATAAAAATGTGCAATAATTCTAATTCAATTAAACATATGAAACGATAATTACTTAAGTATACTAAAAGATGTGTCATTTAAGCTTTAAACAAAAAAATTAACAGAATAGACACTCTTAAAACCAAATTATTAAAAAGAATGTAGCATTTTAAAATTTATATTCTTGCAAATTCAATTGTTGGAGGTCGACATGGTTGAAACCTTGATTTCTTCACTTTCTCAATAGATAAAAGATAAACTTAATTCAATTCACAAATAATAGTATAATATTACTAAAATGAAATCAAACTTAATTCAAACTTATTAAAATGAAGTTGACTTTTGCTAACCCAGTGTGTTAAGGAGAGGGATATGGCATTTTCTCAAATTGTGTCTTTGGTTGCCATATTTTTTTACCGGTATGGGGTCGTCTTTTTCTTTGATTTTGTGCTATTTTTTTCAAAAGGTTCTCTTTTTCGCAAATTTTTAGGCCTAACAAGTCCACTTTTAAATTTTGAAGGAATGACCACATTAATTAACCATTGATAGTTGAGATTTCTTAAGAATACCAAACATGATACACTCAATCTACCTAGTTAGCCTTTTCAATAATTTAGACATTATGTTACCCTTATAATTCATGCACTTATGTTTTTGAATTACAATTCTACCCAATGTAAGATCTTATTCACGCAAACATTGTATTAAAGGCCTCACTTAAGTTATTCATAAGAAAATCACATCTTGGTTTATACGAGAAAGTATACTTACACCAACTACTACTTTCAATAGTCATCAATCAATTAAAAGTTATCTCATTAATCTCCTTTAATTTAGACATTTTTTTTGCTGAAAGTTCTCGTAATAGGTGGCTTTGGTGGCGGTTGCCATCATATAATATATATATATATATATATATATATATATATATATATATATATATATATATATATATATATATATATATATATATAAAAGTTGTGGTGCAGGAAGAGTACCACATTTTATGTCCTTTTTGTAAGTTGTTTTCTCCTTCAGTATTCTGAATTGTAGTAGCTTCTTCTTTTTTATCCTATCTGTGTGCTCATTCTTCCTTTTTTATACATAAAATGTATAGATATATGATAAATAGATGAATGGCGATGCATGAAACTCAGCCAATAACTATATAAAGATAGGATATTTTCCTTAGTTCATGTAAGATAATTTGAGAGCAGTTTCTTTCTGCACTTCCATAATTTCATTCTACCTCCTTATATTCTAAAAAAAAATTCAATTATATCTTCTTCTTTTTTTCATTTTAAGTTTCGAAATATACAATTCATAAACATTTTCAAATGTAAAATTAAGAAATGTTTATGAATGTACAATCCAGAAGTAATTTCATTCCAAATTATACATCCTGAGATATAAAATTTATACTTCGGATTATGTATTTCAGAATAACTTTTTTGTATTTCAGATTTTATAATTTAAAATATATTTTTTATTTAATATTTTGGAATGTACACTCGAAATATAAAAATTATATTTTAGATTGTATTTTTAAGAATATAAAATAAAATATATATTTTGAATTTCACGGTCTAAAATATATTTCTAGAAAAAAGGGGAAGAGTAGATATGGAGAAAGAAGGGATGTGATGAAGGTTGAAAAACCGGGTAAGGGGTGCCGCGGTGAAGAGAAGGAAGAAGATAAAGGTAAATAAGTAATTTTATCATTTTATGAGGTGCAGGAAGAAATGCATGGAGGTCCAGGAAGAAACTGTCTAAATTGGGTGGTATAAATAAAAAACCATTTATGGACTTCAACCAGGGTCTTTCTTCCTGCACCTCCAAAATTTCTTCTACATCTCCAAACTTTCTTTAAATTCCTATAAAACCCTTTGACCACTTAACAAACTCCGCAGACACCACACCCCCCAAAATTATGTAGACTTCCGGAAGTCAAAATTGTTGGCAGGGGGAGCGTTTCGTCCATAAACAAAGATCAATTTTGATGATGTCTAGGATAAAACATAGCTTGATCTTTTTAGAGTATTGTTCCATTGTATTTCAGGTTTGCTATGTAACTCTGTATGCGATTAGCTCCTTGACTAAGAGATTAGCTGTGAGTATTGTACTAAGTAAGTGAAAACATACTCACGATAATCGATTAGATAAATGGCTAATTGAATTAGTGACAGCAAAAACCTTAGTATAAAAGCTGTTTTGTAATCTGTTTTGGGTCTGGATTTTTTGGAGAGATTACGCTGTCTGCATCTGACAAAGAGCCATCTGAGAGAAACAAGAACTTCAGAAGATTCTGCAAATTACCTAAGCACAGATCCAAGAATGTTTGATGGTTGACTCTACCAAAATGGATCTTGCTTGATTCAAGAAGCTTCAAGACAAATCTGCACAACATAGGTGTTTTCGTTTCTTGTTTTGTTTTCTGTATCTTTGATTACAGTAGCTTCAGTGGTTGAAGTGTGGACCTAGGTGCAATTGTGTGGATGCATTGCTCCTAGGGGGAGTTCTTGATTGTTGAATCAAGTTCTTGGGTTTTTGGGTTTAGAATTACATAGGTGTACTTGTAATTCTTGAAACCTTTGTGTTTAGTGGAATCCTCCTAAGTGCATTACTTAGGAGAAGACTGGATGTAGATTCGCCTTGAATCGAACCAGTATAAATTGTGTGTTTTGATTCCTCTTCTCTCTTTTAATCTTTCTTGGTTGCTTTTAAAACAGTCCATTAAACCAGAACTGTATGTTTGATTAACTAAGTTTTAAACCTTAAAGACTCCTTCAAGATTTACTTTAAACAAGTAAGAAACTTATTAATCAACACAGATCCACTTGTGGTTAAAAGTATTAGACAGATCTGAGTTAACAATTGGCACCAGAGCTGGTTAATCGCACGCTAATCGATTAGAAAGATCCTGTTATGTCTAATACATCTCAAACCTTTGCTGAAGGGGCATCCATTAACAGGCCCCCTCTGTTTGCTGGGGAAAACTATCCCTTCTGGAAAATTCGAATGAAAATATTTCTTGAATCAGTAGACAAAGGGGTATGGGATGCTGTGGTAAATGGACCTTTTAAACCAACCAAAATAGTGGATGGAGAGACTTTTCCTAAAGAATTCTCACAATGGACCCCTGATGAGAATAAGAGGGCACATTATGATGTTAGAGCCAAAAATATTATATCTTCTGCACTAACTTTGGATGAATTTTACAGGGTATCTGTGTGTGAATCCGCCAAAGAAATGTGGGATGTTTTGGAGGTCACCCATGAGGGCACAAATGAAGTCAAAAGGGCAAGGAAGAATACTCTTATTCAAGAGTATGAGATGTTCAGAATGAAGACAGGAGAAAGCATCTGTGATGTGCAGAAAAGATTTACACATATAGTAAATCATCTTCTAGCTCTTGGCAAGACTTTTGACAAAGAGGAACTAAATATCAAAATCTTGAAGAGTTTAAATAGGACATGGCAGCCCAAAGTGACAGCAATTTCTGAATCTAGAGACCTCACTAGCATGAACATGGCCACTCTTTTTGGAAAATTAAGGGAACATGAATTAGAGCTTGGAAGACTCAAGGAAGAAGAGGATGGAGAAAAGAGGCACACTATAGCCTTGAAGAGTGCAGTGAAATCTGCAGTAAAACAGAAAAGGACAGATTCTGCAGATGACTCCAATGATGGAAACTCTGACAGTGAAGCCTTGAGCTTAATGGTGAAAAAGTTTTCAAAATTTTTGAAGTACAAGAACAAGACAAACAACAGTTATGCAGGGAACAAGAGGCAGACCAGATCTGGAACCCAAACCTGCTATGAATGTGGTAAGACAGGACACATCAAAGCAGATTGTCCAGTGCTGAAAATGAAGCAGAAACTGGATGAGAAAAATGAGGCAGAGAAGCACATGAAGAAGAAGAGAGCCTACATTGCATGGGAGGAAAATGACTCCAGCACATCCAGTGATTCAGATGATAGCACTGAAGAGGAGAATAATCTGTGTCTGATGGCTAAAGCTGAAACATCAATTAAAGCAGAATCATCCAAAAACAGTGTAAGTAATTTCACATCTGACCATGAGGAAAATGACTATGATGAACTGCTTGATGCCTTTAATGAACTGCATAAGGAAGCCACAAAACTACAAAAGTCAAATAGCAGACGTAAAGGAGAGATTAAATGGCTGGAGGGTAGAATAAAGCAATTAGAAGAGGAAAATGAAAATCTAACATCTTGCTTAGTAAAATTAGAACAATCTGAAAACCACTCCAAGTCTAGATGTAGGAACTGTCCAGGACAGCTAGAGAAGATAGAGTACTTAATGAAAACACTATCAAAATTCACTTTAGGAAGATCCAACCTAGATGCTGTTTTAGGATCCCAAAGGAGTGTGCTGAATAAAGAGGGAATTGGTTATAGTGGCAACCCTAATCGATTATCGTGCAGAAACTTTCTCAACATTAGCAAACCATCTTCCATTATCTGCACCTATTGTTCTGAACCTGGTCATTTCTCCACGTCTTGCTACTTTAAAAACAGTGGGGTTCCTAGAGGGAAATTCAAATGGGTACCTAAGAGAACTGCAATTCAGTCTAACACAATAGGACCCAAGTTTGTTTGGGTACCTGCTTCATCAAATTAATCTGTTTTGCAGGAAAATGCTGAAGTTAAGGAGGCTATGTGGTATCTGGACAGTGGCTGCTCTAGACACATGACAGGTGATAGCTCTAAATTCAGCAAAATCTCATACAAAGTAAGTGGGCATGTCACGTATGGTGACAACAACAAAGGTAGGATCCTCGGTTCTGGAAAGGTAAAGTCATCTTCAGCTGTGGAAATTGAAGATGTTCTGTTGGTGGATGGGCTTAAGCATAATCTTCTTAGCATTAGCCAACTTTGTGATAAAAATCTGAAAGTAACCTTTGAAGCTCATCACTGCTTAATCTGTCATGCATCCACAAATGAACTGGTTTTTGTTGGAAAAAGGATTCAGAACATATACATGGTGGACTTTGAAAACACTTCTTTTGACTCTATTGCATGCCTCTTTGCTAAAAATAATGAACCTTGGATTTGGCATAAAAGACTTGCACACATACATATGGGTCACCTAAATAAACTGGTGTCAAAGAAGCTAGTCATTGGGTTGCCTGATATAAAGTTTAAGTCAGATAAGCTGTGTGATGCATGCCAAAAAGGCAAACAAGTAAAAACATCCTTTAAGTCAAAACTGCATATCTCTACTTCTAATCCATTAGAACTGTTACACATGGACCTGTTTGGACCTTCTAGAACCAGAAGCCTAGGAGGAAATTACTATGCGCTTGTTCTTGTGGATGACTTTTCTCGCTTTACTTGGACCTTCTTTATCTCATCTAAGAGTGACACCTTCTCAGTTTTTAGGAAATTTGCCAAAGTTGTTCAAAATGAGAAAGACTTGAAAATCAAAGCAATTCGAAGTGACCATGGGGGTGAGTTTCAAAATGAGTCTTTTGAAAAGTTTTGTGAAAATCATGGCATCTCCCACAATTTCTCAGCCCCTAGAACGCCACAACAGAATGGCGTGGTTGAAAGAAAAAATCGATCTTTGGAAGAGTTGGCAAGGACAATGCTCAATGACAACTCTCTTCCAAAGTACTTTTGGGCAGATGCTGTAAGTACAGCCTGCCACGTTCTGAACAGGGTGTTAATTAGGCCTATTTTGAAACTTACTCCCTATGAGATCTTCAAAGGAAGAAAACCCAACGTTTCTTATTTCAAAGCTTTTGGTTGCAAATGTTTCATTCTAAATAATGGAAAATCAAACATTGGCAAGTTTGATCCTAAGGCTGATGAAGGCATCTTCTTAGGTTATTCCTCCTCTAGTAAAGCCTATCGTGTCTATAACAAAAGAACATTAACCATAGAGGAATCCATTCATGTTGCATTTGATGAAAATTTTGATAATCGCATAGCTAATTCCTCTGGGTCAAGAAATAGTGCAGATTTAAATGATACAGGTGCAGATTTGACACACCATGAGCCTGAAGCAACAGCAGAAGCAGCAGCAGAATTACCACCTGGAGCAGCTGAGGCCTCCACCTCTGCAGCAGACTTACCTGCTGATTGGACAGTGCCCAAAGACATGTCTCTTGACAACATCATAGGGGATATTTCTAAAGGTGTTTCCACACGCAGGCAACTAGGCCAGTTCTGTCTAAACGTCGCTTTTGTCTCCCAACTTGAGCCAAAATCAGTGAAGGATGCTCTCAAGGATGAACACTGGTTTTTAGCAATGCAGGACGAACTGGATCAATTCAAGAGAAATGATGTTTGGGATCTTGTTCCAAGGACTCAATCACAGCAAATCATAGGTACCAAGTGGGTGTTTCGCAACAAGCTGGATGACTCTGGTGTGATTATTAAGAATAAGGCTAGATTGGTAGCCAAAGGTTACTGTCAGGAAGAAGGGATTGATTATGATGAGACCTATGCTCCTGTAGCACGACTTGAGGCTATCCGAATTCTTCTTGCCATTTCATCCTTACTCAAATTCAAGCTCTTTCAAATGGATGTGAAGAGTGCCTTCTTAAACGGCTTCATTAAGGAAGAAGTCTATGTGGCACAACCCCCTGGTTTCACTGACTATGAGTTTCCAGATCATGTGTATAAGTTAAAAAAGGCTCTCTATGGACTTAAGCAAGCCCCGCGCTCATGGTATGAGAGGCTAAGTGAATTTCTGATTCAAAACAGTTTTCGAAGAGGGCAGGTGGATTCTACACTCTTCATTAAGAAAGCCAAAAGTGATCTACTATTTGTTCAAATTTATGTGGGTGACATCATTTTTGGCTCAACAAATCCTAGTCTCTGCAAAGATTTCTCCAAAACCATGCAATATGAGTTTGAAATGTCCATGATGGGGGAGCTGCACTTCTTTCTAGGACTCCAAATTAAGCAGGGAAGGCATGGACTCTTTATTCATCAATCTAAATACTGTACGGAGCTACTCAAAAAGTTTCACATGGAAGCTTGCAAGGAATCATCAACCCCTATGGCTACAAATTGCTATCTAGACTATGATGAAACAGGGCCTGCAGTGGATCAGACTAAATATCGTGGAATGATCGGATCACTTCTCTATCTCACAGCTAGCCGTCCAGATATAATGCACAGTGTATGTGTATGTGCCAGATTCCAATCCTGTCCCAAAGAATCACACCTAACTGCTGTCAAACGAATTTTTAAATACCTTAAGGGCACTAGGAATCTGGGTCTGTGGTATCCTCATGGCTCAAATACCTCCTTAGTAGGGTACAGCGATTCAGATTTTGGTGGTTGCAAAACTGACAGGAAGAGCACCAGTGGCACCTGCCATCTCTTAGGTGGTTCTCTAATTTCATGGCACTCAAAAAAACAGGCCTGTGTTGCTCTGTCCACTACTGAAGCAGAATATATAGCTGCTGGCAGCTGCTGTGCTCAATCTATTTGGATTAAGAACCAGCTTGAGGATTATGGCATTTATCTCACTCACATTCCGTTAAAATGTGACAATACCAGTGCAATTAATCTTACAAAAAATCCTGTCCTGCATTCCAAGACCAAACATATTGAAATCCGCCACCACTTTATCAGAGATCATGTATCCAAGGGAGAGTGCAAGGTTGAGTACATTGACACACAACATCAACTAGCAGACATCTTCACAAAACCTCTGGCCAGAGAGAGATTTTACACTCTTCGAAATGAATTGGGTATTTTGGACATCACTTGCTCAAATTAATTCTGTCTCTTTAACTGCTGTTTGTGTGTGTGTGTCATTCTTGTGTTACTACTGTATGCATAGTATTTTTTCAATTAAGTCTAATCTCAAATCATGTGCATTTTATTTCTGGTTTCTGCATCTGCTGCATGTTTCTTTTCTGTTCAAACTGTATAGCTGCTTACCTAATCTTTGTCCTAATTCATTATCGTGCCTTGTCTAAAGCCCAGTTTTAAGCTAAGTTCTGCCTCACATAGCTACCACTTAATTTCTTAAAAAGAAGCCCGATAATCCATTAGGAAAGTAAATTCCCTGTTCCTAATAGCAGCCTTAACTTCTGCCCCTAGGAGCCCAGTATTGTCTAATCCCTAAAACAAAAAAAGAAACCCTAGGTCCCCCTCCTCTCTCCACATCTGCTCCGCCGTCACCTACACCCTTCACCACTACGCCATGGCATCCTCCTCTACCTCTCGCAAACGAATCAAGCGCATGGCCACCAAGCAACGGGATCCTGATATTGATGGTTGGATCAGTGACAGCACCGCTCAAGAACACTTCAATGAATCCTTCCGAAATCGCAAAATCATCAACCACAAGCATGTTCAAATATCCTTCTTTCGCAATCACGGTTTCTCCTTCCCAGAGCTTATCTCCCACCAACACTTGGACACGTTCGTTCAACTCACCGGTGACATTTACCCCGATCTGGTTAGGGTTTTCTACGCAAATCTCGCGTGTCACGATGATCTTCTCATCTCGCGTGTCAAAGGGGTAGACATTTACCTCACTACAGATGTTTGGACCGACATCGCTGGCTTCCGCATTTCTGGCATTCCAGCCCATCGAGGGTTTCCTGGGGCAAATCGATTGGATGTTTACCAGGGTTGTTTGAGGGATCCCAAAGCCAAACGCGATTACAGTATTTTTCGCGCTGGTGGGATGAAGAAGGATGAGCGCGTACTTGCGTTCTTGACTGCCTGGATTCTGGTTCCCCGCAATGGCAACCATGCTCAACTCACCACAGAGGACGTCTTTCTTCTCCATGCCTTCAAGTCAAATGTCCTTGTAGACTGGCCTGAGGTCATCTCTGATACAATGCAGAAAGCCATCAAGTTACCCAATTATCCTCTGCCCTATGCCGTTTTCGTGTGCAAAATTCTCGAGCTGTACAAAGTGGACTTCTCTGGCGAGGCTTCCTACACTCCAAATCACACCAGTCTGATTGGGGAAAATGCCCTTCATCACATGGGGATGTCTTTCAGGGGCAACACCTGGCGCTTCAAGGATGAACCGGATAGTGATCCTGAGGATGCTGCTGAGGATACTGCTGATGCCCCCAGGACTCCTTACGAGCAGGACATGCTGCGTATGGTCACGGCTCTTTTTGATCAGCATCACATCTGGACGACAAAACTGGAATCCATTGAGCACCAGTTAACCTCTGTTCAACAACAACTGGAGCAACTCAACACTGGTCGTGCCTCCCCTACTCCTGAAGCTGCTATGGACAATGAAGAAGGGAGTGAGAGTGAGCACTTTGAGGATGCCACTGACGATGAATAGCCTGGCCTCTACCCACACACCTTCCTTTTGCGTACCATCCTTCATAGTTTCAGGCTGTAGTTCTTGACCTTAGGATCTTAGTAGTCCTAGCAGGGTGTGTGTTTCCTTATTATAGTTATCCTAGCAGCCTAGCTAACTTAGCCTAGTCTTTTTTGGTTTGGACTATAATGTGTTATATCCTATGCTTTCTCTGGATGCTATGCACAGTTGATTATCATAGTTGTTATGCATATTTTACTTCGCTGCGTATTGTATATCATAGTTCTCATGTGTTATAACTGCGTATTTTACCTGCTGCACTGTTCAGTTTTCTTCTTTCCCTCTTGCATTATGTTTTTTTTGCTACTGTCCAAAAAGGGGGAGAATTATCTTGCCACTGCATTGATAGGCTATACTGATAGGGGGAGCATAAAATGAAAATGATATCTGTACATGCCTACGCTGGTGTTTGCATTGTGTGCCTGTACTGTGTACTGCTGTTGGTGTTTGCTAAATGTATTGCAGGTAGGTTTATCTCAATCCATGTTTTGGACATCATCAAAAAGGGGGAGATTGTTGGCAGGGGGAGCGTTTCGTCCATAAACAAAGATCAATTTTGATGATGTCTAGGATAAAACATAGCTTGATCTTTTTAGAGTATTGTTCCATTGTATTTCAGGTTTGCTATGTAACTCTGTATGCGATTAGCTCCTTGACTAAGAGATTAGCTGTGAGTATTGTACTAAGTAAGTGAAAACATACTCACGATAATCGATTAGATAAATGGCTAATTGAATTAGTGACAGCAAAAACCTTAGTATAAAAGCTGTTTTGTAATCTGTTTTGGGTCTGGATTTTTTGGAGAGATTACGCTGTCTGCATCTGACAAAGAGCCATCTGAGAGAAACAAGAACTTCAGAAGATTCTGCAAATTACCTAAGCACAGATCCAAGAATGTTTGATGGTTGACTCTACCAAAATGGATCTTGCTTGATTCAAGAAGCTTCAAGACAAATCTGCACAACATAGGTGTTTTCGTTTCTTGTTTTGTTTTCTGTATCTTTGATTACAGTAGCTTCAGTGGTTGAAGTGTGGACCTAGGTGCAATTGTGTGGATGCATTGCTCCTAGGGGGAGTTCTTGATTGTTGAATCAAGTTCTTGGGTTTTTGGGTTTAGAATTACATAGGTGTACTTGTAATTCTTGAAACCTTTGTGTTTAGTGGAATCCTCCTAAGTGCATTACTTAGGAGAAGACTGGATGTAGATTCGCCTTGAATCGAACCAGTATAAATTGTGTGTTTTGATTCCTCTTCTCTCTTTTAATCTTTCTTGGTTGCTTTTAAAACAGTCCATTAAACCAGAACTGTATGTTTGATTAACTAAGTTTTAAACCTTAAAGACTCCTTCAAGATTTACTTTAAACAAGTAAGAAACTTATTAATCAACACAGATCCACTTGTGGTTAAAAGTATTAGACAGATCTGAGTTAACAAAAATATGTGACTTCCGGAAGTCAAAAATCATCACCGGAAGTCGACTTCCGAAAATCAAAAATCATCACCGGAAGTCAAAAATCATCATCGAAAGTCGACTTCCGAAAATCAAAAATCATCACCGGAAGTCGACTTCCGAAAGTCAAAATGTATTACGGAAGTCGACTTCCGTACATAAAAAAATTTACATATTTTATTTTATTTAATTTTTTAAAATACATATACAAAATTATAAAACATTTAAATTTAAAAAAGATTACTTTAAAAAATAAAAAATAAATAAATAAAATTACTAAATCAAAATTAAAAAACAAAATTAAAAAATAATTTAAATTTAAATAATAAAAATTTAAATAATTAAAATATATATATATATATATATAACCGGAAGTCGGACTTCCGTATATATAAACATACGGAAGTCGACTTCCGATATATATATATATATATATATATATATATATATATATATATATATATATATATATATTATTTTTTTAATTAAGATTTTATTATTTTAATTTAAATTATTTTTTAATTTTATTTAATTTTAATAAAATTTGTAAATGTTTTTCAATTATATATTTTTTACATAATTTAAAAATTAAAAAATAATAAAATTTTGACTACAAAATTTAATTATATAAAATTTTAAACAAAATTAAAAAAATATATATATTAGTTTATCATTTTATCATATATATATATATATATATATATATATATATATATATATATATATATATATATATAAATATAAATCTTAATAATTTTTTTAGTTTATCATTTTATTTATTTTTTGTATTTTCAAATTTCTTAATATATAGTTTTTAAAAAATATTAATATTTATATATATATAAATTTATTTTTATTTAATATATTAAAAATAAATATAAAAATAAAAATAAGTAAAATTAAAATAATATTAAACTTTAAATTAAAAAACAAAAAAATAACAAAAATTTATTCTACTTCATTTAATTTTATTTAATATTTAATTCATTTTAAAATAATAAAACTTTAAGTTGAAAAAATAAAATGAAAAAATATATATAAATATATATAAATATATATATATATATATATATATATATATATATAATTTTTTTAAATAATAAAACTTTAAATAAAAATAAATAAAAAATATATATAAATAAATTTAAATTTCAAAATAAAAAAATATATATAATTGAAAAAATTTTAAAAATTTGATTAAAACAAAATATTTTAATTTTAAAAAAAATTAAGAAATTCAAATAATAAAAATAAAAAGTAACAGAAATTATGATAATATAAATAAAAAAAATAAAATTAAAAAATAATTTAATTTAAAATAGTAACTTAAACTTAAAAATAGAAAAAAAAAAAAAAAATATATATATATATATATATATATATATATATATATATATATATATATATATATATATATATATATATATATATATATATATATATATATATATATATATATATATATACACGGAAGTCGGACTTCCGTATATATATATATATAAACGGAAGTCAAAAGTCCGTTTATATATATACGGACTTATATATATATATATATATATATATATATTTATATATATATATATATTTTTTCTAATTTTTTATTTAATTTTATTATTATTTGTTATTTTATTTTTTAAAGTAATTTTTTTAAAATTTATATGTTTTTATAATTTTTAATATTTGTTTTTTAAAATTTTAAATAAAATAAAAGTTAGAAAATATAAATTTTAAAAAAAATTAAAAAAATTAAAAATTGATTTAATTTTACTTACGGAAGTCGACTTCCGTAATGTTTTTTGATTTTCGGAAGTCGACTTCCGGTAATGATTTTTGACTTTCGGAAGTCGACTTCCGGTGATATATTTTGGCTTCCGGAAGTCATATATTTTGACTTCCGAAAGTATTTTTGGGGGTGTGATATCCGTAAGTTTCTTTAAATGGTCAAAGGGTATTTTAAGAATTTGAAAAAATTTTGGAGGTGCAGAAGAAATGCTTGGAGGTGTAGCAAGAAAGACCCCTTCACCCAATATTTTATGGGCCTTAACGTGCTATTAGAGCCTCTATGAAATAATATAATTGCTGACAATAAATGATTCAGAGCAAAAAAACATCTATAAAATAAATGAAATTGGATATTTCTCCTTTGTTAATATAGACTCAATACACGGAACTTTAACTCTTACTCTTCTTCATAGTTGTGGTTGTTCATTTATCATATTCAAGATCAAATTGTTGTTTTTTTAGCACTGTATTAAAGAAGACTGTTGATTTTTGTTCTTCAAAATCTCTATCTATTTGAGATTTTTTATTCCACAATGATGACTTTAAATCTGAAGCTGAGTTTTTGGTGATATTTATCTATTGTACGTTCAAAATACTGATGTACTGATTTTTAATATTTTAAAATATATTAAAATTTTTTATATATTAAAATCAACGTATTTTAAAACATAGTATAAATCAAAACTGACAACACCATTAATATCATTAATTCTCTCTCAAAGAACATACACATAATTTTACTAATAGTAGAAGAGTTCAACAGTAGAGACACACATTACATTGTAGACTTGGATGAATTATTGTGATAATTTGCAACAAAAAAAATGTTCCAAGTAGTGGAAATATGAATAATACCTCTACAAATGAATTCAATCTTAAGTGTGAACAAAAAACAAAGTAATCATAAAATAGTTGCCAAGCAATAGTAATAAATAAATACGACTTAGTTTAATTAGTAATTTGATTATTATATTTATGTTTTTTATTGATTTTACTTCTTATATTTGTTTTTTAGTTAATAGACTTTTTACTTTTGTAAAAAATGTGGTTTCTTATGTTAAATTGACATTAATACCATATGGAAGTCTTAGGAGTGTCAAAATTTTAATCATTTTCTATTTTTGAAATTCTTCTAATTTTGACACATGACACGTTTTAAATAAAAGATAACCAAAATTTTAATACATGATATAACCAAAATTTTAATACGTGACAAATTCAAATTTTGACACGTGACACTTTCAAATAACTTTAACGTAATTTAATGAAAATGAGTTATTTTACAAAAGAAAAAGACTCACTTAAGTCTTTCTTTAAAGAAATAGGAATTAAATTGAGTAAAAAACAATACAAGGACCAAAATAAATCAAATACTTAAATATATAAATTAAATTACTAATTACTAATTAAACCAATAAATAAACATAGTACAAAGTTCATTAGTATACGAAAATATTCTCATGTTCCCTTAGGATTTGTTAAGTTGTTTATACTGCAAATTTCATGCTTAGAAGCACTGAAAAGCATTTTAGATTCATCATATACTTTTCCATGTGCATCCTTAACCATTTCATCATATTTGGACTCTTTGTTCTCTTTGGACAACATAGAACACTGTTTTGAAATGTTCCTTTGCTTGAGAATGTAAGCAAGTTGTTTACAACTTTTCTTACAATGTGTGCTTCCTTATCAAAATTATGTTCAAAGGAGTTCTCTCTTCTTCCATGGCACTAGAGTAGTTTGTAACATTATCATCTCCTTCATCAAACTTTTTTATCAACAAGCTCAACATCTTATTTAGGAATACATTATCTTTAATGGTACATCAAATTAAATCATTAAATGGGATGTACAAAATCTATCGGGGAAATCACAGAAGTTACAGAAAGAAGAAATACATTTCTACCTCAACATTGTAACAACTGATCAACATCCTGGGTCTAATTGATTATCCACTGAAATAATTCATAATTAAGTTTAAAAGAATGTAATTAGTTTTCATTAAGAACAAGGTGAAATGTATTTAGGAGATGAAGGCACACTAGTTTGCATTGTACCTCCATCTCTTACTATAAGCACAACATCTATTAGGTCCTAAACAACTTACATTTAGGTTTTGACAAGGTAATATATTCATTGATATTATGGCATAAATTTTTCTAGTCACATTTATTGGCACATTGGTAGGGTCTATTGGAGGGATACATTCAAATATAGCCAATTTGAGGAAGCAGAATGTAAGTGACCAATTCAAGTTGCACTGTTGGTTTGGCATTGGTTTCTATCCATAGAAGTGCACATGTATGGACTTTTCAATCAATGCATCCATCTCATCCATTGTATAGACACAATCTTTCTCTTTTTGTTTTCATGATTCTTAGAAAAAGTTCTTAAATCTTGTTTGGCAATTTGTGTCGGATTGATAACAAATATGAACTTTTCTTCTTGTTTGTTCTTATTTCTTTTCAACTTAAGGTCATGGTATCATTAGAATATGCTAAGTACCCAATAGACAATACATTGATTAGACACTATAAAGATTTGAAAAGTATAAATTGTGATTATACATTTATCTAATATGTGTTCATGAATATCAAGCAAGATGTATAAAAAGTACAATTAGTACAGAACAAATGAAATATGAAGATTTAATTAAACAAGTTTTAAAATGAAGATTAGACGAGCTTAGTCGAAGATGTTGACTAGCCAAGACAAAGTGAAAAAGCTTCATTACATAACTAAGGTCATAAGACAAGTCATTAGATGACTAAGGTAACTCGAATTAACCAGACGAGTAAATTTGAACAAATTAATACTGTTGACCAGACGTGTAAAGTTTATTAGATGAGTCAGTTCAACATAAACAAGTTGAAAGTCAAATTATACCAATTAGATATGTACAATGCGAAGACAACTCAAATGCAAGATTGACCAGATAAAGAAAGTCAATTAGGCGAGTAACAATTACTAGAGGGGTATAAATGAAATTAGACTATACGAATATGATGATTAAAGGAATCAACTTGAGTTGACCAAACTACTCAAGAAAGTCAACTAGTCATCAAATGATACAAGAATTAAGTTTGACACTAAATGAAATTTGAACATTGAAAAGGAAGTTTGAATCAACAAGAAGAATATCAAGATCCTCATTATGCTAATCAAGAACTAGAAAAAATATTTTTGATTAAAGAAAAAGAATATTTGAATATGGTCAATGTTGATTGAATATCCAATTGAAGAAGAATAATGTATAAAGAATATCTACGTTGATTAAATATTGAAAATATTGATATAATATTTTCATAAAATTTGTCTTGGACTATACTACCATGATTAAGTAAAGTTATTTATCGTTTATTTGTAGTTTGTCATTCTAATCTAGCATATGATTCTCGTTATGATTTTCCATAGAAAGCCTACATCAAATTTTAAGGACATGATGCAAGTGTAAGATATACAATTTTATAATTTAATAAGAATGATATTCATGGTATTGTACCACGCCTTACTTATTTCTTGATGTTTTTTATCTTTTTTCTACTATGAATACATAATAAGATGGGTGGACATCACACCAATCACTTTAAGACTATATCGTGGATCTTCATTTAGGTAATCAGAATCAATCTTCACCATATTTTTTGTTCCTATTTTGTCGTTGTAGTGTAATAGACGACAAGACAAATATTAATGTGGGTATTATATGATGCATAAAATGTTTAAAATGTATAAACACTTAAGATGTTTTCTTTTCTTTTATTGAAACCATGTATTGATAAGCTCTAGATCCTTTCTTCACTCAACGTGCTTTTGTTTCTATTTAGCGCCTTTATTATTTTTTCTGTTTAGTTGTACCACAACTTTTCCATAATCAAGAAACCTCTTTTTCTTTTTCTCTCTCTCTTCTTGTATCCTCTTCTTTTACTCGTGTTTTCGTGTTCTTGCTTTTTTCTCTCGTGCATGATCAATATGTTTTAATGGTATCAAAGCCAACTTTTGATCTAGGGACCTGTGGGTTATGGGCCCTCCACGCTCTTTGGGTTATTGCCTTCTTCTTGCTTCCATGGCTGCTACAAATGATGACAATTCTACAGAAACGACCATCTCTAATTGTCTCTACCTCCACCCTAAGAAAACCTTATGATCTCTTTGGTCTTCCCCATTCTTGATGCCACCAATTTCCATTCATGGAGCCGCTCCATGGTCACAGCCCTATCAACCAAGAACAAAGTTGAATTCATCATGGGATTAGTACCACAACCAATCAAGACTCATTCTTTTTTCCAATCTTGGTACCGCTACAATAGTATGGTGTTATCTTCGCTTATACACTTGGTCTCCCATTCAATACGTGAAAGCATTATATGGATGTATTAGGCTATTAATGTTTGGAATGACTTAAAGAACAAATTTGCTCAAGGTGAATTAACCTATATATTTGAATTGCATATGGATGTTGCTACCCTCTTGCAAGGTGATCTTTTTGTTACAAAATATTTTATTAAGCTTTGTGTCCTCTAGGATGAGACAAACAATTTTAGACCCGATCTTCAATCCACATGTACCACCAAGTGTTCGTGTAATGTCCTCAACATTATGACCCATCGCAAACGTGAGGATAGTGTTATGCAACTTTTGTGTGGCCTCAACGACCAATTTTCCAACTTCAAATCCCACGTCTTGTGACTTGACCTCATTCCTCCAATATCCAAGATTTTTTCTCTCATGGTTCAACAAAACTCAGTACTAGACATCTTATTGCTGATATATGTGGTAATCTTCCACCTACATCTTCTAATACTACTTTAACATTCTAGCTGAAAATTACTTATTTATAATTTAAAATAATAAAAATAATAATATGCATTCATTACTGAAATACTTTTCCTAAAACGCGGGAAAAAAAATTGAAAACTATATTTCAAACGCGCCAAATAAAAATCTATAAAGGCGTTCACCTATTACAAATAATACAATTGTTCATAATACTGATTACAAAATAATCCATAAAACTCAAAAACATCTCCATGAAAAAAAAAACTCCCATGCTAGCCCCACTTCGGCTCTAAGCATTAGCATGCTCACCTGTATCAACATTTGCTCCCATGTAACAAGTTACATAATCATCATCAAACACACATAGATAGGGTGAGGTCAAAAATAAAATATACATCACAAGATACATTATTATAACCAATTAAAATCCCTCAACACTTCTGATACACTCCCATCTCAGATCTAAACTTTTAACTCCTCTCTTGAACACCTCGTGATTATACACCCTTGGATGACTAGATTGATCAATCCTTGCTGCCACGAGTGTCTACTCACCCCTCCGACTACAGGCCACCACCTAATAGTCCACACGCGAGAATAAACTTGTTGTAGTCCGTATTTGTCCAAAGACTACCAAACTCATAGGATAACACCGAGGATAACAATCTTCCAAAACTTCTCCGTACGAGCCATGATCTTGCACACTCCATTGAACCTCCAAAATCACCAGGCTACAACCTTGAGTGACCACGTGTTACCCAAATACAAGTTCACTCATAATCAACACTTCCATCCCAAGCTGTATAAAATTCCTCGCATAATCCATCACTGCCTCTGAAACTGCTTGGCACCACACACCACGTCGCTAAGCGTAGTCACGCTCTAGGCCTTTTGGCAACTCACTCACACTACCAGGCACCATGCGTCTTCCAGAGTCTCTAACAGGTTGCTTCCGCCAGGCGCCACGCGAGTCTAGTAGCCACACCCATTATTTTGGTTCTTTATCGCCTGGCGACTCGTCCCTCATCGCCAAGTGTCAAACCAGTAGCGTGAGTGCTACTGGTTTTTTGGCATTTTGGACAGGTTCATTAAAGCATGCAATACACAGTAAATAAGTTAATCTTAATTGTCCAGTCATAATCCTATGATTGAACCACAACTCATCATATTCACCTACCAAATTTCACAATTAAGATCATGCATGCACCCAACAAACTATGACATTTACCATACATTTAGTCTTGTACCAATTGGAACATACCACATGTATTCTCAATCAAGCATATGAAATTGCACATAATAATAGTTACTAGCAGGCAATATACCTTATCACAGTCAAGGAAATCATCACTTTGACACTTTATAATCTCAATCCTTACATAAAAATACTTACATTTAATTCCATTACATGCATATGTTTTGTTCTCACACTCTACGCCAATTACTCAATATTATGCACAAAATCACCAAATAAACTCCAAAGAATGTGAATCACAAAATAAAAATCATAACATCCCACTGTCTTGATGTATCGCCTGACGGCAGTTGTCGCACCGCCAAGCGGTGTATACAATTCTGGAAAAAATCCCAGATTTCTCTGCACCTTCGTAAACCCTAAAGTCCCAAATCACAATTCCAGCACAGATTCAGACATAA
Source organism: Vigna unguiculata (assembly GCF_037176805.1). Lineage (NCBI taxonomy): Eukaryota > Viridiplantae > Streptophyta > Magnoliopsida > Fabales > Fabaceae > Vigna > Vigna unguiculata. The sequence continues at coordinate 6,399,459 of NC_140801.1, forward strand.
TTTTATTGTTCAAACATCATAGAAGTTCATGCTTGTTCAATTTAAGATTATTTTCATGAACCATATCCTAAATCATAAACAAAGATCACATTTATTCATCGCTTAATCCCAACATGAACCCTAACCCCCAATTAGATCACGATTCACACCAATTTCATATAAAACATAATTCCATGTCCTCAATCACATTAAATTTCCATACAATTGTACAAATATTATCAATTTAATCCTCACAAACATCAAAAGAGCCACCAAAAACCCTGAATTGGGTAACCCAGCTCGCGTCACCTGGTGGGAAGAACATAGCCGCTAGGCGGTTCATCCCCAAGCACATGTGTCGCCTGGCAGGTCATCATGACCGTCAGGCAGTTTTTGGGAAATTCCTAAAAACATGAAAATAGTGAAGACAATTCAACAGAAAAGACACCCCAACATAGCATATACCAAGACAACATTTAGATTAATCATAAACACAAATTGCAACTCTCAAAACCTGGTTCCTTGTTCAAATTGACAATTCAAGCATCCTTTTGTGATCTCCAATGGTCTCTCCATGTCTTTTCAATCAATAACACTCAACCTTCCAGCAAGGTAGCTCTGATACCCTAGAAATCCTCTGCCCAAGACTCACCAACCACACAATTCCAAAGCAACGCACAACTAACCAACAAATTCATGTTTCGTGAAAATTCCTATACATATAGGATTATATTATCACTTATCATGCTCAAACATATTATTAAAAATTACACAATTAAAATAATACACAAATTGGCATACACTCTCAACACAATAATCAAGTACTCTCAACCATTTGAGCCAGTACTTTTCCACATCATAAAAGTCCACATTAAATGCCATAAAGACTCTCACTACCCATATTTATTAAATAATTATTTATTTAATTAATTAAATTTTTCGGGTCTTACACTACTCTTGTTAGTTGTTCTTTTTGTCATAAACCAGGTCACACTAAAGCAACATGTTTTCGGAAACATGTATTTTGAAATCAAGAAACTAAACAAATTAAGCAGTCCAATTTTACTTTCCCTATTCGAAAAATTTGTACATATTGTAATTGCAATGGCTATACCGTGGAAGTGTGTTATAAGAAACAAAAGTTTCCCCTGGCCACAAATACTACAACAACAAATTTGGTTAAGTTCATACGAACAAAGCTCAAGAAGACAACACTCAAGATCCCGATAAATGTTTAGTAGAAAATAATACCATTAGTCCTCAATAGTATCAACTTCTTGTAGATCTTTTCGAGCAAAACACTTTCAATTCCCTTAATACCCAAATCAATCAAGTTGACTCTCTCTCTGCTCAAGCTTCGGTATCAATAACCAAAGACATGATTGATTTGATTAAGCTCCAAGTTGGATTGTATGCTTTTCATGCTCTTTCGGTTATTTCTTTTAACAACTGTAATAAATGGTTTACTGAAAACAAAAATTATGATGTTTGGCATGCTCGTCTTGGCCACTCCTCTAATGATGGAATAAAATTTTGGCAAGTTGTTCACCTTTATATTACTTATGATAACATAATGCCTTGTGATGCTTATCCCATGCGAAACAGAAAAAGTTGTCCTACTCTTCCATCACCTCGAAAACTACGACAACTTTTGACCTTTTACACATGGACATCTTGGGGTCCTTGCACTCCTTCACTAAATGGTTTTAAATATTTTTTAACCATCATTGATGATTTAACATGTTTTACTTAGATAATTCTTATGCATGATAAAAACCCTTGTTAAATCTCATATCACTACCTTTGTTACCCAAATGGAAAAATAGTTGAACAATCATGTCAAAATCATTAGGATTGAAAATGAGGCTGAGTTTATCATGTAGGACACCACATGGATCATCCATTAAACTACCTGTGTGGAAACTCCCCAGCAAAATGGTGATGCTAAACGTAAACACCAACATATTTTGAATGTCACTCATGCCTTGTTGTTTCACTTTAACCTTCCCACAATATTCTGGTGTTATGCAACTCTTCATGTTGTTTTTCTCATCAACAATATGCCAACTTCTATTCTCCAAAATGACACCCTTTATAAGTGTCTGCATGGTTCAATCTGTGATCTTTCCAACCTTCAAGTTTTTAGCTATTACCTTTACAACTCAACATATGAAGTTTGACCAATGTGCTACTCCTGACATTGTTCTTGGGTTCAAACCTCATAAAAAGGGTATCTTAAAATTGATGTCTCAAGAAACATTGTCTTTCATGAAAATGTTTTTCCATACAAAAACATGATAAATAATTCTATTTCCTTATATCTTCCTATACCTGAATATTATCATCATGACTATGACCTTTTTTCTCCTTCCCATAATCATTCCAATACATCTATTAATCCTACTATAATTGATATTTCACCGACATTAACAATATATGATACTCATACTACTACCACCAATGATAATTGCATCCAATGATATTTTTCCCCCTACTGCTCCCAATAATTCTCAAATTTCTACTCCCAGACTATCTGTCAAACAACGCATACCTCCCTTTTATTTGCATAACTTTGATACCAATATTATTACATGTTGTCCTATCAATAAATATGTTTCTTATCAAAAGTTATCTAACAATTTTTAACATACCATTTTCTCTATTTCATCTTCTATTAAGCCACGTTCCTACACTAAGGCTTCAAAAGATCCCCTTTGACTGTTGCCATGAATGATGAGCTAGTTGCCTTAAAAGCAAACAATACATAGAAACTTACCATTCTACCACCAAACAAAACCACTATAGGTTGTCGTTGGATAAACAAGATAAAATACCATTCAAATTTGGTGAAACGTTATAGAGCCAGGCTAGTTGCCAAAGGCTACAACTAACTTGAAGGACTTGATTTTCTTGATCATGTTCTTCTTTGATCTACCTCATAACAAATTTGGATTCTAAAGCAGCTTGATGTTAATAATGTGTTTTTGCATGGAAACCTTCATAAAGATGTTTACATGACACTGCCATCAGGATTTCATGCTAACTTTGTAAATTAAAATGATCCACATATGGATTAAAACAAACAGGCCACCAATGGTATGCTTAACTCCATTTTTTTAATATCAAATAACTACACTTGTTCTACAGTTGACCATTCCTTGTTTTTGAAACATGATCACCATCATATTATTACCCTTCTTATTTGTGTCGATGATATTGTGCTCACGGGAAACCACTCTAAGGAGATAACACGTATCACTGATCTTCTTCATTCTACTTTTCGTATTAAAAATCTTGGCAACCTGACCTATTTCCTTAGTCTTGAAGTATCACATAATTCTTCAAGCATCCACCTCTACCAACAAAATTATGTTCTCGATATTCTACTTGACACTGGTATGCTAGATAGTACCCATGTGCCAACTCCCATGGTCTCCAAACAAAATGTTTCCACTTATGATGCTTTGCTTGATGATATCGTTGCTACCTCTTTCCATTGTCTCATTGGTAAGCTTATTTACCTCACAACCACATGTCATGATATCACCTTTTTTGTCCATCATTTAAGCTAGTTTCTGTCTTCTCCCTACACCATCCATCAACAAGTCACTCAACGCATTCTTCGCTACCTTAAGCATTCCCTTGGTTCAAGCATATTTTTCCATAGCAACTCGACCTTACACTTAAAAGTGTTTAGTGACTCTAATTGGGCCACTTGCCTTACAACTAGAAAATCTATCACATGCTTTTCCGTTTTCCTTGGACAATCTCTTGTGTCATGGCGTTCCAAAAAGCAACCCATTATCTCTCATAGATCCTCTAAGGTAGAATATAGAAATCTTATAGCCACAACATGTGAAATCCCATGGCTAACTTTTCTTCTGCAAGACCTTCATTTACCTTTCATTTTTCCTACTCTTTGATACTACAATAATAAATCTACTATCTAAATCACATCAACCCCCATGTTCCATGAGCTCACAAAGTACATAGAAATTGATTGTCATGTTGTGCGAGAAATTATTACTCAAGGCTTGATCAAGTTGCCTCGAATAACTTATTTGCTTCAAGTTGTTGACTTCTTCAGCAAACTCTTATTGCCTCAACCCTTCAACCATTTTCGCTCCAAGCTGAGAATGAGAGATACATATTCCCAGCTTGAGGAGGGCTAATCTAGATCCTCTCTTTGCTTAACGCGCTTCTATTTTTGAATAGTGTCTTTTTTGGTTTTTCTATTTGTTTGTTGCTCTCCCTTATTTATATACCCCTTTTCTATTAGTTGTAACACATATTTTCCATAATCAATAAACATCTTTTTCTTCCCCTTCTCAATAAACGTATTTTCCGTAATCAATTTACGTGTTCTTGCTCTTTTTTCTCGTGCATGATCAATTTGCTTTAGCTTCTTTTGATGTACTATTTTTTATTCTTTTCAAATATCTGAATAATGTTAATTCAAGGTATGAAAACATGTGTTTTAATGTATGTTGTGTCAAATTTTTATATGACCTGTTTAAAGTTTTTATTTTTGAAGGACGCTGCCTCTAAATCAAATATATTTTTTTTCAGAAAAAATAGTAAACTTTTATAACATCCACGGTCACATTAACCAATGTCTATAAGGTTGAAAATAAGGACTTTCAACATTCATTATAGTATCAACATCAAAATTAGGTATCTACATATAATATTAAAAGTTTGGTTAAATTATATCTTTGGTCCCTATTTTCGTAACAAAATATCGATTTGGTCCATCTATTTTTTTATTATCTAAATTTGGTCCCTATTTTAAGCAATTTGATGCAATCAAGTCATTTCTGTTAGTGGTATTGTAACAACGTTAAAGGGGTGCCACATCTCAATTCCTGGATTTTTTGAATTTTTTTTTTATTTTTTTGAATTTTTTATATATTTATTTATTTTTTAAAATTTTTTTAAAAAATAAAAAATTGTCACATGTCAAGCTGATGTGATGCCACGTGGCAGTGATAGTGTGATGTGGTAGTGATAGTGCGTCGTGTCATTATTATGCATGCGTTACTTTCTCATTCTCAATTTGGTCCCTGTATTTTTATTTTTGTCTCAATTTAGTCCCAATTTTTGTAAAAATTGAACAATTTTGTCCCTCTCCAAATTGAAATCAAATTTAATTTTTATATAAATGTACACAAATATTTCTATCAAAATTGATATTTCTAGTAAATATTTTTAACAATATTAAGTTTGTTTAAATTAAATTTTACATTGAACTTTATTTAAAATTGTTTTAAAGTTGTTAATAGAAAATAATGCTAATAGAAAAAAAAAATCATAAATTATATTAATATTTTATTACATCATACTTTAATATTATTTTTTTATTGGAATATATATTTCAAATAATTGTATATTTTTAAATAGTGTAAAGTTCAATAATTTCTATACAAATGTTTGAGTTGGTGTAAAAATAACAATTATATAAATTTTAAAAATAATTTTAACTAGTTTATGTAATAATCCAAAACAAATAAATTTAAAATTTGAAAACAATTTTAAGTAAAGTTGAATGTGAAACACAAATTTAAATAAACTTAATTTTGTTAAAAATATATAATAAAAATATCAATTTGAATAAAAATATCAAATTTAATAAAACTATTTGTATAACATTTATGTAAAAAATAATTTTTGTTTCAATTTGATGAGGGACGAAATTGCCCAATTTTTACAAAAATTGGGACTAAATGAAAACAAAAATAAAAATACATGGACCAAATTGATAATGAGGAAATGACATCTCACATAATAGTGACATATGGAACTATCACTGTCACATCACATTGTCACTACCATGTGGTACGATGTCAGCTTGACACGTGGCAAATTATTATTTTTTTAAAAAAATTCAAAAAAAATTCAAAAAAAAAGTTCAAAAAATCCAAGAACTAACACGTGACACCCGTTTAACGATGTTACTGCACCATTAACGGAAAGGGCTTGATTTCATCAAAATTTTCAAAATAGGGACCAAATCGATATTTTGCTATGAAAATGGGAATCAAAGGCATAATTTAACCTAAAAGTTTCAAAGAATCTACTTTCAGAATTGATAAAAGTCGAACTTCCAACAATCTCTTATCTAACATTAATTCTTGAACCAATTGCGTAACAATTGTTACAAGATGTAATAAAGTTAACATATCCTAATTAAAACAAACCCATATATAGGTTAAGGAAGAGTCCAGATTCTCTACTGGTTTTTTTGGTGTTGTCCTCTACTGAGCATTAAAAATAGATTGTATTGATATTTTAAATATCTTTTTAATATATTTTAAAACGTCAAAATTAATGGTAATCAGAATGCACAGTATAGGAACAACACAAAAAACCCAGCAGAGAATCCAAATTTGTTAAGGAAATGATAAATTGGTTTCAAAATCATAAATATATGTAAAGTTCATAAAACTTTCAATATACTGATAATAGATAAGCAATTCACTACAAAAATAATTATTTTTAGCGGGGGTTATATTTGACGTTTATGGGGGTTTTAACCCCCACTAGTGGTTTTACCAGGGGTTTGAAATTCCCTAGAAGAGCAAGCGTGGCTAACGGATTACCGGAGGTTTTTAACAACCCTTGGAAGTAGCGCAACTTACCGGAGGTTTTTAAAACCCTCGTTAATGCCTGAGATTCTGAAAATCTCCAGTAATGCATGGGGTTCTGTAAAGCCCCAGCAAGTTGTCCCTACTGCCAAGGTCTCAAGTACGTGTATTCTTGTTTGATAATCCCTCAGGAACTTTGAAATAACAGTTTTACTTTAGGTATGCAACATAGTTAAATAGTCATTGTTCAAGAACAATAAAAAACCTGACATTCTACAGTGGATAATGTTAAAAGAACTGTAATTTTACATTTTTCATGCTTTCAACTTGATTTGAAATGCTTTCTAGAATAACTTTGGATATTTTCTCATCTAGCATTGAGACATTGCAACACAGGCACCATTGATCCCTGCATACATTCTCAGGCCTCGAGATTAAATTACTAGGACAAAACTTTCCACGTTTAGTAAAGAAAAATGGAAATTGAGAATCATATTCGGACGGGGCCAACCAGCTTATTTTATTAGACAAAGTTCAGTATCAGCATTAAAGAAACAAACTGAAGTATACATAACCTTAACCATAAAATAGTAGATATCACAATCAAATTGTTCAGTGATTCTCCTTCATTATGCGACAAAGATGAAACAAACCTTCTATTTCCTATGTACAAACAAATGAGGTATTTATCTAGCCAAACCATCTAGTCAAGGACAACCAACTAAATTCATGTACATAAATGACAACCTCTCAAACTACATTGCATAACATAACTTCTTATACCTGCTCTAGGTCTGACAATTTAAATTCATCTTCATTCTTGCCCAATTATTCTGAGTCACAACTTGATATTAGCACGGGATGGAAACTTCAAGAGGAGCAGCATCCATAGGTATAATCTTCTCAATTTCTACACCTTTGTTGGCTAAATTGTTCTGCTTGTTTAAGATGAAATGTGCACTCCAAGTGTTGTTCTACCATAAGGGTCAAGGTTGTTAGACCAAATCTTGTCGGTGATGGATTCACACAAAAAGTCTTAGAAATTGGCCACAAACATTTTCAGAAAAAATTACACTTAGACAAAGCTGCAAGACTACATATGGAATACAAAATCACCAATCTCCAAGCATAATATCCATACACACCCCCAAAATAAAGAAATCCTTGATACCTAGTAAAAATACGTGTCAAATAATAAATCTTGAAGAGTATACCCAGTAAAAAAGAATTTGCAACCCTTGATACCCTTTCATGGAAGACAACTAAACAAAAGACATGACATTTATATCATGTACCATATAGCCATTATATAAAGGACAAGTCCGTGAATCATTTCTGATTGTTTTATGATACAATTTTGCTTTCCTTTTAATCTTCAGATCATTTCACACTTCATCGTCCAAATAAAGTAAGTATTAATCAACTTCAATTTCACAAGACCTTTATATAAATTATAACCAAAGCAAAAACTGAGCACTTCCAAATTCAAGGCTTAGGCACAAATATTTGCATACTGGAAAGCAATTCATACATTTGGTGTAGAAATAAATGTAGTTATCAATCTTTAATAAAAAAAATAACAACGTAAAATTTTTCATTATTATGTCATAACTTAAAGGTCATCCAATTTTCACTTTATTTCTCATTATTAGAAAAAACAGAGTACCAATATAAAACAATATAAAACTAACATAAGAATTTGGTAATTTAAAGTGATAACATAGAAACATTGTATCAAAGTCCACATTTAATTTCATGTACCATAATAATGTTTCCAAACATGGAGGATTTAGTGGTCCAGCATGGCTTAAAAGAATTGAATCATTCTATTAATTAATGAATATATTCCTGCTTTAGTTTTCAAGAAACCAGTTCAAAAATCATGTGATACACAGTAGGTATGAACTTGCCTTCCATCTTGGCAAAGTGTAGCACATTGAGCCTCTGCTCCTGATGGTGCTTGTAGAACCCAAAATTTAATCAGATGGGAAAAACACACAAAACAATTAATACTTTATTGGCACTCTAAATTACAAGAAGAATTAGTCCACATATGAGAATATATTGATTTTAGAGAAGAAAAATTACCGCCACAAAAGCAATACAAGAGAAAAGACAACAACAAACTACAAATATACCCCTTAAGGTTTCTAATAAATCCTCGGTAGCATTTTCCTTCTTTGAATAACTAACAAAATTTTAGTGTGAAAAGCATTATTGAGGAACTTTCTATAATTCTATAGTAATATAACAACCCCACCTCATAAAAGTAACAAAATATCCACTAAAAATATATATAAAAGAACAGACAACACTGCTTTGGAAGTGATAAAATTATGGGAAACAATAAAGCTAAGACAAAGAAAACGAAAGCTGAAGGTTGAGGTAATATCAATCTTTAGGCACAAAAAAATGGGGAGAATTATATACAAACATGCCTCAGAAGAGAGACTAAAATACAATTATAGAGATGAAATTTTTTTGTTAACTAAGCATGATATCATGATACAATAGTAGAGAAGCTAATATAAAACTAAACTTAGAAGTCATGTGAAGATTCTTTAATTCAAATAAAAGAGTGGCTAAAACTGATCTTATGAGACAATTAAATACCTAAAAACAACAACAGTCAGTTAGGACATGAGTAAACGAAAACAAAATGAAAAGTAGAGAAATGAAATCGAAAGTAGGGAATCGAAATCGAAATAGAATGCAATGAAATTGAAATCGAAGGTAGGAAAATCGAAATCGAACGTAATGAAATCGAAATCGAAGGTAGGAAAATTGAAATCGAACGTAGTGAAATTGAAATTGAAGGTAGGAAAATTGAAATCGAATGCATGAAAATGAAAACGAAATCGAAATTAATAGTAGGGAGATGGAATTGAAAGAGAAAGAGTGATAAGAAGTAGAGAAACAAAATTGAAAGTAGAGAGAATGATCTTCGTTACATTAAATTCAAACATTGAGAAAGAACGGTGGACATCAAGGAGAACGATGGTGGATCATCGAAGGAGAACGGTGGATAAGGGTGTCCTTCTTTCCTAAGTAAGATTGTCACGATAAAATCGAGAAAGTATGTTTAATTAAAATTTTAAAATACTATAAAAAATGGGAAATGAAAAAAAATAAAAAAATATTCAAATTTACTGGAGTTTCTTTAACAAACCCCTCTTAACGAAGATTATTAAAACCTCCTGTAAGATTAGTTTTTCCTGAAGGTTATTGGAACCCCAATTAATAAATTCCTGCTAAAAATATATTTTTTTTGTAATGATTGGAGTTTCTCTGAGAACACAAAGTTCAATTTCTCATCAAAGGATAGAAAAAGTATTGCAAATTTCATAATATCTTTGGTAGTTGGTTTGATGATTACTTCGTCATTAACTTTGATTAAATTAAATTCAGCTTAAAAGTCAAAAAGTCTTCGGATATAATCTTTTTATTTCTTAAAGTCATGTCTCTCATTGATTTCAAGTTACATCCAAGTAGGAACAAGTCATTGCCAAAAGTCCAATATTATATTCCTGTCGTTTTCCTCTCACTTTTCTTGTGAATTTAATTATAGCACATCAATTTTCCAGTTACTATTTGGAATAAAGTGTGAGTCAATGCTACATATTGCGTAAAAAAAATAAAATAAACAATACATAAAATAAAAGACATATATATATATATATATATATATATATATATATATATATATATATATATATATATATTATTTTAAGATTTTTCAAAGGTGTCAAATAATTTATGTATATAAGACTAATGTTAAATGAGAAAAATAATCCATCAGTTACTTCACTTTGAAAGTGTATAATTAATTATGAAAATTAAAAAAATTAAAAATCAATCTTGAATATATACAGTTTATGGGAGAGGATGAAGAATTTTATATATAACTAATTCCCAAAAAAAAAAAGTCTTAATTAGTCCAAAATATTGAAGTACTTGTAATTGACACAGACAATTTAATTATGCAGAGTGGTAGTATTATTGTAATAGTTTTCAATCCCATTTTCACTGAAACAAACCTGAACACTATCCTCTTAAGTGACTCATCTAATCTTATCTTAAATCTTTTAACACCAGTTGAAGTTCCACGCCATGGACTCCCTTTCACAACCAACACTTGTGGTAGTGATAGCCATAACCATAATTCTTCTCTACAACACATGCAGGAAGCAAAAGGGTGGTCACAAAACGAAGGGTAGAGAACCCCCAGAACCCTCGGGTGCCCTACCTTTGATTGGTCACCTCCACCTGTTAGGGGCCCAGACACCCCTTGCTAGGACCTTTGCTGCTTTGGCCGACAAATATGGCCCCATCTTTCGAATCCGTCTAGGGGCATACCCTGCGCTTGTGATCTGCAACCAAGAGGCCATAAAAGAGTGCTTCACGACCCTTGATAAGGTCCTGGCCTCACGCCCTAAGAGTAGCCATGGTGTGCTTCTTGGTTACAATTTTGCAGGGTTTGGATTTGCGCCTTATGGCGCGTACTGGATCAAGATCAGAAAGCTCATCATGCTTGAATTGCTCTCTGCTCGCCGCCTCGAATTCCTGAGGCATGTTTATGAGTCTGAGATTGATACTTTGGTGAAGGATCTCTGGATGTATGTTGGAGGTAAAAGTGATGTTAAAGTCACTATAAGTGAGTGGATGGAACGCTTGAGCTTCAACATCGTGACCAAGATGATCGCTGGGAAAAGGTATGTTTGGAAAATTGTTTCTTATCTTCTGCTCATAGGTTTGACTTTTTCATTTTCATTTTGATTCCGATCCTTTTAAGGACGAATTATACATTATATGAAAATTAATTTTTAAATAATGATCGATTGATTGATTAAAAATTATAATAATAATAATTTGTTAATAAAAAATTACTGATAACTAAAATAATTTTTATTATAAATAAAAAATTATAACTAAAATCGTTTATATTATAAATCAGTATCTAAAAATTATCTATTAATGTTAATTATTAATGTTTGGACTAATAAAAAAATTATTCTCTAAATTGATTTTTTAATTTACTTTAAGTCAATAAAATTAGTTATTTTCTAAGAATTTTTTATAATATTTATGATATTTTCGTCAATTTCTTAGTAATATTTTTCCTGTTATTACATGGGACATGAATAAGAAACTACATAAATCATTCAATGCTATCTTATTCTATAAGACATGAAATAAAATTTCACGTCAACTTATATATGTGTAATTTGATAGAAATGTTTACTTTTAGATTATAGTAATTATAGACACAAGAAATTTAATATATATATATATATATATATATATATTTATATATTTATATATTTTTCTATATTATGTATGTGAGTACAATTTAATTTATACATATAATTATGTGTGCATAAAAATTAGAATACTCCAAATACTCTATTTAATATATATATATATATATATATATATATATATATATATATATATATAATTTGTGAATATAATTTTCATAGATTGTTTCTTAAATACAAACTTTAAGATCTTTATATATATATATATATATATATATATAACAAAATTATCACAAATTACAATATATATATATATATATATATATATATATATATATATATATATATATATATATATATATATATATATAACCAAACAAATTTAAAATAAATAAGCGTCACTACAAAAATAATTATTTTTAGTGGGGATTATATTTGGCGTTTCTGGGGGTTTTAACCCCCACTAATGATTTTACCAAGGGTTTGCAATTCCCCCGGAAGAGCAAGCGTAGCTAACAAATTACCGGAGGTTTTTAGCAACCCCTGGAACTAACACAACTTTACCGGAGGTTTCGAAAACCCCCGTTAATACCCGGGGTTTCGAAAACCCCTGGTAATGCATGGGGTTTCGAAAACCCCTACTAATGCTTGAGGTTTCGAAAACCCCCAGTAATATCTGGGGTTCTGAAAACCCCCAGTAATACATGGGGTTGAAAACCCCAAGTAATGCCTGGACTATAACCATATTTTCTATTCAAATAGTATCAATAGTGGACTAGCAATCATTGAACCCTGGTGGATTATATGCAATAATTAATGTATAGTTTGTTGATTAAATGTAACTAAACAATTATATTAGTCTTACATGTTCACAACCAATTACAATGACATGTCATATAATGTGCCACATTATATTAAGTGTTTATAAATTATAAGTGTGTAATTATCAGCGTACAACGTGATCATAATTTTATAGACCGAATAAATAATATTTTTCTATAATTTGTAAACTCAGTAGTAGTAGTAGGCATTAATATTTCTATCCATCATGTTTGGGATCAACAAATTTTCAACTGTAAAAAATATTTATGTCTAGAATAAGAAATAGAAAAATAAGTCATTGTCAACTAAAATTAAAAGACCTACACTATCTTTACATCATTACATTTACAAAAGAAGTTTCACCCAAAAGAAGATTCTGATACATGTATGCACCTGTAATAATACAAAACTTATATTAGTAATAATACAAAAAGTATTATGTAAGTAGCTGACTTTACTCATTCAAAAGAAACCAACATATATAATGAACAATCAAAGTCATTAAAATTAAAATATAGAATCCTTCATAATTTCGCATTAATTATTTTAATAATATAGAATCATTTCTTTCTCAAACAAGTTATATATTATTCGTCTTACATCTATAAATATTATAAAAGGTCACAACAGTATAGTTATACACACATTAGTGTATTAGATGTAAAATATTTTTCACAAGACTTACCGAAATGTCACTTATAGAAGCATCAAACAGCTCATCTGCCAAATACAACATTCCTGTCAGCCAGCCTAATAAAAAAAAATACCAATAAAAAAAATAAAACTTTGAAAAGATATATCTAAATCAAGTGAGGCTCTACAAATATATCAATCCAAGCATCGCACTTATATTAACCTGCACTATCCAAATTCATCCATCAAATCAATTACTTTGACTCATAAAGTTAGATACACTTTCATGTATTTTTCTCAAATGTTAGAAACAAGAGTTAGATCGACATTATTTACCTTGGTTCCATTAGGGACAATGGTTCCATTAGGGACAAGAATCTGTAGGATTCTTGAGGTGCATATATGAATGTTAAAATATAAATACTATTTTGTACCAAAAGAACATAAGTGGTATGTGGGGATTGGACAATTATTTAAGGCATGTTTTTATGGCTATCACAAAATTTGCATATTTATCAAGGGCCACCACCAAGTATTGTATTGTCCTTGATCTCCCTGCATTGCATCACTTCAGACTTTGCAATTAGAAAACTATCTCAATTATCAAAAAATTCCAAAATCATATAACAACATAAGACACCTAATAAGCTACTTAGTAAAAGATGAACTAAACCATTTCATCCTAGTCTTGAATTTTAACTAAGAAGACTAGTAGAGAAAATAGGAGAATAAAAGAGATCACCAAAGTACTGAGAGAATATAAGTGTTTCTTCATAGCATGATAGCTCATATGCAAGTATTCATTAATCACAAATGGTTTGATCAAATCATAAAGCTGAATTCTAATGACTAAGAAGCATTTAATTGACACGTAAAGATCATCCTATATCCCTTAGCAATACTATATTGTGATACACTTCTAGTTCACAAAAACCCAAACTATACTACCACATAGAAAAACCAAACTAAACATCATCATTCTACATTAGAAAAAGGTGAATATAACAGGAAGAAAAAAAAAGAACGGCGAAGAAGCAATTAAAAAGTCCATATTTTTAATAAATAAAAAAGAATACACTCATCAAATAAAACAATAAATTGTAAAGTAAGCAAACAATAACATAATGGTTATGGACACTACTATGATGTTTGTGGGAAGCAAGCATTGGGTGATATACACTCACCATTTGGTGAAATGAAGAATCAGTCAAATAAAGTAAGATAAATTCTTTAACTTCATCCAAGGAAAATCAATGAAGAATAATCATGAGAGTTGATTGGATTCGCTCTCTCTTCTCTCTTGCACTTTAATATATTTAACATATTGATTGGGCAGCAGCTGGAGAAGCATCCTGTAAAATTAATATATTTAACTCATTGATACCAATAGTGTTAAAAGACAAATGAAAAACTTAGCATTACCCCAATTTTTCTGTAAGCAGCTATAATTTCTTCAAGTGTTCTAAGTCTTGGCTTAACATCACCCTTATTGGTGCCATCTTCAAATAATTTCTCCCTATCTCATAACTTATCTACAACAGAAGGAAGAACCTCTTACCAGTCTTTGTAGTAAAAATGTGATAAATGTTTTGAAAGTGATTTACCTTAATAGTTTTCCAACCAGGGTCATTGTTCAACCTAAGATGAACATAGTAATGAAGTGCAATTAACAAGACAACCACAAATTCAGTTCCAGGAGTAATGACATTTGAATCCAAAGTATGTCCCTTAAACCTTGCTTCTTCAGCAACCTAAACACAAGAGAAAAGAAGGCAAATATGAACAAAATTATTAGGCACAAACAAAACCAAGTGATTTAAACATCTTTGTTGGAAGTTTAGAAAAGTAAAGGGGAGAAAGGAATGTGGAAAGAATCAAACAGTATTATCCTCTATATCAAACAGTTGACCACTTATGAAAGAATGATATTATATAGGTGGTAAGAAACTCTCTATAATTGATTCATTGAATTCCCTAAAACACAAAAATGGGAAAGAAAAAAAATTCTACCGACTGTTGACCTTTCTATGAGATAGAAGTATCACAAACTCTGACTACCTTCAACTGTGAATTGCTAAATATTCTGCATTGGAATAATATATTAAAACTTACATGGAATTGCTTCCTATCTAGCACACACGAAAATTTTTTGACCTCCTGGATTACAAATTGTAATTCATCTCTAGATTATTATAATAAAATACAACAAGTAATTGAGAACCTCACTGACTTGCAATGAATACACAACTTTCTACATGTGTCCAGGCGTAATACTATACAATATGATAATAGCATATAACTTAATTCTTGTCTTCATTATCACATATGTCCAGCTCTTTTCACCAAACAAAATCACAAAAATTAGCATAAAAACAAATGACCAGTTGTTATACAGTTACAGAGCCAATTGTAGTGAACGAACCTGTTATACAAGAATGTTCTCATGGTGAATGATAATAGTTTTGTCCCAGTTCCACTGGATCAAACAAATGTTCAAGCTCTTGACAGGTGCGTACACAATGTCTTGTTCAAAGATTAAACTCTTTTTCTCTTGCCACAGCTAGAAAGATGCAGAAATTCAGCTATGAGCACGTGAAGTAGTTTTGAACTAACAATTTCGGATGAATAAGCGAGCTAACATGTGAGAAATTGAGAGAGTGAAAAACAATTTCGGAAAACCAAAGAGGGAAAACGAAAAATCGGTACCAATTGAAACATTTGATTGAGAGACGAAGATCCTGAGTTTGATAGATGAAGATTTGTTGAGAGATGGATGACATTTTAGGGCACACGAGCACAGTGATATGAGTATAGGATATACTAAGAAGAGAGAAAAGTAAAAAAAATGAAGAGAAGGAAGTTACAGAAATTAGAAGAAAGAAAAGGAAAAAATAGGCGGGAATAAAATGCAAGGGAAATTTTCTGGGGTTTTTGAAAGAACCGCTTATATTTTTGGGGGTTTCGAAAACCTATGGGAGTCGTATCATTTATTGGAGGTTAGTGTAACCTCAAGAAATAAACCCCAAGTAAAATTAAATTTTGCTGTAGTGCGTGTAAATTTCATGTCATAAATATTTAAATGTTGAATTACATTTAAACTTCACTTTTTAATATAAATGGTATTAAAAATATTTAAAATATTATCTTAGAAATATTTATTATTTATTACTATTATCGTGTCAATCGTAATCAAATCGTTCATAAATATTTATTTTTATGTTTGAAAATGTATATGTATTAAGATGACGAAGTTTCCTACAAATCTCGTATCAATAATATATACAAGATATGCTTGAAGTACATGTGAATGTAAACTTTTACTGAAGTCGATTTTGTAAACTTAAAATATTAGGTTTAAGTCTATTTCTTTCTGATCAAACCGAACAATATTCAGTTATTAAACCCTTATGTTATGAGTTGAGTTGAAATTTCTACTAAAATTTTTAGAACAAAAATTTTAGAAAGAAATTGAGAATTGGCAAGTTGGTGGACAGGTATTTCAGTTATTTGGAAGATGTGGATGATGTAGAAGCACATGGTATTGTGAAACTTATAAAGGAGTTCATGCATATATCTGGGGAGTTTGTTCCCTCAGATTTGATTCCAGTTCTTGGATGGTTTGGGGTGCAAGGGAAAGTGCTGAAATCCATGAAACGAATTGCAAAAGATTTGGACAACCTTGTGGGAGGTTGGGTTGAAGAACATAAGAAAATTGATTCCCTCAATAACAAGTCATTGGACAAACATGATTTCATTGATGTAATGCTCTCTGCTATTCAAGATGATCCTCTCTCTCATCATGACCGTGATACTATCATCAAAGCTAATGTTGCGGTAAGCCTTTTATAACTAATTAGGGTTTCTTTTTTTTCTGTTTCTATAATCTATTATAGTTTGTTTTCTAATAAATTATTCATTTTAATTTTTATCCTGAAAACACTACCTAAGTTAGATACTAGGGATGACAATATAGGTCAGACCAAGTCATTACAACTTGGTCCGCATTAAGTCTGCACATTATGGACCAGGTTGACCCATCCTGCAGAGAAGTTGTGGGCTTAAAAACGTGATTTGTCCTGCATACTTGTGGGCCTACGGGCTAGCCCGCATATTTGGACATCTTGACTTAAAAAAAAGAAGAGTCTTAGACGTCATAATTTTATATTTGAAGTATCAAGACAATTCAATAAAACGAACTTGAAGCATGGAAATAGTTCAATATAACAAATCAAAATAGTCCATAATATTTAGAACATCATAATTTTAATATTTGGAGCACCAAAACATTCAAATAAACCAAGTCCTAGAGCATCAACAACATTATAATAGTCCAATAAAACAAGTTTTCAACCATCGAAACAAGTCTAATAAAAAACACAAAACATGAACTTGCTACTAAGTTAGGGTGAGAGGTGTTAGGTTATGTGAGATGAAAGCCAATCGTGCGAGCCACGGGTTATGCAGGTCGAGCTTTAGTAGGCCTGCAGGTTCATTATCTTGACCCGCCTGCATATTTTTAGCGAGCTTGCGGGTCGACCCACCGAGTCAAGCCCATATTGTCATCCCTATTAGATACCGAAAGAAACAATATTTCCAAAGTTTTTTTCTTAACTTTCTGACATAATGTTTTCACATATTTTTAAAGCAAATGGAAGAGAAAAAACAAAATTGGTTTAATATACATAAGTCTAACTCTACAAGAAACTCTCTTATTAGTGATCAATTTTAGGAATAAAAAATAATTAGTTACTATAGTGACCAATTTAAATACTAATTTATAAACTGAAAATTATTGGTAACAAAAATAGTTTCTGAATTGATCCCTAAATTGGTCATTAATTATGGTGAATTAATCTCTAAATTAGTCACTAACATTAGCTACCAAGGTTTTAGCTACGAAACGAATTGGTTTCTAGATTTGTCCTATTAGAGATCCATTTAAATACAAATTTAAAAAATAATTTATTTTGTAGTTAAAACCTTGGTAGCTAATATTAGTGGTCAATTTAAAGACCAATTCACTATAGTGGTTAATTTAGAGACCAATTTAGAAACTATTTTAGTTACCAATAACTTTTTGTTTATAAATTAATATCTAAATTGATCATTATAGTAACTTTTTTTTACTGAAATTGGTCGCTAATAAAATAAAATATAGTGTAATAGTTATACATAACTCCCCTATTAAAACATTGAACATGTAGATTTTGCACTCTTATATAAGTACAAATTACTATGGATAAGATTTTAAAATAAGTATTATAAATAGATAAATTTATCACTAATGATTAATGTTTCATGGTAGAGTACTTTCTCAAGAAAGAAAACAAGTAATGGGAAAATTTTCTTTGCCTGGAATGAAAAGATTTTAGTAGTGGATGTAAAGTGTATTTAGTAGAGAAAAGACCTGCCCCACTAAAATCCAAAAATGAATAGAAAAGGAATTTAACAAGATAGGTTCTTTCACCTTCATAAATTTCTCACTCCAGCCCTCATATAAAATAATTCCGTGTTTTTTTTTTCAAATTATACGAAAATTATTTCCAAAAATTAAAAATCACTTTTGGATTGTATAATTTAAAAATTATTTATCACAAAATATATTTCCTAATATAGTTTGTAAGTCAAAAAATTTTTAGATTATAAATTTAAAAAAAAAAATCTTAATCTTTTTTATTTTTGGGTGGGAGAAGAAATTGACGGGTGCAGGAAGTAATTGTCCCAAAGTGTCATTTAACAAACAAGTAAAGGAGCTGGTCCACCAGCCCATTAACCAGTTTTTATTTTCTTTTATATTTTCTTTCAAAAATATGCTACATGTATAAAATATTAACATTAATATATATATATATATATATATATATACATATATATATATATATATATATATATATATATATATATAATAAATTATATTTTTATTATATTATCTAAAGAATATAGTCTAAAATTATAAACCCTTAGACACAGTCAAATGATTCAACATGTAAAAATAATACTTCTATTGACTTGTATTAGTAAAAAGTACCAATTAAATATATTTTGAATAATATTTCTACTGAGGAAGTGAATTTTCATATTTAGAATCTAATGTTAGCGGGATCAGACACGACATCAACCGCAATGACATGGATACTGACGATGTTGGTGAAGAACCCAGAGGTGTTGCAGCGAGCACAGGAAGAGATTGAAGACGAAGTGGGAAGGGAGAGAAAGGTGGAAGCAAGTGACATAAAAAACCTAATTTATCTGCAAGCAATCGTGAAGGAAACGCTGAGGCTATACCCTCCAGGGCCTCTGCTGGTGCCCCACGAGGCTACACAAGACTGCTACATTCAAGGGTATCATGTACCCAAAGGCACACGTGTGTTTGCGAACGTGTGGAAGCTTCACAGAGATCCTAGTGTCTGGTCGGAGGCTGAGAAGTTTTCACCGGAGAGGTTTGTGAATGAGCATGGAGAAGTTGTTGATGAAGGTCATCAGCATTTTGAGTATTTGCCCTTTGGGTCAGGGAGAAGGGCTTGCCCTGGTTCAACTTTTGCAACACAGGTTACTCTCATTACGATTGCTCGTTTGCTTCAGGCCTTTCGTTTGGAGGTGCCTGTGGATGAACCTGTTGATTTGGAAGAAGGGTTGGGCATCACCTTGCCCAAGATCAACCCTTTGCAGATTCTCTTGAGCTCTAGGTTACCTAATCAGTTTTATAACTCAGACAAATTGTAGACAGAACAAATGCAATATCAAACTTCTTGTGTCATAATATACCATAATATCAGTTTTACATCTATTTATATATTGTAAATTGATTTTATTTTTAGTCGATGTGAAACTTTCAACACAATATTTCACACCGAAGCATATAGATCTAGTGCGTGAAATTAGACATTAATGAGTAGTCCGACATTAACTAGATAACAGAGTTGAATAATAGACTCAACAACTACAAATAATTAAATTTTGCTGAGAGGCTCTAATCATGATTCTGATACCATGTTAAAATGAAAATTTTAAGTTTAACTCAACCTTATAAAGTCGACTAGTAAGATGAGATTTACACCCACTGATATAATATAAATTGGTCTTGTCTCTAATTGAAGTGAGACTTCTAACAATTTTGACATCCATTGGTAACTTTATGTTTGTCTGTATAAAAGGAGTACCCCTATAGAGAGGTCTAGTAAGAAACTATTTAGAATAGATAGTTGTTAAAACAAGCAAAGATATATTAGCGCTTCTTGGCAGAAATATATGTTAAATATGAGCAATATTAAATCGTTGGTTAAAATACTCACTTGATCTTCGATTTTGTACCAAAATCTCATATAGGTCCTCAAATTTGTGTTTAGTCTCAATTAGATCCATATTTTAGAAAATGTGTAACAATTAGGTTCTTTCTATTGGTATGATACTAACAACGTGAAGTATGTACCATGCGTCAACTCTTCTTTTTTTGGATTTTTTAATTTTTTATTTCTTTTTTCATTTTTTAATTTAATTTTTTAAAATTATTTTTGCCACGTGTCACGTCACAAGTCATTGTCTGAATCTCAATTTGGTCCCCATATTTGTTATAGTTAAATATGTTTTTGATCCCTTAACTTGCAGTGAATATTAGAATTAGTCTTTTTTCAAAACTTTGGCTCAATTTAATCCCCCAACTTTATAAATATATGGATATAGTCTTTTAAACCGATTTTTGTTAAGTTTATTTAACATTTCATGTATTTCACAATAACATTTAATTTGTTTACACTTTAACACATTCTTGCTTAAATATTAGCCCCTCTTTCTTATTAAGGTAATCATAAATGATTGTCCAAATCTTAAGAAATTGGACCACAGGGGTCTCTCTCACCTCTCCTCTCGTAGAAATTTATTCTTGATAATTGTCCTATGCTCCAATGCTTGCTAGAAGAGGGTCTGTGGAATCCATTTTAGAACTCAGAACTAAACATTGTTCGTTACTCAAACAACATTTCAAGAAGCAAGAAGGTGTAGAGTAGGAAAAGATCGCTCACATTAAAACTATATGGGTTGATAGAGAACAAGTAAACATGTAATACGAAGCACATATTGGAAATTACTAAGACACAATTGAAACAAATTAAAAGGGGAATTCTGAATAATGAAATCACTATATATGACCAGTAGCAACTTCTTGATTTCAACAACGATAAGAATTTGGAAAGATAATCAAAAAAATAAGAATAATTAGAAACAGAGTATTTGAGAGAGAATTTCAAAAGGAATATCATACCACACTATATGCCCTATCAAGTACAAAATCCTTGTATCTTTTTGTTTTGCTTCACACTTTTCCTTCTTTCCCCATCTTCCATATCACTTTTACCTAACTATTTTGCATAACAAAATTTTTCTCCTCATCCAGCTCAGTATTATTTTGTGTGTGCTTTACACTCATACACATTTTCATTAGGTGCCAATTTTTCACTCTCTCTTTGAAGTATTTGAAATACAATCTTATCTTATTTAGTTCAAATATTTTAATAACCACTTTTTGCAAGCATCAACTTTTCATCTTTTTAATGTCTTATTATCGGTATTCTCTTTTGAAGTTGAATGGCAATCCTCATATTTAAGTAACATGGAAAATGGTGAAGGGGAGAGAGTGTGGAAGTTCTGGCAGCAATGTTATAGTGTGTAGTTGGGGGTGGACATGGTTTCCTCCATTTACTTGTTAGTTAAAGTTGTTTTCTCACTCATTCTCACAATGTCATTTGATGCATTGTAAAAAATGTACAACTCTTTTTCTATCAAGATTATGAACACTACTTTTATATGGAATTTATTAAAAAATAAATTTTTTTCTTCAAAATCATTTATAATGAAATTCTAAAGGCTCTATTAAGCTATATGATTCTTGGTAATTAGCAAACAATTATGCTTTAAATTCACAATTAGTAAGCAGATATCTAATCTAATATACAAATGAGAACCTAACAATCCGAAGGTTTTGAATATTTTATTATTTTGTCAACCAAAGCATTCAATTTTTTTGACCACAAACAGAAAAATGCGTATGTGGCATTTGTTTTTTGTTGAAACAAAACCAGTCTCACCTCTCTCTCTTACTCTTAGCCTCCTCTGTTCATCTCATTCTCTCAAACTTTTCTTCTTCTCTCTTACTCCATCACTCTGTCTTTTTCTCTCTTCTTCTCCGTTGCATGGGTCTTTTACTCTCAGATTCATGACCACCGTGACCAATAACAAAAAGGTACAACTTTTCTGCGTTTTTTCGTTCTTCTACCATATCTAACTTTTTTTTTGTGTTATCTGTTGGATGGGTGTTTTGCTTTCAAATTTACTTTTTGTTGTATATTGTTCGATGGAATTTTCTTCTCAAAATCTACTTATTTTTGTATATTTTTTCTGTGTTGGTATGATATTTTGCTCTCAGATCTACTTTTCTTTGGGTTGATGTTTTGCTTTGAGATTCTTGAGCTCCTTGACGAATACAAAAAATGTAACATCTTTTCAATTTTTTTTCGTTCTTCTACCATCTTCTCAGATCTACTTTTTTTTGTATTATTTTTGTGTTTGATAGATGTTTTTCTCTTAGATGAATGTTTTGCTTTCAGGTCTACTTTTCTTTGTTGATGAGATGTGTTGGATCGATTTTTTTTTGTCTCAGATATACTTTTCTTTGTTGTATTTCTCTGTTTTATGGGTGTTTTGTTCTCAGATTTACTTTGTTGTGCGTTTTTCGTACTTTTGGATGGGTATTTTGGTCTCATATCTATTTTTCTTTGTTGAAATTCTATGTTGGGTCGATGTCAAAAAAGGTAACAACTTTTTTTGTTATGTTTCATTTTTGTTCTTATTTTCCTCTATTTTGTTTACTTCTACCATCACTACTAAAAAAATTCATATTTCCTGCCAATTTTGTTTGGAAAATTTTTTCGTATGAAATACTTGCAAATTTTGTTGTGAAAAAAAATTTGCAAATTGCTACCAATTTTCTTGCAAAATATTTTGTATAAAACACTTTTTGCAACAAATTTTGTAGAAAACACTTGCAAATTTTATAATTTTGTAGGAAATGATTACCCACGAAGGAATTACCTACCAATTAAAATTCTTAGAAAAAATGGCAAAAAAAAGTCTTTTCTTGCAAATTTTTTTAGCAAATTTGCAAAAAAAATCCTATGTAATATGAGAATTTCTGGTAGTGCATATTTAACTACTCTTTTTTGTTGTATTTATCTGTTAGATGATATTTTGCTCTCAGATTAATCAATATGGTTTAGAACACCAGAAAGGTAAGAACTTCTCTTATTCTACCATATTTGACGTGATATGTAACTATTTTTGTTTTTATTATTCTTCTGTTGGATCAATATTTTTCGTTGAGATTCATTATTTGATTTAAGTTTGCCAAAAAAGTTTAATGCTTTTCTTCTTCTGTATGATTTTGTCTTCTTCATTTGATTTCTTTGTATGATTTAGTTGTTGGATCAATTTTTTTTTGTAAGATTCATTATCTGATTGAGGTAGGGACATCCATGAATCTTTTATGCGAAATGGTTCAATGAACTCATTGAAAAATAACAAAAAGATGAAATATGTTTAGTCAATAGTTATTTGCGAAATGGTTTACATTTTTTAAATGATTTAACTACTGGATCAATGTTTTTTTTGTGAGATTCATTATCTAATTGAGTCAGGCACATCTATGAAGATTTTATGCGAAATGGTTCAATGAACTCATTGAAGAACAATAAAAAGGTGAGATCTGTTCATTGAATAATTATCTGCGAAATGGTTTACATTTTTTAAAACTTCATTCATTTTTGTTAATTAACAGAGTTCATTAACATGATTCACTCTTCAAAGTTTTATTTTTCAATATTATCAATACTTTATTTTTTTAATGACTTTTCAATATTTTTCAACATTATTTTATATATAATACTGAATTTAATTATTTACTTGGCAAGTACATGCACTTAATTTGAACCATCATGATCTATAGGTGTGACTTTTGGCATAACTATACCTATCGTTATACACACACACACACACACACACACACACACACACATATATATATATATATATATATATATATATATATATTTCTCAATATATATAATTATAATATTTAATTATTTTCTGATATCATTTTTTTGTTATATAACATTAAATGAAATTATTTACTTCCTAATGACATGCATTAAATTTGAACCATCATGAGAAGCGGTTCTGATTTGTTGGAATACCTATCTTTATTGTTTTGTCTTTGTATTATATATACTCCTAATGTTTATCAATTTTGTACTTCTTCATTATCCATGTTCTTCTGTCTGCCTAATCTTCTTCTCTCTTACCAATCTTCTTCTATTACAAATCTTCTTCTCTAACCAATATTCTTTTGTTACCAAACATTTTGTAACACTCTATTCAACATGGAACCAATCCAATCTCCACAATCCATACATTATGTTGAAGTTATTATAGGATTCATTACGATGTTCATCCAAGGCCAGATGCTTATCTTTTTTAATTACATTATCATTTTTACCATCGATATGCTTTTGAATAGTTTTGAATTTTTTTCTTTTACAAGGCATTTGGACACATTGATCAAATTTTCCTAATATGTATTCGGAATGAGATCGGTTCACAGTGGACCATCGTTGATGACGACCCCTAATGTTCACTAGGTTACATACAACATGGATATTCATAATCCAATGATTACCCAAGGGTGGGAATCTTTAAGATCTTTTTATGGTAGTAAGTCAGACAAAATATTTGTGTGTTATTCTATGTTGGAAATTGTTGTTTTAGAATCTACTTCTCTAGACGTTCTGTAGACTTTCAAATCCAATCCAACTTCCTAAATAATATTGCCATCCGTCGTTCCTTGATTGTGTCAAGTTTAATTCACTTCAAAGTTAAACCTACCCAATATTCACTTCAAAGTTAAACCTACCCAATATTATTATGTTTTTTTTGTCTTTATGCAGTATTTGAAAAAAGACTTTGCAAATTATTATTGCAATAGTGGACTTTCAAGTGTTGTGCTCCATGGACCGTTAGGAGAAGTCCAAAGTAAGTTGCTTATAACACCAACATCCGTCAAGATAGGAACTGGGTGGAAGAATTTTTGTGCACTTCATCATCTATTCGTGGAGTTCTACTTTGATTTGTTCTTCGAAGTTGAAACTGAAAGACCTAACACTCATGTCAAAGTCTTATATAATTTACATATATTTTAATATATGTACTTTTTAAATCGAACTTCTAATGTATGTGCTTTATTCTCATGTATATTTTAATATATTTTGTTTTCTTTGATGTCATATAAATCTCGTGTAACGCCTCATTTAATAATTAAACTCAATTAAATGAAAACGTCACACAATATAATATAATGAGCGAAGATTCGGAGTATGATGTCACTCCACATAATTATCCAAAAGTATTTAGAGGAAACCAAGGCACACCAAGATGGCAATACAGAACCAAGAGCAAGAATTGACAATAAACGCTTAATATTCAAAAACAAGGTAATACATGGGCCATGACCCTAAATAAAACTCGGAGAAACGAAGACCATCCCAAAGGAGCTAAGCAGCGGAATCATCACTTCCTTGTTGACCTCGAGTACCTCTCGCATCTGCTCACATCAATAAATTGATGATCATCGCAAAAGGAGAAAGACCACACACAAAGCAATCAAACAAAGGATTCATCATACAATGATATACATTTTCACAGTCATGTATACATACATCATCCAATCATGTTATGATTTTCAAACAATACACTAAGACTCACAATGCGACTCATCCGGATACATATAATTAGTCGGATTCAGCGGATGCTTGCACTTGTGGTGGACTTCCCTGCTCTACCGAGCTAATTGTTACAGTGTCTCATCCCCCCACACACACGGTTAACCTTTAATGAGTTCCAGGCCTCCTACTACTTTCACCACTAGAGTCAGTACGCTCTATGTGAGACTAACTAACTCTCTAGAATGTTAGGATGCAACCTTACCTTGAATCCTTACTAAATTATATAGATAGGGCACCACCATGAACTCCCACTAACAGGGGTCATGGAATTACGTTCCTCTGTATGCAACCTCTAGAATATCCCATGCTTCCTTTGAAGATGCAATGTTTGCAATCTTCTCGAAGCCTGACTCGTCCACAACATTGTACAAAAAATACAAAGCTGACTTATCTTTCACTCGCGTCTTCTTCAACACGGCAATCTAGGCCACCGTTTGATTTGCATCCTCTACGGGTTCTTCGTATCCGCTCTCCATTATATCCTAAATATCTTGGGATCCTAGAAGGGTCTTCATTTGTAGACACCAATTATCATAATTGGTTTTCTTCGTCAATTGCGACACTGTCATACCATTCACAACTTTTTCCATCTCTCCTCTTTTTTCTTTCTCCTAAAGCACTCAAGCGCATACTTTTCTCTCTCTCTCTTTCTCTTTCTTTCTCTCTCTCTCTCTCTCTCTCTCTCTCTCTCTTCACTCGGTACTCAGAGCATAAAGCTCTAATACCATTTTGTTGGAAAAAACTCACACATACTAAAAGAATATGCAATGTAACTCAATGTGGTGTTTTTCATTGATGGAGAATGCACTTTTATATAAACAATTACAAACCAAACTAAATGTTAACCTAATCTAATCTTATCTAATACCCCATATTATCAAACTAAATCTTATATACTCCAACTAACTAAAATAACAACTAACTTAAATCTAATTAACTAAATATAAAATACCCTATCACTTTGCTAAATAAAAACAACTCTATAATCTAAAACATAATCTAAATATTATCGAACAAAATTAAAGATTATCCAACAAAACTACCCCATAATCTTAAAAATTTTTTCTTCTCTCGTCCCGAACAATCTTCTATCTCCATAGTCGACTTGCTTTTCTCTTTAAGCGACTTGATCTTCTCTTTGTCCGACTTGATCTTCTCTTTGACCTACTTCATCTTAACCTTGGCTGACTTACCCTTTGTTGGGTTCTTTGTGGTCTTTGTGGCCGACTTGCCATTAACTGGGTTCCTTTGAATAGGCCGAGCTCTCTCTAAGAGATCGGACAATTGCCACGCCTTCTTCAGACCAAACTCATCATCTATTTCAAGTCGCCACTTCTCATCTTGCACCTCCAGTATAACTCTCAGATCCTTCTCGGCATGCAACTGCTCTTCTTGTTCAAGATTCGAGCTAACCACAATCCACGTTGAGCTATCCGAGCTACCTAGGTTTCCTGCTAAGCTTTCTGAGATGTTCACTTGCTCCCTCAAATGATATGGGCACTCCACTTGCTCCACCAACTTAATCAAGTTATCCAGACTTCCCACCGAGCTAACTAAGTTGGCCTCATGCTCCATCAAACTCTCCACATGCTCCATCGAGTTGTTTAAGATCTCCACACTCTCTGCTAAGTTTTCCGAGATATCCACACGACTTGACGACCTCTCCATGCTACTAGTTTGATTTATGACACTCAACCTTCTTGTCGGCTTCTCCACTTGCTTGTGCTCATCCCTCGAGCTACATCCCATCATTAAAAACACTGCTTCTTCTTCAACTTCTTCGGCAAGATTGGTTGTCACTTCTCTTTCTGATCGCACTACTTTAATTTGCTTACATGTCTCTTTCTTCACCAATTCGTTTTGAACAGATCCCATGTTGCCTTCACTGTCCACACGTTTCAAACACCTTTTCTGCAGGATACTCAACTCCAATTTGTACATCCAGTTTTTCTCCTTTTCTACCCGGGCTGCTAGTCGACCATGCTTGTCCTTCAAGTATAGTACCTGGTTCTTTATCATAATCGAGTTTCCTTTCTCCACTATCCGACCTATGCTAAAAATATTACTCTTCAACTCAAGAACATAGTAGACATCCCTAATTTCTCCAACCAGTCCATCCTTCTGCATGTGTCGGATTGTTCCACACCCTTTAATCACCATCTTGGAATCATCTCCACATGACACTAATCCGACCTCCACCTTGGTGAGTACGCTGAAGAAACTCTCATCTCCACACATGTGATTACTCGCTCCTGTGTCCAAATACCAAACCGAGTTTAAACAACCTGGACTAAGCTCGTCACCTGATCTCCTTTCCTTCACACGACCTGAATGCCACTCAACTTCTGATTCACCACTCTGGAGTTTGGCATCTGAGCTTTGCCTCATCATTAAAATCCCTATATCTTCCTCATCATATTCCTCTGTGAGAAGATTTTTCTCTCTTTTTTTCCGATTGACAATATTTTGTTATATGACCGATCTTGCCACAGTTGTAGCAACATGCCGATCTACATTCTCTTGCGTAATGGCCATACTTGCCACACCTAAAGCATTCCACTTCTGACTTTGACCAATCTCTTTGGCCCCTTTCTTGACCACGACCATGACAATTCTGCTGCCTGGTTTGATTTGTGCTCTCTTCAACATCATCTCGGTCACATCCACCTCGACCTTGTCTACCTCGACCTCGGCCACCTCGTCCTCTGCCTCCAGGACCTCGGCTCTAAGTATTCCGAGTTTCATCCAAATCAAGTTGCGCCTTTAGTGCTTGATCACGGGGTTCATGCTTCTTCCTTCTCCTTTGTTCATGGGCCTCCAATGACTCGACAAGTTCGTCCACAGAGAGAACTAGCAGGTCCTTCGACTCCTCGATGGCGCATACAATGCACTCAAAATCATTTGTCAATGATCTCAAGATTTTCTCCATAACCCGGCTTGCTGGCATTGCTTCTCCATTCTTGCCGAGTTGGTTGGCCACCTTCTCTACCCGAGTTATGTACTCGGTTACCTGCTCTTTCTCTTCCATCTTCAGCCCTTCAAACTTTCCTCTGAGAGCTTGAAGTCGGACTTGTCTGACCCGATCGTTCCCTCTGTATGCAACCTCCAAAATATCCCATGCTTCCTTTGAAGATGCAACGTTTGCAATCTTCTCGAAGCTTGACTCATCCACAACATTGTACAAAAAATACAAAGCCGACTTATCTTTCACTCGCGTCTTCTTCAACACGGCAATCTAGGCCACCGTTTGATTTGCATCCTCCGCGGGTTCTTCGTATCCGCTCTCCACTATATCCTAAATATCTTGGGATCCCAGAAGGGTCTTCATCTGTAGACACCAATTATCATAATTGGTTTTCTTCGTCAATTGCGGCATTGTCATACCATTCACAACTTTTGTCGTCTCTCCTCTTTTTTCTTTCTCCTAAAAGCACTGAAGCGCACACTTCTCTCTCTCTCTCTTCACTCGGTACTCAGAGCATAAAGCTCTAATACCATTTTGTTGGAAAAAACTCATACATACTAAAAGAATATGCAATGTAACTCAATGTGGTGTTTCTCATTAATGGAGAATGCACTATTATATAGCCAATTACAAACCAAATAATAACAAACCAAACTAAATCTTAACCTAATCTAATCTTATCTAATACCCCATATTATCAAACTAAATCTTATATACTTCAACTAACTAAAATAACAACTAACTTAAATCTAATTAACCAAATATAAAATACCCTATCGCTTTGCTAAATAAAAACAACTCTATAATGTAAAACATAATCTAAATATTATCTAACCAAATTAAAGATTATCTAACAAAATTAAAGATTATCCAACATTATCTCTGTACAGTTTTTATGTTTTCTATTTGCAGGATATATTTATGAAAGAAATATTGTGCAGAAAATATCAACTATGAAATGTATCTGTTTCCATAATAGATCCATTATGTATAACAAAGCATGTCAACACAAAAGGTAAGCAAATACATTCATGGATATAGCAATAATCAGTAAACACTTCACAGTAGTCAACGACTAATATTTTGTAGCACTAAGTTAAACATAATAGTAAGGAAAGGTTGGAATGGAGGAAACCAAAAGACAAAGTCCAATGAAGATGCTTCTAGATGTAAGTTTGAATGCAATGAACAAGAAACATTCATATAAGATTACTTCATATATTTGCATTCTTCGTTAACATACATAGTTTTGTATAATAGTTCAACTATGAAGTTTTCATTTTTCACTTGCTCAAATGTGAGTTTGCTTTCAGACAACCAACAAGAGAAGACAATAAGAAAAATGAAATATACAAATAATGATGGTCAATGTAGCAACAAATCAGATTTGATATATGTATACATTGTTATTTAAATTTTAATAAACCGAAAGATTGAACCTGAATATTCATATTAATATAGGTTTTATCTTTTTTGGCAGAAAAAACCATTCACAACCACCAATTCATGAATAATATTCTATAGAGGAAACCATTAACTGAGTTGGATTTGAGTAAGTTGTTATTTTTCTTAAACATTTTTTGTTATGCAAATGAAGTTTTTTTATTTATTTCATACATTATGGAAAATAATTTGCAAATGTGGATAATCAAGTCAACAACTTTGAGAATATAAATGCAATATGTGGAATAAGTGATTGTAAGTGTTTTTTTTTCCTTCAAGAATAGACATCAAATTTGATTTATAAAATGACCACTTGACTTGAATGCAAATGCAGTTGTTGAAGATCACATACAAAACTGTGAAAGTGCTATAACTAACAATTTTAGTATTTATGAGAGAAACAACCAATACAACCACTCACAAAGTTCAATTTTTAATCCATCAAATATGCCAATCAGTTTTATGTTTATTTACATATTATAATTTATGAAAGTTAACTTATTTTCAATTACGAACATTATGTATACTGAAATACAGTTGTCCAGAGTACTATACTTCAAAGTAATTCAAGTTCTAATGACAATAGTAAGCGTAATGATACTAACCAAATAATAACATATTTTGCAGGTTAGTCAAGTTTAGCAAACATATTATTTATTGTTTTATAATTATTATATATCTATTATAAGGTTCTACTAAAAGCTACTTTGCAAGGTGGAAGTTCTAAATGTTTAAATTCCTATTTTGTTGTATCTAAGAAGAAGTCTGTTAAATATCCTTTTAATATCCATAATAATATAGGTTTTATATTTTTTGGCAAATTCATGAAGAAGATTCTATAGAGGAAACCATTAATTGAGTTGCTTTTGAGTAAGTAATTATTTTTCTTGAACAAAAATTGTTATGTAAATAAGTTGTTTTGTTTATTGTCATAAGTTATTGAAAATTATTTGCAGATGTCGATAATGAAGTCAATAACTTTGACAATGTAAATATGTAGAACAAGTCATGGTAAGTGTTCTTTGTTTGTTCTTCACAAATACATATGCAATTTGGTTATAAAATGACGTCAATTCAATGCAAATGTAGTAGTTGAAAATCACATACAAAGTTGTGGAAGTTCTATCAATAAAATTGTTCAACTTTCTAATAGTAACAACCACTGCAACTTCTCACCAAGTGGAATTTTTATGCCATCAAATTTCCCCAGTGGTTGTATGTTTATATACATATTGTCATCTTCTAAAGTTAACTTTATTTCAATTACTAACAATTTGAATACTCAATAAATAACATATTCTGAATGTTAGTCAAGTTTAACAAAAATATTATTTATTGTTTGATAATTATTATATAATTGAAAAAAAGGTATATGAAAAAACCCATGTGTTGCACGAGTAGAAAGACTAGTATTATACATGGCTAACTCTCCAATTTGTAACTACATGTTATTTTTTTATTCTTGGTTTTCTGTATGTTTAACAATCTAAATTGCTTTCTTAAGAGGTAATTATTGTTTAATTTATATTGATTGGCCTTATTATACCGAATCACTACACACAACTTTTGGAACGATTTAAGAATCACTAATCATTAATGAAAACACAAATCTAAGCATGTGATGTTAATTGCAAGGCTCTAGTACTTGTTACTTTACAAATGCTCCAACAACTTGAATCTATTTTTTATAATAGACTACTGGGTATCAAATGCTGGTCTAAAGGAAGCATTTAGACTAAATTTAGGAATGTTAAATTTCAAAAGCAATATGATATATCAAATTGATTTTTGTGAATATTGATACCAACTAAAAGCAACATAGAATTTAGTTCTTTGAAAAGATTGCTAATAGTACCTTAACACTCTAGCCAGCATAATACATTGAATTTCTTTGCATTGACAGTTATGGAATATATCAAAAAATAAAAATAACTATGAAACCACTTCAAGGAAAAGAGGGGGGCATGGGTTGTGCATTTCTAAGCTACGGTGTAAGTGTTTCTATAGTGGTTGTGGAGTGAGAAAAAACTTATGGGGAAGAAAGTGTCTCATTATACTGCGAATTTATGGTGTGTGGTTGCATTTTTTTTTTCTTAAAAAGAGTGACGTGATATAGTACTAATGAGATTGAATTAGCAGCATAACACCTTTCTAAGGCCAATCTATTGGGTAAGAGCAAACTCTCAAAAGTCTATAAAGGTGTTCATAGAGACAGTTCTCTGGTGGTTGATGAATATTACAAGCATTAGCTTGACTTGCTGCAAAACCAAGGAAGATGAATTTTTGAAGTGGTTGATCCTATTAACCACTATAAGACATGAAAATATTATCAAGATGAAAGGTTTTTGTTACTCAAGGTGCAGAGGTGAATGGTATTTTGTCTATGATTTTGACACCATGGTTAATATATCTCAATATCTTGACAAGGAAGATGGAAGTGACAATGTACTTGAATGGTCCAAGAGGATTTCTATCATCACGAGTATAGCAAAAACTTAGTTGATCACTCTTCTCCCATTTCTTCATCAGATGCTACTCTAGATAATGTATACTTTATTTTACAATGAAAGCAATGAAGTTTTAACAAGGGAACTCATGCAAACTATTTGAACTCTAGACAATATTACTAAGTAATGCAGAACCATCATGGTAACCACGACTAATTTTCTCATCATGATCTAGACTAATATGTAGATGATATGTAATCAAGTGGTAACTATTTCATTTTATTATGGTTTATTGTTTTTGTATAGGATATATCTAATGGAAACTTTTGTTTATGGTGAAATAGCCAACAATCTCCCAACTCATTCACCTTTATCCTAAAAATTTTTTCCATCCAAATCTACTTTAAAACTAACAAACTAAACGGCTAAGGAATAGACCCATATACCCCTACTTAATTTTTTTACAACTGTCCAAATAAATGGTTTTCAAGTCATTCCATTTTTATTGTTTTGTTTATGCCCATTATATTATTTGAACAAATGTTCTCAGTCATGGTTTTTTAGTCATTGTATTGGTGGCATTACTTTACTAATGTACCTTTGCTTTTGTTTTGAAGATGTGCATCTTTAATGGCAATTTTGTCTTTCCAGCATTCATTGATATGGTGCGGATACTGGAGCTAATGGATGTAATTGGGCTATCAGTTCAAATGTCTAAGAAAAGGGTTTCAAATGCAAATGGTTCTTCTCGCTTCTTTCCCATTATTTCTTTTCTTTGTTATGTGGTTCTGTATTTTCTCTTTTTCTTTCTTCTCTAGCTTTGTACCAACAAAACCCTAGATGAAAGATGTGATGAACAACGTTCTGTACTTATGAGGTTTGCATTGAAGGATTTAAAGGTTACAAACTTATATCATACAGTTATATGTTTCTTAACCCTGTTTCTTTAAGCATTATCATGGTTTTTCAATTATTTGCTTTTTGTTTATGGTTTTACTTGGTGTTTACATTTTGGATTGTAAGGCTTTCATCATAGAGGAAGAAAATGCTTTTCGGTTAATGATAAGGTCAATCTTAGGGTTTGTGGTTTTGTTTGGTTTTGTTGGTATATTTTTTAGGATTCTTATCTATTTTTGTTTAGCATTTGAGGATTTATTTTCTTAATTTCTCTTATGCTTTTAATCCTTGTTGCCAATTTTAGTTAGTTTATGGTTTATATTCATAATTTTGAAGGGTTTACAAATCACAATCTATACTTTTTTTATATGTTTTTCTTTATTCTAATTTTTCCCGGGTCTTACACCTAATGAGACAAGGCAATCACCTAGTGCCTTGGGCTTCTAGAGCTCACTATCAAGTGAGCATCCAACGATCTTAGAGTTACGCTTGGTGCTTTGGACCACTATAGCTCACTAACTTGAGTCCTATGAGTGGTGCCCAATGGTTCTTTGCAACCAGCCGACATTGTATTAGAGTTTTAACTCCTAAATTGACTTGAATAGATTGTTCAACTTGACTATCTATCCAACTTTAGTTCCTTCTTAGTTTTAAATACCTTATTTTAATTCAAAATAACCATCAAATAGATCAAATTAGACAATCTTAGCCTAGCCAAATCAATTTAGCTACACATATAACAATACGAAAACAACCCAAAAATGAATTTTCGAGTAATAAAATCACCATTCAATTCCATTGTTATACTCAAACACTTTATTGATATAATTTCACATTTCACATATCCTTTCATACCATATTATTTGCAATCACTTCATATTGCTCATCACAGTTAACTTCCCAATCAAACAAAACCAAAGTAGACAAAGAAAATTACTATTAGTTTCTCTTAGTTACTCCTTAGAGTTCTATTTGTCACAAGATGGCCTAAGTAGACAAAGAAAACCCTGATCAAAATCTAAACATAACACCATGATCACAAATCCACAAAGATTCAATTTGAGCACATTTGAGCATTTGAGCCACATGCATTGAAATGGAGCACACATGCAAGCTCAAAGAGCAAAACCACCTAAAAAAGGGTAAAAAGTTAACTTACTATGTTCTTCAATCTGATCGGGTAGATGTGTACAGATCTTCCCTAAGAGCATTCTTATGATTATTGATCTTCAAAAGGATAAAGATTGAGATTATAAATATATAGATAAGGTAGAAAAAAAGTTTAGAAAGAAATTCTAGAGAGATAGTGTTTTATAAAATGAAATTTAGTTTATAAAAAAATTATTCATAGTTTCAACCTTTTATTATTAAAATACTCTAATGTCATTTTTTAAAATTCACCACCATTCTTAGACCACCATTTTATAGGTTCTCATACTATAAAATTATAAAATTACAAAATTATAAAATTACAAGGACATATTGTGTTGCTCCACCATTGAGGCATGTTACTGTTGCATAGCTGCTGCCATAGCTTCTATTGCCCGCACAAGATCGGGCAGATCCGAGGTTGGTGGGGTTGGAGGTGGCCTAGGTGCCATAACTTCTGTTTACATAAAGAATAACCATCAACTTAACATGTAGACACTACTATATCCAAAAAAACAACGACCAGAGGAAGCTAAGCATACCCAACCTACAGATCCTAAAGGAGCTACAGCTCTGATACCAAAATGTAACATCTCATTTAATAGTCTAAACCATCAAACAAAACATTGCATATTTGATAGTTCAAAGCATAAAACCCAAAATATAAACAGTATGTTACAGTCATCCCACAAAAACTAGATAAATTGTTATACAATTTATATACACAACTAGCACTAGAGTTTTCAAAAGAGAAAACACAAGTCTAAACCAAAAACACTAGAATTTCCATAGAAACTCTACTATGCAGCATTTCATCCTCTTCCCTGCACGAGGCTAGCTACAAGATCTTCAACTGCTCACACCAATCAGGTGATCATGGCAAGAAATAACAGACACCAAAAACAAAAGAGACAAAAGAAGGGCAAGCTAATGATTTAAAAAGAAAACTTCAATCAATTCTATAGTTAATAACATACAACAGACACAAATAATCAATTAGTTTCACACAATTTAATAATCTAAGACCCAATTAATCCGGATTCAAGCATTGAGGTTGGATCTAGGCAGTTGTGCACTTGTAGTAGCATCTCATGCTCTGTAGAACGGCAAATACAAAGTAAAACTCTACCACATACAAGGTTAGACCGTTAACACCTATGGTCAAGGAAAAACCTCTAGGTTAGGACCTCTTGCTTCTCTCACCACATACCTCATTCCTCTCTACTTGAGAATTTGAATGGTTATTAGAGCGTCAGGATGAATTCCAAGACAATCCCTACCTCAATGCATACACTACCACAATCAGTGCTAATCCTCTTGGGTTAGCATCAACCAATCTCAACTCAATCTCATATAAGCAATCTCATATCATATACTCATCATTCATAATAATTAAAAAGCTTCTATAACTACAAAAATATCATTCAAATCACTTAAGAATGCAAGTTTCAATTTCGTACTTACTCGCCTAGCTAGTATCACTCGTTCATCCACTGGCCTATGCTCACCCAACTAGTAGCACTCGCCCACTGGTACAGGTATGGAATTTCCTCACTTGGAAATTCACCCAGTGAGTATCACTTGCCTAGCAACTGGCCTATGCTCGCCCAACTAGTCGCACTCGCCCAGCCACTAGTCCAAGTCTGGAATTTCCTAACTTGGAAATTTGCCCAACGAGTACTACTCGTCCAACGAGTCTGCGAATCTGCATAATTCTGCACATCAATGTTCTGTATAATTATGTAGATAAACTTACTCACCCAGCGAGTAAGCAAATCTATAAAATTCTACAGAAGCTGAATTAAACACAATTATACCTATTCAACCAATCCATACAATCTCAAAACCTCTACAAAGACCATTCGAGTATCACACATTAATTCTATCAAAATATTCACACAAATTGCATCCAATTGCACCTATAGCATACATTTATTCTCAAACAATAGATAAAACCTGAGTATTTATCGTTTTCAAACATCATATCCCAGTTCACATATCAAACACATCAGTCAATTATAGAATAATCATATAATAACATTCCTAACAGGTTTGTGAGACATGATAGATATTAGCTTCCCTTACCTGAGATACTATACAGATAGTTCACATAGAGTTCCAATACACCTCATCACCCGATAGAGTCCCCAACTCTCCCTAAGAACGAAAAAAACATGATCAAAGTGCATCAATAGAACCACTGATCGATGGAAAAACATAAGGAGAACTCATAAGACACATGCGGTCTAGAATCATCCGCATGCAAGGAGATTTAGACAAAATAAGAGAAAAGAGTAGAAAATCAACTTACTCTGTTTGAGAAATTGATCAGACAAAAACGTAGGGCATGTAGTAGGAATCCCCCTAGCGGTCTACGATCGTTGAACAGATGATTACAGGAGTCAAGAACTTAGAGAAAAGGCAGAGAGGACTTTAAAAACAGTTCTTAGAGAGATAAAGTGTTTATAACTAATGAAACTCATTTATTGGATTTCTATTTATATTTAAAACTTTTTAATAATAAAATAATCGAGTTCTATTATTTTAAACACTTACTGATTCTAAATTACTATTTTCTAGGTTCTCGCATATAACATTATAAAATCATAATAATAAAATTATATGATTATAAAATTATAAAATTGTAAAATTATAAATTTGTAAGATTAATTTTAAAATTATAAAGATAAAATCATAAAATTGTAAAACACTAAAATCATAACATTATAAAATCATAAAATTATAAAATTCTTAATTCTTAATTATAAATTTACAAAGTTATAAAATTATCATAATGAAAACTAAACATGGTAAGATGACAATTACATTCTGTAGTTAACAATTACGCACCTAATTAATATATCGAAAAGTTTTAAACTCTTAATAGACCACGCAAATTTAAATCGGACTCAACTAAAAGTTCTTAACTTTATCATGTAACTTAATTAAACATATCAAATTTTATGATTAGTTTTAAATTTAAAATATGTTAATTAAAATATAATTTTAAAATTAATTAATTTCTTTAAATAAGATTAATTTGTTAACTTAATCATTTGTTAGAAAATTTATTAATAATAAAGCTTGGAAGTTTAAGTAATAAATTTTAATTAATGATGTAAGTTAATTTTATGAATATGAAATTAATATTGAAATTAATAATGTGGTAAATATATTGTTCATAATCGAAAGTTATTAAAATTTATATTTATTGTAGTGGTAAAATTAATTTTCTGAAAATCTTTTTATTGGTTTAATTAAATTTTATGTTTTTCATATATTTAAATTTTTTCAATTGAGTTTTAACATATTTTCTATTAAAATAATAAATTTTATTTGTGGTCATAAGCTTGATATTTTTTGTATTAATCGCAATACATTATAACTCAATAAATTGGAAGTGTATTCGTTAAAAAAACGACAAAAAAAAAAAATTAAATAGTACGAAATTTTAAGTTCTGAATGGAAAAAAAAAATTAATAGAAATTCAATTAAAAGTAAGAAATTTAATTAAGCTTGTTTCTTTTATTTTTTAAGAAATTTAGTAGTTGAAACAAATTATTATAGTTAATTCAAATCTGATATTATTTTAATGAAAAATTTATGCATTAGAATACAATATCTTTCAGATATAGTATATTAAAATTATATTATTTATGAATTATATAAATATTTTTTATTTTAATATAAGATTTATACAAAACTTTTAAAAAATTAATTAAAAAATTAAAATTCAAAATAGAAAAAAGTGGACTTATCGAAGTCAATTAGCGTAAATACAACATTAACTTTTAAATATGTATAATATTATTTTTGTCGACGATTATATTATAATATTATTACTTTAATATGTAAAATAAATTTATATTTATATAAAAAAAAGTAAAATATTTAAAAAAAATTATTGAAATGAATAAAAAAAGAGAAAAAATAATGAAAGAAGATAAATATTTTTATAAAAACATGTAAAATTAACGGTTAGTTTTTAAAAATTTAACAAATAATTATGTTAAAAAAAATAAAATTAAAATTATGAAATATAAAAAAAAATCATATATAATTATAGATAAAATACTTATTTAACTATAGTAAATATTAAAAACGTACTTAACACCAACTAAATATAATTAATTGTCAGAATAACAGGACAAAAAATGACATTAAATATGTAATGAGGAACAATGGAAATCAACGTTAAAAGACGATAATAAAAAATCAAGTAATATTATTACCTAAAATATACATTTTCCTTCTTATGCTTATAGTAAATGGATAATCACCAATCATATCCTTTAAATAAATAGTTCAATCTTATCTTTTCATTTTTTGAATGAATATAGATAATTCAAAACGTCTTGTCTCAAATCAATATTAAATCATTTGGGCAACATCTGATTTTAATATAAACTGGAATTGTACAATCCTCAAACAATTCTAAGAGGTGCATAACATTCCAAATTTCCTTATATTTATTTTAATCATTAATTTAAATTTATTTCTTAAATTTCAAAATCTTATTATAAGTAATTCTTGTATCAATTATTTAGGTTGATAATATTTATTACAAAATGCTATATAAATACGTTAACAAATTAATTATTTTTAAAAAATAAATTCTTTATATTTAAATTAATTTTAAAACGTTAAAAATTTTGCTCTATTATTTTTTCCCAAAAAAGAAAGAGCAAATAGGATGTGTTTTTAGGTTTAGAATTGGAATTTCCAGGGCCTAACTTTGACAACCAAAATAAAAAATGCTGGATAAGTAAATAATGAGAGAACGTGTTAATTGGGGAATCTTTTTGGCAGTGTTATTCTGAAAAGAAAAAATATATTACATTTTCTTCTTATTTTCAAGTGTAAAATTTAAAAATATTTTCTATTTGTCAAAATTTATGATAATTTTGGTTTTGTTTTTTCACGTACTTTTTTCATTTTCAAAGGTTAAGAAACTAATAAATACAGAAAGAGAGAGAAATAATGAAATAATAAATAAAGGAATTAATACCAAACTGAAAAATGGAGAGAGAAAATTATCCAATTTAATAAATTGACGTGATAAAATTTATTACCTGAAAAAACGTTATATTTCCGTTTTTCACAAGTTCAATCAGTGTTGTAAAGAAAAATATAATTACAAAAAAAAAGTAATTAAACATTATGAGATGTTTCTGCCAATAGTATGCGAAAACAGTCTGAAAAAATATACGTGTCAATCTTTTATTTCTTGTTCTACAAATAGAAAATAATAAATAATATTTATTAATTTTTTACATAATGATAATAATAATAACAAAATAACATTTCTTTTACCCAAACATTTCCTTAACTGAAATGGTCCCAATTCAATACAAGAACCTCATTGCCACATAACCATTCTCTGCATGCTCTCTTGGTCTCTCTTCAAAACCTCTCTTCTCTTCACTCTTCTGCTGCTGTTCCATTTTCTATCTCCTTCGTCTCCAAAATTTCTGAACCCAAATCTTTTTGTGCACAAAATTGTAAACCCTAATTCCGATAGAGGAAAATTTTGGTAATCAGAAATGGGAACAAAGAGGGGCAGTTCCAGGATGAGTGTTTTGTTTGAAAGGATGAGGAAGCTGCCAATGAAGGTGAAGATCTTTTGTGGGGCATTGCTTGCTCTGTGTGCTTTGGTGGCCTTGAAGTTCACTATCACAAGCAACTATTATTACTTCATAGCCTCTGAATCAGTCCATATTGTTGGAATCATTGCTCTCATATACAAGCTTTTTGCCCTCAAAACATGCTCTGGTATTTTTCCTTTCCCTCATTCATCACATCACACTGTTCATTCATATATTAGCAAGAAAAATCATAACCACCATTTTCAATTGAAAAACTTCTGGGTTTCATTTTGTTTTCTCCAATTTCGGAATTTGATTGTGTTTGTGACCTGTTGTATGAAGAAAATGGAAAAAAAAAAATATATAGGATATCTGGAATTGATCTGATTTTATTTGTTTCACCAGATATCCCTCTGAATTTTTTTGTTTTTGTTTTTCTTCTAGGAACATTAGAAAACAGAAGTTTTAAGTTTTTAATTTTGGGTAATTTTTATTTATTTTTATCTATTTGGGTGTTTAATTTTTTTGTAATTTTTGTTTAACAAATTTGTTTCATTGATTGATTTTGGTGTTAATGAATCGCATAATACTTTAAATAAAAATAAAAAGTGTGGACTTTTAATTTTTAAAATATTTCAAGAGAAATTCAGTTGAAAATACCTAATAATTCATCGAAAAAGTTGTAAAATTTATGGAATTTTGTAATTTTTAATAATTTTTAATCAATAAAATTAGGGTTAAATATGTTTTTGATCCCTCAAGTTTCAGCGAAATTTGGAATTAGTCCCTCATCAAAACTTTTGACCAATTTAGTCCTTCATCTTTCAAAATACGTGAATTTAGTCCTTTTAACCAAATTTTGTTAAGTTTATCTGACGTTTCGAGCGCATTTCATGATAGTATTTAAGTTAACATTGAAGCAAAAATGTGTCAAACAGTATAAATAATTTAAATACTATCATGAAATGCGCTTGAAATGTCAGATAAACTTAACAAAATTTGGTTAAAAGGACTAAATTCACGCATTTTGGAAGATGAATGACTAAATTGGTCAAAAGTTTTGATGAGGGACTAAACCCAAATTTCGCTCAAACTTGAGGGACCAAAAACATATTTAACCCATAAAATTATGCTGTTTTTACAGTATTAAAATAATATTTAGTCTGGGGAAGTCACACTCTTTGAAGTCATGTTAGTCATGGATTGTTAGTTTTAGAAAAAAATATGTTGAAAAGTAAAAACTGTGTGTTTAATGCCATTAATAAGATGGTTTTAGAAAAAGTTGTGGTCAAAGTAACGTAAATTAACTTCAATTATATTTTAGTAACGTGTAAACTTTGGTTTAAAGATTTTTAAATTTGCAAATGTTTGATACTAGAATCAATAGAGTAGAATAAAAACGTGATAAGATAAAAATAAAGTAAAATATACTCTTATCACACGTAAAATAATAAATTAAATAATAACAAGATATATTATTAAATATTTAGATATAGATTTTTAGAAAATAAAGATTGTTTTAACACTTGTAAATTATGAAAATTAGAATTAACTTCTTAAAAAATATATTTAAAATAATTATTATTTAATTTTAATCTTTTAATAAATACTATATTTTAAAGTTATACATAACAACAATTATGATTATAAATATATATAAAATAATAGGTTAAATAAAAAGATATGATATATCTTATCATATAAATTAATATTAACAAAATTATACAGAATTTTATTTTATTTTATTTATACAGCTAAATAATTTTGCAAAATTAATATTATAATTCAGATATGTTTATTTAAAAAGCATTCGATTAATGAAAATTTAGTTTTCAACCTTTTAATAATAATAATAATTATTATTATTATGATTTGATTAACAAAGGAAAAAAACAAAAATTTCAATTTTCCATCTATCCTCTACCCTTCCATCTTTTTTCTTCCTCGAGATCTAAATAGAAACATAAATGTTTAGAGTCAACCAAGTTTAACTTGTACTAAATAATATTTAATATCTTTTAATGGTAGCGTCATT
Organism: Vigna unguiculata; assembly: GCF_037176805.1. Classification (NCBI taxonomy): domain Eukaryota; kingdom Viridiplantae; phylum Streptophyta; class Magnoliopsida; order Fabales; family Fabaceae; genus Vigna; species Vigna unguiculata. The sequence goes on from NC_140801.1 coordinate 6,442,080, forward strand.
AAAAAAGAACCAAAAAAATTATCTTACGCAAAAATAAAATAATGAGGAGGAAAATGCCTATAAAATATTTCTTAGATTGAATATCACAACTCACAGGTCCACGGTCTACACCTAACTAACCTAACTTTATGTGAAAATTATGAATTGGATTGGTTCAGAAAAGTCAAATTGAATGAATTTTCTTAATAAATAAACCTTAGGTGGTTCATTTAGCTTAACCTAATCACCTAACTGTATCCCAAACTAATAATTTCATAGGCTTAATCTCTTTATGGCTCAAGAAAAATGTTATTATTTATATATAATATTTTTCAAAAACTCTCAGTTCCAAAATATTAATATTTTAATTTAAGCCAAACTAGTCCAAAATGTAGTTTGATCCCAATAGAATATGGGGCACTGCCCTACCAATTATAGTGGACACCTCTACTGTTCAAAGTCCTACCCTTATTTTGAAGGCTTTTGTTACCTGCACCTCCACAATTACTAAATGCACCCGTAAAATACTAGAAAAAGACTCTAACACCCTTGACCACCACACCACCAATTTCACCATTGTCACCATTGCTACCACCGCACTGCTGCTTAAGGGAAGAAAAGAGGGTGAACATTGCAAAGGAAGAATAAGAGAGAAAATACGAATAACAAACCCATTCCACAATGTATTTGACTTGTTCCAGAAAGGTCTTTACAGAATATATTTCATGCAGGAGTTCATAAAACTCGTTCCGGAAGCTGTTAGATGTATTCAGGAAAGTATGTTCCAGAAATTCCATTTTAAAAAGTTTATTCTGGAAATTTCATTCCGGAAGTTATTCCGAAATGTATTTCGTATGTTCTGGAAATTTTATTTAGAAAAACTTGTTCTGAAAATTTTATTCCAGAAATCTCTTTTCGGAAAGTTTACAGAATATATAATCCAGAAGTTATTTTTATGAAGGATAAATAGTCATTCTAATAATGTAAGCAAGGTTTGCTTGATAATTTGAAATGATTTCTAGTATAACAAGTTTGTGTTTACATTTTCAGGTTTATCCCTCAAGACTCAAGAGCTCACTGCTTTATTTGTAACAGCAAGGTTATGTTGTAGCACTTTGACAGAGGCTAACATACACACCGTATTAGATGTCATATCTCTTTTATCAACATTAGTGGTCATATGGATGATAAGATTCAAGTTGAAGTCATCCTATATCAAGGATCTTGACAATATGAAACACTACTTTGTGGTAATAAACTTAACTTCTCCCTTTTCTCTGTTAATTTTGAACATAATTTGAAGCTTTGCACGTTTGCATTCAATGAACTAATACATGGTATGTCATTTTGAGATATTACATGATTCAAAGTTTTGTTCCTTTGGCTTGAAAATGTTGTTAAAAGAAAGACTTATGCTTAGTATAGTATTGTTAAGAAATAATATTTAAATCTAACTCAATCTCAAATAACTGATTTATAAGATGAGATTATGATCATATGTTATCGTTGGAGACCCTACGTCTAAAAAATGAAATCAATTTATGGTATATAAGTTAATTTTATAGAATTGAATTAAAAACATTTAAAGTCTATTTTATTCAGATTTGTTCGTGTTATCTGTTGTAATACTACTACTGTCAAAAAAGATTAGTTTTAGTGCAGTGGATTAAAGATACCGGACTAAACATAAAAGAAGTTAAAGCAAAACATTCTATCTATGTTTGTGTGAGATTGTCGGTCATTGTTTTTCTTGTTTTCTCTTCAAATAAGGCACAAAATGTTGATAACTCTTAGAATTTGTGTTGGTTTGTCTCAATGTGATCATATGATGGGATAATGTTTTTCGTTTAGCAATGAATATGCATAGACGAAAATTAATGTAACAAGAACATGTGTTACACTGTGTGCTAGGTGGTCCCTTCTGCAATCGTTGCAATACTAATCCACCCTTTTACACACCATTGGCGTGTGATTCGAATAGTTTGGGCATTCAGTTTGTATTTAGAAGCTGTCTCTGTTCTTCCTCAGCTTCGTTTTATGCAGAACGCAAAGGTTGTTCCTCTTCACTTTGTTCTACTACTGATATGAATTTAGAGTATATGTTGTAATTGTGGTATGTTTTGTAGATGGTTGAAACATTTACAGGGTACTATGTATTCGCTCTTGGTGTTTCTAGATTCATGGCTCTGGCTTATTGGATAATTCAGGTGAGAACAGTGTTCACCTGCTCTAGTCTCCTTCACCTTCTTTCAGACCTCTTTATTATTAGAATGTTATCTTGAGTATTGCATAAACCCTATATTATTAGAATAAAAGAGATATTTTTCAATATTGAAAGCATCATTCTCTGTCTATCGGAGTTGTCAAAACGGTTACCCCAAGTCGGTATATCACAGATCGATCACTGAATGAGCTAATTCAACCTAATTTACTTATTTGAGTTCACCATATGTTAGTGAGTTAAATGGATTGGGTCAAATTTTTTTAAATCCAACCTAATTTAAACCCATGATAGACCAAGTTGATTCATAGATTTTAACTTATTTTGATACATTTATTACCATGGATCAAATAAAAAAGTATTAAAGTAGTGTGAGTTTTATATAACCTTTTCTCATATAAGAGTAAAAGTCACAAAATTAATTCTTTTGAAACACATTGATTAATGTGGTATGTAATATTTTGTAGATCTATGAGACTGGAGGGACATATCTATTTTTGGCTGGGAGTGGCTATTTTTGGTTTTTGGCAGCGTTTCTGGCTGAGATGGTTCAATCCTTCATCTTGGCTGACTTTTGCTACTATTACATGAAAAGGTACCTCAATTCTTTCCTCATCTTCATGCCTTTGCAAGGGCATTTCTTTCTCTAAAAATTCCAGATTTACATTTGGCTTATAATATTTTATGTATTATTTACCCTCTTTATCTTATTGTCTTAGGACAATATATTTTTATTTAAAGGAAAAATACGTTAGAATGTAGGATATTTATCATGCTTGATATTAATGTCATTATTTGGTATTAATATTATTTAGTATTAATGTCACTTTTTTTCATTACTTTTATTTGTCATTTGAGCATGTCAATAACTTATATTATTATTAAAATAATGATATTTTGATCAATTTTTTTTATTCATTTTTAATACATCACTCTAATCATTTTTAAAATTATTATATTATATTACTAAAAAAATAAAAATAGATAATTGAAGGATGATTGAAATGATAAATTAAAAATAAATCAAATAAAGTGGATCAAAATATCATTATGATTGTTGTCTCCACTATTGTCCTCTTCACTATTTTTATTATCGATCTCTTCCTTTAATCATCTTTACTGATAGTTATCATTTTTTTCCTATTGTCATCGTCGTATTGATGTTAACCTTATAATACTTTGGTTATTGTTATTTTTTTTTTATTATTTGATTATTATCATCATCTTCATATGTTATTTTTATTGTAATAATTATCACTATATTATCATCACCATTGTTTCTACTATTACATAATATTTTGTGGTTAGAAAGCAATAGATATTTAGATTATCTATGCATGCATAATCTATTTTAAAAAATAATCAAATCTGTTTACCATGTGTCATTACTTATAGTTGTGTTTTCTTTTGTTTTCAGCTTCGTGCAAGGGCAACTTTTGAGGAAAATGCCTGTTTAAGGATCTTGGTACCTATTCTATCAAAAAGGAAAATCATGCCTAATTGATGTAAAATGTTTTGAATGAGTTTTTATTTATGTAACTTTTTGTTTGAGCGAGGTTAAGTTATCTTAGTTGGAATCATTTCTTGTACATGGACGTCCTTTTCATGTTAACCTAACTTTCATATTGCTTTCCGCAACTCCAATATTATTAATTGCACTCCACACTAACACAACAAAAATATTAAACTACTTTTCTCCACTGTGGTTGCCACTGTTGCAGAGGAAAAAGAAAAAATGAAAACGTGAAAAATTCTCGTTTAAGAATACATTTCATGTTTTGGAAAGCTCTTTTTGGAATGTATTTATCGTGGAATGTTCTAGAAAACTCATTCTGAAAGATATGATGTGTTTCCAAAAGTTTGTTTTGAAAATCTTTTTCAAAGATGCATTTCATGCGTTCTAAAATCTTTATTCTGAAAATTTTATTGTGAAATCTTGTTCTGGAAACATAATTTGGAAATTATTTTACAAAATATAAAATGGTCATTTTGAAAATTTGAGAAGATCTGTTCAAAGAAATTGTGTTGGTGTAGGAAGTAAAAGCTCTTAAATTTTTAATTTTTTAAATTTGGAAATTTTGCACTTGGTTATTATTTCAAAGCCACTAGGGCTCTTCCTTCTTTTCTTTTGTCCTTATTTTATACAGTTCTTCGAATGGTTTAATTATTTTCTTACAAGGAGATTCTTTTAATCTACTAAGACATTAGTTTCACTGTAGTATTTTCTTATTGCTTTGCACGAGTTTTCGCACATAATTTAGGATTTGTGTAATTCATTCACCATGGTACACCATTTACATCTATTTTTTTATTATGTTTAATTATATTTTTAGTATCTCATATTTAAGATAATTTTAATTTTGGTCTCCCAAATTTAATAAAAATATTATTCTAATTCCATAAACTGAATTTGAGGATCAAAAGTAATTGTAAATCCTAAATCTTAAACTCTAAATTTCAATCATATATACTCAAACAAAAAAGATTTATTCTTGCATTGTACGAACTAGAGAAGGAGTAAAAAAAATAGAAGAGATAGAAATTGAAAAATTAATTTTTTTTTTAATTGAGGGGAAAAATGTAAAGTGAAGGAAAACAAGGGGAAAAGTTAACTATAATAGAATAAATTTTTTAAAGTTAACATGTTTAGAAAATATTTTATAAAATAAATTATTAAAAGTAAGTTGATATAAATAATAACTTTTTTAAAATATAAATCAATTTGAAAAAAATTAAAATACAAATTATTATAAAGTTTCAATAAATAAGAAATGTTGAAATAAATTAATTGTAAGAAAATAAATGTAAATAAATTAATCCTATTTTATATATTATTTTAATATGTTTATTTTTATTACTTGTTTTATTATTATAAGAACATATTATTAATAAAATAATAATAATGATTGAACTAAAAATTATATATGAATAATGGTGGTTTCTAAAAAATTGATAATAAATTATTTTAGTGATGAAAGGTTAAAGTTATAAAAAGTTTTTTATTAATAGAAGTTCATTTTATAAAAGCTACAACCTTTTTATACTCTTTTTCTAAATTTATCTTCTATTTTTTTAGGTTTTTGACACCTATTTTCTTTTTTTAAGATCAAGAATCTTTTAATTGTTCCTAGTAAGGAAATTTATGCGTCTATCTAATCATATTGAAGTACAAAGTAAATCCATTTTTTGTCCTTTTGAGGTTTGACCTCTAAGTTTGCATGTGTGTTAGATCATAATGTATGTGACTCAAATGTGCTTAGAGTGAATCTCTATTGTTCTGTGATCATGGTGACATATTTATATTTTTAATCAGAGTTTTCTTTGTCTAGTTAGACTATCCTATGAGAAATAAAACTCTAAGGAGCAATTGTAAGAAAAATGGTAGTTTAAACAAGGTAAGAGAAGTTAATCTTAACATTTGTACATTTGAATTTCAATGCTTGATTTGGTGGTTGGTTACTATGGATCCATGGTTGAATTAGTATTAGTTTTGATTGATGTTGACTTAGTTGTGTGAAAAAATGTATGCTTGTGTGAAATTGTGTTGATTGATGAAATGATACCCAATGTTGTGAAATTTGGAATACATTTGTAGCAAGGCATCCTTAGTTCAAATGGGTCATTTTTATCAAATTGATATTGTTTATGACTTGTTTATAGAAAGAAAACTCTCATTTGAGCTAAATGTACCACTAATTATGCATATTTGTGTGTCTATGTTATACCGACTCGTTGAACGAGTGCCAAAATTGAGTCTGGTAGAGAATTATCCTTCAAAATTTAGAAATAAAAGATTCAATTTTATCCTTCAAAAAATGCAAGTTATTAAGTTTTTTTTGTTGTGACAAAATGTTCTTTTCGCTAGGTTTGTGAACGTGATTGGTTTAGGGGTGCCCAATACATTTCCTAAGGGTTTATTAACTTATGAAGATTGATTTGAGGGAGAGTGAGAGAATGAATTTGAGTGAATTAAAGAGTGAAATGTGTGTTGTTTTCTTTAAGAGATTTGAAGGTGAAAGTAAGTTAATTTTGAGATAAAATTTATGAAAGTTTGTCCGTGATTTAAATGATATGATAAATAAAAAATAAAGTTTTTATAATTAAACTTAATATATTATTACTAGCATTATTATTATTATTTTATTTAATATTGTTATTATTTATTATAGATTATTATTATTTAACAATATTATTTATTATATATATTATTTTGTTCACATGTTAAAATAAATATGAATTCAAAAATAAATTGGAAAAGCTGTGTACAACAGCATGACGCACCACAAAATGGACGCTGCTACTTTTTCACACCATGCGACCTCCATTTGAGAACTCACCTCAATGCGAACACTCACCATCCGCACAAATCAACATTAAATTCCATCTGCATTTTATAGTTAAGAAGCCTCCTTATGTGGTATCATCACAAAATTCATTATCCAATACATATTCGATCATTCTCTCACCTGCCTTATCATAATGCTACATAATCCATCTCTCATCTACAATCTTAAATAACAACATATTTATCAAATTATTAACTATTCAATAAATGCAATTTTAAATAATATTCAAGTTTATTATTGAGATAGAATATTTTATTTATTATTGAGATCGGGATCATCTCTCCCATTTATGTTGTATTTGATTCAAGAAAGGGATCTGTACAGACGAATGCAAAACCAAAAAATAAGTAGAAAGCACAAAAAACGATAAACAAAAAAATAAGGCAAACTTTCTTTGTTAAATTTCTTAACAAAATAACAAAAATTTTTAAAAAAACTTATCAAAATATAATAAAATATTAAAAAAAATTTACAATTATTATATTTTTCCTTTATTTGCATTTGGATAAATTTAATTCAAATAATATCAATAAATATAAAATAAATATAACTAATAAAATAATATAATATAATAAAATAACAAAATAAAGATTATTATTTACATAATAATAATAATAATATAATTACAATAAACAAAAATAATAATTACTAATTATATTTTTGTAATTTTGTAATTTTAAATAATAACTTAAATATTATTGTAACATAATATATAAATATATATAAAAAACAATCAAACTAATTCATTATATATATATATATATATATATATATATATATATATATATATATATATATATATATATATATATATATACTAAAAAATATTCAATTTCATGTTAATTTTGTTTTGAATTTTTTGTGTGAAAATATTTATAAATTTTGTTATGAAAAAACAAAATTATAGAAAAATGTTGTCAATGTTTTTATAAAATATTGTGTATAAAACACTTTTTATAAAAAATTTTGTACAAAATAATTATAAATTTTATAATTTTGTAAGAAATAATTACCCATAAAGGAATTATCTGCCAAGTAAGATTCTTAGAAAAAATCTTTTCTTACAAATGTTTTTAATAAATTTATAAAAAAATCTAATGTATTATGAAAATTTTTAAAATATATACATATAATATATATATATATATATATATATATATATATTATAATAATAATATTAGTAATAAAAATTATATATATATATATATATATATATAAGTTTTATTTTTTAATAATAATAGTAATGTTATTATTATTGTAAGACCCTAGAAAATGGCGTTTTAAAAAGTGTTAGTGATTTAAAAATAGTGAGACTCAATTATTTTAATATTAAAAGGTTTTAGTATAAATAGAATTGTTATAAACGAGTTTCATTATTTTAAAACACACAATCTCTCTAGAAACCACTTTTCTAGAGTTCTCTGACTTTTCTCTAGAGGTTTTGTCTCTCTGGTCGTCTGATTGAAGAACCAAGACCGTAAAATTGATCCTCTCGGCGAGCTCTTCAAATTGGACGGATCAGTTTCTTCGTTCGCGTAAGTTGAGTTTTCGCTCTCTTTTTTAGTCTTTTTCTGTTTTCTATTGCATGCAAGCCCTCTTCCGCTTGCATGCGACATTTTAATCATCAGTATGAGTCTTTGCTGATCAATGATCATAACGGTATGTCCTAATCATTCTTGTGATGTTTCTATGTGTAGATAGAGCATCCCGTAGAGTTAGAGGTGTTGACGTTTTTAAGGCGTTGACGTTTATAATGCTGTCTAAACAGGATAACAAGTAAGGGAAGCTATCTGTTTTCTATGATTTCACATGAAAATCATTTTTGGTGCTTTAGATTGCATGAGGGGTATGAATTAAATGATTGAATTGAGAAATTAATTGTATGATTGAATTTGTGCTCGATTTTGGATTGTTGCGTGTGAGAATAGATTGAGAATCTAGTATTTTCGCCTAAGCGAGCAGCTCTCGCCTGAGCAAAAATACCAGAAACTCATCCCCTGTCTCTGCGCGAGATCTCGCCTAGGCGAGCCAATCTCGCTTGAGCGAGAGTCACTCTCGTCTAAGCGAGACAACTTAGCCTGAGCGAGAATTTGCCCAAAGTTTGGATTGTTCTCTATTTCGAGCCTCGCTCAGGCGAGAATGACTCGCCTAAGCGAGAGAGCCCTTTCGTTTGGGCGAGACCTTCTAGCTTGGGCGAGAACCTTTGTAGCTGAATGTTATTTCTCTGTTTCTAATGGATAAAGCTATGTTTAAATGTTAAAATGTGAACTTAGTTATGATATGCATGAATTGTTATGACTGGTAATATGTTTGGTGATATTGCATGAAGTTGGAATATGAGAAGAAGTGGTTGAATTAGAATTTCAAGGGAAATTCAAAGGGGTATGTTAGTGTGTGTAAGGACGTGAGGACTTTGTATTGGTTGGTATCCTGAAACTTCAATAAACATTCACGCTCAGATAGAGCATAATGGATTATGTCGTGAGGAGTAGCAGGAGGTCTTAGTCTTTGGACTTGATCAAGTCTTAGACGCGAAGGGGACTTACCCTGGGAGTGGTCAGGTGATAACCCCTTACGCCCAAACTCTGCAGAGTTTGGGGACCGTCACAGGTGCTTGCCACCAAGAGATCCAATGTCGCTTACATAATCCGGATATCGAGTCTAGAGTAATATATTTGTACTGTGTTTGTGGTGGCCTATGTGATTCTGGTAAAAATAGGAAAGATTGCATGGTTTGTTTATAATTGAATTGCATGATTTTTCTCATCAGATTAGCTTACCCTTGCTTTATGTGTGTCTGTCTAGTGTTGTATTATTTTCCTTTTGGGATAATCACCTATTCGGTGGGAGCAGATGTGGTTGCAGTGTCAAAGGCGCTTATGGAGGATGAAGAGCCATCGTTTTAGTGTTAAGGAGGAGGTATTCAGTGGGAGCTTTAGCAATGGTCAATTTAAAGTATAGAGTTTATTAGTTTAGTTTAAGTGTATAAGTGATATATTTTATAGTCATATCTTTTGTAAGACTGTATTAATATATTGTGTACACTGGATTATTTATTTTGGAACTATGATGAAACTCCCTATTTTTATTAGCTTTAAGCTGCTGAAATTGGGATGTTACAATTATATTTATTATTTGTAGTATTATTAGTAAGAAACACAAATTAAAATAATTATGGTTTTCTAATATGCTATATGTAATTTTTTATTAAATGAATTAATTATATAAAATAAAATAAATTTAAATAATTATAGTTTTGTAATATGTTATATGTAATTTTTTATTAAATGAATTAATTATATAAAATGAGATAAATTTAAATAATTATAGTTTTGTAATATGTTATATGTAATTTTTTATTAAATGAATTAATTATATAAAATGAAATAAATTTAGATATAAGTAGAGATATTTTTTGTTTGTTAAATTAAATAGTACATTATAAATTGTTTCAAGTTATCATTGAAAAAATTAATAAATTATTTTAAGTTATTATTTGAGGTATGTCATAATGACTTATTAATAAAGATTTATATTTTCCACGTTTTTTGAGAAATGATATTTATTAAATGGACGATATTTATTATTTAAATTCGTAATATCTGGTCTGAAGGTTACAGATCCTACATAATTAGATATAAATATAATTAAATAAATAGGATCAGGGCATAACAAATATCAATGTAAATAAATAAAGAGAACTAGTGTGTAACTAAAAATAAATATAAATAAATAAATAAGATTAATGCGTAATTAAAGGGGTAAATAAATAAATAAATAAACAAACAAGACTATTGCGTAATTGAAGATAAATATAATTAAATAAATAGGACTAGTGCATAACTAGGTGTATATATCTATAACAATATATAAAGATGATACTCTCTTTTGTGTCCACATTTTGATATTCCAATTTTACTCTTAATTATTATTTTTAAAATTAATTATTTTATAAATAATTTACTCTTAACCTTTATTTTAAAAACCTCTTTTGTCTTTGACTGTTATTCTCAACACTTATTTTGGGTACATATTTTACTTTTCAAATTTTACATTTAACAACTATTTTAAAAATTAGTTATATATTTCTTATTCATCTTAACTCAAATTTCTATAAAAATTAAGAAAATGCGAACACACAGGCGCGATAACGCTTGTGTTTTCTCTAGTAAATTAGAACGAGGTTAGAGACACCTCACTTAATATAAATATATAAATAAAAATAATTATGAACAGATAATAAAATAATAGATGATGTCTCATTCCTTACCTTAATTATTACAGAGGATATATCCGAATTGTATTTGAAAGTTTTAAAATACTCTCTATATTTATTTCCCTGTCTGTCACATTCCTTGCATTGATTTTTACTCTTTATCTCTTTTCACCTTAGTTCCATTCACCTCCCCCACCCTTATTTATAAGAGTTATTGTAATCATTACATTTAGTTTACTTTTAACTTGATTTCGTTAAACACTCTTCCAATTACATTGACTACGAACTTTTCATTCTAGATTTTTTTTCTACTGACCATTAGAGGTAAGGATAACAAATAAACTCGCCCGTGGATATTGTCCAAACCCGTCCCCGTTTTGACGAAGAATCCCCCATTGATTGGACATGTGTATGGGTATAGGAAATCTCCGACTTTTTCAATTGGGTATGGGGATATACATATCCACCTTGTCCCCGTTCCCATATTCGCCAAAATACTTATTCCTGCCATATCCCCGTCTTCGTTTAAATTATTAAAATGTAGTCAATTAAGTAAACTTATATATATATATATATATATATATATATATATATATATATATTTACTTATTTATTTATTAATACACAATTTCTAATTTTAATTTTTTCTAATGGTTTGGTTTGTCATAAAATTCATTCGCATCTCCAATATATTTTTCATCTTAGCATAACCTTTATGCAATTACATCCAAATGATGTATGTCAATTAAATATTATTTATGTATTACATTTGAGTATTTCTATTTTTTAATATTATTATTTATTGTATGTTTTGTGATTGTTATTATTGTTTGTAAGTTATAAATCAAATCACTTTATTAATTTTTTTTAGGTATTTTGCAAAACATTAACGTTTTTGTTGAGTTGCCAATTTTCTCAACAACTAACTAATTAAGGCCAATTTTTTCCTCCGTCTATATGTATATATTGCAATTCTCCTTTTATTACACACAAGTAATTAAACATAAAAGCATTGAAAATGGCTGGACCAACAAAAGGTCTTTTGCTACTTGTTGCAATTGTTGTAATCAATTTGTTCAGGTAAACTCAATTTTATGATTGGAGAAACTAAGAAAGTTTGGTTCTAATGTCTATTTTATAGTGTACATTAACGACAATTACCTAACAAATATATGGTCCATGCTTTAAGCATTTAAGATTCAGTGAATAGAAATACGTTTGATGGATTAAACATTTAAGATTTACTGAATCCAAGGTTAATTTAACTTAAGGTCATGTAGTGACGCATGCATGTTGAAGTTAAAATGTGTAGTTGCGTTGATCACGTAGGCATGTGAGAGGAGTTGATTATGACGTTATAAATGACTATTGTAAATATTATGTTGTTGTGTGAACTTAGTTGCAGTAGAATCAAGGTACGAGAAAACGATGAAAGAGAGTGAAGTGGTGGATTTAGCTGAATTTATGGACATAAAAGATATACAAACAAATGTGAAATGTTGTTATGACAACCAGGTACGAAGTTGCAACCCGAGAACAAATGATGATAAACATTGTAATTCCCTTTGCCTAAATCATCCCTGCGGGAAAGGTGGTCATTGCAAATCTTTTGGTCGTAAACACCCAAAACAAGTTTGCCATTGTTTGTGCTAAATGTATGCAAACCGTAAACCCCAAATGCAAGAAATATGTAAAATATATATTTTTCATTGTTCTTACCGAGTTTGGCTGAGCAATCTTGGAGGTGGGTTGCTCGATTGCTGACTTGTGAATGATGTCCAAATCACAAGGAAGGAAAGTCGACCCGTAAAGACTCTTTGGCACTCAAGGCAGTAAGAACCTTATGAATAATTATAGCGAGTATAAGTGATAATGAGATGGATCCAACTTTATGTTATTTAGACATATAATTGTTAGGCCTATGAATATCAAGTGTGTATCAACATATGTAAATTAATATATTATGTTTTAGGTTGAAAATCATATATCATATACATACTATATTTTTCCTTTTTTGTGGTGGTTGAAATATATTTTTTATCTCTTATTTGGATCCTTAGATAATGTGCCTATTTTGGCCTGAGTTAACACACAAGATTAATTATAACAATGAGCTGGGTAGGTACATAAGCCCCTAGAACTTGGAAGTTTAATGACTAAATGGTAGTGGATCCTATAATGATACGAACGAGTTTATACGTTATGCAAAACTAATTACCGAGTTTTTAGTCGGTTTGACAACATATTGGGCACAAGAACAACCATTTCATTATATCATGGCATGTTATCGACTACCATAAATACTCCTTTCACAATTAATTAGTCTCCGACTTATTAACGGTGGGTTGTCGATAGGTGTTATTGCTACCTCTATAGCTTCTGACAAGAATCTATTCTTATCATTTTATTGACACGTGGCATCAAATATTTCATAAATTTAATTTTAAATTTTAGTTTCAAGAAGTGCATTGCTAGGGATACAATTTGCCCACTATGTAGAATCGCTTAACTTCTTCCTAACCTTAATTTTCAAATCTTCAATCATTTCATCAATCACTTCATATCCTCCTACTTTTGTACCCTATTTTGATCTTCCATCTTGGCTTCACTTTGCACTCATCTTCATCCAAGCTTAAAAGTTTGTCATCGTTCTTGCTCTAGGTTTGTCCTTCGGTCTTCCTTTTTTATTTCTTATTCCAATGATGAACAACATCCCTTGGTTAGCTAAGGGATTATTGCCATCGAATTTGATGTGTACATGAGTCGTACTGACTTGATCAGTCAAGGAGAATTTTCTGAGGAACCTAATTGTGCTCCTCTTTCCCGTGTTCCTAGCCGTATTGGTGAAATAGCAAAAGTCAAAGTTAGGGATTCTTCGAAGGTCACTAAAGAACCCCTTAAAAGGGGTAGTAGAAATAGGTTTCCTCCCATTAATCACCTAAAGTACTTTTTGTTGACATGAGAAGCCAAGGTGGTTTGCTTCTTGAAGATTTGATGAAGATTGAATGAAGGTATTTTAAACTATCTTGAAGCCATTACCATTGGAATGAAGCCTACATTGATGAAGGAAAGGTTATTTGATGTTAACCATGATTGATCAAGGTTGGAACGTGTGCTCACCATGTAGTTATATCATTAAGAAAGTGTATTTTAGGTTTGTAATTCATGTTGTAGACCTTATAGCATTAATTAAATGTATTTGGTCTTAGGTGTGTCTTTTAATCTGTTGAATGGTTTTTCAACAGGTTAAAATGTCTCCTTTAGTCTGTTGAATGGTTTTTCAACATGTTAAAAGCTTGGCTGCAGTAGCCTTAAACTGCAACAAATTCAATTAGTTGATTTAGTTTTTAATCGACTGATTTCACTTAAGTCAAGTGAAATCAACCGATTGATTTGTAAATCAATTTGTTGAATTTCGTAACAGTTTGACTATAAAAGCTGTGATTTTCGAAATAGAGGTCTGTTAATCATTTTAGAGCACGAATTTGTTCTGGAAACTTGTGGAAACTCTCTCCTTCGTGATCATACGTGTTGCAGCTGTTGAAGATTGATCTTGGATCAATTCTTGGAGCTTTTGGCTTGGTTTGAAGTTTGGAGAAAGTTGTTTGTGGTAGGATGGGTTGTGCTACCACTGAGGTTTGATCTTTCTCAAGCTTTGTGTGTGTGCCTGGTGGTTTTCCAGGTCTGCAAGAGGGTTCTTGCTGTGCTGGTGTGATTCTTGTGTGATTCTGATTCAAGAGTCTTTTGTGGTGTTTTTGCATATTTTAGAAGTGTAAGGGTGGATACTTTGTAAATCTTTTGAAATACTGCAAAGTCAAGCTCAGGTTGCCTTGACAAACTAGATGTAGCTCAGGTTTGAGTGAACTAGTATAAAAATTTTGTGGTGTCCTCTCTTCTCTAACCGTTCTCTCTTGCATTTTCATTTTAAAGTTTAAAGAACTTGTGCTTTAATCATCTTTTTCATGTTCTTGCACGTTTTCATAGCATTTGCAGCATTGGGCATGTTTACATAATCATTTGGAACCTATCTTGATCATTCTTGTGCATTGTTCCTGGTTTAAAATTCAAATTCATATTTCTGCATTTTTCATAGTATTTCAGTCGACTGTTTTCCTGTTTCAAACGGTTGATTATACCAGAACATAATCTCACTAGTGCAAGAAAGAGATTATGCCGCGGTTATTTTGACTTTTTGGCTTCGGTTTTACACCCGATGCATATGTTGGCGAGGTAAAAAAAGACATGTTTATGCCTCGGTTATGAACCGAGGCATATGCGAGGGTTACTGCCTCAGTTCTAGAGGGAACCGAGATCCAATGTGCATCGCAGATTTAAAAAAAAAAGTATTTTCTGACCCAATAACAACATCACACGTAGCCATGATCCTTGTACACACACCTACACCAATCACAGTGTGCCACATCATCATCTTCAACCTTCTCCCAAATCAAAAACCCTAGCCACCATTCAAACCCTAAATGCCGCCAGTGTGTCGTGGCCACCATCTTCGACCACCGCATCACGCCGGAACAACTGCACGACGCCTTCATTCATCTCGCTGGCGACGTAGAACACCCTCTCTTCACTATCATATCTGAACGAAAACATCCCACGACTAACCATCGTGAGCCAAATCGTGACTTTGACACACACATCGACGTTCGAAACCCATAGAAGAGTCTTACGATTTGAAAAAGGAGAAGCACATACCTACAAGTGAGATTGAATGACGAGAATGGAGGCGGTTTTGCAACCTCTATGATGACAACAATGTAGGAGGCTCGCGTGACGGAGGAGGCTCGTTCAACGGCGGACTGGTGGTGGAGAGAAAAAACTGCTACTACGTGGAAGAAGGAACCTTTGCGATCTGGAACAATGGCGTTCAGAAATGAAGAGAAAAAAATGGTTGTTACTCCATGCGAAGAAGATGAACAGTGGCACGATTTATTTTAAATCCTAAGAAGGCTTATTGCCTCGGTTGATTTTAAACCGAGGCATAAACATTTATCTGCCTCGGTTAGATGTGACCCGAGGCATATTCCACATGAAAAGCAATCAAATATGCATCGGTTAAAATAGACCCGAGGCATAAACATCTATCTGCCTCGGTTAGAATTGACCCGAGGCATAAAAGTCTGCCACCAGTTTAAAAATATCAATGTAGCGGGAAAAATAAAAATTTTAAGGGGTTTATGCCTCGGTTCTAAGTACAACCGAGGCATAAAAGTTTGAAAAAATTACAAAAGTGCCACAGCTTCTTCATATGCCTCGTTTGGAAGTGAATTGAGGCATATAGGGCGCTGTAAAAAACCCATTATGCACTAGTGTCTGTTTAGTAAAACCAATCAATTAACTCAATTTTTGATCGATTGAAAGTGTACAATTCATTACTGTTTGCATCCTAACTTGGTGATCTATTTGATTCAATTAAAGGTGGTTTTTAGCTTGCAAAGATAGCCTAAATTTTTAACTAGGCAATTCAACCACCCCTTCTTAGCTTTTCAACCATTTCAAAACTAACACTTTTAGGTTCATGGAGAAGTTGTGACCTTTACCTCTGCTTTCCTAAGTATCAAGAAGGTAGAACTCTTTGTGTTGTCCTTTAGCATTTGTTCTGATGTAGTGGTCGAGTTTCTAGAAATGGAAGCTTGTGATAAGAGTGATATATTCTTTCAAAAACCTTTACCCGATACTACCGACCTCACCTTAGTGTATGAATTTGTGTTTAAAGCCTAAATATTGTATTTCCCTTGTCTAATTTTGAGTGTCGTATGTTATCTACGATGTGATTAGCGCCAACTTAATTACTCCCAGTAATTGGGCATTTCAAAAGTATTTTGCAATCCTATGTGAATCTCTACACATAACACCCACTACTAATAAATTCATGTATTTTAATCAACTAAAGCATGGTCAGAAAGTTGGGGGATTTATGTAAATGGTGCCCAATATGGGTCTTTTTTTACTGTATTTACCCAATCCGACAAGGGTTTTAAGAAACAAATTGTAAAACTGAACTGTGTTGAATCTGATAAAGAAAATTGTGGTTTCTTCTACCCCGAAAACTCCCCGAGGTTTCAACTGTAGTGGCATAGACCTAGAAATTTTAATTGTAAGGCTGAGCACTACTTGACTAACAAGGATGAGAAGCACATACAAAGCAAAGGGCTCCTTCGATCGATAAGTAGTAGGCCGCTCCTTAACATTCCATTTGTTGAGAACCCAACTACATTGTTCTTGGGTAGCTATCAATAGTTTGATTATGCCTTCTTTTCTTTGAATAACTATTTTTCTAATTACATTGTATTTGCATGCAATGATCAAGGGAAAATTTTAAGGAGACAAATATATATAGAGTTTGACAACTTTTAAAATGGAAAACGAGATTTTACTGATATTAACTCTTAAAAAGATAAAGGTAAAACGAATGCAAAGTCATGGTGATTTATGAGTATAAGAAAACAGACTTCTAGCGTTGGCCAAAATTCAGTGCCAACAAGGAAAAGTCGACGTTAAATAATTGTTAGTGCCAGATTTGCATCCCATGAATATGAAGCTCTAAAATAATGGACACTAATTCGTTAGCGTCGGGTGCTGAATATGTATGTACGTCAACTTAGCTTATGTAATTTATAAATAATTTTTAGATTAAATATTTAATTAAAGCAATTTAGTGTTACCTTGGCTGATGTTAATGCATCTTGGTTTAAAAATTTATTTAATTAGTTTAAATTTAGTTGAATTTGTGTCAATTTGGATTAAACTAATTGTGAAACAAATTCTTCAAAATTGAATGAAGAGATAACTTCATTGTGAAATATGGCAAGGATGGTCCTTTCATTGGACACCAATAAAATTTTAAAATTACTTACTTGTCTTCGCTCAAATCGATCCCATAAGTTGTATCTTTTATTAACGTTGACCAAACATAATATTCAAAACAATATTAGAGATCTCATATTCTTTAGATATATAATTGAGATGATAATATATATTCATGTATCCTGAATTAGTTTTATAAAGTTTAGTTATGCATTTTCTTTTAAACCTACATGCAACTATTTAAGTTAACACACCTAAATTCATTTAATGAGTTTGATTAATTTAAAATTAGGCTAACGGTCACTAATTTATTTTTGTTGTCCTTATACAGATGTTTTTCATAAAGTTTATTGTGCTTCTATCTTTTCTTTACTCTTTTGAGCTTGTGTAGTATTTAATTTAATTGGATTCATGTAGTTTATTGCAAACAATGATTGGAAAATCAAGTTTTTTTTTAAATCTTTAAGCCTATTTTTTTTTCTTATTGTTTGTAACTTATGAATCGAATCACTTTATTAACTTTCTTTAGGTATTGTACAAAACATTAACGTTTTTGTTGAGTTACCAATTTTCTCAACAACTAACTAATTAAGGCCAATTTTTTCCTCCGTCTATATGTATATATTGAAATTCTCTTTTTATTTCACAGTAGCAATTAAACATAAAAGCATTGAAAATGGCTGGACCAACAAAAGGTCTTTTGCTACTTGTTGCAATTGTTGTAATCAATTTGTTCTCAGTTAAACTCAATTTTATGATTGGAGAAACTACGAAAGTTTGGTTCTAATGTCTATTTTATAGTTTACATTAATGACAATTACCTAACAAATAAATGGTCCATGCTTTAAGCATTTAAGATTCAGTGAATAGAAATACGTTTGATGGATTAAACATTTAAGATTTACTGAATCCAAGGTTAATTTCACTTAAGGTCATGTAGTTACGCATGCAAGTTGAAGTTAAAATGTGTAGTTGTCTTGATCACGTATGCATGTGAGAGCAGTTGATTATGACGTTATAAATGACTATTGTAAATATTATGTTGTTGTGTGAACTTAGTTGCAGCAGAATCAAGGTACGAGAAAACGATGAAAGAGAGTGAAGTGATGGATTTAGCTGAATTTATGGACATGAAACATATACAAACAAATGTGAAATGTTGTTATGACAACCAGGTACGAAGTTGCAACCTGGGAACAAATGATGATAAACATTGTAATTCCGTTTGCCTAAAGCATCCCTGCGGGAAAGGTGGTCATTGCAAATCTTTTGGTCGTAAACACCCAAAACAAGTTTGTCATTGTTTGTGCTAAATGTATGCAAACCCTAAACCCCAAATGCAAGAAATATGTAAAATATATATTTTTTCATTGTTCTTACCGAGTTTGGCCGAGCAATCTTGGAGGTGGGTTGCCTGATTGCTTACTTGTGAATGATGTCCAAATCACAAGGAAGGAAAGTCGACCCGTAAAGACTCTTTTGCACCCAAGGAAGTAAGAACCTTATGAATAATTATAGCGAGTATAAGTGGTAATGAGATGGATCCAACTTTATGTTATTTAGACATATAATTATTAGGACTATGAATATCAAGTGTGTATCAACAGAAGTAAATTAATATATTATGTTTTAGGTTGAAAATCATATATCATATACATACTACATCTTTCCTATTTTGCGGCGGTTGAAATATATTTTTTATCTCTTATTTGGATCCTTAGATAATGTGTCTATTTCGGCCTGAGTTAACATACAAAATTAATTATAACAATGAGCTGGGTAGGTACAGAAGCCCATAGAGCTTGTAAGTTTAATGACTAAATGCAAGTGGATCCTATAATGACTCGAACGAGTTTATACGTTATGCAAAACTAATTACCGAGTTCTTAGTCGGTTTGACAACTTATTGGGCACAAGAACAACCATTTTATTATATCATGGCACGTTATCGACTACCATAAATACTCCTTTCACAATTAATTAGTCTCTGACTTGTTAACGAGGGGTTGTCGATAGGCGTTATTGCTACCACTATAGCTTCTGACAAGAATCTATTCTTATCGTTTTATTGACAGGTGGTATCAAATATTTCAAAAATTTAATTTTAAATTTTATTTTCAAGAAATGCATTGCTAGGGATACAATTTTCCCACTATGTAGAATCACTCAACTTCGTCCTACCCCTAGTGTCAACACCCAATTTCGTCCGGCTAAATAAATAATAGAATAAATAATAATAATTTGTTTTTTTCAAAAAAGGCATAAAAAAATAAATAAAAATAAATAAAAAAATAAAAAAGTTTTCTCTTTGGTTTTTATTGCTTTGTCTAAATAATAATAATAACAGGATAATAATAATAATAATAAATAAATAAATAAAAAGAAAAAAAAACTTTGTTTTAATCTTGTATGTATTTTCTTTTGAGGCTTTGTTTCTATTTTAGCCCTAAATACTCTATACACCCACACCGTTTTTCTTGCAACTAATGGTAGCCCAAAATTTAATTTTCACACCCCCACTCTATGCTTTGTCGTTTTTGCTCCAGATTAAGAAGTTAGTCTAATAATTAAAAACAGAATATGTTCTAATATTTATAATTATTTACTCTGATTTTGTGCTCTGATTTTATGACACCTTTTTTCTAGATAGAGAAATATTAATATAATTCAAAACAATATCTCTTTTACTAATTAAAATTAATTTTGATGATCACGTTTGATTTTGTGCTCTGTTTTTTATATGATTTGATTCTCATTTTGTAATAATTTTAAGACCAGTTCTTGCCTTTTAAAACTCGTTGTAGTTAAAGCAGACATTTATTACAAGATTACATTAGATTTATAATGTTGTGTATATAAACCCATCAGAAAAAAGAAGAAGAAAGGAATTTTTTCTCTCAAAAATTTCTAGAGCCCTCTCTCACTCTAAGCACACATTCTCTTTTAACCCTCACACATACAAAAAACCCACTCACCATCAATCGCCATCCCCACGTGCTTCTTAGTGTTCCAACGCAACTATTGTAAGTCTGACCTCCCGTCCAGGTTCGCAAAATTAATTTTTTGATTGTGTCATGCAATATTTCTCGAGATGTATTTTTTATCTTGGTTGAATTTGATGTTTTCAGTATTTCTTTTGATATAAAAAAAACATTACTGTCATGCTTTTTGGGTTCATTAGTTTTATAATTAAGGTTTTGTTGATTGCTTTGGGTTGTGAACATTGTTGCATGAATAAGTGAGAGATATCATGTTTTGGCATTGTATGAATATGTTGTGCCATATTTTTTCATGTTAAGGGTTGTAAACTTTTTCATATTAAAATAATATGTTTAATCCTAAACGTTATTTCTTAATCTTTTATTTATTTATTTTTCTAATGTTTTCATAAATTGTGGATATGAAATAGTCAAATTTTGTCGGGTATCAATGTCTTATTTCGAAAGTTTTAAAAGGAAGTAATAACAAATAAATAATTTAAATACCCTTTTAACTTTTAAAATGTATAAGTGCTCGTGTGACCGCTCGCGTCGACTTAGTACTCAATACCTTCGCTTTTCTATAAGATTGCTAAAAAAATACAAAATTTTCAAATATTAAAAAAGAGTGATATCAATATCTTCGAACAAATTGTTTTCAAAAAGTCTTTTTCATAAAGAACTACGTGACCCTGATTCTCCATTATGAATGGAGATACGTAGGAGCAAGGAGTAATCCTTGTCGGGCCCAAAAAACAAAAAAATCTTTTTTGTTTCCTTGTTTTTCTTTGTCATCTTTATTTATTTATTTATTTATTTTTATTATTGTTAATTTATTAATTTATTAATTTTTATTTTGTTTTATTTATTTATATTTTATTTATTTATTTTATTTTATTTCTTTTTTTTTAAATAAATTTTTAAAGGAGACCACATCAATTTGTATTTTAATTAAAGGTACCGTCTTAAGGATGGGCGTTGTAGGGTGCTAACACCTTTCCTACGCGTAATTAACTCCCGTACCCCCAATCTCTGTTTTCGTAGACCTTGCTCTTTTTTATGGTTTTCCATAGTTTCCTATAATAACTATGGTGGCGACTCCAAACTCTGTTTTTTACAAAATTTGTTTTTTTGGGTTCGTCATCCCGTCGCGATTTCGGTCGTGACAGATGGCGACTCCACTGGGGACTTTAGAGAGTTAGGCCATTTAATTAAATATATAAAATTGATGTGGTTGTTTCAAATTTTTTTTTTTGTTTTTTTATTATTGTTTTTTTTTGTTTTTGTTTTTTCTCTCTTTTCTTTTTCATTCTTTTTTTTTCCGTCCTATATTCATGTTTGTTTTCTTTTATTTTATTTTATTTCTCATTATTTATTATTATTGTGTATATTTTTGTTAATTTTGGATGATTTTTTTATTTTATTTTATTTTATTTATTGTTCATATTACTTTATTCTTATGCTTGAATTTTAAATCCTAGGATAGATGACTTTATTATATATATTTTTGTTTGTTTTTCTTCTCTGTTTGTCTGCAGGAAGGGGTTTGGGTATGCATTATCCTCTCTTCACACACACATTATGTGCATGACCTGAGTGGGGCCTTATACCCGGGCCTGAGTAACTTTAGAAGTAGAGGGGATTGTGTAGCAGTGTCACAGTGGATGTACTTCCCAAGTGGTCATTGTGAGAACCCCAACTAGAGTTTGTTTGCTTCATTAGTACTCCCACCTCTTGTTGTTTACCAACTGTCGTGGGAAATGCCATGAAGTGGGCCATAGCTCTAGTGACCTTGATATTTAGGTATTAGGAAACCATCCTGATAAGCGCATGTATTTTACCTTAGATCCATTAGGCGTCAAACCTTTGTTAAGGCACAAAGGGAGATATACACTTTTTTTTATTATTCCTTGGTTTTTTATTTTTATTTTTTATTTTTATTTTTATTTTATTGTTATTTATTTATTCTCTTTCTTTTTGATTTTTGAATTAGTAATAAAATCATGCATAACATATTATTGCATCCATGTATTTATCATGTCATCGTCATATTTATTTAATTTTAGGTCCGAAATTATAAAGCTATGATTAAGTTTCAAAAGAAAAGGCAAATTAACATAGAATTTGGAGTTGGGGGACAGTTAGATTTTGATGCTTTGAAGAAAAAATTATCCTTTAGGGTTATAGAAGAGATGAAGAGCATGATATCTAGGGCTAGAAATTAGGATTTTCTTTCTTTTGCATTTGATTTATGAGCTTTTTAGAGAGTGGGTTTGTGTGGACTCTTTTCCATGTCAATTTCTATTTACTCATAGCTTTATAGTTTCTTAATAAAATAAATTATTTGCATTATGTTTTTCCTTCCTTTCCTTTTTCTTATCTTTTTTTTTTTGTTTAATAAAAATAATAGAGCAAAAGTAATAAAAACAAATACGGCAAGGCCAAGGCACCCTTACAGGACGCAAGCAAATAGTAAAAACATGGAGGACTGGGAAACCGCACAAGAGACAATAAAAGCAGATATCAGTCAACTAAAGGATCAAGTAGGTCAAATCTTGGAGGCCTTGAAGTCCTTAAAGGCCTCAGGAGAAGCTTCATCAGCAAAGGGTGAGAAAAGAACTCACGACGCTCCTATTGCTTTTCCAACGTACGGATTGCCATCGAGTTACACCCCACCTGTTGGAGATTATTCAGAGGCTGAACATGCTTCCTTCTCATTCCCAATCAATACTCCAAGGAATGAAGGAACTACCTTTGCAGAACCACGAGTGACTGTAATACCTAAGCCTTTAAACACAACTGTCGATGATGACTCTTTGGGCAAGATTACACCACACCCTACTATGCAAGCTGTGTCCGTTGATGTTGAGGGAACCAAAACTAAGTTAGAAATTTTAGAAGAACGACTACGAGCTATTGAGGGAGGTGGAAACTATGGGTTTGGCGATATTGCCGGTTTAAGCCTAGTTCGTGATGTCAAAATACCTCACAAGTTTAAAGTTCCGGAGTTTGAAAAGTACCAGGGTACCACATGCCCTAGAAGCCATCTAACCATGTATTGTCGAAAGATGACTGCCTATGCTTATGATGACAAATTGCTAATCCACTTCTTCCAAGATAGTTTGGCTGGGGTAGCATTGAATTGGTATACACACTTGGAAGCGTCTCACATTCGTTCTTGGATGGATTTGGTAGACGCCTTTTTGAAACAGTACAAGTATAACATGGATATTGCGCCAGATCGGTTGCAATTACAAAACATGACCAAAAGGGATGCTGAATCATTTAAGGAGTATGCACAACGATGGAGAGAGCTTGCTGCTCAGGTGGAGCCTCCTCTTCATGATAAGGAAATGGTGGCAATGTTTGTGAGCACGTTACAACCACCATTCTATGAACACATGGTAGGGAACGTATCTTCAATTTTCGCTGATATCATCATCATAGGTGAAAGGATAGAGATTGGGTTAAAAAATGGAAAAATTACATATAGCCCGCTTGCGGCTACAACTCCTAAAAAGCCTGATTTCAGTCTTGGGAAGAAGATGGAAGTAGAGGTACACGCAACATCAACAATACCTAGGTGGGAAAATCAGACTCCCGCTTACCAAGCACAATCTCCACAGCAGGGATCCTATCAATCACAACACGCCTCAAATAATACTTGGAAAACTGAGGCTAACACAAATCCCAACCAGTCTTTGGGGCAAATCACTAGTCCTAGAAGGAATCAAGAAAAGAATTATCTTCATTTCACTCCTATTCCTGTGACTTACACGGAGTTATTGCCGGATCTACTCCGTAATGCTTTGGTAGCTATCTGCCCGATGAAGCCTTTGGAGCCATCATACCCTAAGTATTTTGATGTAAATGCCACATGTGATTATCACAGGGGAGCCATTGGTCACTCTACTGAGAAATGTTTGTCTTACAAACACAAAGTTCAAGCTTTAATCGACTCAGGGTGGTTAAAATTTCAAGAGAATA
This sequence comes from Vigna unguiculata, assembly GCF_037176805.1. Classification (NCBI taxonomy): domain Eukaryota; kingdom Viridiplantae; phylum Streptophyta; class Magnoliopsida; order Fabales; family Fabaceae; genus Vigna; species Vigna unguiculata. Next base: position 6,466,629 of record NC_140801.1, read on the forward strand.
AACCCAACATTAAGACCAATCCCCTATCTGGGCAGGATAATGCTTCAATAAATGCTATTGATCTTGAGGGACGCCAGTTGGTGAAGAATGTGAGCGAAATTAAGAGTTCACGAAGGTTTATTTTTTAGGCACTACTAACAGTAGGATTATTGGAAGGTGAATATAACTTAAGGGACGCATGCGGGTTCCATCCAGGTGCTGAACATTCCATCGAGGCGTGCAAAAAGTTTGAAAATTTTCTACAAAATTTGATCGACAAGAACTTCGTGCAAGTATGTTGTGGGGACAAAGAGGACAAGAGGAGACTGGTAGAAGAAAAGAATGAGCTAGGCTTGGCTCACATAGAAGGACGAGAACGAAAGAAAGGGAAGATTTGCATCAGTGACATCAAAGAGAGCTTCCGCAGTGTTAGATGGATTAACGCTTGTCAGATATCACCCATCGAGGATGGAAATGGATTGGAAAGCTTAGACTTTGTGCGATCCTGTCCTCCAGACATATAGTTGAATAATTGAGAGATAACGAATTACCCGTGATGTTTAATTTGGAGAAAATGTTTTTTTTTAGTTTATCCTATTGCTTTACCTGGAGGGACTTTACGTGATGTTTTTTTTATGCTTAGTGTGACAATACAAAACATTTATAATTTGTTTTTGATCGTTTTTATTTTATTTATTCGTTTTATAAACTTAAATGATGCAAATATGATGATGAATGTTTTAAAAATATTAATGTCGATATTCCTAATTTTGAGCACTCTGTTGATAATATGGAAGATGATAATGAGGATGATTGAGAACCGTCCCCTTATTATCTAAAGATGAATGGGGCAATTGAGGCTGCTAATAAAAATACAAAGAAGATTATATAAAAGATGTTGGTCATGTATAAGGATTTGCATGAGATGCTTCCTTTTGCTTTGCATGGATATTGTACGTCAATACATACTTCAACTGGGGCAACACCTTTCTCTCTAGTATATGGAATGGAAGCAAGCAGTACTCCTTTTTGAGGTGGAAATCTCACCCTTGCGAGTATTAATGGAAACCCAATTAGAAGAAGCATAATGGGTTCAAGCTAGACTTGACCAACTTAACCTCATTGTGGAAAAAAGGTTAACTACGGTGTCTCACGGACAATTATACCAAAGAAGAATGAAAAAAAGTTTGGCAAAAAGGTGCATCTCATAGAGTTCCATGAAGGCGATCTAGTTTTGATAAAAATCTTAGCTATACAAAAGGACCATAGAGGCAAATGGACTCCAAATTATGAAGGCCCGTATGTGGTGAAGAAAGCATTCTCTAGTGGGGCACTAATTCTCATAAGGATGGATGGGGAGGAGTTACCGTTGCCAGTCAACTCTGATGCGGTTAAAAAATTTTATGCATGATGATTCCATAATAGAGGATGCAACTAAGGATATCGACATTGTTTTCAAGATTTTTGTATTTCATTTTATTTGATAAAAAATATATCATTTGGGTTTTCATAAATGTGTTGTAAAAGTGTCACACTGAGTTGGTAATTAAAAATATTTGGTAAAAATGTATATTTGTGTAAAGAAAACATCACGGGTGTATTCGCTAGAGGCATACTAGCTCCTAAAGGGTGTCGTGGTGGCCAAAAGAAATACAATGTAAATATAAAAAAATGAGGAAAGGAAAGGAAGGAAAAGTACGGGTTTTGTGCATCCATGCATTCATGCACCCTCATCACATCATACCATTTTTATCATCAAAACATATTTTGAAAAGTTCGGAAAGGAAAATAAGGGCCCACAGGGGCAGGTTTTCAGTTGGGCTCACTTTACTTCTTTTTTAAAAGGCATTCACGTTGTGTTTGTCTAAGTTTAAATCGATATTCAGGTTCTCCTTTAGATGTAGACCCTCTCCTCGGGATTGGTCTAATCTTTTCAAAAAGAAATCATATTTGCAAAAAGTATATGCTTTTGGATCAGGGCCCTCTACATAGTAATGGTCGCCGAATCCTTTGGATGTAGACCTTCTCCTCGGGATTGGTCTAATCTTTCTCAAAAAGTTTTAGTTTACAAAAAGTTTATGCTTTTGGATCAGGGCCCTCTACATAGTAATGGTCGTCAAATCCTTTGGATGTAGACCTTCTCCTCGGGATTGGTCTAATCTTTCTCAAAAAGTTTTAGTTTACAAAAAGTTTATGTTTTTGGATCGAGGCCCTCTACATGGTAATGGTCTCCGAATCCTTTAGATGTAGACCCTCTCATCGGGATTGGTCTAATCTTTCTCAAAAAGTTTTAGTTTACAAAGAGTTTTTGTTTTTGGATCGAGGCCCTCTACGTGGTAATGGTCGCCGAATCCTTTAGATGTAGACCCTCTCCTCGGGATTGGTCTAATCTTTTCAAAAAGAAATTATATTGGCAAAAAGTTTATTTGTTTTTGGGGATCGAGGCCCTCTACGTGGTAATGGTCATCGAATCCTTTAGATGTAGACCCTCTCCTCAAGATTGGTCTAATCTTTTCAAAAAGAATTTATATCGGCAAAAAGTATATGTTTTGGTATCGGGCCCTCTACGTGGTAATGGTCACCGAATCAGTTGGATGTAGACCCTCTCCTCGAGATTGGTCTAATCTTTCTCAAAAAGTTTTAGTTTGCAAAAAGTTTATGACTTTCTAGATCAAGGCTCTCTACGTGGTAATGGTCTTTGAATCCTTTGGAATTGTGGTTGTCGGTTTGTGACCTTTGTTTTCATGTTTCACCTATGTTTCTTTTGAAACCGGACGAAATTAGTGTCTTTATCTTTACTTATATTTCTTTGAGAATATGAAAATGTAAAATTCTCATATTATCAAGCAAAATCTAAGTAAAGAGGGGCAGCTGTCAACACCCAATTTCGTCCGGCTAAATAAATAATAGAATAAATAATAATAATTTGTTTTTTTCAAAAAAGGCATAAAAAAATAAAAAAAAATAAATAAAAAAATAAAAAAGTTTTCTCTTTGGTTTTTATTGCTTTGTCTAAATAATAATAATAACAGGATAATAATAATAATAATAAATAAATAAATAAAAAGAAAAAAAAACTTTGTTTTAATCTTGTATGTATTTTCTTTTGAGGCTTTGTTTCTATTTTAGCCCTAAATACTCTATACACCCACACCGTTTTTCTTGCAACTAATGGTAGCCCAAAATTTAATTTTCACACCCCCACTCTATGCTTTGTCGTTTTTGCTCCAGATTAAGAAGTTAGTCTAATAATTAAAAACAGAATATGTTCTAATATTTATAATTATTTACTCTGATTTTGTGCTCTGATTTTATGACACCTTTTTTCTAGATAGAGAAATATTAATATAATTCAAAACAATATCTCTTTTACTAATTAAAATTAATTTTGCTGATCACGTTTGATTTTGTGCTCTGTTTTTTATATGATTTGATTCTCATTTTGTAATAATTTTAAGACCAGTTCTTGCCTTTTAAAACTCGTTGTAGTTAAAGCAGACATTTATTACAAGATTACATTAGATTTATAATGTTGTGTATATAAACCCATCAGAAAAAAGAAGAAGAAAGGAATTTTTTCTCTCAAAAATTTCTAGAGCCCTCTCTCACTCTAAGCACACATTCTCTTTTAACCCTCACACATACAAAAAACCCACTCACCATCAATCGCCATCCCCACGTGCTTCTTAGTGTTCCAACGCAACTATTGTAAGTCTGACCTCCCGTCCAGGTTCGCAAAATTAATTTTTTGATTGTGTCATGCAATATTTCTCGAGATGTATTTTTTATCTTGGTTGAATTTGATGTTTTCAGTATTTCTTTTGATATAAAAAAAACATTACTGTCATGCTTTTTGGGTTCATTAGTTTTATAATTAAGGTTTTGTTGATTGCTTTGGGTTGTGAACATTGTTGCATGAATAAGTGAGAGATATCATGTTTTGGCATTGTATGAATATGTTGTGCCATATTTTTTCATGTTAAGGGTTGTAAACTTTTTCATATTAAAATAATATGTTTAATCCTAAACGTTATTTCTTAATCTTTTATTTATTTATTTTTCTAATGTTTTCATAAATTGTGGATATGAAATAGTCAAATTTTGTCGGGTATCAATGTCTTATTTCGAAAGTTTTAAAAGGAAGTAATAACAAATAAATAATTTAAATACCCTTTTAACTTTTAAAATGTATAAGTGCTCGTGTGACCGCTCGCGTCGACTTAGTACTCAATACCTTCGCTTTTCTATAAGATTGCTAAAAAAATACAAAATTTTCAAATATTAAAAAAGAGTGATATCAATATCTTCGAACAAATTGTTTTCAAAAAGTCTTTTTCATAAAGAACTACGTGACCCTGATTCTCCATTATGAATGGAGATACGTAGGAGCAAGGAGTAATCCTTGTCGGGCCCAAAAAACAAAAAAATCTTTTTTGTTTCCTTGTTTTTCTTTGTCATCTTTATTTATTTATTTATTTATTTTTATTATTGTTAATTTATTAATTTATTAATTTTTATTTTGTTTTATTTATTTATATTTTATTTATTTATTTTATTTTATTTCTTTTTTTTTAAATAAATTTTTAAAGGAGACCACATCAATTTGTATTTTAATTAAAGGTACCGTCTTAAGGATGGGCGTTGTAGGGTGCTAACACCTTTCCTACGCGTAATTAACTCCCGTACCCCCAATCTCTGTTTTCGTAGACCTTGCTCTTTTTTATGGTTTTCCATAGTTTCCTATAATAACTATGGTGGCGACTCCAAACTCTGTTTTTTACAAAATTTGTTTTTTTGGGTTCGTCATCCCGTCGCGATTTCGGTCGTGACACCTAGTTTTTAAATGTTCAATCATTTTATCAATCACTTCATATCCTCCTACTTTTGCACCCTATTTTGATCTTCCACCTTGGCTTCACTTTGCAGCCATCTTCATCCAAGCTTCAAAGTTCGTCATCGTTCTTGCTCCAGGTTTGTCCTTCGGTCTTCCTTTTTTATTTCTTATTCCAATGATGAACAACATCCCTTGGTTAGCTAAGGGATTATTGCCCTCGAATTTGATGTGTACTCGAGTCGTACTAACTTGATCAGTCAAGGAGAATTTTCTGAGGAACCTAATTGTGCTCCTCTTTCCCGTGTTCCTAGCCGTATTGGTGAAATAACAAAAGTCAAAGTTAGGGATTCTTCGAAGGTCACTAACAAACCTCTTAAAAGGGGTAGCAGAAATAGGTTTCCTCCCATTAATCACCTAAAGTACTTTTAGGTTCATGGAGAAGTTGTGACCTTTACCTCTGCTTTCCTAAGTACCAACTAGGTAGAACACTTTGTGTTGTCCTTTAGAGTTTGTTCTGATGTAGTGGCCGAGTTTCTAGAAATGGAAGCTTGTGATAAGAGTGATATATTCTTTCAAACCTTTTAACCCAATACTACCGACCTCACCTTAATGTAGGAATTTGTGTTTAAAACCTAAATATCGTATTTCTCTTGTCTAATTTTGAGTGTCATATGCTATCTACGATGTGATTAGCGTAAACTCAATTACTCCCAGTAATTGGGCATTTTAAAATTATTTTGCAATCCTATGTGAATATCTACACATAACACCCACTACTAATAAATTCGTGTATTTTAATCAACTAAAGCATGGTCAGAAAGTTGGGGGACTTATGTAAATGGTGCCCAATATGGGTCTTTTTTTTTCTATATACCCAATCCGACAAGGGTTTTAAGAAACAAATTGACAAACTGAGACTTGTTGAATCTGATAAGGAAAATTATGTTTTCTTCTACCCCGACAACTCCACGAGGTTTTCACTGTAGTGGCATAGACCTAGAAATTTTAATTGTAAGGCTGAGCACTACTTGACTAACAAGGATGAGAAACACATACAGAGCAAAGGGCTCCTTCGATCGATAAGTAGTAGGCCGCTCCTTAACATTCCCTTTGTTGAGAACCTAACTGCGTTTTTCTAACTATTTTAAGGAGACAAATATATATAGAGTTTGACAACTTTTAAAATGGAAAACGAGATTTTACTGATATTGACTCTTAAAAGGATAAAGGTAAAACGAATGCAAAGTCATGGTGATTTATGAGTATAAGAAAACAGACTTCTAGCGTTGGCCAAAATTCGGTGCTAACAAGTAAAAGTCGACGTTAAATAATTGTTAGTTCCAAATTTGCATCCCATGAATATGAAGCTCTAAAATAATGGACACTAATTCGTTAGCATCGGGTGCTGAATATGTATGTACGTCAACTTAGCTAATGTAATTTATAAATAATTTTTAGATTAAATTTTTAATTAAAGCAATTTAGGGTTAGCTTGGCTGATGTTAATGCATCTTGGTTTCAAAATTTATTTAATTAGTTTAAATTTAGTTGAATTTGTGCCAATTTGGATTAAACTAATTGTGAAACAAATTCTTTAAAATTGAATGAAGAGATAACTTAATTGTGAAATATGGCAAGGATGGTCCTTTCATTGGACACCAATAAAATTTTAAAATTACTTACTTGTCTTCACTTAAATCGATCCTATAATTTATATCTTTTATTAACGTTGACCAAACATAATATTCAAAACTATATTAGAGATCTCTTATTCCTTAGATATATAATTAAGATAACAATATATATATATATATATATATATATATATATATATATATATATATATTCATGTATCCTATATTAGTTTTATAAAGTTTAGTTATGCATTTTCTTTTAAACCTACATGCAACTTCTTAAGTTAACACACCTAAATTCATTTAATGAGTTTGATTAATTTAAAATTAGGTTAATGGTCACTAATTTACTTTTGTTCTCCTTATACATATTTTTTTCAATGAGTTTATTATGCTTCTATCTTTTCTTTTCTTTTTTGAGCTTGTGTAGTATTTTATTTAATTGGATTCATGCAGTTTATTGCAAACAATGATTGGAAAATCAAGTTTTTTTTTAAATCTTTAAGCCTATTTTTTTTTGTGATTGTTATTATTGTTTGTAAGTTATAAATCGAGTCACCTTTTTAACCTTTTTTAGGTATTTTACAAATCATAACGTTTTTGTTGAGTTGCCAATTTTCTCAATAACTAACTAATTAAGGCCAATTTTTTCCTCCGTCTATATGTATATATTGAAATTCTATTTTTATTTAACACAAGCAATTAAACATAAAAGCATTGAAAATGGTTGGACCAACAAAAGGTCTTTTGCTACTTGTTGCAATTGTTGTAATCAATTTGTTCTCAGGTAAAGTCAATTTATGGTTGGAGAAACTAAGAAAGTTTGGTTCTAATGTCTATTTTATAGTGTACATTAATGACAATTACCTAACAAATAAATGGTCCATGCTTTAAGCATTTAAGATTTAGTGAATAGAAATTCGTTTGATGGATTAAACATTTAAGATTTACTGAATCCAAGGTTAATTTCACTTAAGGTCATGTAGTGACGCATGCAAGTTGAAGTTAAAATGTGTAGTTGTGTTGATCACGTATGCATGTGAGAGCAGTTGATTATGACGTTATAAATTACTATTGTAAATATTACTGTGTTGTGTGAACTTAGTTGCAGCAGAATCAAGGTACGAGAAAACGATGAAAGAAAGTGAAGTGATGGATTTAGCTGAATTGATGGACATAAAAGATATACAAACAAATGTGAAATGTTGTTATGACAACCAGGTACGAAGTTGCAACCCAGGAACAAATGACGACAAACATTGTAATTCCCTTTGCCTAAAGCATCCCTGCGGGAAAGGTGGTCATTGCAAAGCTTTTGGTCGTAAACACCCAAAACAAGTTTGCCATTGTTTGTGCTAAATGTATGCAAACCCTAAACCCCAAATGCAAGAAATATGTAATATATATATATATATATATATATATATATATATATATATATATATTCATTGTTCTTACCGAGTTTGGATGAGCAATCTTGGAGGTGGGTTGCCCGATTGCTGACTTGTGAATGATGTCCAAATCACAAGGAAGGAAAGTTGACCCGTAAAGACTCTTTGGCACTCAAGGCAATAAGAACCTTATGAATAATTATAGCGAGTATAAGTGATAATGAGATGGATCCAACTTTATGTTATTTAGACATATAATTATTAGGCCTATGAATATCAGGTGTGTATCAACAGATGTAAATTAATATATTATTTTTTAGGTTGAAAATCATATATCATATACATACTATATCTTTCCTATTTTGCGGTGGTTGAAGTATATTTTTTATCTCTTACTTGGATCCTTAGATAATGTGGCTATTTCGACCTGAGTTGACATGCAAAATTAATTATAACAATGAGCTGGGTAGGTACATAAGCCCCTAGAGCTTCGCAGTTTAATGACTAAATGCAAGTGGATCCTATAATTATACGAACAAGTTTATACCTTATGCAAAACCAATTACCGAGTTCTTAGTCGGTTTGACAACAAATGGGGCACAAGAAAAACCATTTTATTATATCATGGCACGTTATCGACTACCATAAATACTCTTTTCACAATTCATTATTCTCTGACTTGTTAACGAGGGGTTGTCGATAGGCGTTATTGCTACCTCTATAGCTTATGAAAATAATTTATTCTTATCGTTTTACTGACAAGTGGCATCATATATTTCAAAAATTTAATTTTAAATTTTAGTTTCAAGAAATGCATTGCTAGGGATACAATTTCCCCACTATGTAGAATTGCCCAACTTCTTCCTAACCTTAATTTTCAAATCTTCAATCACTTCATATCCTTCTACTTGTGTACCCTATTTTGGTCTTCCACCTTGGCTTCAATTTGCACTCATCTTCATCCAAGCTTCAAAGTTCGTCATCGTTCTTGCTCCAGGTTTGCCCTTTGGTCTTCCTTTTTTATTTCTTATTCCAATGATGAAGAACATCCCTTGGTTAGCTAAGGGATTATTGCCATCGAAGATGATGTGTAATCGAGCCATACTGACTTGATCAATCAATGAGAATTTTCCGAGGAACCTCACTGTGCTCCTTTTTCCCTTGTTCCTAATCGTAATGGTGAAATAGCAAAACTCAAAGCTAGGGATTCTTCGAAGGTCACTAAAGAACCCCTTAAAAAGGGGTAGCAAAAATAGGTTTCCTCCCATTAATGGAGAAGTTGTGACCTTTACCTCTGCTTTCCTAAGTACCAAGTAGGTAGAACACTTTGTGTTGTCCTTTAGCATTTGTTCTGATGTAGTGGCCGAGTTTTCAGAAATGGAAGCTTGTGATAAGAGTGATATATTCTTTCAAAAACCTTTACCCGATACTACCGACCTCACCTTAGTGTTTGAATTTGTGTTTAAAACCAAAATATCGTATTTTCCTTGTCTAATTTTGAGTGTCATATGTTATCTACGATGTGATTAGTGTCAACTCAATTACTCCTAGTAATTGGGCATTTCAAAAGTATTTTGCAATCCTATGTGAATATCTAAACATAACACCCATTTCTAATAAATTCATGTATTTTAATCAACTAAAGCATGGTCAGAAAGTTGGGGGATTTATGTAAATGATGCCCAATATGGGTCTTTTTTTACTATATAAACCCAATCCGACAAGGGTTTTAAGAAACAATTTGTCAAACTGAGATGTGTTGAATAAGATAAGGAAAATTGTGTTTTCTTCTACCCCGACAACTCCCCGAGGTTTTCACTGTAGTGGCATAGACCAAGAAATGTTAATTGTAAGGCCGAGCACTACTTGACTGACGAGGATGAGAAGCACATACAGAGCAAAGGGCTCCTTCGACCGATAAGTAGTAGGCCTCTCCTTAACATTCCCTTTGTTGAGAACCTAACTGCATTGTTCTTGGATAGCTATCCATAGTTTGATTATGACTTCTTTTCTTTGAATAACTATTTTTCTAATTACGGTGTATTTGTATTCAATGATCAAGGGAAAATTTGAAGGAGACAAATATATATAGACTTTGACAACTTTTAAAATGGAAAACGAGATTTTACTGATATTGACTCTTAAAAAGATAAAGGTAAATTAATGCAAAGTCATGGTGATTTATGAGTATTAGAAAATAGACGTTTAGCGATGGCCAAAATTCGGTGCAAACAAGTAAAAGTCGACGTTAAATAATCGTTAGTGCCAGATTTCCATCCCATGAATATGAAGCTCTAAAATAATGGACACTAATTAGGTAGCATCGAGTGCTGAATATGTATGTATGTCAACTTAGCTTATGTAATTTATAAGTAATTTTTATATTAAATGTTTATTTAAAGCAATTTAGTGTTAGCTTGGCTGATGTTAATGCATCTTTCTGTCAAAATTTATTTAATTAGTTTAAATTGAGTTGAATTTGTGTCAATTTGGATTAAACTAATTGTGAAACAAATTCTTCAAAATTGAATGAAGAGATAACTTAATTGTGAAATATGGCAAGGATGGTCCTTTCATTGGACACCAATAAAATTTTAAAATTACTTACTTGTCTTCGCTCAAATCGATCCTATAAGTTGTATCTTTTATTAACTTTGACCAAACATAATATTCAAAACTATATTAGAGATCTCATATTCTTTAGATATATAATTAAGATGATAATATATATTCATGTATCCTATATTAGTTTTATAAAGTTTAGTTATGCATTTTCTTTTAAACCTACATGCAACTTCTTAAGGTAACACACCTAAATTCATTTAATGAGTTTGATTAATTTAAAATTAGATTAATGGTCACTAATTTATTTCTGTTGTCCTTATACAGATGTTTTTCATTAAGTTTATTATGCTTCTATCTTTTCTTTTCTTTTTCGAGCTTGTGTAGTATTTTATTTAATTAGATTGATGTAGTATATTTAAAACAATGATTGGAAAATCAAGTTTTTTTTTTTAAATCTTTAAGCCAAATTTCTTTTTTGTGATTGTTATTATTGTTTGTAAGTTATAAATCGAATCACTTTATTAACTTTTTTTAGGTATTTTACAAATCATTAACTTTTTTGTTGAGTTGCCAATTTTCTCAACAACTAACTAATTAAGGCCATATTTTCCTTCGTCTATATGTATATATTGCAATTCTCCTTTTATTTCACACAAGCAATTAAACATTAAAGCATTGAAGATGGCTGGACCAACAAAAGGTGTTTTGCTACTTGTTGCAATTGTTGTAATCAATTTGTTCTCAGGTATACTCAATTTTATGATTGGAGAAACTAAGAAAGTTTAGTTCTAATGTCTATTTTATAGTGTACATTAACGACAATTACCTAACAAATATATGGTCCATACTTTAAGAATTTAAGATTCAATGAATAGAAATACGTTTCATGGAGTAAAGATTTAAGATTTACTTAATCCAAGGTTAATTTAACTTAAGGTCATGTAGTGACGCATACAGGTTGAAGTTAAAATGTGTAGTTGCGTTCATCACGTATGCATATGGGAGGAGTTGATTATGATGTTATAAATGACATTTTCAAATACTATGTTGTTGTGTGAACATAGTTGCAGCAAAATCAAGGTACGAGAAAACGATGAAAGAGAGTGAAGTGATGGATTTAACTGAATTGATGGACATAAAAGATATACAAACAAATGTAAAATGTTGTTATGACAACCATGTATGAAGTTGTAACCCAGGAACAAATGACGATAAACATTGTAATTCCCTTTGCCTAAAGCATCTCTGCGGGAAAGGTGGTCATTGCAAAGCTTTTGGTCGTAAACACCCAAAACAAGTTTGCCATTGTTTGTGCTAAATGTATACAAACCCTAAACCCCAAATGCAAGAAATATGTAAAATATATATTTTTTCATTGTTCCTACCAAGTTTGGCCGAGCAATCTTGGAGGTGGGTTGCCCGATTGCTGACTTGTGAATGATGTCCAAATCACAAGGAAGGAAAGTCGACCCGTAAAGACTCTTTGACACTCAAGGCAGTAAGAACCTTATGAATAATTATAGCGAGTAAGTTATAATGAGATGGATCCAACTTTATGTTATTTAGACATTTATTATTAGGCCTATAAATATCAAGTGTGTATCAACCGAGGTAAATTAATATAATATGTTTCAGGTTGAAAATCATATATCATATACATATTGTGTCTTTCCTATTTTGCGGTGGTTGAAATATATTTTTTATCTCTTATTTGGATCCTTCGATAATGTGCTTATTTCGGCCTGAGTTAACATACAAAATTAATTATAACATTGAGATGGGTAGGTACATAAGCCCCTAGAGCTTGGAAGTTTAATGACTAAACGCAAGTGGATTCTATAATGACACGAACGAGTTTATACGTTATGCAAAACTAATTACCGACTTCTTAGTCGGTTTGACAACATATTGTGCACAAGGACAACCATCTTATTATATCATGGCATATTATCGACTACTATAAATACTCGTTTCACAATTAATTATTCTCTGACATGTTAATGAGGGGTTGTTGATAGGCGCTATTGCAACCTCTTTAGCTTCTGACAAGAATCTATTCTTATCATTTTATGGACACGTGGCATGAAATGATTTAAAAATATAATTTTAAATTTTAGTTTCAAGAAATGCCTTGCTAGGGATACAATTTCAAGCTATGCAGAACCGCTCAACTTCTTCCTAAACTTAATTTTCAAATCTTCAATCATTTCATCAATCACTTCATATCCTCCTACCTTTGTACTTTATTTTGATCTTCCATTTTGGCACTCATCTTCATCCAAGCTGCAAAGTTCGTCATCGTTCTTGCTCCAGGTTTGCCTTTCGGTCTTCCATTTTTATTTCTTATTCGTATGATGAATAACATCCCTTGGTTAGGTAATGGATTATTGCCATCGAAGATGAGTACTCGAGTCATACTGACTTAATCAGTCAAGGAGAATTTTTCGAGGAACCTAACTCTGCTCCTCTTTCCCTTGTTCCTAGCCGTAAAGCTGAAATAGCAAAACTCAAAGTTAGGGATTCTTCGAAGGTCACTAAAGAACCCCTCAAAAGGGGTAGCAGAAATAGGTTTCCTCCCATTAATCACCTAAAGTACTTTTAGTTTCACTGAAAAGTTGTGACCTTTACCTCTACTTTCCTAAGTACCAAGTAGATAGAACGCTTTGTGTTGTCCTTTAGTATTTGTTCTGCTATAGTGGCCGAGTTTCTAGAAATGGAAGCTTGTGATAAGAGTGATACAATATATCAAAAACCTTTACCTGATACTACCGACCTCACCTTAGTGTATGAATTTATGTTTAAAACCTAAATATCATATTTCCCTTGTCTAATTTTGAGTGTCCTATGTTATCTACAATGTGATTAGCGTCAACTCAATTACACCCAGTAATTGGGCATTTCAAAAGTGTTTTTCAATCCTATGTGAATATCTACACATAACACACACTACTAATAAATTCATGTATTTTAATCAACTAAAGCATGGTCAGAAAGTTGGGGGATTTATGTAAATGGTTCCTAATATGGGTCTTTTTTTACTGTATATACCCAATCCAAGGGTTTTAAGAAACAAATTGTCAAACTGAGATGTGTTGAATCTGATAAGGAACATTGTTTTTTCTTCTACCCCGACAACTCCCCGAGGTTTTCACTATAGTGGCATAGACCCAGAAATAGGATGAGAGGCACATACAAAGCAAGGGGCTCCTTCGACTGATAAGTAGTAGGCCGCTCCTTAACATTCCCTTTGTTGAGAACCCAACTACATTGTTCTTGGGTAGCTATCCATAGGTTAATTATGCCTTTATTTCTTTGAATAACTATTTTTCTAATTACGGTGTATTTTTATGCAATGATTAAGGGAAAATTTTAAGGAGACAAATATATATATATATATATATATATATATATATATATATATATATATATATATATATATATATATATATATATATAGAGTTTGACAACTTTTAAAATGGAAAACAATATTTTACTAATATCCACTCTTAAAAAGATAAAGGTAAAATGTATGCAAAGTCATGGTGATTTATGAGTATAAGAAAACAGAATTTTTGCGTTGGCCAACATTTGGTGCTAACATGTAAAAGTCGACATTAAATATTTGTTAGTGCCAGATTTGTTAGTTTTGAAATGGTTGAAATGCCAAGAAGGGGGGGTTGAATTCGCTAATTAAAAATTTAGGCTATCTTTGTAAGCTAAAAACTACCTTTAATTGAATCAATTAGATCACCAAGTTAGGATGCAAACAGTACTAAACTGTATACTTTCAATCGATCAAAAACAATGTTAATCGATTGATTTTACTAGACAGATTTTGTTCTTGTATAATCAACCGATTGAAACAGAAAAACAGTCGACTAAAATACTAGGAAAAATGAGGAAATGCAGATTCGAGTTTTAAACCAGAAACAGTGCACAAGAATGATCAAGACAGGTTCTAAATGATTATGCAAACATGCTCAATGCTGCAGAGGCCATGAAAACATGCAAGAACATGAAAAAGATGATTAAAACACAAGTTCTTTAAACTTTAAAATGAATATGCAAGAGAGAAAGGTTAGAGAAGAGAGGAGACCACAAGATTTTTATACTGGTTCACTCAAACCTGAGCTACATCCATTTTGTCATGGCAACCTGAGCTTGACTTTGCACTATTTCAAAAGATTTACAAAGTATCCACCCTTTCAAAAGACTCTTGAATCACACAAGAATCACACCAGCACAACAAGAACCCTCTTGCAGACCTAGAAAAGCACCAGGCACACACACAAAGCTTGAGAAAGATCAAACCTCGTGGTAGCACAACCCAGCCTACCACAAACCCTTTTCTCCAAGCTTCAAACCAAGCCAAAAGCTCCAAGAATTGATCCAAGATCAATCTTCAACTGCTGCAAACTGTATGATCACGAAGGAGAGAGTTTCCACAAATTTCCATAACAAATTCGCGCTAAAAAATATTAACAAACCTCTCTTTCGAAAATCACAGCTTTTATAGTCAAACTGTTACGAAATTCAACAGGTTGATTCTCAAATCAATCAATTGATTTCACTTGACATAAGTGAAATCAGTCAATTAAAAACTAAATCAATTGATTGAATTTGTTGTAGTTTAAAACTACTACAGCCAACATTTTAACCTGTTAAAAAACCATTCAACAGATTAAAAGAGACATTTTAACCTGTTAAAAAACCATTCAACAGATTCAAAGACACACCTAAGACCAAATACATCTAATTAATGCTACAAGGTCTAAAATATGAATTACAAACTTCAAATACACTTTCTTAATGATGTAACTATGTGGAGAGCACATGTTCCAGCCTTGATCAACATCAATATCATCAAATCTCCTTTCCTTCATCAATGTAGGCTTCATTCCAATGGTAATGACTTCAAGATTGTTCAGAAGAGCTTCATTAAATCTTCATGAAGTCTTCAAGATGCATACCACCTTGGCTTCATATGTCAACAAGATTTGCAACCCATGAATATGAAGATCTAAAATCATGGAAACTAATTCGTTAGCGTCGGGTGTTGAATATGTATGTACGTTAACTTAGCTTATGTGATTTATAAATAATTTTTAGATTAAATTTTAAATTAAAGCATTCTAGTGTTAGTTTGACTGATGTTAATGCATCTTTGTTTCAAAATTTATTTAATTACTTACTTTTCTTCGCTCAAATCAATCTTATAAGTGGTATCTTTTATTAACGTTGACCAAACATAATATTCAAAACAATATTAAAGATCTCATATTCTTCAGATATATAATTGAGATGATAATATATATTCATGTATCCTATATTAGTTTTATAAAGTTTAGTTATCCATTTTCTTTTAAACCTACATGCAACTTCTTAAGTTAACACACCTAAATTCATTTAATGAGTTTGATTAATTTAAAATTAGGTTAATGGTCACTAATTTATTTTTGTTGTCCTTATACAAATATTTTTCATGAAGTTTATTACGTTTCTATCTTTTATTTTCTTTTTTGAGCTTGTGTAGTATTTTATTTAATTGGTTTCATGCAGTTTATTGCAAACAAATTGGATTCATGTAGTATTTTTTTTAAATCTTTAAGCCTAATTTCTTTTTTGTGATTGTTATTATTGTTTGTAAGTTATAAACATATATGGATACTAAATGGAAACAACTAGACACATGTGGGAACTAAATTGAAATCAAGACAATGACACTTGGCAGATACCTTGTCACGTGTCACTGACAATACCACATGTCACATCAAGGATTTGACACGTGACAATTTTATTTTTTTTAAATTCAAAAAAATAAATAAAAATTAAATAGTTAAAAAAAATTAAAAAAACCAGAGGCTGACACGTGGCAAGGTACTTAATGGCGTTTGTAAAAACTTAACGGAATGTACTACATATTATGAATTTGGGTACTAAATTGACACAAACTTAAAAGTGGGTACCATTTTGAAATTTTGCAACCAAACTGGGTATGTTCCGAGTAATTAAGCCTTATATTTATATTATATATAATATTTATTTACTAGAAAATATATTTATATTTATGAAGTTTTTATTTATAATTTTATATATATAAATAAAATTTCATTTTTTTTCCAAATTTACTTATTTATTCTTTATCCTTTATAATATAATTTAACAGTTTTTTATATATTTTCATTAAAACTATTTTAACAGTTTTTTTTTATTCATTAACAACTATTGTATTTTTTTCTTCATTTATTTTATTTTATTTTTAATAAATATAAATTTATTTTGTAAGTATATTAACTTAGTGTATAATTTGAATAAAATTTTATAATAAAATATTAGTCTAAGTGAATTTGATTTTTCAAAAAATTAAATTTAAATAAATCAGATCATAAATTATAAGTTTAAATAATTAATATCTTAAAATATATTAAATTTTATAAATTTAAAATGAAAAAAGATATATTTAATTAATATTATTTAAAATAATTATACTTTAATTACATAATTTTAGAAAATATTTAAATAAAAATTACTAACAATAACTAACAGAACTCAAGATACAGAAAAAAAATAAATGTTATGATGATATTAGTAAGTTATATTTTTCTAATTTTAAATAACAATTTGAATTTTATTTTAACATCATTTTTTCTTATTTACATTGTATTTATTTTATTGTGAAGGGTAAAATAATTTAATATATTAAAAATAAAAATTTATTAAATTTTATCAATTACATCATACACAAATTCTCACAAATTTTTCACTCACATCCACTTAAATCAAACTATCTTTCTTTCAATCTAAATACTCTCATCTTCAACTCAAATCAACACAAATCTATTCTCTCAAATCCATACCCCAATCCAAACACATTATTAATGATTTTTACAAAATTGGAAACATTTTTTATTTCATTAATTTAATGTGTTGACCTCTTTGTTCTCATGTTCTCCTCATTCATCGAAAAAAATTACTAATTACTAATTTATTTTCCTAATAATATATTATTCAATTTAATTGAATGAATGGAATGCTTTATAATTTAATTTATTCTTAAACAGCTGTTTTGACTCATTCTATCTATTGTATAAAATTAAATACACATACATCATGTACTCAGGTCAGAAACAAAGTTCAAATAATAAAATTATAATATTTGAGGTACCACATTAAAAAAAGTCAACTATATATAAAAAAAAAACAGTCAATTGACTCAACTGTCAAACATTTGCGTGAGAAAATTTTCCTTTGTTCTAAAAATGAAAAATAGTATATTTTTCTGCCAAAACAGCACTAATGTTGGAACCATCCCCTTTTGACTCCTTGGAACTTTCCTTAAATTCCTCAGTGTCTTCATTTTGAAAAAGGAAAGAAATTTATTGTCACATTACAGTGTCTCTTCAAAACACCTTTTCTATCTACTGAAATTCCTCTATAATCTAAACCACTCTAACAAATTTCTGTCCACAAAACAAAGTTTTTGAACCAAACCCACATTCTGATATTAGTGATCTTTTGCTAAACACAAATGGGAGCAAAGAGTAGAAATTCTGCAGTGAATGTTTTGTGTGAAAAGTTGAAGAAGCTGCCAATGAAAGTGAAGATCTTTTTGGGGGTTTTGCTTGCTGTAATTGCTTTGTTGGTCTTAAAATCCACCATTAGAAGACGCTTTTATTTCTTCTTAGCCTCTCAAGTAATCCACTCTGTGGGGCTAATAGCCCTCACATACAAGCTTTTTGCTCTCAAAACCTGCTCTGGTAATTTTCCTTTTCATCATCATTGATGAGTATAATTAACTCTTTTGTTTCAATAACGTTGTTTATCATATGTATCACATATTTATAAAACAAAAAAAGAACCAACCAAATAAATACTTTCTTCTTTTTTGTTGTATTGATATGGTTCCATTGAATCAAGTTCTATAATTCTAATTCTAGTTCAATTTTCAGGTTTATCACTTATTACCCAAGAGCTCACAGCTCTATTCCTTACAGCAAGATTATTAAGTCGCAAGTTTAATGTACATAAAGTCCAATCTGTTATAGATTTGGTATCTCTTTCTTCAACATTAGTGATCATATGGATGATAAGATTCAAGTTGAAGTCATCCTATATCAAGGAGCTTGACAATATGAAGCTATACTTTGTGGTAAATAAACTTAACTGCACACCTTCTTGTACTTTTGAAGCCTTTCTTTTTCTCTTTCAATAAATATATATTTACATGTCACATGTCACGTGTTATCAGATGATTCATTAATATTTAGTTTCATATTTGATACGCATATATCTCGATACGAGAAAAAATGTTTTAAAAATTTAACATCAATTAAAAATAAGACAAATTTAAAACATATAAGTAGATAATCATGATGATCACTCCTTTAGTATTCTATGTTGATTTTGTTTAAATGCGTTCGATCTATTTTATTTTATCAGTAATGTTAATTTTTTTATATGATAATGAAAAACTTGAATTCACGATCTCTCTTATCCTTCATTCCAAACCTACTAAATCAATATTATATTTCTGTGAGAATTGAATCCACAATTTTTCTCGTCTCGATCTATGCTGACATAATGATTTTCATATTTGCAATGAATGTGTACATAGACCAAAACAAATGTAGCAATAACATCTACTAATTCTGTGTGCTAGGTGGTGCCTTCTGCAATCCTTGCAACACTAATCCACCCTTATATAAATGGATGGAGAATTACTGGATTCTTTATGGCATTCAGTATTTATCTAGAAGCTGTTTCTGTCATCCCTCAGCTTCGTTTTATGCAGAATGCAAAGGTTGCTTCTCTAGACTCAGTTACAGATTTTTGTTACTTTTTTGTTCTTTATATGTTCAGTTTCAGAACACATGTTTTAACTCGTATGTTTCTAGATGATTGAAACATTTACAGGATATTATGTATTTGCTCTTGGTGTTTCAAGATTCATGGCACTGGCCCATTGGATAGTTCAGGTGAGATCAATTTTTACTTAGGTTTTCTAGATATTTAATAGAGTTAAATATTTTTTTTACCTTAATTTTCAATAAAAATTATAATTAGTATTTCTTTAAAATTTTGATTTGATTTAATCTTTCATCTTATAATTTAATATTTTAAACGTATTTTAATATAATATTTAAATTATTTATACCATTTTAACATAATTTTATTTTAATATTAAAAAAAACTATTACGAAATACATTAACATTAAAAACACACATTACAAAAAAAAAATACAAATTGAATATTATATAAATAATTTATAAATTTATTATCTTATGGTTGAGTCTCTTCTAAACATCTATCCATATGCAATAACATTTTGTATTTGTAATATCTTAGATCGATAGGGTTAGATCGAAGCTTTTTGTAATTATTGGTGAACTTTGTAAGTTTTTGTTAAATATTGTGTCATTTATTAACCCATTAAATAATGTATAATGTTTGTAATATTTTGTAGATTTGTGACACGAGAGGGACATTTTTATTTCTGGCTGGTAGTGGCTATTTCTGGTTTTTGGCAGCTTTTGTTGCAGAGATAGTTCAATCGTTCATCTTGGCTGACTTTTGTTACTATTACACAAAAAGGTACCTCAATTTTGTCTCTTAGTATTTAGAATTTTTATTTGATCCTTCTAATGAGTATTTGTATTTGATTCTTCTGATGAAAATTACACTAAACAATTCAAAAATCGAAAGTAAATGCACAGTACAGAGTAACATGAATGAAAGTAAATGATTATGACGGGATTGTATATAGGGATCAAGGTTGAATATGGATAATATCTATTTATTACTTAATTTTAAGAATTTTGTTTTATTATTTATTTTGTTATTTATCAAGTATTCGTAAAACTAATACGGATTTTTTATACAGTAGGAAGTAATATGAATATTTTTATATCTTATTTTAATTTTTTTAAAATAAAATTATTTAAAATATGAATTTGAATTTTAAATATAATGTAAAAAAATTAATCAATAAAATATTAATGTAAATAAAGTTTTAAAAAAAATTAAATAAGTTGTACTAAAATATAAATTTTAAATAATTAATTTTTACAAAAATAAATTTAATTTCATAAATTTAAATAAAAATATATAAAATCAAATTTTAAAATAATTTTCCATGGTTAATATTGATCACTTAATAAATTTAAAAAGAAAATATTCAATGGGGATAACAAATACGCATATTGATACCTATACCTCATAATAAACAGATAATTAAATATCAATTATTTATAAATATCCATTAATAATATTGATTTATCCATCACAATGAATATATGTAAGTAGATATTTTTTTTGTCATTTTTAATTGTAAAACATATGCAAGAAGCAAGTGTTTACTGTGAATGATCTATATCATTGTTATTTTTTTTCATTTGCAGCTTCATCCAAGGGCAACTTTTGAAGAAAATGCCTATTTAAGGGTGATGCTTGTTGTATAATTTTGAGTAAAATTGTATTTTTCTTCTTAGTTAAAGATATAGTAACTTTGTTTGAGGCTAGTTGTCTTAGTCTTAGATTCTGCCTCCATTTCTTTAATCACATTACTCTACAACGTTCGAAGGATGGGTTTTAAACATGTAATTGGAGATGCATTTCAAAATGGAAATTTGGAGCTTTAGCTATGAAATTCTTCTTAAATTTTAAATAAAAGTAATATATATATATATATATATATATATATATATATATATATATAAATAAGTTTCTTTAGGTTTTTTGAATTTTTTTAATCGTTAAAACAAGACTTGGTATGTGTTTTTTAAAAGCCAATACAACATTATGGAAACTATAAAAAAAAAAAAATAGTCCATGACAATAAAAAAGAAATAGCTGAAGAATTCTCTTAAGAAATATGTATTGGAGATGTCTTTAAACTTTTTTTAAAAAAATCACACACACACACGATGAAACAACAATAGCAAGACAAATGTGATGTGCGTCTTTAGAATAATTAAAAAGTTGTTAAGGGCAAAGAATACTGAACTGCACTGAACTATTAAAAATTATACTGAACTAAAAAATAATTCACCTGAACTGCACTGAACTGTTTTTTTGCCTAACAAACTGAACTGAACTGCACTGCACTATAATATGAACTAAACTATTATAAACTGAATTGTTGTACAAACTGCACTATTTTTAAATTGATTTGCACTATTTTTGAACCGTTTTTTAACTAAACCACATTAATTTTGAACCAAATTGTACTATTTTTTAACTAAAATGTACTTCATCATTTCAATTGTTAATAAATTATTACATCAATTTAAATTGTTGAATTTTTTCTTCAAATTTTTTTTATTGTTTTGCTAATAAACTTAACATAACAAGTATATTAATAACGAATTAAGTTAAAGTATTTTCTACTATACTTATTCATGTACAATAGTTTGAAATTAATATTTTTTTTAAGTAAAGAGTATTTTATGTATTTACAATATTTTTAAATTTAAATAAAATATAAATTTAGTTAAAACACTATATATTTAAAATTATAAAAAATATATTTGAAAAAAGAAATACAGAGATAGATAAAATAATATAAAATTATATATAATATCTCATGATTTTGTTACGCGATAATAAAAATAAAACTTAAGATATTATTTATAAAAATTAATTCTCCCACTATTATACCCTCTTCCATGAATAATAGTAATTATGTGATAAATAAGAAAAACACATTTTCAAGAGGAAAAAAGAAAACTATAATTAAAAGAGACAGATTTTATTTTGTGTTCGGTATAAAAAAAATATTTAGAAAATAAGTGTTTGAAGTATTAAATTTTCTTTATCATACATAATTACATTAATTAATATAAATTATATATAACACTATTTTTTATAAAATGAAATAAATATTACAAACTATTTTTTATAAAATTAAATAATTAATATCAATGAAACTATAACTTATAATATAACCATACAATTGTTACTTAAATATATTATTATAATATAACCTAAAAAGTGTTATGAGATGAACAAATTTTGTACATATTGTACATGAGATGAGGAAATACAGTGAGTGAGTGTTGTACATTACTAGTAAAGCACCGAGAAAAAACTAAAATGCAGTTCAGTTCAATAATAAAACAGTTAACTCATTTAAGTTTGGTTTTTAAAAACTATACCAGACAATAGTATAGTTCAATTTTTTATACAACCAATTCAATTTATTCTAGTATAAAATAATACAATTAACTGTAGTACAGTACAGTTAAATTAATTATGCCCAGCCCTACTTGAAACAAGATCAAAATTTTTGCTCACCTCATCTATCAAAACGTCAACTACTTTCCAATATTAATACTACCTCATGAATATTAGACCCCATGATCGAGGGATTCTAGTTGAGAATCTTATTATCTTTAGGTGAAATTAGTCGAGATGTCCAAAGTATTGACCTACGTGTCCTCATCCAACTATTATAATTATAATATAACCAATGTATTACCGATGTATTACACAACCATTATATATATATATATATATATATATATATATATATATATATATATATATATATATATATATATATATATAATCTTTATTCACCTCATATGATGAAACAACAGTAGTAACACAAATGTGATGTACGTGTTTACAATGGTTAAAAAGTTGTTAAAGCATGATATTCACCTATATGTGAAACAACATCATAATTTGTACTCATCTCATCTATCAAAATGTCAACTACTTTTCAATATTAATACTACCTCATGAATAATATTAGACCCATGATCGAGGGAGAATCTTATTATCTTTAGGTGAAATTAGTCGAGATGTCATGGGGTATTGACTTAGATGTCCTCGTTCAACCATTATAATTATAATATAACCAATACATTACACATCTATTTAATTTAAAATTGTCCTATCTATTTAATTTTAAAATTGTCTTTTTTTAGTTAAAAAGATTCTTTCTCAACAAACTAAATATTTTGATGCTGAAAGTTTGCTTTGCATCGATGATTATATGTTGTTATATTTATATATATAGTTAGAACCATACTTACAAGTATTTGCTGAGTGTAGTTAAGATGACATCAAATCTTAAATTTTAATTCTCAAATCTTATTAAAAAGGAAAAATAAATGTTATGTTTTATTAAGGTACAATAATGTTGATTTATATATTAGTTAGAACCTAAAAATTATATATGAAGTTAATATAAAGAGTACATATTTTAATGAGAATGAATTTTAATATATATTTTTTAGAATCATGTGTTTATCTATTATGTATTATTTACTGGTCTTCTTTTTTAAGTAACAAGTTACATTTATTCGCCGTTACAATGTGTATGTTTGATAAGGATGTTTGTATATCTTTCATATATGTTAAAAACATATCTGTCTAATACTCTTAGCCACAAAGGGATCTGTGTTGATTAATGAGTTTCTCACTTATTTAATGTGAATCTTGAAGGAGTCTTTAAGGTTTAAAACTCAATTAATCAATTACACAGTTCTGGGTTAATGGACTGTTTAAATCAATCAAGAAGGATTAAGAGAGAGAAGAAGGAATCAAGACACACAATTTATACGGGTTCGATTCAAAAAGAATCTACATCCAGTCTTCTCCTAAGTAACACACTTAGGAGGATTCCACTAAACAGAAAGGTTCCAAGAATTACAAGCACACCTATGTAATTCTAACCCCCAAAACCCAAGAACTTGATTCAACAATCAAGAACTCCCCCTAGGAGCAATGCATCCACACAATTGCACCTAGGTCCACACTTCAAACACTGAAGCAACTGTAATCAGAAAATACAGAAAACAAAACAAGAAACGAAAACACCTAAGCTGTGCAGATTTGACTTGATGCTCCTTGAATCAAGCAAGATCCATCATGGTAGAATCAACCATCAATTCTTCTTGGATCTGTACTTGAGTTATCTTGCAGAATCTTCTGAAACTTTGTGTCTCTCAGATGGCTCTATCTCAGATGAAAACTGCGTGATCTTTTTGATTTTTCCACACCCAAAACAGATTCCAAAATAGCTTTTATACAAAGGTTTTTGCTGTCACTAATTCGATTAGCAATTTACCTAATCGATTATCGTGAGTATATTTTCACTTACTTTGTACAATACTCACAGCTAATCCATTAGTTAAAGAACTAATCATATGCAGAATTACACAGCAAGCCTGAAATACATTTGATAAAGAGAAGCTAATTGCCTAATGCATATCCTAACTGGACCAAGCTATGTTTTATCCTAGATCAGTAGACATCATCAAAATTGTTCTTCATTTATGGATGAAAGGCTCCCCCTTTCAACAATCTCCCCCTTTTTGATGATGTCAAAACATGGACTGTGATAAGCCTGCCTGCAGCACATTAAGCAAACACAACAGCAATACAAGCACACAAAGCAAACAACAGCATAGGCATATAACAGATATCATTTTCATTACATACTCCCCCTACCAATAAACCATCAATATATCAAATTCTCCCCCTTTTTGGACATTAGCAAAAAAATCAGACAGATTTAGGATGCAATACAGGACAGCAGGAAAATTGTATCTAAACAGCGCAGCAATGTAAGAGATGCAGCAGGAGATAATGCATAACAACCAGGATAACAACCAGAATGCATAACAATTTCACATAATGGATTAGCGGGCTCCTTTTGAGAAATTAAGTAGCAACTATGTGATGCAGAACTTAACACAGACTAAGCTTCAGACAGAACACGATAATGGATTAAGGCCAAGGTTAGGCAAGCAGCTACACAGTTTGAACACAGTAGGCATACAAAGTATGACAATACTAACAACGCAGCAGGTGAAATCAGTAGCACAGGTTAACATCAGAGTGCAGACATTTATGGAAGTATAGAGCAAATAGAAACCAAGACCAATGTGATGGATAAAAAATTGACCTTTGTTATTATCACCTCTTGTAACATGACCAATAATTGGCTTTGTAAGATATCCTGCAGAAGTTCTTCACATCTCCTTTCATGTGTCTTGAGCATCCATTATATAAAAGCTACATTGTTTTCCTTGCATCAAGACACATCTGAAACAAAGATTAAAGAGAAGATGCAGGTACCCAATTGAACTTGGGTCCTTTCATGTTAGTGGTTTGAGGTGTTCCTTTAGGTACCCATTTGTACTCTCCTTTAGGAACCCCACAATTTTTAAAATAGCAGGAATTTGATGCATGACCAAGTTCAGAACAGTAAGAGCAAATGACAGATGTTGGTTTACTCATATCTAGAAAACTTCTGGTGCCTAATGGATTAGATTTGCCACTGTAACCTATTCCCTCTTTATTAAGCACACTCCTTTGAGATCCTAACACTGCATCAAGGTTTGATCTTCCCAAAGTGAATTTTGAGAGAGTTTTCATTAGGTAATCTATCTTTTCTAGCTGTCCTGGGCATTTTTCACATTGGGGAGAGCTTGTGTCATCTTTTGACCTAGAGTGTTTCATAGATTTCTCTAGTTTTTCAAGACTTGTTATCAGATTTTCATTTTCCACTTCTAGTTGCTTTACTCTACCTTCAAGCCATTTAATTTCTCCTCTACGCTTATTATTTGACTTTTGCAATTTTGTGGCTTCCTTATGCAATTCATTAAAAGCATCAAGTAATTCATAGTAATTATTTTCATCATCATTGGAGTTGAAACTACTCACACTGCTCTTAGAAGAGCTTGTTCCAGCCATAAGACAGAGGTTGGTCTCTTCCTCAATGCTTCTATCAGATTCACTGGATGAGCTGGAGTCACTGCTGTAAGCTTTCCTTTTCTTCTTATGCTTGTCTACCTCACCTTTCTCTTCTAGTTTTTGCTTCAGCTTGAGGGCAGGGCATTCAGGTTTGATGTGTCCCATTTTTCCACACTCATAGCAGGTTGAAACATGTTTTTCTTGTTTCCTAGAAGATCTTTTAATTTCTGCAGAATTATTGTTAGATTTGTTCTTGTGCTTTAGAAATTTTGAGAACCCCTTTACCATTAGTCTCAAAGCTTCACTGTCAAAGTTATAATCATCATTAGAGTCATCTGCAGATTCTGCTTTCTTCAGTTTTGCTGCAGATTTTACAGCACTCTTCAAGGCTATTGTGTGCCTCTTTTCTCCATCCTCTTCTTCCTTGAGTCTTCCAAGCTCTAGTTCATGTTCCCTTAGTTTCCCAAAGAGTGTGGCCAGGTTCATGCTAGTGAGATCTTTGGATTCTGAAATTGCAGTGACTTTGGGCTGCCATGTCCTATTTAAGCTCTTCAAAATTTTGATATTGAGTTCCTCTTTGTCAAAAGTCTTGCCAAGAGCTAGGAGGTGATTTACTATATGTGTAAATCTTTTCTGCACATCACAAATGCTTTCTCCAGACTTCATCCTGAACATCTCATACCCTTGAATGAGAGTGTTCTTCCTTGCCCTTTTAACTTCATTCGTGCCCTCATGGGTTACTTCCAAGACATCCCACATTTCTTTGGCTGATTCACACACAGATACCCTGTAAAATTCATCCAAAGTTAGTGCAGAAGATATAATATTTTTGGCTCTAACATCATAGTGTGCCCTCTTATTTTCATCAAGAGTCCACTGTGAGAACTCTTTAAGAATAGTTTTTCCTTCCACTATCTTAATTGGTTTAAAAGGTCCATTCACCACAGCATCCCATACCCCTTTGTCCACTGATTCAAGAAAAATTTTCATTCTAATTTTCCAAAAAGGGTAGTTTTCACCAGCAAACAGAGGTGGCCTGTTAATGGATGCCCCTTCAGCAAAGGTTTGAGATGTATTAGACATATCAGGATCTTTCTAATCGATTATCGTGCGATTAGCCAGCTCTGGTGCCAATTGTTAAAAATAGATTTGTCTAATACTCTTAGCCACAAAGGGATCTGTGTTGATTAATGAGTTTCTCACTTATTTAATGTGAATCTTGAAGGAGTCTTTAAGGTTTAAAACTCAATTAATCAATTACATAGTTCTGGGTTAATGGACTGTTTAAATCAATCAAGAAGGATTAAGAGAGAGAAGAAGGAATCAAGACACACAATTTATACTGGTTCGATTCAAAAAGAATCTACATCCAGTCTTCTCCTAAGTAACACACTTAGGAGGATTCCACTAAACAGAAAGGTTCCAAGAATTACAAGCACACCTATGTAATTCTAACCCCCAAAACCCAAGAACTTGATTCAACAATCAAGAACTCCCCCTAGAAGCAATGCATCCACACAATTGCACCTAGGTCCACACTTCAAACACTGAAGCAACTGTAATCAGAAAATACAGAAAACAAAACAAGAAACAAAAACACCTAAGCTGTGCAGATTTGACTTGATGCTCCTTGAATCAAGCAAGATCCATCATGGTAGAATCAACCATCAATTCTTCTTGGATCTGTACTTGAGTTATCTTGCAGAATCTTCTGAAACTTTGTGTCTCTCAGATGGCTCTATCTCAGATGAAAACTGCGTGATCTTTCTGATTTTTCCACACCCAAAACAGATTCCAAAATAGCTTTTATACAAAGGTTTTTGCTGTCACTAATTCGATTAGCAATTTACCTAATCGATTATCGTGAGTATATTTTCACTTACTTTGTACAATACTCACAGCTAATCCATTAGTTAAAGAACTAATCATATGCAGAATTACACAGCAAGCCTGAAATACATTTGATAAAGAGAAGCTAATTGCCTAATGCATATCCTAACTGGACCAAGCTATGTTTTATCCTAGATCAGTAGACATCATCAAAATTGTTCTTCATTTATGGATGAAAGGCTCCCTCTTTCAACAATATATACCAATGATATAGTATTTAATTAAAAATTAACTGTATAAGCAGAAGAATACATATGATGTCACAACTATTATTATTGTATTGTTATTACTTCTAGCATTTAAATAGATAGATGATATTACTACAACAAAAATTGTTTTAAACAACAACACAAAATCAGAATTGTGAGTTAAAAAACAAAAATAGTGACTAAAGTTTAAACAACAATTTTTTAAGTGTAGTCTAGGTGAGCAATTGTAGATAATAAATCACGGTTTTCAGTACGACAACAATTTTAAAATCGTTGTTTAAAATTCTCATAAAAGGTAACAGTTTTAATGTACGTGTTTTTCAAAATTTCACATTTTTAACATTGTGAGTTCTTGTCGTTTTCAGTCTAAAATCAAAGGAAGGGAAAAATTCAAATTTTTGTGTTTTTCAAACTAGATTTTGCATTTTCAGTCAAAAAATGAGGGAGAGAATATTTCTAATCTAAAAGCTTTAATTTTTAGTTTATTTTAGACCATATTTTTATGGATTAGCCCACACTTTCTACAAGCAACATTTATATAAATGTTGTTTAAGATCACTTTTAAGCCATGTATACAAAAATGTTGTCTTTATTATGTTTAGACCACATTTTTATACCCGTAATCTCGTTTAGTGTTGTTTAAAGTTATTTTTGTTGTAATTATAATCAACCTATCATAATATATCATTGAATATAAATGAATGAAAACTTACAGGGTTAAATTTTGTTTTTATCTTAAAAGTTTAAAAATTAGTACTAGTCTTTTTTGTAATTTTAATCAATTTAATTTTTTAACTTTAGAATTACGTGAATTTAGTTTTTTTAACCAAATTTTATTAAAATTATTTATGGTTTTAAATCCATTTCATGATAGTATTTAAGTTGTCTACAAAATTTAACACTTTATCCTATCAACGTTAGTTAAGAAATTATATAAAACACGTTTGAAACATCAAATAAATTTAACAAAATTTAGTTAAAGAAATTAAATGGTATAATTAGTCGCAACGTATCCAGTTTCGTACCAATGTGTCTAAATGGTACCCACTTTTAACTTTCCATCTACTTAGTACCCAAATTAATTAATTTGCATCAATGTGGTCCATCCCGTTAAGTTTTCATAAACGCAGTTAACAGAACAGTGACGTGGCATTGCAGAACGGATACGTGTCAATGAGAATAATTGTACAGTGGCAATTGGTGGGTAACATGTCATGCCCTATTTCAATTGATTGTCCCCATTCAAAAAACCCTAATTTCACATTCCCATCTTCATCTTCTTCTTCATTGTTGGATTAGTGCAGTGACCAGGAAGCTTATTTGCTGCAGGGGTAAAGTCGCTGGCAAATAGGGAAATGTCGCGTGGTTTTAGTCATCTATGGTCGTCTTGTTCGTGTGGGTCACATAACCACAATGTTTTTTCTCCTGCTACTATATCTGGGTCAGTGGGTGGAACACCACATTGCCATTGCGAGGAGATTGCAGTGTTAAGAGTTGCAAAAACAGTGAAGAATGGTGGGAAACAATTTTGGGGGTGCCCTCACTACAAGGTTTGATATGTGACTTTTATTTTCGTTTGGGCTGAGTTTTGTTGTTGAAAATCATGTTTGCTTTGTTTTTTGTTAATAGCGGACTGTTGGTGAAGATTTCAAAGGCTGCAATTACTTCAAATGGTGCACTGAAGATAATGAGGATGAAAGATATGCAACCATTGTTAGACAAAGCCAAAGAATACGTCAACTAGAGAGATAGTTGATTGATTCCAAGAAGTGACTGATGTACTTATTTAGGATAATTGGGTTGTTGGGTTTAATTGTCATCCTTCTTCTGTTTGTATTGTTAAAAAAATAGATTAAGGGTTCATTGGTGAATATGGTTTGATGTTCTTGTTTTGTAAAATCCGTGAAGGTTTAATTTTTTGAATGATTGAATATGGTTTGTATTTAGGTATGTATTTTGTGTTCAATGAAGTTGTAATGAATGGTTATTAAATGAATTGGAAGTGAAATTGTTGGTGATGAAAAGTGTGTTCAATTTGTGGTTACATCTTAAAATTTAATCTCCTGTAATTAATTGGATGCATATAGAAGATGAACCATAATAGTAAAGATGAATGAAAATGCATTCATTAAAGAGGAAGCTAATATCAAGTGTTGAGTACATAAGTTGGGCATATCAAAATAATTTGTCTTTAAAAATAAGCCCAATATAAACCAGGTAGTCAATTACAAATTATACTTTAAAAAACAAAAACAAGGTCCAAATTCTTCAAGAAAAAACATTCAGTTTGTGGATCATGGCTTCCATACTGGGCCCCTTTTAAATGCCAATTTTGGTCTCAGATTTGTACGTGGAGGTGGTGCCTGACTTTGTTGTGTTGCACCCGGTTCAATTTGAGTTGTTGGAATGGTTGTTGTACTTGGTTGCTGAATTGGTTGTTGTGGTCCAGGAGGAGCTTCTGTTGGGGGCTGAATTGGAGTATTATTTGCTGCTTCAGTTGTGGACTGGATTGGGGGTTGTGTTCCAGGACTCTCAGTTGGTGCCTCAGCTGGTGTGTGAATTGGTTGTTCTGTTCCAGGACCTTGTGTTGGTGGTTGTGATTGCTGACTGCTCCTAGTTGGTGGCTGAGTTGGTGGCTCCTTTGGGGCTTGTGGACAACCATTTCTTCTATGACCTATTTGTCTGCATATCCCACGCCTTTTTCTAGTCCCACCTTGTCTCAGTTGTGTAGAATCTTTACGCAACTCCCAACTCTTAAGTCTTCTCTTTTTTTAGGTCTCCCTGGCAATTACCTCTTTGGTGGGGGAAAAACATCAATATTTGAATTCATCTCCCAAACATTAGGTCCATTGATTGGATATATCAGTGGAATATATGTTTCCTCATATGTTGATGTCAAAAACCTGTGAGGTATATGTTGTTCTACATTAATATTGAGGAACCTCGTAACAGTGAGCGAGTGGCAGCAGGGAATTCCCGTGATTGTCCATTTTCTACATGTACACTCCAATTTTTCTAGGTTGACCACGAACTTGTCACCAGTCATGGACACGTGGTTAACCTCAAACAATTTCTCTCCAGCCCAACTACCAAAAGAACATATAACAGTTAAAATCTGAAATATACACATTAAATAACATCATATTTTATGGAAACATAAATAACCAAGGTATCCAATATTTTGTCTTCTCTAATTCGTTATCCAATTTGTTTTTGATTTTGGGGCATATGGAACCTTCAACCTTTTTAATGTTCACTCTATTTTTGGCCCATCTCTTCATAAGATAAATCCTAATGTCTTCCATCATGGTGATGATTGGCTTACTTCTTGCATTGATGATTGTACTAATAAATGCCTTGCTCATATTGTTCACCAGTGTGTCACATATTGCCTGCCCTGTGAACCTGGACCTAGACCAAAATCTGTCACACCAAAACAAAATGAGTACATAAAACTTAATATTGTTCAATCAGAAAAGCATGAATAACTTGCCTTGGAGGAATGGCAATAAGATGTTTAAAGGCATCTTCATTCAACTCTTTCATGTCTCTCATTGTGGCCTTCCATGCTTGAGGGTGAGTTCCTGCAGCTGCCTTCCATAACAGTCTTTTAAGGTTTTTGCCAGATGTGCCTTACACAAAACCTTTGTTCAACATTAGGTATTAATTCTTGTAATGCTGGTAGTAGTCCCTGTATATATTAAAAAATAAATTATGAAAGCTTGTACAAAATATAGCTGAAGACATTAATAGTAATGGTTCTAGAGATGCTTACTTTTTATTGATCAGACATGAAGGTTATTCCCTTGCACACTTCAACCCCACCAAGGTCATCCACCAAGAGCTCTAAAAGCCAACTCTACGTTTCTTTATTCTCGACTTCAACAACACAATACGCTAAAGGAACCATTTGATCATTACCATCTCTTGCCATAGATGATAATAATTCCCCACCATATTTGCCTTTTAGGAAACATCCATCTAACCCAATGATAGGCCTACAACTAACAAAGTTGTCCTTAGAAGCCTTTAAACACACATACAGTCTTTTGAAAGTTTTTTGTCCTTCATTATCATCTACACTGACCTTCACAGTAGATCCTGGATTAGACCTTAAAAGTTCTTGGGCATAGTCATAAAAAATTTTATATTGTTCCCTAAATGACCCTTCCACATTCTTGTATGCCAATTTTTTTGCTCTATGGGCAGTTGCCCTGAAGATTCCAATATTCCATTTTCTTCCAACTATGTTTTGAATATTAGTAAGTTTAATATCAGGATTATCTCTTATGTTTTTTTCTAACCTTTGACTTAACCATTTAGATGTTATCATCCTGATATTAAATTCCCTCTAACTCAACACTATTCAAACTTTCAGATGCCCAGTCAGTGTTAGATAACCCCCTATCAGTTGCATGATTATTATGACCACTAACTCCACCAAAATCGACTGAACCACGACCATCACCGTCCCAAGAATCATCTTCATCTTCATAAGTATGGATACTGACATCAAGTAGACCCTCTTCAATAAAACTATCCCCTATGGAATCACTACAACTATTTACATCATCCTTATCTACATCTTCTTCATTCGCATTTTCGACATGAACCCGACATCCATCTTCCTCATTTTCAACTTCCACCCGCCCATCAACCTCACCTTCATCTTTTTCTTCTTCATTTTGTACACCTTCATCAATTTCAATTTCTACAGCCATCATCAACCTCACCTCCATGTTCCTCAATTTCAATTTCTACAGGCCCATCAACCTCACCTCCATGTTCCTCATTTGTTGTATGTACAGCCCCATCAACCTCACCTTCATCATCCTCACTTTGAACCTGTACACCCTTATCAACCTCACCTCCATCATCCTCATTTTGAACCTGGACACCCCCCTCACATCACCCTTAGGATTACCCCCAGAATGACCCTAAACATCACCCTCTTCCACAACAGGATGATATTCTAACAGATTCACTACCTCAGCTTCATCTACTTTGTGAACCACATACAAGTGTACTTGACCATTAAGAGTGGCAATATTCACCATATGACATGCCCCTAGGTCATCAGACAACAACTCTAATCTACCCTCCAAAACAGATCCTCCACCCACTGCATACCACATCTCCTTCACATTTGCATAACCTATCTCCTTCAGAATACCCAAAATCTCGAAATAGCTCCATCTATCTAGGTCACATGCCAACATATTGCAGTGACCCATTGCTCTCAAACCTCCCACCATGATGAAAAACAACTTTGAAATGGTCGTCCATACCGACAATAACATATAAATACTACCTTGCGAAATACCATTTTACCCAAACAAAGAAACACAAATTACATTTTTCATACCACTATAACACCAACAAAAGCATGAAAATAGACAAAAGCATAATGGGGGACCATTTTTCGTGCCCACAAACACACTTCATGGACCACCACCGTCAACGGAATCATAAAAAAGGACAACCACCGTCAAAGAAATCATAAAAAATTACAACAGCACTGCATAAAACAATTAAATTAATCCAAGCACAACATTCAACCACT
This sequence comes from Vigna unguiculata, assembly GCF_037176805.1. Classification (NCBI taxonomy): domain Eukaryota; kingdom Viridiplantae; phylum Streptophyta; class Magnoliopsida; order Fabales; family Fabaceae; genus Vigna; species Vigna unguiculata. The sequence goes on from NC_140801.1 coordinate 6,500,400, forward strand.
AACCCTAAACCCCACCATCCCAAAAACAAATAATTCAATCAACGACAAATTAAAATGGTTTGCACACCTGGAATCCCAAATAGCTGCCACTTTGATGTCAATTACAGCTTCAATTTCGTCCACAACGCACGAAATCGCCAAAATTCATTGAACCCTAACTTCACGACAGCACTCCTCACTCAAACACAACCTTCCAATTATGTTCCCAATTCGTCCCCTTTTACTTTTCAATTTCCTAATACGCAGCACTGTTCCACATCACACACCACTCTCGTGCCACATAATAATTTTTTTTCCCACTTAACTGGTCAACACGATCAAACGTTATGTTATTTAACGTAGTCAACAAAAAGGGACCACATTGATGCAACTTAACTAATTTGGGTACTAAATAGATGTAAAGTTAAAAGCAGGTACCATTTAGACATATTGGAACGAAACTAGATACATTGCGACTAATTAGACCAAATTAAATTGACATAATTTTAAAATTGAAATACTAAATTGGGTCAAAATTTTTGAAGAGAAAACCAATTTTCAATCAAAGTTAAGAAGAAAAACATATTTAATAAAAACTTATATAATTTTATTAATTTGAAAAGATTAAAAAGTATGGAAAATGAAAAAACAATTTTTTTATATATATGAAAAAATAATCTCTACCAAAATTATATATAACATTTTAAAATAAAGAAAAGTAATCAAAACTTATGATAGTAACACACAAAATAATTTACAATGAATGTGCTGTTGATAACTTCCAGGAAATGAAAGTCGAGAAGGTTGAAATAGTGACAGCTAGAAAAGCTCTGGCACTGTGTCACATATCTGCCACCTTTGTTGGTATGCATTACTTCACATTGCCCGAGCAAGCACCACGTAACGTACATGCATACCCCATTCCCTTCATTCCTCTGTCTCTTTCCTTACTTTTCCACCTCAATCATCTCTCTCCTGTCCCCACATCATCACTTTTTAAATAATCTTTCTTTTCAATTTTTAATTATTAAGTTAAATATATTTTTATTTATTTGAGTTATTTAAATATAAGTCCTCTTTGTATTTAGGAAAGTATCATCCTATCATTTTTTATCTTAGCTAGCTAATTATTTAAAAAAATATTAAAAGTTTAATGAAAAATAATCAACTTGTATTTATTTCATCATAGTAAAGATTAAAAATAATATTAGTGATCATTATAATTTTTATTATCTTCATTAAAAACATAAAAATATATTTAACTATTTTTGTGATTGAAATTTTAAAATTTAGTGAAAAATAAATATTAATAACAAAATTAAAACGGTTGTCCAAAAATAGTGAAAATGACTTATTTAGAGAAAAAATAAAAGCAACCAATAGCAGAACAAAGTAAATGGCTTTAAGTTTTTGTTTACATTAGGAGTGAAGAGTGAAGGAATGGAAAATGAAGAAAAGGAATATAAATAGAACACAGATAATCTTTTTTCATATTAGGAATTTAAATAGACCAAATGAGTGATTTAAAGTAATTGTGATTGTTTTGAAAAAAATTAAAAAAATATATAGTAATTTAATAATTTAAAAGTATCAAACTACCCTTTAGCCAAACACTTGTTGTTTATGTATCACAAGGACACTTTTGATGAATCAGTCTTGTATGACTTTGAATCCATATTTGTTATTTTAGACAACAAAGATGGTGTTATAGGCCATAGGATGTTCCCTTCCATTTGAAGCCTTTTCTTCATGCACAAGTACAAACAAAATGCTTCTATTTATAGGATTGGGTCGTAACATGATGTGTCTAATTTTAAAATGAATTTAAAAATGAAAAATATTCATGTACATAAAAAATAATAATTAATATTTGACATATATTTAAAGAGAGAATGAAAAGATATATAATTTGATAAAAAAAAAAGAGAAATAAGAAGAAAAAAGTATACATTTATTATTATTCTTTCTAAATTATCTACAGTATGAAGTGACTTTAAGAGTGCTTTGAAAATTTTTGCTGTAATTCCTTTCATCGACTTTATACTATGAATATCAAACAACACTTTTTGCTTTTCATTTTTATCATTACCAAATATAAGGGTGATGCATTTATATCACTTTCAATACAAAATAAACCATATTAAAAAACATTTAATTTTCTTATATATTATATATCAAGGTCTTTAATGTTTTTAATAATTGATAATAGAAAGGAAAATAAAATTTCCCAAAATAAGACAAAACTATTTAGAAAACAACATTTTTTTGAATTTTAACCGCAAACAAAACAAGAAGAAATATTTTACCTTTAATCAATTATTGAGAGACATGATGGATTAGGCAGATTATCCATAACATAATTGATTATAAATATAAATAATGTTTTTACATTTTTATATTGTAATAATAGTGATAAATAATTAAAATTCAAAAGGAAGTAACGGTTTAAAAGTTAAAAGGGAAGCAGGAAGAGGAAAAGAATGGTGACGTGACACGTAGGTTTGTTTGATGATGATGATGTGATGAGTAGTGTAGTAATAAGAGTACGTGAGAAATTCCCTCCCGAAACGTCGACGTGTCGCTTTCCTTAACGAGTCCCAATCAATCTGGGTTCTCGTAACGTCACCATCACCTTAAAAACCACTCTTCACGCTTCACTTCACCACCCTCCACGTTTCGCCCGACCAAAACCCCACACCCTGTGCCCCCTTCAACACCTCACCTCCTCCCGCCACGTGTCCCTCCCTTCCCAAGCGGCACCACGCTCTCTCCCCCGCCTCGAGATTCAAGCAACGCGCCGCTAGAGATTCGCGCCTCCCTCTCCCTCCGCCACCTGTCCCTCCTCTCCTCCCCCCCTCATCGCCCGCCACGTGGCTCCCTCCGAACCTTCGCTAAACAGATTCTCATTCTCCGTTCCTCGATAAGAAAGGATTTAGCGGTGCACCCTTCGTTAACGCTCCCGTTACGTGTCGCTAACCGCCACCCCTGCCTTCTCCTCTTCCGCCACGTGTCCCTCCCTTCCCCCCTAATCACATTAATTCATTTTCCGTTTCTTTTCCAATCCAATAAATCGCGAATCCCTCGCCCACCACTCTCTTCTTCTCATGTTACCGATTACGAAAACAACCATTTCGAATTACCTTTCTCACAAGCCATGGTTGAAGTTGAAGAGGTAGAGCTCGATTTGGCGCTCTCCATTGGAGGCTCCTTCGGCAGGCACACCGTGCACACGCCCCCACCGGATTCCAAACCCGACTCCTTCACGCGCCTCCCCGTCGACCCGCACGACAAGCGTGAGATTCAAGCGCTGCGGAGAATGGAGGCCAAGAAGAAACGAGAGCAGAAGAGGGAGCGCGTCAGAGAGACGGAACCCGAGTGGGAACAGGCTTTTAAGAAGGAGAAAACGGAATGCCACAACGCCGTTACCGCCTTTGCCCCGTGGAGAACCGCCGAACCCTTCCGCGTTCACCAGTTCGCCCCGGTCCAGTACTTGCCGTTGAATAACGGCTTTCCGTTACCGTGCTGGGTCGGGAGCCAGAAGAATGCAGGCGGAGTTGACGGCGGTAACGGCTGTGATAAGAAAACGGCAAAGTCTAACGGCTCTTCTAAGTGCAGCTCTTCTGCGGTTTCGGATTACCAAAGCTCTTCTCGTGAAGGTGAATAATTATATTAATTATCCATTTTTAATGTAATATTTGAGTTTTTTTTTTGCTCTTCTACGTTTATTCTTCTGCCCGTAACAGTATGCATGGACCTGTAACGATAGAAAAATGATTCATTGACTGATTTCAGTTTGATAGCTGTGTAAAGTAACTGTTGTTTGAACATTTGATGCTGTCAAAGGTCGAATCAAGGAAAGAAAAATCGTGTTGCAGTGTTATGGAGTTGCATTTTTTGGTATCTGGGGTTGTTTGCACATGCACATTAAATCGATCATCTATCTATGGTGAATTTTAATTTTGTTTTGAAAAATTATATATAAATATCGAGAATCACGGTCCCATACATCTTTAGAACAAAATGCAGATCAACCTTATCCTCTTCACTCAAGTTGGGTCTGTGAATTTGTTTGAATAGGAAAAGTTTCCATTTTTTTGTTTCAAAAACAGACAAGGCGAATGCCATGAAAAAGAAGAGGAATTTTTAGATGTATGTTATTTTAATGTTTGACAATTTAAGTGTGAATGAACATGTAATTTTGATGTTTAATCGGATACATTTTAACGATTGTTGCAAACATGTTTTCTCAGATGGGGGAAGCAGTGATAGCCACAGCCACAGCCATTCAGTTCATTCTTTGGCAGAGCAACCCCATTTGAACAGTTCCAAGGAAACAAGCATAGGAACCCAACCTGAAGAAAGTGCTTCTGCTTCGTCTCACCCCATGAAAGCCAAACAAGGAAACATCAACAACAACAACAACACGCAGGAAAGAAAGTACATTGCAAAGGAAACTCAACCGAAACCAAACCCATCTTCACCTGAGCATATGAAAATCAAGCAAGAAGCTCCCACAAGCCACGAGGTTCCAACAATGGCAGTTGAGAACAAGTGTTTGTCGAACGAAAACTCAGGCCCCTTGATGGAGGCGAAAGGGGAGCTGGGAAAACCTCCGAAGCCTCTCTCTCACACCTCTTTACTCCCTCAAATGCCGTATGTGTCAGCAAAAGGGAACAATGGGAAAACTGTTCATGGGTTCTTATACAGATATAACAAATCTGAGGTTAGCATTGTTTGTGTCTGCCATGGAAGCACATTTTCACCTGCTGAGTTTGTGCAGCATGCAGGGGGCACAGACATCACACACCCTTTGAGGCATATCACAGTAATTCCTTCTGCCTTGGGGTGATTAATCCCTTTTTTTTTCTTAGGCTTTTTCTCAGTTCTATATCTAATGGCGTGTTTGGAAATATGTTGAGATGTTTAGAGATTCAAGTCATATCATTAACTGGAACAAACACTCTATATGAGAGAGCTGCAGAAGAATTTGATTCATCTGACTTATGTTATGTTATGTTTAGGCTGAGTATATATTTTTGTTTCCTGTTTTAGATTATTTATATTATATTTATTTTGGTAAAGTATGCTTTTAGTTGCCCAAGACTTTCAAAATTTTATATTCTTTGTCTGTTTTAAGTTTTGTCGTTATCAATCATTAAAATATTTTTAATTAGGTTATTTTAATTGGGTTACTATAATACGGTTATTAAAAATATCAAAATATTAAAATATAATCACCGAGCATTAGGACTGCCTTCGTTACCATGGTTATTAGTCGCACACAAGGAGCAGCAGCCCAAATGGTGAAAGAAAACTTAACTCGTTTTAAGATATTCCCCTCCTTTCGTAATTACTACCGTTAAAAAGTGTTTTCTATAATTAAATTTATCTAAAAATAAATTACCAATCTTAAAAGTTTTATGCATAAAGACGAATAAAATCATTCATGATGACACATATATATATAATTGTGTATAGAAATAATGTAAATATTTTTTTATTATGTAAGACTTAATTTCTTACTTTTGTAATTATGGCAAAAATTTATTTCTACAAAATTATGGTATTTGTCTTTAGTAATGCTTTGTCGAAGAGTTACTCGTTGAGGCTTCATTACCCTTTATTTTATTTCCTTTGCCTTTTTTTTTTCTATTTTCTTCTCTTTCTTATTTCATTCTTTTATTGGTTAACCTTAAATTCTTGTTTACCTTGTATTTAAAAACTTATTCTTGATAATTTCTTATATATACGACGACGAGAGTCACTTAAGAAAGTGCATCCACCTAAAGGTGTTGTGTTGAGGTTGCTACTAAGAAAGTGAGGCTTTTCTTTATGATTTAAGCATTTCAAACAATGGATCCATGGTTTTTTACTCCATTTCTTTTATTTATTTAGATTTCTCAACGAGACTCAAATTCTATCACTGTTTGGAAGGAGAATTTGTTGGTGATATTTTTTTTTCTAATACAAGTTTTTTGCTTTTCGGTTTGTTTGTCTTAACCTCTTATTTGTGTGATAAGGTTGTCCAAGTTTGTGATAAGGTATTATAGAAAGATGTATTTTAATTCGAGGTTTAACAACAATTTGATAGACGCAAACATATATTTTATATCGTTAGAATTTTTATATGTCAACTATTACTTAAGTTACTATTAGGACTCATACAGAAAGTTTTATATTGATTATGTTTTGAGCCGGATGTTTAAAATGAAAATTGATTTAGTAAAATAAAGATGGTTGATTTTGTAATTAGGAATGACGAAACGGATCAGTTCGATGCGTCTTGATTCTTAAAGTGTGGGTTGGACTGACCCGACCTATAGTTCAAAAATAAATTTATTTTTCTGACCTACTCTATTCTACGGGTTGATCCGTGAATTCGTAGACTGACTCGCATTTATAATAATAAAATAATAACTTTTTTTATTTTCACATAATAATTGATATTTATTTTCTATCAAAATAATTTCAATTAATTTAACTAATCAAAGAAATAATATTAACAACAATTATAGTTAAAATATAATGACAACATATTATCTTACAACACAAACCTTACAACACAAAATCTTACAAAGTATAAGAGAATTAAAATTATTATTTTATCTATAATAATCTATAATAATAAAGGGAATTCCTCTTTTTGTGTCCACATTTCATAATACCCGTTTTACCCTTAGTTATTTTAAAAATTAATTATTTTATAAATAATTTATTTTTAATCATTTTTCTATAAATCTCTTTTGTCTTAAATCATCATTTAAATTTTCTTTTTACATATCTTATTATTTTATAATTTTTACATTTAACAACTATTTTAAAAATTATATATTTATTATTGATCTTAATTTTCTTAAAAATTAAAAAATGCAAATACACAGGTGCTGTCTACACAGGCGCGACAGTGCTGTGTGTTCGATAGTATATAATAATAATTATAATAATAAAAAAAAAAAAACTTCTGAAACAACCTAATGAATGATATAATAAATGATATGAAAGAATGTAATGAATGATATAATAAATGATATGAATAATGTAATAAATGATATGAAGGTTGAAAAATAAAAATATTTAATTTTATAAGCGGTGTAGCGAGTTTAATTAATGTTATAACATATCCCACGTTTTTATTTTCTGCGGGTCACTCAAATTATCATCCTATTTGTGATGTATGCAACGGTGAAGATCGGATTAGCAAACTCTGTATCATATGTTAATATTGTTGGTTTTATGATGTATGTAATAACAAAATCTTTATTACTGAGATATAGAGTTGTGTACAAAACCAGTTTGGCACCTTATGCTAATTTGGTCTAAATAATTTCAAATATTAAATAAAATATATTAGAATTAGAATTAACTTAAGAAAAAAAAGGCACTAAACGATAAAATTAAAATAAGAGAGTAAAATATATTAAAAATATTAACTGAAAGAATAGCAAGCATATACTTTTACAACAAAAATACTTTTTTTTATTAGTTTGATTCTTTTTTAAATATTAATTTATTATAACTTAAATATATTTAGAAACGAAAGTATATAATAAAATAAATATATGTAATTTAAAGTAAATTTTTTATTTATAATGAAGATGATTTATTAAACATAAAAAAATGGTTTAATTATGTTTTAAGTTTCTAATAAATTTTGAGTTCTGATAAATTTTTAAGGTCTATTTACTCAATAATTTTTTTTTTCAAATGAGTTCTCGTTTAACTTCTTCTCTTAACTGGATGATATTGTTATTGAGTGGTTGTGGTTATTACTTTGAGATATCAACATTGTCACCTTGTTCAAATTTCACAACATGTTATTTTATTATTTTAAAATTTTATAATTATATAATTGTATACTTGTATAATTTTATATATTTTATAATTTTGATATATATAAAATTATGATATATTTTTAATTTTTATTTAAATAATAAAATCATAACTTTTTTAATTATACAATTTTAAATTAAAATAATAAAATTATAATTGTCCACGAGTTTGATGCAAGATTTGTTTTTCTATCAGAAAACCAAAATTCCATTTTGATAAATAGAAATATTGTTTTAGAAAGATTGTATAAACTTTATAAATATAAAAAGTATTGTTTTAATTTAATTGAAAAAATTATCAATTACATGATATTGTTATTGTTATGTATTAAGACTTTTATTTTGACTAAAAATTTTAATTTTATTTCTGTCGTACCACCAGTTTTTCATAATCACTAAATTGGATACTAACCTAAAGATATATTTTAAAAATCATTATTTTTTGAAAATATTATTTTAAAAAATTAAACATGATAATTATATTTTCTCATGTTTCAGATAAAATAATTTTTTTTTCTTGAAATAATGTTCCCTTAAAGTATGTATCATCACTTAACAACATTTGTTTTAGTGGAATTCAATTCCATCATTAAAAAAATGTTAAACCAACTTCTAAAACATTTTTTTCTTGATACGAAATCTAATAAACGGTGTATCCCAAGATAGAGGTTTATAAAAAATTCTCAAAATAAAATTATTATAATTTTATGAAATATAAAATTATGATATATTTTTAAATTTATTCAAATAACAAAATCGTAATTTTAAAATTATAAGATCAGAAGATGGCATGTGGTGGTGACAACTCAACAGAGTGTCATGATAAGATAATAACCACGTCGTTTTGTTAACTCAATTAATAAAAAAAGTTAACAAGAAAAATTCAATTGAAAAAAAAATTTATTGAATACTTAATAGACCTTACAAATTTACCATACACTTAACTAAAAATTTCTAGATTTATTAGAGAATTATAACATAATTAAGAAAAAAAATATTATATACTCACTCCCTCGTATACTTTTATTTTCTCTCACACAGCAACCATCTGAGCACAATTTGTTTTTTTAAATTTCCTTATGCTAATTGATTGCAATTTGAGGGTCCTAACAAGCTCAATAAAAATGACATTATAGAGCGATTAGGGTAGTGATTTTTATTTGGCTCAAGCTCCTAAAGGCCCAGCCCATCCTGGGAAAGGACTTGTTTCATAGCTACAGAATAAAGAAAATGTATAGAAAATTGACATTAACAGAAAAATATAAAATAAAGGATTTAACCACGATGGATCACATACATATTGATATGTATGTACTTTTTATAAGTTTATTGTATAATAATTACATTTATTTATATGTTTTGTTTTCTCTGAGTTATTTTCTTTTTCAATAATAGCAAATTATGTTACATATATTTCAAAATTCTCTTTTTCTGTTATCTTCACTTGACTTTTTCATATTCTTCTATGTTTTGCGTTATTTTTTTTTTCAACAATGAAAAACTAACTATCTAAGAATTAATTTAGAGAATCAATATCAAACAAGTTGAATTGAATTTTGTAGTGGTTATATTCTTATTTTTAAATTTGTTTTTGAAGCAGTGACTAGACAAATAAAGACATGCATTAGACGACTCAAGTTCAGATGGCGTGAAACAAAATTATCAAATCATAAGGTAATACATAAGTGACCAAATCAGGTAAGAGAATTATGCCGCAAGTTTCAACATTAAATGAATATATTTTAATCGAAGATTTGATTCAAAATTTAATCTGAAGAATATCAAAGTTGATTAATCATATATATAAGAGAAAATATTCTTTGATTGAATATTGTGAATGCTGTCATATTATAATTATTAATCAATCACGAGAAAGAGAAAAGACTTTGGAAATCAAAGACTAGAAGAGAATATCATGATGATCGAAGCTACAACGTATTATATTTGAAATTCAAATTGTTGAAGGACTGAAAAGAAAAGAATTGATAATTTATTGGAAGCAATACACTCTAATTGTCATATCAAGAACTTCCAATTGAAGAAATAAGAGGATATTGAAGATATGTAGAATTGAATAGGTATCAACGGTCAAATAGCACAACGTGCTTATAAATACCAAGACCTAGATGATGAAGAAAAGAATAAGAAGAGAGAAAATCCAGAAGTGTCGAGACATTGTCATATCAATTCTTGAAGAGAAAGAAATGAGAGAATATTTTCTGAGCATACACTATCATATCAAATTATTAGAGAGTGATATTGGGTTGAATGAAAATCGTTGCAATATCCTTCACATTGGAAAGTTTATCTTGTGAGCATGATTGAACTCTCTTGTGTGAGAGATTATTTTTATAATTGTAATTATGAGTTCTCTATCTCAAGAGGGAATTGACAAAGAACACCTAGAGAGGTTGATACTCGTTGTAACTTGGAGAGGTTCGTAATCGTGTTTTTTGGAGAGGGTTAAATTTGTGATACCCGAAAAGATGGATACTCGTTGTAAAATGGAAAGGTCGATACTCGTGCTATTTAAGAGAATTGATTCATGAATTTCTTAAGCAAGTGACTTAAGAGACTAGATGTAGCCTCATGTGGAGGTGAACCAACATAAATCCTTATGTGCATTATTCTCTGCCTTACTTTTTATCTTGATTTATTTACAACAATAAGTCTGTGCAAAATGATTTAAAATACTAACACAAAAAAGACAATTTACGTCTACGATTTTACGTCTGACCAACCAGAATCAAACATAAAAAATGACAGGTGACATACTTGTAATTAAATTATCAATTTTTACATCTGACTGGCACTAGTCAGACGTAAATTTACGTCTGACTTGCACTAATCAGATGTATCAGACGTAAATTTATGTTTGATTAGTCTCGTAAGACGTAAATTTATCTCTGATTTCTCCTATTAGACGTAAATTTACATCTAATTTCTCCTGTTAGACGTAACTTTAGGTCTGATTAGTGCAAGTCAGACGTAAATTTACGTCTGACTTCAGCGTGTTAGATGTAAATGTTGAATCCCTAATCTTCTTCTCCGCAGCGTCGCGACTGCGCGAGACAGGAACACAATTTTACCATTTTCGAACTGCACCGGTGGAGATTAAGTGATTAATTGTTGAAAGGTTAGTTTGTCTTTTGATTCTGTTTTGGTGCACCTCCATTTACCTTGAAACCCCTAATTTTTTGCAATTTTTGGTAGAGGCAGCGACAATGGGAACGAAACTGTAGCGGTGGAGGAACTGCAGCGGGGACAACAACGGTGGAGGACTGTGTAGTTGCAACACCATTGCAGAAACACGAGCAACCACCATGGAAGCGCGACCACGACGCAAACAACAAAACCTCCACGCATGAGATGAACCAGAAACACTGTCGCAACAGCTACCGCAACCCTCAAAAGTGGCACATGTTCGAACTTCCAACGCAGAGCTTCATTCACGCATCACTTTCTGCATCTCTTTCGTGAACCTACGGCAGCAGCTTTGTGAAACGCGAACTCGTCGCCATTGTCTCCCACCTGCAGAGTTGCAACTAGCTTTACGTTTGTTCTCTTGGGTCAGACGTAAATTTACGCCTGGTTTAAAGTCATATGTAAATTTATGACTATCGTTACTACGTCTGACTTGAACCAGACGAGAAAAGTAAAAAAGCGTCGGGCGTAAAAGACATTTTTTCTGTTAGTGAAAATGTCAACAAACTCTATTCATCCCCCTTCTAGAGCCACCTTGCGCCAACATCCTTAATGAGGAGTGCATAACTCCTCATGAAATTTCTAGGAGGATTACTAGGAGCATGACAAGTCATGCTCCTAGTTTTCCCTTTGTATTTTTTTACAAAAAGATCCCTTTCATCATGTATATGACATTTGACAACTTCTTTGTAGGAGATTAAGTGACGTCAAAGATTCTCTAAATATACCTAACCTATTAATTCACTTTGTCATTGTTTTCCTTTCTATTGTACTTGGGAAGATTGTGTCTTATAAAATCCTCCACACTGAAAATACATCGGTGTCAATGAAAACCACATAACTAAAGAAGTATAGTTATGTGGTTCACCTGGAAAAAAGAGAAATTAAGGCCCAACTCAAGATTTTGACCTCAAGGGCAAACTACTGAAAGAAATATATTACTATACCACATTCTATAATAAAGCACTTCAACAAAAAAAAAATGAAGTAACCATTGTAAGCTAATTAAATGGGATCTAAGAATTGTGAGTGACCAATATAAATGTTTTGTACTTTTTTTTCTTAAATAAACGCTATTTGTCAAACAATTTACTCAGCCTCACAAGAAGTACCAAGTGATTTATCCAACCATCTTTTTCTTCTAGAGTCTACATATATCTTCAAGCTCAACATACGTGTCAACACTCAATTTTGTCCGGTTAATAAAACAATTAACTAAGAAATTAGTTAAAAAAAAATAAAAAATAAAAAAGAGAAGAAAAAACACATCACAAAAAAAAATCAATCAACATTAATTTGAATGTACATATACACTCCTTTTCTTTTATTTATTTATTTGTTTTTGTTTTTAATTTTAATTTTAATTTTTGTCTTGCTTTTTATTTATCTATTTTTTATTTATTTTATCTTGTTTTATTTTATTTTATTTATTTTATTTATTTTTACTTCACTTTATCTTATTTTATTTTATTTTTATTTCAATTTCCATTTTATTTTTATTTTCACACCATTTTATTTTTCTGCTCTAAAAAAAAATATAAAAAAATATATCTGAAATAAAAAAAAAGGGTAATTATGAGAGTCATTTGACTTGACTCTGCCATGGCAAAATATGGCCAGAGTTGTTGGGGGGGTTTTGGACAGCAGAGGAAGAAAGGTGGGGGATTGGTGTGTCATGGCAACAGCCAGGGGGATGCAGTCTGAGCATACCAGTGCAACTATGGTTAAAGGGCAATTTTCCACACACAAGCAAAAAAAAAAGGGACGAATTTGAAGGGGAGACAGTTTCAAAAAAAGCTTACACGGAGAAGAAAGAAAATGGGAAGGTAGCAGATATCAGAGGAGAAGAGAGCGAGTCAAAACTGAAAAAGGAAACAAATGCGTTAAGTTTTATCTTCATGGTAAGGGTCTTTCTTAACTTCTGTTGCATAGATTGATAAATACGCTTCTGAACATATTAGTGGAATAAGTGTGTGAAGTTTGTCTTGAGTTGAGCATTGTTCATCCTGTTGTTCATATAGTATACGTCCACTGCACTCATATTCATGCTTGTCGCCTTATCACTCGATAACATCAAAGCAGTTTCCATGATCATCATACAATACTCTCATTCACGCAAACAAAAAAAACGCAGACCAAATTCTGTTCCTTAGACTCAACATCGTTTCATCATCTTCCATTCAGCCTCTACACCTTGATAGGACCACCACCCTAGCTTGATCGTTCTCTCCACCATAACTGCAGCCCACTCGTAACGGCCATCTCCGTTCTCGGTTTTCTTCACTCCACTCACCCAAAAACCCATTCTCCATTCAACTCCCGCAACGTTCCCATTCGAGGACTACCACCCCAGCATCACTATCCCGCACTCTTCCATCCCGCACTCTTCCATCTGTTATCATCTTTATCATTCAATCAAAGAATAGAAAATCTCCATTTTAAACCAAACCAGAATCCCATTCTAGTGCCAAACACTCTCACTTCCTCCGATCAGTCACATCCAAACACAGCACGGAGATAGATAAAGGAGTGGGAACCATCGTCGACGGCCTCGCCGCCGGCGGTTCGGAGCTTTGAACGGAAATCGCAGCGACCCTGGGTGTCGCGATAGCAGAGCCTGAGAGAGGGAGAGTGAAGGTCGAGAGTCTCTGGGTTCTCGACGTCGACGTCTGTGGTGGACGCCGCGGCCGCTGCCGCCGCCGACGTCTTTGAATGGTGGCGGCGAGGAGACGATGTCTCGGGTCGACGCATGCGCGAGAACAAGTCATGAGCCGCCGAGAACGAGAGCGACGTCTCCGGCGTCGATTGACGCCGCCGGCAAGCTGGCCGTGATGGCGTGGTGGTGCGGTGACGCGGCGGCGGGACGTGCAGCGGCGGCCTGGACGTTGTGGTGTGCGGTGATGGGAAGAAGAGACTGCTGCCATCGTAAGAGAAGGAGAGGCTTTAATTTTCAAGAAGGGTTTAGCTTGAGTGGGAGTTAGGTTGAACATTTCCGCCACGCGTACCCCTATCTTCAATCTCCGCACCTCCATTTTCTATGTGGCCTGCTGTGTTTTCTTCTTTGTGCAACCTCCCGTTTTACTAATCTTACTCCTCATGTTTCATTGTCTCTTTTGGGCTTGTTTTGTTTTCTTTACTTCCCGCACCTGTAACTTTTCTTTCTCACCCTCCTTTGTTTTGGAAACTTCTTTCCTACACCCCTGTTATTTGCTAGCATCACACCCCCTTTTTTTTGGATTGGTTTGCTACCTGCTGCACCCCTATGTTCACTAATTCCACCACCCATTTGTGTTCTATTTTTTTTTTATTTGCACTCCCATTTTTATTGTATACACCTGATTTACTTCATGTACCTCCCCTTAATCACCCATGTACCCCCATATTTTGTTTTCCACTTTCATCCTTCTTAATTAAATTATTTCTTTTTGTTTATTTATTTATTTATTTATTTATTTTTATTTTTTATTATTTATTTATTTTCGTTTTTTTATTTTATTTTTTTTCCTATTCCTAAAAAACCAAATATTTGAAAATTATAAAAAAATGCAAAAAAATAGAAAAAAATCAAAAAAAATAAAAATATTCTCTTTCACTTTATCGTGTCTGTCCGGTCGCTCGCACCGCGTGACACTCATTTTCAAAAATCCCAAAAAATAGTTTTCTTTCTCTTTATTGTGTCTGTCCGGTCGCTCGCACCGCGTGACACTCATTTCCAAAAAAATACCAAAAATAGTTTTTCTTTCTCTTTTCGTGTCTGTCCGACCGTTCGCGTCGTGTGACACATACTCTCAAGCAATTCAAAAAATACAAAAATACAATTTTCAAAATATAAATATATCATATTTTCAAACAAAAATGTCTTTTAAGAACTACGTGATCCTTGATTCTCCACCGTGAGATACGTAGGAGCAAGGCCAGTCCTTGTCAGGTTCACCTCAAAAAAATCAAATTATTTTCTCAATTGTTTCTCATATCTTTTAAAGAACTACGTAACCCTGATTTCTCATTTTTAATGAGAATACGTAGGACCAAGGTCAATCCTTGTCGGGCCCAAAAAATTAAAAAAAATAATTTTGTTTCTTTTTAGCATTTTTGTCTTATTATTTTTGGGAAAATTAATATTTTGAAAACCACATCAACTTTGCATTTTTAATTAAAGGTACCGCCCTCGAGCGGGCGCGGTAGGGTGCTAACACCTTCCCTACGCGTAACCGACTCCCGAATCCAAAATCTGGTTTTTTGCAGACTTGTTTTATTTTTATGGTTTTCCATAGTTTTCCAGAATAACTATGGTGGCGACTCCCAAATCTTTTTTAAACTCGTTTTTCTTTTTCGGTTCGTCGTCCCGTCGCTTTTCCGGTTGCGACAGATGGCGACTCTGCTGGGGACATCTAGAGAGTCAAGCCATTTAATTAGAAATGCGAACTTGATGTGATTTTTTCCTAATGTTTTCTTTCCCTTTTTCTTTTATTTGTGTATTATTGTCTCTATATGTGCTTGTATATATTTGCTTCTTGGATTAATTGGGTGTGAATTACTTTGCCTATTTTGATATATATTTTGGAATTGTTCTATATCTGCCTGGGAAATTTTCTGGTTGTTTTGCAGATGGGGGTTTGGGTATGCATCATTCTCCCTTCACACACACACATTGCGCATTACATGAGTGGGGCCCTATACCCGGGTCTGTTTAACTTAGAATTAGAGGGGATTGTGTAGCAGTGCCACGGTGGATGAACTTCCCAAGTGGTCATTGTGAGAACCCCAGCTAGAGTTTGTTTGCTTCGTTGGTACTCCCACATCTTGTTGTATACCAACTATTGTGGGAAATATCATGAAGTGGGCCATAGCTCTAGTGACCTTGATCCTTAAGTTTAGGGAACCATCCCGGTGAGCGCATGTACTTCACCCTAGACCTTAAGCGCCAAACCTCTATTGAGCACAAAGGGAGATTGCTTGCTTTAATCATCATCTTGTGGTGTGCGTAATGTACATGTGAATAAGTGCCTATTGAGGCACAATCACGCATAGCATTTTTATATCATACATCACATCTCATGAAAACAAGCGCCTTTTGAGGCATAAACATGCATTTCATTATGTCACTCTGCATTCACGCATTTCATTATGTCACTCTGCATATCACACAGGATATTTCCAAATGAGTGTATCACATTTCATCATCATATCATGGGAATAAATGCCTCTTGAGGCATATGCGTTACATCTCATGTAGGTTTTTCAATTAGTTGCATATCATGCATGATACTCTTTAATCGCATCGGCATACAAGTGAGTAGGTGCCTCTTGGGCACAAACTTGCGTTGCAATTGTTGTTTTTAGTCATAGTGGCATGTACATAGTTTTTTTAATCCATATCATGCATCTCACCTCATATGAATAAATTGACTCTGCAAAAGAGAGAAAGGAAATAAAAAAGGGTTGTCACATTTTGAGTCACTTGTTTTTCTCGCAAATCATCAAATTCACTTCTTGAAAGAAAAAAGAGAATAATGGGGTGTCACGCTTTTATGGGGTCAAATGTTTAATCAAGAATAACGACTTGACTTTTTCTTTTGAGACGTTCGTGTGCGCATGGTTTGAAACAGTCCATCCTTCGGCTTCCCTACAATGAAGGATTTGTCCTATCAACATTGACATTACTCAAGTTGATAAACATAAACCCTTAGAGTTGGCAAATTTTCTAAGTTTATCCTTGTCTACACTTGTTGGGTGGTCCTTGAATCCATCGAGACAAAAAAAATTTCGTTAAAAAAAAGGAAAATGAGAAAAGAAAATAAAGTTTGCTAGACTCAAAACCAAAAAAAGGCAGTTTTGGCAACAAAAAAAAAACAAAAAAAACATGCTTTGGTCAAATCAATAGGTTGAATGCATAGATAATGTTTGATATCATATCTTTTGAAGCATTTGTCTAATCTGCATAACATGAGATTTTCAAACTCATCCTTTTTTTTTTTTTTTCATTACATTGTCACCATAAAGCCTACATTTTGAATTTCATGAAGGATCAACATAAAAGGGGCACACTGGCCTGGATAGACTACGAGCAAATCTCTTAGCATGAAAAAAAATAAAAAATGTCTGCTAGACTGAAGACCTGAAAGGGTGGTTTAGGCAAAAAAAAAAAAAAAAGGACAAGAATAAAAGTAAGGGACAATCTGTAGCATGAACCAATTTTCTTCCTGAGTCGAAACTTTTTGAAAAGGGAAATAATCATATTTTGGAAATGATGTTTGGCCATGTTTCTTTATCATTAAAAAGAAAAAATGTCGTCCTTTGTTATTACCCCTTTGAGCCTTAAAGGAGCAAATATTTTTCTTTCAAATTACCTTGAAAAGGGTCCCCTCACATCGATGGTTTGCAATTTTGTTTGACAGACGGTTCACCAATAAAAAAAAAATCCATCAGAATCAAAAAGTTTGAAAAAGACAAAAAAAAAATGATGATGATGATGATTTGGTTACATCAAGAAGAAAAAAAAATTGATGTTTAAAAAAAAAAATGAACACATAAGAGGCAAATGAATTTATGATGAAGCATTATTCAAAGATCATTGTTCCAAAATACCATCACATCTTTTTGAGCTTTTACTATCCACATTTGCTTTCATACCCTTAGCCTTAACCACGATACAAGCATAATAAAGCCCACGCAGATCCAAGACTGATTGTCAGTACCTTTCAAAAAGTTTAAGTCATGGAAATCATTTTGACGTGCTGAAAGGTTCGTCCCTAATCAAAAAAAAAGGAAAAATAAAAATTGAAAAATATGTTTTGAGATTTGCTTTTAGTGATTCAGATAGTTTTTCATTCACATGTGCCTAAAGCTCATTAAAATAAGCCTGGTTAATCAATTAGATAAGGGGCATCCTCCTTCGTTGTTTCATTCTCACCCTGTTCATGGATTTCATCTTCATTTCCTACCATATCCTCTACTCTCAGCCCAAACTTGTCCAACAATTTCATACAATTGTCCAACATTTTTCTCTAAAATCCAAACTAGACAGTTGCTTCATTTCACCATTCATATGACTTGTCATTTCACCCTAACCTTCATGGTTATGCTAGAGGCAACGTCTAGAGTCCCCACCACATTTAACCTCTTCATGCCTTACCATAATTGGGGCAGACTAAACACAATTTGTGCGTCAATCCAAATCCTCAAATAAGGGAAACCTTTTAAGTCCCCATCTTTTTTCAACCTCTTCATTCCTTCTCGATTGGGGCAGTATGTCGATCCAGATCCTTAAATTAGAGAAACCTTTGAAGTCCCCTCCTTTTTTCTAATCCTTTCATCAATAATTGGGGCAAGTCAAACACATTTTGTATCCCGAGGCAAGTCCATTCCCTCACACCGGGTCAACTTTTGAAGTCCCTACCATTTCTTCATGTCATCAATAATTGGGGCAAGCCCAAACCTACTTGGTGCCTTGACACCAAATCAAACTAGGCCGATCCCCTAGTCAATCCTCGTCTCCTCGTCACCTCATCCAACCCCTTCCAAGCCATCGGAAATTTCATACATGTTGTTTAGATAATGCTTCAAAAGAAATAAAAAAAGTTTTTCGATAATTTGATCAGACCAAAGAGTTGATTTCAAAAGTGAAGAAAAATGAAAGAAAAAATAATGTCTCATGAAGAAGGGAACACCCTATTATCTGACCGAAGGCAAGTGAAAGGAAAATAAACCAACTGGGGCAATCCTTTTCACCCAATCCTTTCCATTTCCACTACCCCTTTTGAAACAACATCCCTCGTTCATCCAATTTCTCCTCCATACACAAAAATTGGGGCAATTTTGTGAGTCTCACATAAATTTCTCACCCAACGCTCATGAATCCCCATATTCGGAAACAAAACCCCTTGTTCAATCAAAATTCTTCTATGAATACCAAAGTTGGGGCAGCTTTCCGGGTTTCATGTGAATATGTCACCATAACATTCATTGATCTATATCCTCATACCCCTTTTCCCATATACCAAAACTGGGGCAATCTTTGGGTCTCTCGTGTTTTTCATCCTGACATTCACAAGTTAGATCTTCTTTTAGGAGTCTAAGAGAAATGATGAGCCCACATGGTTATCCAAGTCTCCTCAAAATCCTCCCAAACATCTCTCGCTTTTCACTTTTTCGTGAACCCGAGCAAGCGTGCACGCATATTTCGAAAGAGAAAGTCAAGTTAACATTTTGAGCATTACACCTCAATAGGTGTGACATTCCTCAATTTCATAAAACATTGAAAATAAATATGAATTTGATGATCATAAATGAAACAATTGACTCAGACATGCGTGAAAAGAACAAAAGACAAAACACATTCAACTTTTTCACCAGGCTTTCGTCTTTTCATATCAGGGTTTCGACACCCTCATCCTAGCATTAAGGGTTTGACACCTAGTGGCAAGAAATTCAAAAAACTTTTCTCATAACATGTGTCGACATCAATCCATCAAGACAAAATCATCATATTGGAGCCATCTTCATTCATATGAATGGTTATCATTTTCTTCCATTTCAAAAATGCGAAAAGATCAACAAACATTCAGGTTTCCTCCTTCAAGTTACGAAATTCCTATCAATCAAGTTTCTCTTGCATATCGGGGTTACGACACCCTGATCTCTGCACCAAGGTTACGACACCTTGTTTCTCTTGCATATCAGGGTTACGACACCCTGATCTCTGCACCAAGGTTACGACACCTTGTTTCTCTTGCATATCGGGGTTACGACACCCTGATCTCTACACCAAGGTTACGACACCTTGTTTCTCTTGCATATCGGGGTTACGACACCCTGATCTCTCCACCAAGGTTACGACACCTTGTTTCTCTTGCATATCGGGGTTACGACACCCTGATCTCTGCACCAAGGTTACGACACCTTGTTTCTCTTGCATATCGGGGTTACGACACCCTGATCTCTGCACCAAGGTTACGACACCTTGTTTCTCTTGCATATCGGGGTTACGACACCCTGATCTCTGCACCAAGGTTACGACACACCCTGATCTCTGCACCAAGGTTACGACACCTTGTTTCTCTTGCATATCGGGGTTACGACACCCTGATCTCTGCACCAAGGTTACGACACCTTGTTTCTCTTGCATATCGGGGTTATGACACTCTGATCTCTACACCAAGGTTACGACACCTTGTTTCTCTTGCATATCGGGGTTATGACACCCTGATCTCTGCACCAAGGTTACGACACCTTGTTTCTCTTGCATATCGGGGTTACGACACTCTGATCCCTGCACCAAGGTTATGACACCTTGTTTCTCTTGCATATCGGGGTTATGACACCCTAATCCCTACACCAAGGTTACGACACCTTGTTTCTCATGCATCTCTGGGTTTCGACACCTTGATCCCTGCACCAATGTTTTGACACCTTGTGTCTCTTACATATCGGGGTTACAACACCCTGATCCCTACACTAAGGTTTTGACATCTGGTCTCTCTTGTTTAAGTTAGGGTTCCTACGCTTTGCCAAGGTTCTACATCTTGTTTTTCTCCTTATTAAGTTGGGGGTCTCGACACCCTATCAAAGTTTCAACAACTTGTTTCTTCTCTTTGAAAACATGGCTACCAATGTTTGAACGCCTTGTCAACTATCTCTTGCAATCATTACTCCATTTCAAAATAGGTCGATTTTCATCCTACATATCTCCACAACAATGAGTTTGATGATTGAAAAGAGAACAATTGACTCTAGCAAAATTTTCAAAATGCATAGCATAACAAGTTTTTCATCATGCATTCATGCATTCCATGATCTTGATCTCTACAATAATGTTTTGATCCCTTGTGCTTAAAAATAAGAAAACATGTTTTCTATCATGCATAACCATTTGCATGTCATATTATCATGCCGTGGTTTGACACCAAATTCAAAAAAACAAAAATCTTGACATCATAACACAAGTGAGCATTGTCATGCATCATACTTCTTCAAGCCATTGTCTCTTCTGAAGGAACCAATTTACAAGAATCATCCTCTCGACACTTCTTGGATTAGTGGTCCTCTTCATTCATATGAATGACCTATATTCTAAGCCCAGTTTCGTACTGGCCCACCAAGCCCAATTTTGTATTGGCCCATCAAGCGCAACTTTGCCTGGCCCACCAAGTCCATTTCTGTACTGGACCACCAAGCCCAATTCCGCACTAGCCCACAAAGCCCATCTCATTTGGCCCGCTAAGACTATCTCGCATGACCCTCAAAGCCCAAGATATCGAGCCCACAAAGCCTAGCTCGCCTGGTCTCCTAAGTCTCGTCTTTTTAGAAAAACAAATAATGAATAATAAATAAAAAATAAATAATGAAAGAAATAAAAAATGCAAAAAAAAAAAAAATATTTTCATCATGTTTCATCACTATCATACACTCACATCATATCACATCATACATCATACATCACAAAAATAAATGAAAGTCGATTAAAAAAGAACATCGCTCAAAAAGGAAATTGGCGAAAAATCAGTACAATTATTTTGCACAAGCTTCACCAATGTAAAGCATTCATGTGTTGTTTGCTGATACATCAAAATCAAACCTCAGGTTCTCCTTTCAGACAACGACCCTCTCCTTAGGATTGGTCAAGTCCAAATCTTCCTTTCCTCACGACCCTCTCCTTAGGATTGGTCAACTACAGATCCTCAGATCCTCACGACCCTCTCCTTGGGAATGGTCAAGTCCAGGTATAGACCCTCTCCTTTGGAATGGTCAAATCAACATTGCATCCAGACCCTCTCCATGGGACTGGTCATCGATTCCTTCGCCATCAAGGCCCTCTGCAAAGCAATGGTCATTGATTTCTTGGTTGCATCGAGGCCCTCTGCGAGGCAATGGTCATCGATTTCTTTACATCAAGACCCTCTCCTTTGGAATGGTCATTGATTCTCTTTGTCACATTGAGACCCTCTCCGTAGGACTGGTCATCGATTCCTTCACATTAAGGCCCTCTGCGAGACAATGGTCATCATTTTCTTTACATCAAGACCCTCTCCTTTGGAATGGTCATTGATTCTCTTTGTCGTATCGAGGCCCTCTCCGTGAGGATGGTCATCGATTCGTAGGCCCCCTCCTTAGGATCGGCCAAATCGTTTGTTGGATCAAGACCTTCTACTTTGTAATGGTCACTGAATCCTTTCAGATATAGACCATCTCCAATGGAATGGTCACTAATCTCCGTATGGTCACATCATGACCCTCTGCAAGGTAATGGTCATTGATTTTTGTGTCACATCAAGACCCTCTGCAAGGCAATGGTCATTGATTTCCTGGTTGCATCGAGGCCCTCTGCGAAACAATGGTAATCAATTTCTTTACATCAAGATCATCTCCTTTGGAATGGTCATTGATTCTCTTTGTCACATTGAGGCCCTCTCCGTGGGACTGGTCATCGTTTCCTTTACAACAAGGCCCTCTGCAAAGCAATGGTCATTGATTTCTTGATCACATCGAGACCCTCTGCAAGGCAATGGTTATCGATTTTTTTTTTTACAAAGAAACCCTCTCCCTAGGAATGGTTGAATCCACACATAAAATTAAAAAAAATGATGAGAAAAACAAAAAAATAATTTTTCAAAGTTTGTTGGCATAACGACCCTATCTGATAGAATGGTCGGTGATTTCTTTCTCCCACCCTGGATAAGATCTGGTGAATTCATTCTCTGGCCCTCTTCTTGGATTTGGTCATCTCATCCCTCTAAATTAGTTTTATTTATCCTTTTCTCTTTGGAATTCGGACAAAATTAGTGTTTATATCTTTACTTATTTTTCATTATGATAATATGAAAATTCCAATTTTTATATTATCTAATAAAATTTAAGTAAAGAGGGGCAGCTGTCAACACTCAATTTTGTCCGGTTAATAAAACAATTAACTAAGAAATTAGTTAAAAAAAAATAAAAAATAAAAAAGAGAAGAAAAAACACATCACAAAAAAAAATCAATCAACATTAATTTGAATGTACATATACACTCCTTTTCTTTTATTTATTTATTTGTTTTTGTTTTTAATTTTAATTTTAATTTTTGTCTTGCTTTTTATTTATCTATTTTTTATTTATTTTATCTTGTTTTATTTTATTTTATTTATTTTATTTATTTTTACTTCACTTTATCTTATTTTATTTTATTTTTATTTCAATTTCCATTTTATTTTTATTTTCACACCATTTTATTTTTCTGCTCTAAAAAAAAATATAAAAAATATATCTGAAATAAAAAAAAAGGGTAATTATGAGAGTCATTTGACTTGACTCTGCCATGGCAAAATATGGCCAGAGTTGTTGGGGGGGGTTTTGGACAGCAGAGGAAGAAAGGTGGGGGATTGGTGTGTCATGGCAACAGCCAGGGGGATGCAGTCTGAGCATACCAGTGCAACTATGGTTAAAGGGCAATTTTCCACACACAAGCAAAAAAAAAAGGGACGAATTTGAAGGGGAGACAGTTTCAAAAAAAACTTACACGGAGAAGAAAGAAAATGGGAAGGTAGCAGATATCAGAGGAGAAGAGAGCGAGTCAAAACTGAAAAAGGAAACAAATGCGTTAAGTTTTATCTTCAAGGTAAGGGTCTTTCTTAACTTCTGTTGCATAGATTGATAAATACGCTTCTGAACATATTAGTGGAATAAGTGTGTGAAGTTTGTCTTGAGTTGAGCATTGTTCATCCTGTTGTTCATATAGTATACGTCCACTGCACTCATATTCATGCTTGTCGCCTTATCACTCGATAACATCAAAGCAGTTTCCATGATCATCATACAATACTCTCATTCACGCAAACAAAAAAAACGCAGACCAAATTTTGTTCCTTAGACTCAACATCGTTTCATCATCTTCCATTCAGCCTCTACACCTTGATAGGACCACCACCCTAGCTTGATCGTTCTCTCCACCATAACTGCAGCCCACTCGTAACGGCCATCTCCGTTCTCGGTTTTCTTCACTCCACTCACCCAAAAACCCATTCTCCATTCAACTCCCGCAACGTTCCCATTCGAGGACTACCACCCCAGCATCACTATCCCGCACTCTTCCATCCCGCACTCTTCCATCTGTTATCATCTTTATCATTCAATCAAAGAATAGAAAATCTCCATTTTAAACCAAACCAGAATCCCATTCTAGTGCCAAACACTCTCATTTCCTCTGATCAGTCACATCCAAACACAGCACGGAGATAGATAAAGGAGTGGGAACCATCGTCGGCGGCCTCGCCGCCGGCGGTTCAGAGCTTTGAACGGAAATCGCAGCGACCCTGGGTGTCGCGATAGCAGAGCCTGAGAGAGGGAGAGTGAAGGTCGAGAGTCTCTGGGTTCTCGACGTCGACGTCTGTGGTGGACGCCGCGGCCGCTGCCGCCGCCGACGTCTTTGAATGGTGGCGGCGAGGAGACGATGTCTCGGGTCGACGCATGCGCGAGAACAAGTCATGAGCCGCCGAGAACGAGAGCGACGTCTCCGGCGTCGATTGACGCCGCCGGCAAGCTGGCCGTGATGGCGTGGTGGTGCAGTGACGCGGCGGCGGGACGTGCAGCGGCGGCCTGGACGTTGTGGTGTGCGGTGATGGGAAGAAGAGACTGCTGCCATCGTAAGAGAAGGAGAGGCTTTAATTTTCAAGAAGGGTTTAGCTTGAGTGGGAGTTAGGTTGAACATTTCCGCCACGCGTACCCCTATCTTCAATCTCCGCACCTCCATTTTCTATGTGGCCTGCTGTGTTTTCTTCTTTGTGCAACCTCCCGTTTTACTAATCTTACTCCTCATGTTTCATTGTCTCTTTTGGGCTTGTTTTGTTTTCTTTACTTCCCGCACCTGTAACTTTTCTTTCTCACCCTCCTTTGTTTTGGAAACTTCTTTCCTACACCCCTGTTATTTGCTAGCATCACACCCCCTTTTTTTTGGATTGGTTTGCTACCTGCTGCACCCCTATGTTCACTAATTCCACCACCCATTTGTGTTCTATTTTTTTTTTTATTTGCACTCCCATTTTTATTGTATACACCTGATTTACTTCATGTACCTCCCCTTAATCACCCATGTACCCCCATATTTTGTTTTCCACTTTCATCCTTCTTAATTAAATTATTTCTTTTTGTTTATTTATTTATTTATTTATTTATTTTTATTTTTTATTATTTATTTATTTTCGTTTTTTTATTTTATTTTTTTTCCTATTCCTAAAAAACCAAATATTTGAAAATTATAAAAAAATGCAAAAAAATAGAAAAAAATCAAAAAAAATAAAAATATTCTCTTTCACTTGATCGTGTCTGTCCGGTCGCTCGCACCGCGTGACACTCATTTTCAAAAATCCCAAAAAATAGTTTTCTTTCTCTTTATTGTGTCTGTCCGGTCGCTCGCACCGCGTGACACTCATTTCCAAAAAAATACCAAAAATAGTTTTTCTTTCTCTTTTCGTGTCTCTCCGACCGTTCGCGTCGTGTGACACATACTCTCAAGCAATTCAAAAAATACCAAAAATACAATTTTCAAAATATAAATATATCATATTTTCAAACAAAAATGTCTTTTAAGAACTACGTGATCCTTGATTCTCCACCGTGAGATACGTAGGAGCAAGGCCAGTCCTTGTCAGGTTCACCTCAAAAAAATCAAATTATTTTCTCAATTGTTTCTCATATCTTTTAAAGAACTACGTAACCCTGATTTCTCATTTTTAATGAGAATACGTAGGACCAAGGTCAATCCTTGTCGGGCCCAAAAAATTAAAAAAAATAATTTTGTTTCTTTTTAGCATTTTTGTCTTATTATTTTTGGGAAAATTAATATTTTGAAAACCACATCAACTTTGCATTTTTAATTAAAGGTACCGCCCTCGGGCGGGCGCGGTAGGGTGCTAACACCTTCCCTACGCGTAACCGACTCCCGAATCCAAAATCTGGTTTTTTGCAGACTTGTTTTATTTTTATGGTTTTCCATAGTTTTCCAGAATAACTATGGTGGCGACTCCCAAATCTTTTTTAAACTCGTTTTTCTTTTTCGGTTCGTCGTCCCGTTGCTTTTCCGGTTGCGACAATACGGTCACCTAAAAAAAGGATGTCAAAAAGATTTTTAAGTAATAAGCTAGCTTTTATTCTTAAAAAAAAAATTGAGTTGCATTCTTTGAATTAAATTGATTAGATTACACTTATTTTACTTTCCATTCACCACTCACTAATTATGTATCACCTTGTGTTGTATGATTCTAATAGGTTTGTGACAATAGCTCAATATATACTTAAGTATTTTAAAGATAAAAGTGAAGAGACAAATTTACCAATTGTTTAATGTTTCGTTATTTTGGATATATATTATTTATATTACAATTCGGTTGTAATTTGAACTTCTTCGTACTTTTCATCTTACATGAATGATATGTTGATAAATATTTATATACAATAATATTAGTTATATTATATAGACATTTCTTTTGTCATAAATAATATTATTTATATTTGTTAGTGCGATGTTAAAATCTAGAATAATTGAGGCGTTGTAAAATATGTAGTCATTGGTTTAAAAAAATATGTTTAGAAGAATAGGGAAAAAAGAATATGATTGACCAACATGATGATTTTTCAAATCCGAAACATTACCAATACAAACATTACCAACATGATGATTTCATAGAAATTGTCATCATTGATGATGTGATATGAAACTCCCCTATTGGCTACAAAAGTGGATTTAATACTAATGGATGAAATGGTTAAAATACTATCTATCATATTAAAACCTTGAGTGTTGACTTGAGATTTCTTAAGCAATGCTTTAAAATTTTTAACTAAATCCATGTCAACAATCAAGACTTATATGTTCAATTTTATCACAAATGATTTTTTCAACAAATTATCACCACCCTCAAAAACAATTTGCATGAGTTTCAAACCTCAAAATGTGACTTGTTGAGATAATTTTCATTATTATAATTTTGAGAGAAATTGGTACTTTTAATGTACTATAAAAGAAGAAGAATTTATTATGGAAACCATAAATTAAATTTCACTACAATGCTACAGTGTTGAGATGAGGACAAAGGGTATGAAATTGTTGAAGGCGATGAAATATAGAAAGAGTGTGAACTTCAAAGATTTGGGTGCAGACGGTGCATGGTAATATTATGCACATTAGATTAGTTTGACTTTAATAAAGGGTCCACATAGACAAATTTCAAAAAGGTGCACCAAAGCATTCACCTTAACTAAAATGAATTTGTTTATCAAAACTATTAATATTAATAACTAGAGTACTTTTTAAATAATTACAATAATAACTTAATTTATGTTTTCAGAGATGATATAATATTTCTAAACATGTTCAAGTTAGTAAACATAAATAAGAATTGAACAAAATAAATTTGATTTCACTAAATTAAATATGTTTATTTATTATATATTACGTCAAATAGAGCATTCAAATTCATCAAACAAATCAGTTTGGTGTAACTACATGGTTTGCGTCAATCTTTGTCAGCTAGGTTTACCTAAAAATTAATTTAAAATTGATACGAAATAGACTCATGCTATAACATCACATCTAGATATGGCTAAGCTCATGCTCTATAGTATTTATGTATGGTCGACTCTATAGTATATATATATGACCGACTATATAGCATCTAAATATGACCAATTATATAATGTCTACATATGGCCAACTCTTTTGTCCATAGATTTTGCATCATAGTTTATTGGAACATTTGGACGACACTGTAACGACCGTTTTCACTTTTAACGTCTACTCTTTGACCGACTCTAATTTTTTCTTTTCTTGTAGTGGTTACTCATAATTAAAATTAGAAATTTTACTCTTTTATAAACAAATCATTTTAACTCAATATAATTCAAATTTTAAAAACTATATTACAAATATTATATCATTTTAATATCAAATTGTTTTTATTTTTTAGTTATCTCAAATTGCAAAATTATATATATATATATATATATATATATATATTTGTTAAATATATTTTTAGTCTTTAAATTCTGACGTGAAATTGAAATTCATATTTATCTCAGATAATTTGTTTCTCAAACTTTAAAAATGAATAGATATAATGGTTAACCCAATTGTGTTATTCAATGGTGTTTTAAGCTAACATTTCCATTTAACACCTTCTAACTCAAATGATAATCTAAAGTTTTATTTAAAAAAATTATATTCTTTCATTTTTTAAGTTTGAAAATCAAAATGTATCAAAATTTAAGATAAAAATGAATTATAATTTGTCAAAATTTAAGTACTATAAACATATTTAACTCTTATCTTATTTAACATATTGATATTTTTATTTAGTTTATTAGTTGTAAATTTTTTATTTAATTTAATCATTGAATTTGTGGTTGTAGAATAATTTGTTTTTATAATTGTGCCTCCAATCTAATTATCTTGATTTTAATTCATTAGAAAAATCATTTTGTATATGAAAGTTATATTTTATAGTTATTATTTAAGTTATATCTAAATATGTTTTTAGTCACTAAATGTTTACATAAAATTAAATTTTGTTTATATTTCACACCGAGAATAAATTCCATCCCAAAATCTTGTACCTCAATGACAATTAAAAATTTGTTGATGCAACATGTTTTATTTTTTTTAAATAATTATGAAAATTTGCTCCAATGAGCTTAATTTAAATTTGAATATCTTAAAGAATAGTTAAAATTTCAATGAAATAATAAGTCATATACACATTAATATGCAAAAAAAAAAGTTATTAAAAAATTTGAATTTAAATTCAGTAAAATAAAATAGACTGATATATATATATATATATATATATATATATATATATATATATATATATATATATATATATATATTGATGGATATGTTTCTATCAGGTAAGTTTGAAAAAAGGTATTAGTTCATATGTTTTTCTGTAGTTAATTACAAAATAAATTTTTATATTAATATTATTTTTTAGTTGAAGTGCAAGTAAACCTATGTTTTAAGTTGCTTATAAAACGAAGAAATATTCCAAAATATGCCATAATATGGGCCTGTAACGGTTTTCCACATAATCAGGATTACATTATCTAACTTAAAAACTTACCATAGTGGTTCCATATTTTTTTATAGTAAAACTTGTTAAATATAAATAGTAAAATTAAATGAAATAAAATTATAATAAAAAAATTAATAGCAATTTATTTTTATTCAAAATATTATTTATTCATTTTTTTATTTTTTTTCTCCTCTATAAAAAAAAAGTAATGTTAAATTTTGATTTATAGACAAATGTTCATGCAAAATATAATAATGTTTTGTACTTATTCTACAGAAGAAATATTTAAATTATATAACAATAAAAAAATAAAAAATAGGTTAAAACCTGTACAAAATTACAAGAAAAAAATATTTTAAATATTTATACTTTTATTTTTATTCAATCTTCGATAAACTATTGATTACAACTTTTTTCAATTTATGCTATTAAATTTCATACGTAGAATATACAATGTGTAAAATATTTTTTTTAATCAAGTCAAAATCATTTAATATATCATGACAATAATAGAGTGAAAAAAGATAGAGCACACACGAGATTTATATTGATTTGATTTCTTGATATCTATATTTAGGGTCTTCTAATAAATCATAATTAGAGAGTTTTTTCCATTATGTTTCAAAGATTTATAATATTTATAAAACACTTAAAAAATCTTATATCTAAGACAAGAAAAACACTTAACAAGGCTATACACACTTGCACCAAACAAATCACTTTCATAGTGAATTTCAGCAAATAACAGGTGACAGGGAAGCCAAGATGGAGGTACAGGGACATCAAAATTCACAATTCAGTAATCAGATTGAATACACTTTGTTAAATTCTGATTTTTCTTCATCTTGCCAAGCCAAGATTCATGTAGTTAATTGCAGTCTTGAGAGATCTTGATGAACTTTAGTTGATCCCTTCAATGTGCTCCAATGCCTTCTCTAAATCTTTTTTCCAAAATTCAATTGCTTAAAAACGTAATGATAGAATAACAACTTTCATGTTTAAAAACCTGTGCTGATAATTTCAATCGATTATATTAATTTTCTAATTGATTAGGTTTTTAATCAATTAGATTATTGACCTAACTGATTAATATTTCAGTTTTTTAACCACCTTTTAAATTTTTCGCGCCATATTGATTCATAACAGACTATGCTTAGGTTAAGGTGATTCAATATGTACTCTACTTTGCTCTAATTTTAATCTACCTTTATTTTTATCCTAATCACAAGAAGATATGCATGACATTATTCATTTTCCTATTTCAGGGGCATAATCAAAAACACAACTCTACCATACAAACACAAACATATAGATAACACTCCTAGTCCAATGCTCTAAGGGCAACAAGATTTCATATGTATCCCAAACTTGGGATTATTTTTATCTTCAAACTTTATTAATGAATGGATGTAGTCCTCGTGAGTAATCGAAGTTCAAGATTTGTTGATGTGACATACAATGTTGTCATGTGATGACATTTGCCACACCAACATATCTTTACATTGTGTTTAGATGAATAATTTCAACAATTCCAAGAAATTGAAATACCTAGTAATTAAATTACTTGAAATTGAATTCTCTTTATTTTTTAAGTAATTATTGGGATGAAGTAATTGAAATATTTTAAATTTCAATTTTCTTGTTTGGATAAAGCAATTTAATTTATATTTTACGGCGAACTCAACTCTACCTTTGAGTCTAACTAACTTAGCTCGACCTTCAATTCAGTACGACTCATATTGACTTTTGGTTCAAGTTGACCTTCGGCCCGACTTGACCCGACCCGACCCTACTCGACCTTCGACGTGGCGCGACCTGACTTGACCTTCAACCTAGCTCAACCTTCAACCCGGTCTGACCCGACCTGATTTTCGGCCAGAACCAGCTCGATCTTCGACGGGGCCATGCTCGACATTCGGCCCAACTTGACCTTCGACCTTTCCTGACCTAGCTCAACCTTCAGCTCGACTTGGGTCGGTCCAGCTCGACCTTTGGTCCAGCCTGGTCCAACTTGACCTTTAGCCTGGCTCGACCTGATCCAACTTGACCTTGGACCCAAATCGACTTGTCTCAACCTTCTGCTTGACCCGACTTGACTTTTTGGACCTGTAAACTTTTTTCATAACTTAAAAATTTCAATTTCTTTCTATTTTAAGTGAATTTCAAATTCTATTATTTTAGGTATTTGAAATACTTTCTAAAAATTCTTCAATTTCAACTTTCTTTTACTTTTCTCATCCAAACATGTCATTCTCTTTAAAAGAATTTCAATTTCTCCAAATAAATGATTACCTTATTGAATTATCTCATCTATAAACACCATTAATATTGTCTGGTTACTAGGACTACATCCTACTATAAAATTTGGGATAAGGACAAAATCTAACTTCACATGAAAATGATTTAAAACACATTTAACTCTTTAAATTATATAGCATAACATTATTTTTAATTATTGAGTTTTTTAAAAAAACACTAATAAAAAATATAGAAATAATATAGAAATAGTATATGAAATAAATGAGTGAATTGTTTTTGGAAAATAAAATTACTTTCTTCAAAAATATCTATTGAATAATAATAATAATAATAATAATAATAATAATAATAATAATAATGTAAGTATATAACTGATATAAAAATTCAGATTTGTCATAAGAATATGCTAAAGAATATTGAGAATATTTAACAAATAAATTATATAGTTTTTATTAGTATCCTTATGTGATTAAAGGGTTTTATTTTAATCTCAACCATTATGTAAAGATAACTCCTTTAAATCGCCAAACAATATTTCAAACTAAAAATATTATATTTGGATAAATCGTGACATATTCTTTTTATTTAACAGATATTAACCAATTCTTTCATAATATTCATTATCATCCTGTTCTTTCCATACATACTAAATTATATTTTGAATTTAATTAAAATATATTGATGATATACAATAAATTCGAAATTTTATAATTGTTTTATTTTAAAATTTATTAAAAATAGTATATCTATGCTATTTAATAAAGAAAATGTATCTTTATAACAACTTTCTAACTATTTTTTATTGAATATAACTTGTTATCAACTTATCACTATGAATAGATTATATTTTATTACTTTTTAGATTTTGTAATTATTTTTTTAAATTCAGTTAATTATCTACAATAAAAATATTGTCTATAATAAAGTTGTAAATATTATTTATTTTATAATATTTTATATGAATATTTTTTTTTTAAATTTAATAATATTTTTTTATTTTAATAATTATGATAAGAGTTATTTTTTATTATCATGAGAAAAAAATTGACACACATGTGTGGGCATGTTTTTATTTATTTTTTCTCTAATGCTGATATACAATTAGTTTTATTTATCAGTAAATAATTTTAAAACATTAAAATTTAATTTACAAACTAAGATGAAAAAAGGAAATAGGTAACATATCATAAAAAACTGCTAAGAAAATCATAATCAGAGAAATAATCTAATATAACATATTCTCCTGAATATAATAAGGGAAATCTCTCACCCATTATCTTAAAAGGGTTAATATAGTAAATTTATCATGTTTCTCAAACTCCTAACAACCTTATACCTATTTGGTTGTTTTAAAAGGGACAACACAGTCATTCAAAAATTGGATCAAAACCTTGTACACAGAACTTTCTCTCTTCATGTAATCACTTCACTACCCTTCCTTTATATATAAGTCACACTACAGAGGCTGTGGAGAAAAAGCACACACCAAACATCAAGGTGAGGGTTGATGGTAGATGTATCTGTAACAACAATTTACGTAAATCTTCATCACCTTTTCCTTCAAAAGTTGGTGCAAACCAATTTTCTTATTTTGCCTACAATGATTTCTTTTCATTGTTTTGAAATTTCTCTCTTGGCTTAGTGGGTTTTCTCTTGGATTTTTGTCTTGACCTACGTGTGAATGTCTGCTATGGTTTGTTCTCTGTGTGTGGTCAATTGGGTTTTGGTGGAACAGGTGTTTGGTTCATGGGTTGACCCAAAGCAGAGAATTCTGAGTTCGCGCAGATGAGATGATGTTTGTGTGGATGAATTATTTTATTATTTTTTGTTTCTACCAAATTAATATTATTGTGGCGTATATTAATTAATTCTGGGAATTTTACTCTGTCATGCTTTATTTTCTTCTGCAGTTTTTTGGTTTATGTCTTTGGGAAGAGTTTAGTGTTGATGTGTTTTTCATGGGCTAGTTGTACTTTGTGAGATGATATGATTGGATTACTGATTTTCATGATTACACATATAAAGGTTGTAGTGGTGGTTAAAAATGTATGGTGATGATCATGGTTTCTCTGCATTGTTATAGGTCTGTTTTTGTATGGGTTTGTCCAAGATGGCCTAAAGATGAAAGACATCTTCATTTTGATTGCATTTGCATTCTGGGATGCCTTTCTTGATGTTTATTCAATGTCTTTGTTCTCCTATGTTTATGTTCCTATTTGTTTTCTCTCTGAGAATGTTTTATTTGTCTTGCAGGTTCTCCTTCAGTATTGAAGAGGGATTGGTACTGCTATCAGTGTCCTCTAGAAAATTTGGTTGGTAGATTGAAACTAACAATGGTAAGTCTGAGAAGACGTAGACTGCTGGGACTATGTTCAGGTGAATGTTTTATAAAATATTTCATTTAATTTGGTTTATGTCTTTTTATTTTAGTCTTGAGTTTGCTTTTGTAGCTTTGAGTTTGCTAAAATTGACATTATTTACTAATTTAATTCAAACTTTGTAGGGAATAGTTCGTTTGTCACTCCCCTTCCTCTTTACTGTGAGCATCTGAGTGCTACTGAAGCTTCAGGTCAGCAAGTTCAAGTAAGTGAACAATCTAATTTTTCTGATATGACTCACTTCTCCAATCCTCTAGGAACTAATGAATGATTGCATATTTCTGTTTTGGTGCTTTTTTTATTTCCTGTAATGGTAGTATCTGAGGTTTTTGGTCCTCTTGTATTTAATGTGATAACTCTTTTTCTGTTAATATTATGTACTTCATTAATTTTATATTTTGGTGTATGTGAAATTGAGGCATAATTTAAACATCATTTATGTCATTTTCTATAATTGAAAATGTTTAAATATGTTTCACCACTATTCATTGATATAGGGTTTTTACTTTCCACTTTTCCTACAATAGTTTTGTATCAAGATTCAACAAGCACAAATCATTTGTTTATAAAATTTTCATTTATGCCTCCACATAGTTGTTTTCGGTTTACAAGAGAGGAGTTTCTCCTGTTAAGTAATAGCAGTGAAAGATAACTTGGACAAAACTAAATTGAAAAGTGATCTCCTAACATTTTTCTGTTGTCATCTCCATTTGGCTGAATGAATTGAATAACTCCTTTTTTCTAGCATTGGTTATTTGCACTTCATGCATTGCATATTGCATAAAAAAGCACAAAAATAGGTTCACACTGAATTTGATTGAACATATAATAAACTTCCAGTTATAGGCATCTGGTTTTCAACAAAGTCCACTAAATCCTATGAAAATTTCTGTTGGTGGAAAAAATCAATGTTACTAGTTACTTGTGATGGTAAAAGTATTCACTACAAGAAAGAGGAATAAAAGGATTGTTTCTGTTTGTTTATACTGTGCTTGTTCTTTACATCTGGGTTTACTTAAATCCTAAAATTTGCAACATGCTATTGTTTAATAGTAAAATCTTGATGAAATTATCCATTGATTGATACAATTAAACGTTTATTCTATCTTTTCTTTCAAATTTTTTCAATTGAGAAACTTATAATAAACAACACTTCTGTTTGTGTTTCCTAGAACACTGTCGTGAAAGATGAACCGGGATCATCAAATGCATCTGGTTCCAGCTTGTCCAAAGAGGAGTCTAGTCAACAAAGCCTAGGTTTGGTTTCCTAGACATCATGTTATTCTTTTTGTTATATCTGATCTATTTTGTTTTGTAACTGGAAAGTCAACCTAGTAAGAGATGTTCTGCTTACAAAATGTTTGTAATGCTTCTTCCCCTTTTGTTTTTTGCTATTTTTTCTTTATTATTCACTGATTCTATACAGTATGAACTGCAACAAGAAAAGTATAATGGGAAAATCATGAATAGAAGTTGGTAAGGAATAAAACTTACACAATCCTACCTTTTTTGTAATAAAGAAAAAGTGACACTCTTAGTTTGTAGGAGTTAGTAATCAGTCTTATCATAGAATGAACACAAGGTCTATCTTTTACTTATATGAGAAGGAGATGTGTTTGTCATTTTTTGTTCTGATCTGATATCATTTTAAATCACTAGTCTAATTTGATCTTAGATTGTGGTCTGTCTTTCTTATCGAACATTGTTTATGACAATGTTTTCAGATACAAATACTGAACAAGATTATTTAATAATTTTTTATTGGAACATCTGCAACTTCTTGGTTAATTCTTCATCTAATTAATTGAGCCTTTTAAACATTAATTTCATTGAGTATATATTTTCTTCACTGAAGTCCATTATAGAATATAATTTTGCATAAAACTCTTAATTGATTGACATTGAATGTTGTGCTGTGCAATGCAAATGGTACCTGACAATCATGGGTTAATTGAAAAGGTAGGAACTGTATGCTGTTTTGATCATAACATGAAATGGTCATTTAGTTTACTTTCTCTATATCTGATTTCATTTCAAATTGTCAGAGTTTTATCTTCTTTTTTTTTTAACTATAACTTACTGAAAAAGCATATATCAGGACCACCTGTTAAACGCAGAAAGCAACATTTAAGGAAACATGCTCATGATCAAGAACCATGTTTTATGAGGGGGGTCTATTACAAAAACATGAAGTGGCAGGCAGCCATAAAAGTAGACAAGAAACAGATCCATTTAGGGACAGTTGAGTCACAAGAAGAAGCTGCTCATTTATATGACAGGTATTGTTTTGAATTGTACCATATTAAGACTACGAATGGTCTTTTTAGATAACTTCTGAGTCATACTCATTTACAGAATATGCATTTCTTACAGTCGTATTGTGCTTGATAAACTGCCAAACTTTGGTATTCATTTGCTTACTTATTCAACCTTAGACAACTTACTGAGTCACAAGAAACTTACAATAATAATCTGTACATTTTAGATATTCAATTTTTATTATTGGACCTTCTACCGTATACTAATTTTTTTCTTGATTAACACTTGTAGAACTGTAGTGACCTTTAATTACTCTTTTTACAGCACCATTCATTTCTGTTTTTGAGTAGTAACATTGCATTGGGAGAAGGATTATTGTGCTATCCAAGAGAGTTATCTAGATTCCTCTGCATGTATAATCTATTCTTATGAGGCTATTTTTTTTTTAATGGAGTTTAAAAGCCATTTGCTGTGGCAAGTATGTGTATCATAGTAATTCTACATTCTCTATACTTATAAAGTCTTGTGAAGATTTAAACATTCAGTTATGTTGTTCTGCATTAGCAAGATGATTCAGAGTCTTTAACTATGTTATTTTGCAGCCCCCAATTTTATATTAAACTTTGTTACATATATGTAAAGTTCACTATCTGCAGTAGAAGTCTCAGCATGTTTGAGATTTTAATATCTTCAATGAACATGAACTAGAAAAATAGTATTAAATCTATGCATTGCAGAATTTTACTATTGTTTCATTGTACTAACTGAGCTACTACTTTGTGATCTATTTCTCTAAGGGCTGCTTTCATGTGTGGAAGAGAACCCAATTTTGAGCTTCAGGAAGAGGAGAAAATGGAATTGTGTAAACTAAAATGGGAAGATTTCTTAGCAATGACTAGACAAGCAATTATCAGCAAAAGTAATTTTCTTCCCTTTCAATTATTTTATATATATATATATATATATATATATATATATATATATATGCATTTTTAGTCTTAAATTTTAACAGTTGTTCCATACAAAATGTTCAACAGAGCATAAGAGAAAACATGGTCCTGAAGCAAAAGATGTCAATATGGAAGTTTCAGTGCATTCTGATGATAGGAAAGTAGTAAATCTAAACCAGCAAACAACAGTCTCCAAAGATCTCTGAGTTAGGTGGGAAGGATAATTCGGTTTTAAGAATTTAGATTTAACTTTTAGATTACTTTTCAATTTCATTAACGAAAAAATTGTACATGGCACAGTTCATAGCTATTTGCTTCCTTGTAATGGAGGATGAAGATTCGTTTATGTTTTATACACAACATTCTTTTTTCTTTTTGAACTGTTATTAATTCTCATTCTAGATAAATAAATCTTTAGACATATTTTTAGGCATGCCTTTTATTACACAGTAAACAACTCACATCCACTAAGAACAAAACTGATCCACTAAGAACAAAACTGAAGAACTCTCTTTATGAAATAAACAGAAAAATTGAAAAATAAATAAAATCAATTCTTTTTACTTTCTCTTAAACCCAAAGAATTTATTCATATATTAAATTAAAAAGTAATAATCAAAATCAAATAGAACAAAATCACTTATTATATATTGTTGTATATTTAAAGTTATTTTTACTGGGATCTAGAGCGTGAATTTTAAGACAAGTGACAAATTCAAGTGGTGGTTAGAGTAGTCTTGATGGAGAATATCCACTTGCAATATACTTTATGATGTCTAAGTCGGTAAGAGAGTTTTAAGATCTATAAATATATAAGAGTAGAATAGTGAGTATAAATCAGATTATACTCCCTAAGAAAATATCATATGTATTTATAGGTTTCTAGTACCATGAAATATGTTATAAAATTTGAGAATATTAGATAATATCAACAAATAATCAAATAATAAAATCTTAATGTATGTGTCATAAAATAACAATAACAAAAATATACCACTTAGCTATATTAACCATATATTTTTGTTGATATACGGTATAAAAGGAAATTTATGACATCAATATATCATATAATTAAATTGATTTCACCATATATCGTGTTAATATATGGTAATATAACCAACAAATATTTATGTTAATATTATTTAACCACCTTAGGCCAATAATGTTGAATGAGCCTTGTTGGACCATGTTCTTTAGTGTATTTGTTGGGTTGGGTAAGTATACAAACCCCCCAAGTTCGGGAGTTTGATTGGCAGGTGGAACGAACTCGTTGCGATTATAATGGGCCCTTTGGCTGAGTTGTAGTCAGCTTTGTGCTTGCAGGTGGATTGAGTTGTTGTGACTGTAGGTGACCTTTTGGCCCGAGCTGTAGTCGGTTTTATGCTTGTAGGTGGATTGAGTTGTTGCGACTGTAGGTGATTGTCTTTGATTGTGATGTAGTCGGTTTATTGATGCAAGTGTCGTCTTAGGCATTTTGAACTGCCATTTTAGGTAGCTTTTTGTGCTCTTGTTTAAGTAGACTTTGTATGTGCTACCGTGTTAGGCATGTTTTGCATGTGCTGCCGTCTTAGGAAGACTTTGTATGTTATGTCGTCTTAGGCAGGTTTTATATGTGTTGTCATCTTAGGTAGGTTTTACATGTGTTGTCATCTTAGATAGGCTTTATATGTGCCAAAAACTTGTTACAATATTGACAACTGTACCAAATCGTACAAGTAATAAAGTGGATAAGTCCAGATATCGTTTTCCCAAGAGACTTGTGTAACACTCAACAACTCTTGCAATTTACACTTAATTGGACAACAAAGTTCACAAAAATACAAAGAAACTATTTTTGTATTTTTATCAAAAGTTGTTGTGCAACATAAATTTAACATAGAATATTTACAATTTTCAAGATTAGATTTCATTCACTTCATTCTCATGCATTCTTAGATATCTCAATTCCAATTTGATGTCAAAATCAACTCACAAATATACCCAAATCTATTCCAAGTGACATTGAATGTATGATAACTATCAAGTTCCAATCCCTTGAATCCTCAACAAGCAATCATGCATCAAGTTTAAGAGTTTTAAGATTACTAATGAATCAAGTTCTATGCATAGATACAATAATCCATTAGGTATTTAACTTTAGTTATAGGCTCCAAAGATATTTCCCAAAAGAACCAACAATCAAGGCATAGGTGATTAAGTCATAATAAGCATTAAGCATAGAAATCAAATACTAACAATGAATTGGAAAAAATATATGTATTAACATCGCAAAATACACAAGAAATCATATTATTACATTTAATACCAACAAATAGGTTTAACTCTCAATGGTGGAGAACATGTTTACAAGATTGAAGAATAAGGAAGAAATTGAAACCATAGGATCTCTCCCAAGGTCCTTAGTAACTGCTCCATGACCTTATCTTTCCTAACAAGAGTTTTCCTCATACCCTTACTACAAACTTTCCAATAGAAATCCTAAAAATGATTTTACATTCTTAGCCATGACATTAACACTCCGCTAGAGAATATCATTCGTACTTTATCCTCTCTCACTTGAGTTTCTCGTTGTACCTTGTTATAGAGTCAATCATTTATTGATCTATTAGCATTTTCAGGCATTAAAGATTTTGTGGTCATCTTGATTTAGACCAATTTATAAGTTATCATCATTGTGAACTTCATCAAAACTCCATCTCTGAGTTGGTATATTAGACTTTCTTTTAAGAATCGAGTTATTGTCTATTTGATGGAAAATGTCAAGTTCTGATGAGAGAGATTGAGAGAGGAGAAACACACCACATAAAGGAAGTTATTTTTAATTCAAGTTTATGTATTATTTTTATTGTGTTTGAGATAGTTTTCAAATGATTTTTCATCCAAACATATATGTTGCTCTTAATGCTTTTAAAATAGTTTTCTGATGACCTTTTAATTTGAGCTATGCATTGTTTTTTTAATCTATTCCTCATGCTTAATAACATTGAGGTTAAATAATTTCATTGGTCTTCATTTTCGTATGGAAATCTCAAGTAGGTTTCATTCTTTTAATTTGTCTCAATTTGGTCCTTATTTTGGAAAGTTTGTTATAATTAGGTCCTTTTTGTTACTAATAACAACGTTTCAGCTTGTTTGTTTCTTTTTTAATTTTTTTTATAATTAAAAAAATGTTATGTGTCAAATTCACATTGTGCCACGTGGTAGAGGCAATATGATGTGGTCGTGGCAGTGCCACGTGTCATTGTTTAATGTGAAAATTCTCAATTTAGTCCATATATTTGTTATTTTGTCATAATTTGGTGCTAATTTTTTTTAAAAATTGCATCAATTTCATCCCTATTCAAATATTTATATATAAATAATTTCTAGAAAAATGTTAGAGTTGATTTAAAAATAACAACTTCATAAATTGAAATGTAAAATTTTAATTAAATATATTTATTCTAAATTTTTATAAAATTGTTTTAAAATTTTATATTTAAATTTATAAAATTGTTATTTTTAAAGTAACTCTAACATTTATCTATATTATATATATATATATATATATATATATATATATATATATAAATATTTAAAACAAAATTTAAATAAAGTTCAATGTAAAATATAAATTTAAATAAACTTAATTTCATTAAAAATATCAATTATAATAAAAATATCATTGTAAAATTTATATAAAAAATAAATTTGGCCTCAATTTGGATAGAGATGAAATTGCTTCAATTTTAAAAAATTGGAACCAAATTGATGCAAAATAACAAATACAGATACTACATTGCAAATTTTCACGTTCAATAGTGACACATGACACTGCTACATCACACAACCTCTTCCATGTGGCACAATGTCAATTTGACACGTGACAATTTTTTTTAAATATTAAAAAATTTAAAAAATTAAAAAAACTAGGAGTTGACACGTGACACATAATTCATGACTTGTTATTATATTATTAACGGAAATCACCTAATTAAAATAAAATTTTCAAAATAAGAACCAAATTAAAATAAATAAAAGTAATGAAATCTATTTAAAATTTCTCAATAAAAATGGGATCGATAGAATTATTTAACCTAACATTGACACTCTTATTAATATTTATTATCCCATCGAGACCCAAAGTATTTGGTTTTTTATTCATTAAGAAATCTGATCAATAGAATTAAGATACACTAACGTCAACAATGTGGTGATTTTTTTTTTTCAAAATAGCACGGTTTCCCTTTTTATTTTCTCACATAGCATGCTCTGCCTAATATTTATAGCAATAGCACAATTTTGAAATTGGTTTAGAGGTTGGTTTCTGGAGAATCGAATTCTAACTTCATTTATGTTGAACATGACTTGAAAACCAGTCACAATTCAATTTCTGGAAAACCGAATTCTGAATTGGATTTTTTTTATTTTTAATTTTCGTTTTTATTAAAATTAAAAGAATTTTTTTATTTTTTTATTTTTAATTAAAAAGGAAGGAAAAATATTCTAAAATGTAATAACTGATTTAATATTTTGAAATAATTAAATATTTTAAAATATATACATTTATATTTTTAAATAAATTAAGTTTTTTATTATTTCACATGTAATATATACATAAATTAAAAATTATATTTTAAAAATAAAGGAATAAATAATCGATCAAAAATTATTTGTGAAAAGGAAAAAAATATTTAATTGTACAATAATTTAAACTAAAATAATTATTTAAAAAACAGTTAATTATTTAAAACTTCACACGTCAAATTTTAATATCAAATATTAACTACAAATCATCCATGCCTAATTTATAAACTTTCAACAACAACAAAATGATAATCAAATCAATTTATTTTACAATATAATTTTGCAATCAAATATTTTTTTCCTTCACCAACAACTTTTCAATCAATTATTTATTACTTTTGAACATGTAATTTTTAATAATCTATACGTTACATTTCAAATAATAATAAACTTAATTTATTTTGAAATATAATTATACATTTTTCAATATTTAATTATTTCAAAGAATTACATATGTAACATCCCAAAAACTGGATAACCTCAGATTAATAAAACGTCACATACATGAATGTTCAAAGACTATAGAGTTTGGAGTATGAAGGTACACCGAACACCAAACATACCCATTTTACATAAAAAAAATGCCCCACACGGCCCAAAACAAAGTACACAGGTGAAAAATAGTAGTTCTAGGTCTTCTACAAACAAGACCATCATAAGTAATAAAACTCCTTCCGATGGTCTCCACAGTGGGCCCAATACCCGACCATAACCATCAAGCTGCAGCATCCCTACTATCATTGCCACTGTCAGGGGTTCTCACATCTGCTCACATCAATAAAATTGATGATCATCGCAAAGGAGGAAAACCACACACAACCATACAAACAAGCGAAAGGGTAAGCTAGAGCACAAGATTTTTACATCATAACACACAACGTCCAATCACATAGTCAAGCATAAATAATGAAAAACCACACAGGAGATACCAAACCATTTAAAACTCCAATACTAGACAATTCGGATACGCATAATGAGGCACCACCACAAAATAGTGGAATTATGTCCTAGTAGTGAGGCGTCACCACGAGGCCTTCGTGGAATTACACCCTTACAAGAGGCACCACCACATGGCCTTTGTGGAATTACATCCTGGTTGTGAGGCACCACCACGTTATCCTCGTGGAATTACGTCCTGTTGTTGAGGCACCACCATGGATTCCCCCTAGGAGGGCCCATAGAATTACGTCCATTAAGTGGGGCACCACCATAAGCTCTCCCTACAAGAGCCATGGAATTACGTCCTACTCACACTTTGTACGTGTTTCACCAACCAATCAGAAAGTTCCCATAATACCAACATCATGCATAAACAACAATTCATACATCTCATGCTTCCCAATTCAAACAGTAAGCAACCATATCAGTGGGCCATTCACATCGTAGTACAAAACCTGTCCCAGCCTCGCTCAGGCTAGAAGACCTCGCTCAAGCGAGAGATCCTCTCGCTTAGGCGAGCCCCTCCTCGCCTAGGCGAGAGCTCGAGCCTTTGAACAACGGCCCCTACGGATTCTCGCTTAGGTGAGTACCTTCTCGCCTAGGCGAGATCACGCTTCACTCAAAAAAGAAATCCAGTCGCCTGGGCGACAGTTTGCACATAAAAGCTTGGGCGAGCCTTTGTTAGTCTCGCCTGGGCGAGACACGCTCACTTGGGCAAGAAAAATAGTGCCCACCACTGTTCACTCGCGGAAACACAGAACGCGACACCAAAAGAAATCATGCTTTCACTAATATCACACAATCAACCACGAACATACATCACACATATGATTCAGACCCAGAAGCATACAAAGATTACAGATAACTACAAACTCAAGCTTCCCTTACCTGGAAAGGGTTTAACAGAGGATTCTGACACCACAGTAGTGAGTACATCAGCTCCAAGAACAATTTAAGGAGTTGGAAAACAGTGGAACCATTTAAAATAGGCTACCAAGGTGAACCCTAGTTAGACTCAAGACTATAAAGCTGAAAACAAAGAAGACACAGGGAAAAATTACTTACATGAGCAGAAACAATGGAGTTGCGTGAGCTCGAAGAGGGAAATGTTCAAACCCTAGTAGAGCTTCTGTTAGAAGAAAAAAGTATTTGAGAAAGGGAACGTTTGCAAATGAGTGCAGAATGGGAAACCCTGACTGCTTTAGGGGCCTTGGCACCCTATGGGCCAGCCTTTAGGCCCATCTGCTTAGGATAAGTTCTTAAAATAAGACAAGAAAATAAAAGGTCTTACAACATCAATCACAAATAACAATTACTAAATTAATTTATTATAATTCTTACAATTAAT
Source organism: Vigna unguiculata (assembly GCF_037176805.1). NCBI lineage: Eukaryota > Viridiplantae > Streptophyta > Magnoliopsida > Fabales > Fabaceae > Vigna > Vigna unguiculata. Next base: position 6,544,152 of record NC_140801.1, read on the forward strand.
TTTTTTCCCTTTCTTTAAGAATAAAACTAAATAAATAAAAAATAAATTTTAGATTTCTCTTCAATTTTTAAAAAACAAAAATTAAAAAAAATATATTTAACTCAGTTTCCAGAAATGAAATTGTAACTCGTTTTGGGATAATTTAAGAAAAAGAATAAGGTGCGGATTTAGTTTTTAAGAAACCGAATTCTGACCTATTTTTAAAAGTGTGCTAGATTACCGAATAAAATATATGTACTTTGGGTGATTATCTTTTATATCCGTACTATTACAGAAGAAAAATTCACAATGTGGCCCACACTCTTCACCTTTAAATAGTTAGAAGTATTTTAGACATTTTTCATTGTAGATTAACACCTCAAAACAACACAAAAAAGACAGAAGAACTCTGCTTATGAAATATAAAAACTGAAAAATAAATAAAATCCATTCTTTATACTTCTCTTTGAAAGATTTTATTCATCTATTAAATTAAAAATTAATAATAAAAACAAAATAGAATAAAATCAATTATGATATATTGTTGTATATTTAGAGTTAATTAATAATTTACAAGTATATTTGAATATATTTAATTTTTTAAAAAATAAAATGTTTTACACTATTATAATATTGAGAAAAGTCACAAATTGTAGTTACTCGTGATAAAAATTAAATATAACTCTTTTCTCTTTTATATTAAAATTTTATTTTTTATATCAGGGGAGATGAAGAGGTAGGGAATGGAAAACCATGTGTTGGATATGGGATAGAATGAGAATATAATATCTAAATTTTCCTTAACTGTATATATTTTTTATGCTAGGTATAGAACATTAGTTGAGAGAATTAAAATAAATTATTTTATTGCTTTTTAATAATATTTATGAAAAGATAAAGAGAAGACAAATAAATAAAATTATTTATAAAAACCAAATATTGAATATAGAGCGAAATTAGTCATTTTTTTTCAAAATAATCCCTATAAATCTACCCATTACTCTCCCTGCCACACTTTGTCTCTTAAAATGTTCACTATAAATAATCACAAATCACTTAAATTAGATACACACGATCCTCACAAGTAATCTCTGATCAATTTTCACAAAGCTCACCAATAATATATACATGACTTGTACAAAATTGTAAATGTTGTGAACAATTAAAATTTGGATCACTCACATGTATTTAGTCTTATACTCAATATATTTAATTTTTAACACAAGAGGTATGTTAAAATTTTCACATCAACTACAAATAATTACAAATCAAAATAAATTGTGAAGATAAATTATAGTTCAATTCACTTTTTAGTGTTTGATTTTTTTAGTTGTTTGTAAATTAATTCTTTGTTTGAGTTCTCATAGTTGATTCTCGGAAAGACTTAATTCTTTTTTAACTTTTTCTATAAACAGTTATACTTTAAAAATAAAATAAAAATATTTTTTTAAAATTTATAATAAATTTAAATTAAAATTATATAAAATTATGAATTGTTTAATTTTTTTAAAATTAAATTAATATTAAATATAAATTGTGACGCGCAACCGGTCATATTTTTTCATGTCTTTTATGTGAGTTGTTTTCATTATATATAGTTTTACACCACATTGAAGATCATTTTAATTTTTTTTAGCTATAAATTTATTTTATCTTATAAATAATATTGATAACTCTTTTAGTAATTTATAATATTTTTGAAATGTTAGTAAAAGGAAAGGATATGTTAACAACCAAAATTTGACTACTTATTTTACAACCTGACTTGACATTTCATATTTGATTTTTTAATTTGTTTTCTAAAAATTCACAATGGCAGCAACTAGGTTAAATAATTCGCAACTTGTATTTCATTCGTATACTGACAGCACCATTACATTTTCTCTCTCTCACAAAACCCTCTCGCCGCAATGAAAACCAAGAAGTTTCAGCTTCGTTTCTCGCTAGCCGACAACGTGACGTGTCGGAGGCGTTGGATCCGACAGTTCGATTGATGTATCTGACCAACTAAGGAGACTTAGACAAGATTGAGGAACTGTTGGACGCGAGAGCGACATCAATTTCACCGACATTGACCGTCGCACCGCACTCCACATCGCTGCCTGCTAGGAACGCACCGACGTTGTTAACTTGTTGCTACGATGAAGCGCTGAAGTTGATCCGCCAGACTGCTGGGGCAGCATCGTAATTTCACTTCTCGTCCTCTTTCATTATTCTTCTTGTACGTTGTCACTGATTTTTGGATTGGATTGCTTAACGGCCTCTCGCTGATCCAATGTACTATAAAAACCAAGACGTCGTGAAGATTTTGGATAAACATAGTACAAAACCTTTGGTTAGTCTCTTGTTTTCCTTTTCTTCTTTATATTAGATGTAAAATTGTTTGTTATTCGTCTCGAGTTTAGTTAACAGGTGCTTTTACAGGCAATATTATCTTCGGATAGACTTTTAGGAATTTTATTATAAAAGTGAAACACAATTAACATGCATAGCCGATTGGTGATTGGATAACAATGTAAAAGTTTAAACTGCTCAGCATGGATTTGGACACTTCAATGTTACATTTATGTGAAATTCAAATCTTTAATTAAAAAAGCAAGAATTCACAAATCTTTAATTAAAAAAACAAGAACATAGTTAGAGAATTTAAATAGTAAAATGTGGATATTTTAATACATTTCATTCGTTGAGAATTTAAATAGTAAAATGTGGATATTTGAATACATTTCATTCGTTCCTTTGTTGGTTGCTTGTTTATTATTTCCCAATTTCTTTTCAATCCTAAAAGTGTGTCCTACTTTTGTATATAATTTTATATGTTTTCTATTTAACCCTTATATTTTTTCTTGCAACTATTATTGCTGCATTCATGGTTAATCTATTACCCATATGTTTTCTTGCAGCTATTATTGCTGCATTCATGGTTAATCTACTACCCAAACATAAAATTTTCTTATTTATATTATCTATTGTTTCCATTTTGTGATTCAACTTTTATAGTTTGACAGCCTGTGATGAAATGTTTGCCTTTTTTTTTCTCCTCTCCCCCACAAGCATATACTAGTTTCCATTCTCTTCTTTCCCTCCAACTATACTCCCTTGACGTGTTGTTTTCATGCTTAAAGTTCGGGTGAACAACCCTTTTAGTTGCATTTGTGTTTTTGTTTTTGTTGATAATGAGCCAAAGAAGCAAGAATTGTGGAGGCATGAAGTAGAGGATGTTTTTGTTTGTGGGGTTGGTGATATTGAAATGGGTTGGTGGTATTCACTCTTCACATAAGCTTGCTTACTTTGACATTAATCTAGTAGATTAAATTAATGGAAAAAATCATTTTAGTCTCCTTTCATGGAATGGAAACTTTTCTTCGTTTTTAATGTGATTCACAATTTGAAAACTAGAAATAATTAAATAGTTACGAACATAAGTTTTAACGATAATTATTTATTGATTTTGTTGTTTAGTTATTGACACACTCCTTAAGTGAAAGTAGATACTGACCATCCCAATGATCAATGAGAAAAAAAAATATGATCAATTCTCCTTAGTTGACATCATTGCATGTTAGAGTAATTATATGTGATCCTATTTGTTTGAGAGCAAAATGGAAAGGTCTTACGGTGTTAATTAACATGTTATATCATAAAGAAAATGTAACTTAACAAACCTGACAAATGTTCTTGGAGGTTTCCTTTTGAAAGATATTCATAAATAAGTGCTTTAGCATCACCTTCATCACAATACCCGACAAGAGAAACCACATTTCTATGATGAACAAGTGTTGCAAATTCAAGAAAAGAAGAAAAAAAATAGGACTATTTAATCAATTGTTCCATCTAACCTTTGACTTAAACTCTTTATAACCTTGATTTGATGACAAAGAGAGTTTCTTTACAGCAACTCGTTCACCACTTTGCAAAGTGCCAAGGTAAACTTCACCAAATCCACCTTTTCCAATGATTGTTTTGAAACCATCTAACATCTGACTTAAACTCCTTATACTTTTTGATTTTTTGTGCTTTGTTTTATGATAGCATATATTAGGCATTGTTTATGGTATGATGGAGTTTTTGTTTTGTTCATGGTTGTCCAATATGTGGTGGAACATGGGTTCATGCTATATAGTTGGCTTCATGTCAAAATTCATGAGTTTCTCATTTGGTCAAGGAAAAAGGAGATGTTTAGAGTGATGAACTCAACAACTAGTGACCAAGCAACTGAGTGTTAAAATAGATGTCTAGCGTTGTTCTAGATAATACAATTTAGCTTCCTCACCAACCTTCAATATCTCCCTCATAATATTGTTTTCGTTTATCATATTTAGTTGAGTTTCTTTAGCATATTTTAGCCATCATGAAGAAACTGATCTTAATTCTGTTGTGGACAAAAGAAGAGGTACGAATACTTTTACATCTTAATCTTTCTTCAATACAGAATGGTAGAATTAGGAGTACATGAGCTATTCTAATTTGTGACATTCTTCTTCTTAATTTCTCTTTATAGATTGGTATGTAGAATTGAATTTATCATTTTCATTAAAATGACTAGATTTCTTTTTAGAAGAATGTAAGTAGTCTACTATCTTTTTTCCTTGGAAAGATATTATTAAATTCATTCACGAAGGGGAGTTCAATAACAAAGCTATAAACAAGACTAGTTATTCAAGTTTTGAATTATAAGAACATTACTTTTTACGTAATGTGGTTTTTATTTGCATCATGCTTGAATATAACTTGTATATATTGTTTTCTTTTGAATAGGCCCTTGGTCATTCGAGTAATTCAAGTTCAAGTTCCCAAGGCCTAATGTGAAAGAAGAAAATTCGTTTTTAGAACCAGATAGGATTGTGCCGCAACAAAGTTTTTATATTTAGAACATTATGTATTTTCTTTTTTCAACATGATGTATTTTCTATTTTTATATTTACATTGTAATCGTCAATACTTTATCAAATCATCAATAAAATTATTTTGGTAATTTTTTGTGTACTTTATGAATTTCTATATTTTATTTATCTTTTATTATAAAAATAGTTTCATTAAATTAATAAATTATAAATCCAGATGGGTAATTATAAATAAAGGAGGTTTCAAACTCCCATAAAATAATAGACAAGATGATAGTCAATAATGAAAGAGGTTAAATTAAAATCCTCCACAAAATAACCTCCGCAATATAATTCGGATAGTAGGGGTAGTTCAAAATCTCTACAAATGACTTGTGGCGACTCTAACTGTAGATGTGATCACTAAAGACCAAATAAGTGCTTGTTTATGTTACCTGATTTTCACATTGTAAAGCCTTGTTAAGAAAACATATTCGGGGCATTCTAATGTATTGAATCATACATACAAATTTTACTCTTATGTCTTTTACGAGTAACTTCTATATATGAAAGGATGACAGAATATAATATAATAAAATTAGAATATTATAGAATAATACAAATCAAGCGTTTGATGCATATGATAACAAACTAAATAATTTTAGGATATAACATTAATTATATTTAAATTACAAATTATTATTCAAATGTTATAAAAATTGACTTAGTTTGAGTTTTTTATAAATTATGAAAACAAACAAAAGAATTTAACTAAATTATACAATTTTAAATTTTATTTATATAACTATAAAAAATATTAAAAAAAATATATAAATACTTAGTATTCAATTCAATATTCTAATATATGTGAATCTATGTGACACAATAAGTATAAATATAAATACATATAAATACATATAAGTATAACTATATTTCAATAATTAGGAAAAAAATATTTTAAGTACCATCATAATGGGTGAATATTTTATATAAAGAATACACAACATGGAGAGAAAATTATCGTATGCATAGGTTGTTACAAACCTAACTCAGTTCCTTTTGGGATAAGAAATACACTATAGTGGCATGATAGGATACATGACAAAGTAACATTAACAATCAATGTTGACACATCAAACATCATATTACAATAGGATAGGATAATTATCATAATCCTTTCCACCAAACAGAACCTAAAAGCTACCAATTCATATGAATGTTACAAATGACTTCAGTTTACTACATGAAAAATGTAAGTATAACATGTTATAAACCAACTATCTTGTGCTGCTATATGTTTGGTGAAAGCAAATGGATTGTTCCATGGATCTCAACACATCCCTTTAAAAGAAAGGAATTTGGGCTTGAAGCATGGAAATGCATCATCCCAATCGTGTCTTATGCTAAAATCAACTTACAAGTGGCAAGATTGATATCCTGAACAAAACATAAAATATTATAAATTTATTTAGAAAAATTGATTCTGGTTTCAACAGGGAAAACATGCAATATGAAATAACTAGATAAAATAAGATGCTGTATGATAATTCACATCTTTGTAAGCTACTGTTTCTATTTTATGTTTTCTTCTTGGTCAAATTCTGCATGCTTCATGCTCTAAGCAGTCAGTTTTGAGATCACCACACTTTGCATTCCACATCTTTGTCTATAGCCAATGAGGGATAAACTCTATTGGTTATACAAATGCTCCCTTTTCCCCCAAAAGTCTCAATAATGGAACAATCAATATGCATAACATGAACCTATATGCATCAAACTAGCAAGCACAAGATAAAACAAAAAGGGTAATCTTTATCATTAGCAATAAACATACCAAAGTTCTTAGTGAAATAGTTTTTTGCTTGGAGTCTATGTCAAAGATGGTTCCATATTATGATTTATCAAGATTCTGCTGATGAAGATTTGTGAAGTGTACACAACTCTCAAAATCTCAAGTCTCAATCATAAATCACCAGTGCAATTTCCAATCCTAGTAGTAAAGTAGTAATATTATATGTAACTTTAAGTGTAATTTTTTGGGTTTTGACTAGTCATATTTTACTTTGGTTGTTATTTTCGAATTGTGCCTTGGTTCTCATGTTTATTTTATCATTTGAAAGTTGTCTAGATGGTTAGTTAACAGTTCTAGAAACTAGGTTTGTACAATTTTAAGGTTTTAGCTATTTTAGTCACTAGTTTTAGGTCTTAATTAGTCATATTATGAGTTTTTGGTAGTTTATGTAATGTGAGTTGTTTCTTTGCTATATTTTACCCTTTTAAACTTGTTAGGGCAGTTTCTTTACAGATTGTTATGGTAGTTTAATGCAGTTTTCAGTTATACCACTTTTAGCCCATTCTACTTACTAGTTTTGACAACTTTGACCTCTGTTGGTTGTCAGGTTCATAACTTTCTCCACAATAATCCAATTGAGTTGATTCTTTTGGCATTGGATTCTTGATTCAATTATCTTTAATTTTAATGTAAAAACATATTTTTTGGATTTCTATGGTAGGTGCAGTTTATATTTAAAAAGTGGAAAATAGTTTGGGGTTTTGCTATAAAATAGTGCATTTTTAGGTGTTTAAAAATCAGATTTTGCATGCTTTTTTCTTTTAGTTAAGTGGCTTAAGTATTAATAGTCTTTTACCATTTGGGACTTGCTTAGATAGTGAATATTAGGTATAAATAGCTTAAGTTTTCATTTTGATTCTTTGTAGTATAGTAGTAGAATTAGTTGATGTCTCTAGTGCATTTTTTTTTGTGTGCATACTTCAAATTTTCTTTCTTTAATGGTTCGTGACTTTTAGCTCAAATTTGTTCTTCCATATATCATTTACAATGTGTTGAAGTAGTTGCACGATAGTTACATTTGCTAGTTGGTATAGTTTTACATTTTAGCCTGTTTTAGCCTATTTTAGTTGAAGTTTTGTGTTTTGCAAATCAAATGTAGGTTATAACCAAGACTAAAGGAGTGCTAAAAGACTAAAAAGTGCTAAAAAACAAGCAAATAGCTTGAATTATAGTTTTTTGCTTTTGTAAATGAGTTGAAAGAAAATTTGATGAATTATCACACAAGGATTGATTGAACTAAATATAATAAGAATATAATGTTTTTTATTCTATTGACAATGAATATCTAACTAAATTTAAGGTTTTTATAGACCTTGGTAGGAAGATTTCCTACAAGATTGAAGCTCAGAGAGCCATACATTATCTGAAATTCATTCTTGGGAACTAGTGCTGCATGTCTCTGTGAATATTATTCATGAAATAATGTACATTAACATGAAGATAGAGACATAAACTATGTTGAGTAACATTTGATCACTATTAAAGCTAATTAAAAGGTTTTAGAGCTACTACAAACATTCAAACTTGCACTTACTTCATCAAAACTCAGATTCAATAATTTCAAAAGTCGAAGAAGGCTTCTTTCAATGTTGAACTAGTTAACAGATAAAACACCCTTAAAATCAAAGAGAAAATAATAATGGTTTTACCTGATTCAGTGCGAAAGTGAAATAACCAAATAACCGGTGACGCATCCCATGCTTTCCCGTAGCTAAATACCGCCACAGATCACAAATCTATAGCCCATAATGCACAAATCCAATCACATTCACGAACAAACTATACCTGCAAATTGACATACAAGTTATAAAACCAACCCCTTAACTCATTATTACCAAAATAAAAAACTTGCTAGATGAAACTTAGTAATATAATACCCGAATTGGTTGTACAAATAGAAAGAATCCAGAGCTCAATTGCATTTCTTATCAACGATAAGCACCGAGAAAGATGCGAAGCAGAAAACAAAAATGGCAAAGTGGTTAGTGTTGCTCTAATTGGTTGTGAATTTTATTTTTGGGTCGAATTTAACTGCAATTTTTGGTAGGGATCGCGAAATTGGAAATTATATCCCTAAACTGAAGAGCCAACAAAACCCGAAGAACAATCTCAATGGCATAATTTTAGGGGCAACAAGAAAAAAAAACTGACTTACTTAACCCTAACCTCGACAACCAACATTTCAAACTAAAAAACTACAAAGTCTTTTCCTTTTACAAAAAAACATGCCTTAACTACAAACAATACCCAATACAAATATAAGACACAAACAAAAAAATCAAACCTACCACCACGCATAACCATCAGGCTTGTTCGAAGAAACGACACCGATAAACTTATTCAAAGCTCCTAGGAACTAACGGAAGCGAAGACAACGATAACCCTAACACGACTCCAACAACCACACAAATCCCTACTTTTGTAGAAAATGGTTACAAAGGCACAACCAATAACCTTTTGTGCAATAGATACATAAACATGTGTTGAAGAAATACAAGAGTTGAAGAGGATTTGAAGAAGAGGAGTTTGAAGACGAGGATCAAAAGGATGAAGATGGCGCTTCACTTCACTTTTTTAAGAAGGAGAAAAGTTGAAAAGGACAATAGCGATTTCGTCTCAGAACGATGAACAAATGAATTCAAAAGAGAGCCAGAGCCTTTCTCCCTCCTTGTTTTGCCACCGTGGATATCGCCAAAGATTGAAAAAAATTACCACATCAGCAGCCACGTCATGTTGTAAAATTGTTGTCAAAAATAAGATGTCAATATATCATTTTCCAAAGGAAAATGATATATTTACTACCATTTTTTAACAAATTCTCTCACTACCTGACGTGGCAATAATTTTTTATTTTTTAATTTTTTTTTTCACACTTTCTCGTTGGATGCTTGAGTACGAGAGAGAAAGGGAGGTTGATGAGTGACAGAAGTGAGAGAAGCAAGGAGAGATAGAGGTTGAGAGCGAGAGAGAAAGGGAGGTTGATTCGGGAGAGGAGTGGGTGAAGGGCAAGGAGAGAGAGGAGTGGAAGTTGTGAGAGAAGCAATTTGTTCTTTCTCCATCCCCAAGTTTGTTCTTCCTCCTTCCCCTAAGTTTTTTCTTCCTCCATCTCCGAAGTGTCTTCTTCGTCCATCCCCCGAAGTTTCTTCTTCCTCCATTCCCCAAGTTTGTTGTTCCTCCATTTTCGAAGTTATTTTTCGATGGGGTTCGTCATTTCCCCGTTGGTGGAGCAAAAAAATTATTGGGTTTACCCACTGCAACAAATTCGTGGTTTATGGTTTAGGTTTGTGGAAAGGAGGCATTTTTGTTTCCCTTTTTGGAGAATATTTGATAAAGTGTGGATTTTTTTTTGTAACAGTGTTGTTCAAGAGTGGAAGCGGAAGGTCAGTTGTAGAAAATAATCACTCTAAAGCAATCGGTTTGTAAATGCGAACCTACATTTTTCTGCATTACCTTTTGATGCTTTGTTTTTATTTTAGCCTAAAATACTCTATACACCCATACCGCTTTTTCTTTTAAATTTTCTAATTTTATTATTTTGGAAAATAAACATTTAAAGCAGACCACATCCATTTATATTTTAATTAAAGGTACCGCCTTAGGACAGGCGTTGTAGGATGTTAATATCTTCCCTACGTGTAATCAACTTCCGTACCCAAAATCTACTTTTGTAGACCTTGCTCTTTTTTATGGTTTTCCATAGTTTCCTATAATAACTATGGTGGCGACTCCAAACCTCTTTTTTAATATTTTATTTTTGGTTTGTCACCCCCTCACGATTTTGGTTGTGACAGTCATAATAGTGTAATATAATGTGAAACCCTAGAAAATGACATTTTAAAAGTGATACTAGTTTAAAAATAGTAAGGCTTGATTATTTTAATATTAAAAGATTTTAGTATAAATAGTATTGTTATAAACGAGTTTCAATATTTTAAAATACATCATCTCTAAAGATCACTTTTCTAGAGTTTTCTAATATCTCTCTAAGGGTTCTTTCTCTCTGCTCATCTAATTCAAGAACTAAGACCGTATGAGTGTTTCTCGCGGTGAGCTCTTCAATTTGGGTCGATCAGTTTCCTCGTTCACGTAAGTTAAGTTTTAGTTTTTTCTTTGTCTTTTTCTACTATTTATTCCATGTGAAGCTTTTTTCGCTTGCATGTGAGATTTTAATCTTCTATATGAGTCTTTGTTGATTAGTGATCATACTATAACATCATGGCAGATATTACTAATTTAAATAAAATTAAATTATAAGTAATAATAACTCGGCAATTAGTAAAAACTCTTTCCTGAAAACACAGGAAATTTAAAACTTTATTAATCGCGCTAAAATCAACCTCCAAAAGTAATTCATTACAACACCATGTTCCAACACTATTTTAATCCGAAAATTACAAAATAGTAAAAACAGTTCCCCAAGGAACCTCAATCGCTAGCCCCCATACCGACTATAAGCATCACCAACACCACCTGAAAGATCATTTGCTCCCAAGTAACATGTTACACAATCATCGCCAAACACGCACAAAGAGGGCGAGCTTAAAGAATAAAAGAAATAATAAACATCACAATGTAAATCTGTATCTCGGCGTATTAAATTAACCTAATACCCCATCGGAGAACCTCCATCTTTCGACACTAGAAATCATGACCACCGCCATGTACATCCAGATTCTACTCACTCTAATAATGGCCTTAAGATAACACTTGCTGCCACGAGCCACCACTCGTGGTTCCATCTCTACAAGCCACCACTCGTAGATCACTCATGCGGAAATATCATGTTACGAACTACCATTTGTAACGCCAAGTGGAGCTTCCATATACAAACCACAATCTGTTTTCTCAACACAAGATTCCCAACATCACATGCCATACCCGTGATTGCCAATCAAGTGGAGCCACCCAATACGAGCCATAACTCGTATGGTCACATTGAATTTCTAATATCACCAGGCCACTACCCGGGATCACCATGTGTTGACAATCCATTTCGAGCCAAAACTCATTGATGGGCCTCAACAAGTTTAATACTCAAAGTCATAATCACAAGTCGTGTAAAACTCTTAATATCATCCACCTGACCTATACAAGATCAATACACACTCAACCTGGGTCTTAGGGATTCCAATGCTTCCACAAACTTGCCCGCTCGTGGTACAACTCTACAAACCTCCCCGCTCGCAATCCAACCTTACGGACCTCCCCGCTCATAGTCCAACACGCACGATCCATCCAGCTACGAACCTCCACCCTTATGCATCCACATGCTACTCAATTCCCCCAAACATCAAAACGCAATAAGAATCACCAATTCATAGTATCCACGCATCAACCAAACACTAAGAACCAATTTTTCTCGATCAGAATCAGCCCAGAATCCACAAAATCCTAATACGAGTCAATTTTGCTTGCGTCGCCTGGTGGGTATTTATCGCCGCCAAGCGGTTCACGCCAAAACCCAAAAACTAATGTAGGCCACCCAAGAATCTGATGTCAATTGCATGTATCCAAATAATTAAGTTTATTGTCAACTGCTTATGTGATTATAGATGTAGATATGTTTTATATCATGTTTATAGGTATTTGGCATGATTTAAATATATGTATGAATATTGTTTTTGTATGCTAGCTTACCCTGTTGTGTGTTTTTGTGTCTTCTTATGTGGTTGGTCTCTTTCTTTTGAGATGATCATCTATTTGGTGAGAGTAAACGAAGTTGCACGTTTAGAGAGACACTTTTGGAGGATGAGGGGCTATGAGTTAGAGTTGTAGAAGGTCTCAAAGAGTTTTAGTAAGTGATTAGTTTATGTATAGATAATATATTTTTATAGTCATATCATTTATAAGACTGTAGTAATATATTTTGTACAATAAATGATCTGTTTGAACACTATGATGAAAATCCTATTTTATTAGTTTTAAATTGTAAAAAATTGAGATGTTACATATAACATATAAATGTAATAATTATTTTAATTTATCTAATTAAAAGCATTAACTAATCAATTAAAATTTTAAAAAATATTTTATATGATTAAATATGTTTTAATACTAATTTATATGTATATACGAATAAAATTTAAAAATAAAAAAATTTGAAAAATTTGAAAACAAATTAATAAAATATAAAAAATATATTTAAAAATTTTGGAAAAAAAAAAGTACCAGACCAATCCGATCCAACTTGTTAGCTCGTCTTACACGGAACATGCTACCATTATTGACCCTTTTTTTCTTGATAGGTTAGTTTGATCCATTTCGTTTTTTACGGGTCATGAATGGATCGAGTCAAAACGGGCTGAGCTAGTCCATTTTGCCACCCTTCATTTTGAAGTAAATGGTGTGGATGGAAGAAATCATGGGCGCGAAAAGCAAAAAGCTAAATTATTTTATATAAGCCCAATTTAGCCCAATCGAAAAGAACTCGCTCCGTTTTCATTTCCAAGTTCTTCAGAAACTCACTCTATCACATGAAACTTCATTTGGGAGTGACACAGAGAAATCAGCGACTGCACCATAAACCCTTAAAATTAAATCAATCAAAAATCGTGGATTGAAAACAAATAATCCGAAAGAAAAAAATGGGCTCTAAGAACGAAGAAGCTTCAGATGAAGGACCTAACTATTCACCTCCTTCTTCTTCTTCTTCGTCTCCTTCTTCTCATGCTTGGAAAACTCGAATCGTTATTCCAACCCTCCTCGCAGGTCTCTCCTTTTCTCTCTTCTATTCTGGTGCTTCTTTTCCCCAAAATTTTTCATGGGATCACCTTGCCCACGATGAACACTAATTTTATTTTATACATACTCATGATTAAGCTGGAGAAGTTAATAACTTTGGAATTTGTGTTTTGCAAAAAATTGTTAGTTTTTCACAACGTGGTGATCCCTTTTTATACTGGAAAATGTGAGATATTTAGTGTCTCGAATAAGAAGATCCATGTGATTCTCTAGAAAAGTTAGAGGAGCTAATTTGTGTTCTATTTACGTATGATTAAGACAATGTTTTAGTAATGATTAGTTATTTACTTTTTAGTCACTATATTTCAAAATTGTCCATTTTATCTTTATCTTTATATATATATATATATATATATATATATATATATATATATATATATATATATATTCTATATTTAATCGTTTAGTCAAAGTTCAGATGGCAGAGGCAAAATGAAATTGTAGTAGTATGTATAAGGAGTAAAGATGATGAAAGTAATATGTGTAGGGATCAAAATGGATGATTAAATGGTGTGTGAAATGTTGCAAATTTATATTAGATTGAGGATTTGGGTGGGGATAGAGAGTGAAAGAGGATAGAGTGTTTGTATTTATGATGTTTGTGATTCTTTGGGAGCAGGGGTTGCTGGAGCTGGAATTGGGTTAATTTCAAAGCATCGAAAAACACTTGGTCTTGCTAATGTGTGTTCTAGCTATGCTGCGAATTTCGCCATCGTCACAGGGTGCTATTGTGGTAATTGTTGGATTTTCTTTTGATCTGATTCTCTGCTTTTCTGTTTGAAGTTGTTGTTGTATTTTGTACTTGATAGCATTGTTTGTGTTGGTTAATGTGGCGTGCTTTGAATCCATGAATTTATTGATTTGCTGCGGTTTCTTATGGATTTGGTTGGACCCCTCGTTTTTTTCTTTAACACGAGAGTAACATATTATGGAATGGGAGGCAGCCTTTGAATTTATGTTGCTGACGCAGAAGCAGTTGATGCCTTCCCCTCATAATGTTTCACCTTGATTTTCTGAAAAAGAAAAATGAGAACATCCATTATAGGGTTGGAGATTTTATATGTAACTGTGAAAAGAAAAATATGGCCTCAATATTGGGGAGGAGTGTTTATGTGTTACTGGTCTGTACTTGCCGTGATTTATTTTTAGTAAAGCCCTATTAATATGACCTACTTATAAATAAGTGAAATATGCTATATTGTGTTGTAGAGAATCCATCTATAAATTGGAGCATGGGTAGTGACCTCCATTTTCCCTCATTACCTTATATACATTTACAGTTAGCCTTATGGAACATTTTGATGAAGTAGATTGGTAAAATTTGAAAACGGTTTGGTGAAGTAACATTTTATCTATCAGAAGTAACATACTTTCATAAATAACAGGAAGCTATTATTTAGATTTGCTGAGAATTTTAAAAATGAACTACAGCTTTTTTAATTAGCAGATCTTTATTACATCATATTTAAATTTCTTGCAGGGTTCTTCATACTTCAATGTCATTATGTTATGAAATTCATAACTAATTACTAATAATACCCAGGAAAAATGTATTTTCAGTTTGTAAGTTTGTTTCCAGAAGAATACATTGATAATCAAACAAGTGCTTGGTTACTTTGATAATTTTATAAAATGTTTCACAGATTAAATAATCTAATAGTAGTAGTTATAGTAACTCATTGGACGTAAACCAGATTTTTTTTATCTATGTGGATGTGATATTGGTATCAGTATCATGTAGTGAATTGTCGTAGAGTGTGACACAGTGAGTTGTCAACTCTCAGAAGTGATGTTATGATATAAATTTGGATATTATTGAGTGTCTAAATTCCACATTAAGTAATATAAGATGCTATGTAAAATATTTAATTGCTTGGTTTTTCAGAAATTTTGTTTAGGTATAATGCTGAAGCCATGTATTTATCTTGCTCTCCTCGTGGGAATTTGCTAGGAGCCATGAATTGAAAAGAGAAAGAAAAGAAAGATTTTATTAAATAGAATGAAAAGAATGATAAATTGGAGAGCACTCTCCTCCAAGTGTTTACCCTTCGATAACAAATCTCCCTCCCTCCTATCCTTCTTCCCCTATTTTTATCTTACTACCTCTCTAGCTAACTAACTAACCCATTAAATATTCTAACTATCCTAACTAATTTCTCCTCATCCTTATATCCTGACAATACACTCCTCCACTATCAACCTTGTTCTCAAGGTTAGAATGGTGGAAGCTTGATCCCGTGGCTCTTCATAATCACCACGATCTTTACCCACTCTTTCTAGAAGTAATTGCAGTGCTTTCCTACCATAGGAATGGGAACCCATTGGCTACTGCTTGCAGTTTCAAGTCTGGTGGCATGAGTGATGGTGGAGATAAGGGTGGCTTTTGTATAACAGCCTTTGAACCTTCCTTCTGCCTTGGCCCCACTGCCGAGCTGTCATAGATGCAATGAAGTTTAATGCTGAAGGCTCTCCTAACAATTTGAGATTCCAAGATTCCAATGTTATTGATGTTTCAACCTCCTTCATTCTAAAATCTGGGTCCAACAATGATTCTGATTCATATTATGGAAATCTGAATTTCGAAAAAAGAATGATGCTTTTTTGTATCTCCACCTTGGACTTCCTTTCTACTATTGGATTACCAAGAAAATGGTATTTGCAGCCCACATTCTTTACTTTATTTTCCTTTGGTTTCTCCCATCAATGCATGCACTTTTCCTCCACCATAGTGTTTGTTTCTCTTGCTATTTTACCTATTCAATGTTTACCACTAGGCTAAAAGCTACAACTGATAGTCAAGATACAACTTTTTGTACTTGAAACCTTAACAGTCCAAGTGTAACTATTCAATTGTGATTTGATTCACTTGAATATGTCACAAGACAATTGATGCACAATGCAACTTACAACAATTGATGCCCAGTTATCCTATGTCACAATTGATGCCACTCGGCCTAGCTGGTACACCAGAGGATAATTGTGCAACCTACAACAATTTCCCTTTGAAAAATTTCCCTATTAGGAATCAAATTCGTGACCTTGACTCAAATATCAATTTTTGGATCAAATGCTTATCTCTAGGTCAAAAGTTATAGGTGATAGTCAATAAACAACTCTTTCTACCTAAGAGATTAACCACCCAAGTGTCATGATTCAATTGTGACTTGATCCACTTGCCTACACTGTGGGACAATTGATGCATCTTGCAACACACTAAGTGTGGTTCCTGGTTAATGAGTCTTCTTTACTTCTACCTTTTGATTTCAAGAATTGAAATAGATTGCTATCACACTCAGCTGCCAATCTTTGAATCAATTTACCCTTCTATGCTTCCATTAAAGGTAGGCAGTTCCAACTTTTTCACCTATAGCTAGCCTTTACTTCAATGCATTTTGACCCACTTCCCTCCATGCTATTTTTGTTTTGCTCTGTCAAATATGGATCACCCTCTTCATTCAATATCTTTTGCAGCATGTGCTTCAAATTTAAAATGTTGGTCCTCTCTTTCCAGAATATTGAAAGTCTTCAATTCTTTGCAGTAAGTTTCCATCTTAGTCTGTTCTTCTTGCATTATGGCAGCCAATTTTTCAAAGATGTGGCTATCATAGCTATCTTTGAATCTTTTTATCGTAGCTGTGAAAAGTGATCCCCAATCTGAATCTGTGTTATCTTGGGACTAATAATAGAAACTAAAGCATTGCCACACCCTCCATGTTCATGAATGTGTGTTGCAGCTTGTGGATGAATGAATACCTTGTACCACAGTATTTTTCAGCCATAGCAGTACAACCAATTGGGTCTACCGACTCAAATGCTCATCGCTCTTTTTGACCCAAATGCCTCCATCTATAACTCTGGCTCTTCCTTGAAGATCTGATAGGCCGAACCAATTTGATAGAAACCAAGAATTGAAAACAGAAAGAAAAGAAATATTTTTATTGAATAGAATGAAAAGGCTTGAAATAGGAGAGCATTTTCTCCTCCAAGGGTTTCTCCTTTACAAAGGATTAACAATAACAACAAACCTCCCTTTCTCCTATCCTTCTTCCCTTATTTATGTCTTCTGTTGTTATTCCCAAAAATGTGAATGAAGCACTTGATCATCCTGGATGGCGACAAGCCATGATTGCAGAGATGCAGGCTCTTGAAAGCAATCATACTTGGGAGCTCGTGCCCCTCCCTTCGGGTAAGAAAGCTGTTGGTTGTCGATGGGTGTATGCAATTAAAGTTGGCCCCGATGGTCAGGTTGATCGACTCAAAGCCCGATTGGTTGCAAAAGGGTACACTCAGGTTTATGGCCTTGACTATTGTGACACCTTCTCTCCCGTGGCCAAGATGACTACTATTCGCCTCTTCTTTGCAATGGCAGCAATTCGTCACTGGCCGCTTCATCAATTGGATATCAAAAATGCCTTCCTTCATGGTGATCTTGAGGAGGAAGTTTACATGGAGCAACCTCCTGGGTTTGTTGCTCAGGGGGAGTCTGGTATGGTATGCAAATTGCATCGATCTTTATATGGCCTCAAACAATCACCACGAGCTTGGTTTGGAAAATTCAGCTTCATTGTTCAGAAATTTGGGTTAAGACGCAGTGAGGCAGATCACTCAGTCTTTTACAAACATACCTCTCCTGGGAAATGTGTCTACCTAATAGTATATGTTGATGATATTGTTATTACAGAAATGATACTACTGGAATATCTCAACTGAAGGAGCACTTGTATAAACATTTTCAAACCAAGGATCTCGGAAGCCTCAAATACTTCTTGGGCATTGAAGTAGCTCAGTCAAAAGATGGAGTTGTAATCTCTCAAAGGAAATATGCTCTTGATATATTACAAGAAACATGTATGATTGACTGCAGACCAGTAGAGAGTCCTATGGACCCAAATCAGAAGTTAACAACAGAAGAAGTCGAATTATTCTCCGATCCAGAGAGATATAGGAGGCTCGTTGGAAAGTTAATTTATCTCACTATTACGAGGCCTGATCTATCTTTTGCAGTTGGAATTGTTAGCCAGTTTATGCAGACTCCATGTCTTGGACATTGGAATGCCATCATCCGTATTTTAAGGTACCTCAAGAAGGCTCCAGGACAAGGTTTGCTATATGAAGATAAAGGAAATGTTCAAATCCCTGGGTACTGTGATGCTGATTGGGCAGGCTCTCCTATTGACAGACGCTCTACTATGGGATATTGTGTCCTCCTTGGAGGAAATGTTATCTCTTGGAAAAGTAAGAAGCAAAATGTAGTGGCTCGATCCACCGCTGAAGCTGAATATCGGGCAATGGCATCTCTCACGTGTGAACTCATATGGGTAAAGCAATTTCTTCGAGAGCTTAACTTCTGTGAAATTCAGACCATGAAGATGTACTGTGACAACCAGGCTTCTCTCCACATTGCATCAAATCCAGTGTTTCATGAGAGAACTAAACACATAGAAATTGACTGCCACTTTGTTCGAGAAAAATTGATGACCAAGGAAATTTGTACTGAGTTCGTTGGGTCAAATGACCAACTTGCAGATGTGTTGACCAAGTCATTAAGGGGACCTTGGATTGAGTTCATTTGTTCCAAGCTTGGTTCATACAATTTGTATGCTCCAGCTTGAGGGGGAGTGTTAGAATTATTACCTATTGTATCATTAACCCTATATGTAGGGTGTTGAGTGTGGGAAACTACCTACTGCCGTATCTACTGTTGCATGTATCATGCCTAGTATCTTAGAGTAGTCTTTTCATATGTACTTGCTTCATTATAAATAGAAGAGGAGGAGAGTGGTACTGTTGTCCACTACTCATATTTTAAAGTCTCTGTCTCAAGTGGGTCCCCAGATATCGGAATGGATGACAGAAAAACTAGAAGTACATTTTGATTGAGACCTTTTAGGAAAGGTAGATCTAACATGTTTTCCTAGTTGACATGACTCACATTCTAAAGTCTGGAGATGACTAAGTTCAGGAAACATTTTCTTTAACTTGGACAGGTGAGGGTGACCAAGCCGATCATGTAACATTTTAGGATTAGGAGCTGCAACACATGACACACGTGGACGAGATCCAAAATGGTATAATCCGCCCGCTTCATATCCTTCTCCAATCTGTCTCCCCGAGCCACGCTCCTGTATAACAAAAGATTTGTTATCGAAGGTTACAGAGCAATTCAATGTTTTGGTTAACTGACTTAAGGAAATTAAATTGAAAGGACAATTAGGGACAAAAAGGACAGATTTTAGATTTAAGGACGGTGATAAGATGGCTTGTCCGACTCCCTTTGAGGATGTTTTAGAACCATTTGCGAGGGTTATAAAATGAGATTTTTCTTGGAATGAAATGGTTGAGAACAAGGAGGTATTACCAGAAATGTGATCAGAAGCACCAGAGTCAATTACCCATGAATTGTGACCTTCCATGGATTGAGAGATGCAAACAGTTGATGTACTTGGAGCTTGAGATGACTGTGCCAAGCTGTTGGATTTGAGGCGTAGGTACTCTTGATACTCGTCCTCAGTGAACTTGGAGTCTGTAGTCTCTGCCTGGGAGACATTGGCTGTTTTGGCAGGAAATCCATGTAAAGTGTAGCAGTTTTCTTGGGTATGACCTATCCTTTTACAATACGTACACTGAGGACGCCCACGACCTCCACGTCCACCTCCTCTAGTTCCATGACCTCCTCTTCCTCGGGTGGCGACCATGACAGATGGTTCCATTACAGCAAGAGTTTCTGGAGTTTGAAGAGTTGGAACACGTATCATGCGGGAGATCAAAGTTTCCATGGAAGGAACCTCATGAGAGGTCAAAAGCTGATCTCGGATATGATTAAAGTCTGGGTGTATAGCGCGGAGGATCATTACCATATAGTACTTGTCAAGCTTTTTCTTCATTTCATCTAGAGAGTCGACTTCCAAGAACATTCGAAGTTCTTCCACAGCAGCTTGAGCGTCATTCATGAATGACATCATATCATGGTTAGTCATTTTCATAGATGCCAACTTGTTCGCCGAATCATAAAGGCGTTGAATATCATTTGCATAGATATTCTGAGTTCGCTTCCAAAACGAGTGGCAAGTTTTGAAGGCCCGTAGGGACATCAAAAGTCGTGGTTCCACCGACTGCCACAATAGAGCACATAGTTGGAAATCTGCTTGTTTCCACTGTTCAGCTTTTTCAGAAGGTACGTGGCTGCCATCTTTCTCAAGGTGTTCGTGGTGTCCTTGACCGAGAAACCACATCTCGACGGCAGCGGACCAAGATAAGTAATTTTGGCCATTTAGTTTCTCGGACGTGATGCAGGGGCTTCCGGAGAATGAAATAGCACTCCCAGTACCTCCAGTGGCCATGATATGATCAAGAGAATAAACAAAAACAGAGAGGATCTCGGAAAACAGTGAAACAGTGACGATTTTCGAATTTGAAAGTGACGATTTCCACAAGAGGTGCTACTGGACTTCACCGGAACAGAGATTTGAGGGTCAAAACGGGTAGAGGAGGCTCCGGCGACAGAGGTGGTGCGACGACGAACTGGCGACTGGAAGGCGGCGCGTGGGCGGCACGGTGGTTTCCGGACGGAACTGCGTCGGTGGATGGCGGCGGACGGTGGCGGACGGCGGACAGCGGCGGAGGACTGCAGACAGTGGCGGACAGTGTTGAAATGTTGTTTGACAGTGTTGGGTAGTTCAGAAACGAGGTTAAACGAACTTGGACAGCCGCTGACCGCGGCGGTGATTAACGGCGATCAACCGCGGACAGCGGTGACGGACCAGATGAGACAGAAACCAGAGCGGGATCGACCCACTCTGATACCAACTTGAGACTGAGACTTTAAAATATATGAGTAGTGGACAACAGTACCACTCTCCTCCTCTTCTATTTATAATGAAGCAAGTACATATGAAAAGACTACTCTAAGATACTAGGCATGATTACATGCAACAGTAGATACGGCAGTAGGTAGTTTCCCACACTCAACACCCTACACATAGGGTTAATGATACAATAGGTAATAATTCTAACACAAAGGATTAACAATAACAACAAACCTCCCTTTCTCCTATCCTTCTTCCCTTATTTATGTCTCACCGGCACTAACTAATCCATTAGTTTTCTAACAATCTTTACTAATTTCTCCTTCTAAATTGTAATCCTCCTCTTAATAGATAAGTTGATTGATTAATTGGATCCTAGGTTGGGAATGGGGCTCAAACCCTTGTAGATCACTTTTTACCTAATTTACTAAGATCCAATGCTATCTAATTTGTTAGGTGCACGAGAATATGTGGCTGCAACTAGAAAAACGGGACCTGACGACATATGGAACTCAGGATTAGCTGGATTTGGAACTGGTGCTCTTCTTGGGCGACTGCAAGGTTTAGTTCTGCCCCTCTCACTATTGCTGCGCTCTTGTGATTTTTGTCAGTCATTAACCATGGTGAATTATCTATTTGTTCTTCATCTTAACTTTTATTATGTATTTTAAAAAAAAATTTCTCTTGGATCTTACTTACCATTACACTTTCTTTGTATTTTGTGTGTACTATTTGCTGCAACTTGTTACATATATCATTTTATTCAGGACATTTGATCCTGCCCAACAACTTAGACTGAAATAACTTTGCTTGATGAGATCTGAAATGTTTCCATGTTCAGTTTCCTTGCTCAGTTGTTTTTCTTTTTTGTCTGTGAAATCTTTTTCTGCTTAACTTTTTTCTAATGATTCCTACATTGTCATAAAATTATGTATTAGTACCTAAAGCATGTTTTTCACTAGGGTAGTCAATGACAACGGATTTCTTTTAAAAGTAGAAATTGATCAATACTTTTATCGTGAAGAACTTGGATGTATGTGATATAGCATTGTCAATTACTTACATGGAAGTAGAAGAAAATGTATCATTTCAAGTACATTTTTGTTTTTTTATCTTAGATTGCCTCGTATTTTTAATATTCTAAGGGTAAGGTTCTTGGAGATTACCACTAGGATTGATGTGGAAGTTACACACCCTTAGAGAGGATGAAGGTAATGTGGAAAGCGTCTCTTAATTGCAATGGTACCCAAGGGATTAGTCTCATGACAACTCTTGTGGGAATAATTTGGTCAAAGAGAAAGAGTTTTCCCAGATTGTTTAAATTTTGAAAAATGCATTATTTGAATGTAAATTAAATGTAATATTCTTGCTCAAATTTGGTCAGTAGTTACAGAGGCTCGGTTACAAGCCCTGAAAATTGATTTCACTTGTGAAATTTTAGGTGGTCAACTGGGTGCACTCCGGTACTCTGTCGTCTTTGCTGTTGTGGGGACAGCAGCAGACTTTACTTATTTGAAACTGAAAGATGCTTTGAGAGATTACACTAAAACAATATACCAAGACATCGAGAATTCTAAAGAGAGTGGATCTTGGTTAAAATTGCCAGAATGGTTTCCGGTTAAAGTACTCGATGAGGAAGCCCTTGCTGCTAAACGAGCTCAGGAAGAGCAATTCCTTCAGCAGAGGGCAAGGATTCGCAGCCTTAAAGAAGAAGAATCTTGAGAACTTAAAATTTTTGTGGATGTTTTGCCTGATCCTTGAGCGAGGCAAACTTCCACCACGTAAAGCATTTTGTATACCCAATTTTATTTTATTTTATTGAGTTAGTTTGTAATAATGTACTTTTCAAGCTAAAAAGCAATGGCTTCAGCAGAGATTTTGAAAATGTTGAGATTGAAATTCATGTACTCATTTGGATTGTCTAATGATTTCTCCCTTCTCAGGGTAAGACAATGTCCGGTTACTAGGTGAGGAAATCTATAAAAGTTTAAATGTTGTAGTTTGACATTTACAATCTCCATAAATGGCTTCACATGGCATTGTTTTCTATTCTATTATATCATGTCACTCTTTTACTCTTGGTGTTGTCGAAAATCATTTGTCTTCACAGGCCCGTGATCAGAATATTTACCTCTTTAATGGGTATAGATTATGCAACACTCTGTCAATGGAAAACACCCAAAAAATGATCTTCGTGGAGAGCTTCTCACACAAAAGTAGAGGCCAATGGAGATGAATGGGATGCGCAACTACTTGGAGAAGAAAGAAAACAAAAATGGAGGAATAATATATTTTAGGTTTTATTATTATTATTATTTTCCAATAAGGGTTAAAAAGGATCATTTCAGCATGCCTATGGGGTGTCTCAAGAAAACATGGGATGGAGGAAGCAATGGCCCGAAACTTAATCTTAAGAAATCACACTTTTGAAACTTCTGAGTTGAATTGTAATTATTAAACATATTTCAAGTGTATAAAGAGTCTCAAGTCTAAATCTAATGTTCAAATAGAAAATATTAATTAATACATTATTTATATTTATATATTATTTAAATATAGTTATTTAATTTTTTATTAATATAGTTATTTAAGTATTAATTAATATATTACTTATATTACATACTATTTAAATATACTTATTTATATTTTTTATTAATATTAGCGAAAATATATGTTTTAAAAAAGTCAAATCGAAAATGACGGTTAGACTTAAAGAACACATGTAAAATTAAAAAAAAAATGTAGACAGCGGAAAATCTCCTTATATAGATAATTATTTAAATAATTTTTAATTTTTAGATTATAAAGTGTAATTAGTATATATATATATATATATATATATATATATATATATATATATATATATATATATATATAAATAAATAAAAGTATCTTCGTCTCCTGTATTTTTTTAATGATACTCAATTATTTTATTAATAACAAATTTAATTGTAAATAGATTTTTTATTTATCAAGTTTCATTTTATAAAACATTACTATCTTTCTAAACCTTGTTTTTAATCCTTCTTTAACATCTCTCCAGGGTTTCTAACTCATTCTTCATTTATTCTTCGATCATAGATTAACACCGGACACAAAGTAGATGATTCTACTACTTTAACCAATCGGATTCGTGAATAGAGTAAGTTCTTTTTCTGCTATTTTTTTAGAGTCAACTATGTTTTCTACTCACATGTTGGTTGCTTATGGCCCCATTATACTTAAAATGATTCTTTGTATGTCTATAGTCTTAGTAGTATGTTCATATCATTGATATGATTTTCCTATGTGTGAGGGTAAGTTGTTGAAGGAGTACTTTGAGAGCTCTAGAAGCGTCAATCCAGGTAAGGGATGCTAGATTATAGTACCTTTAAATTGTGCTTGATATGTTGAGCTTGATTGAAAAAAATTGATTGGTGAGATGAATTGTAATTGCTTAATTATGTGGTTGTATAAGTATCTAGGGCTTGAGGTAGGCTATTATAGTCTTTGAGTTAGAAATGACTAGAGATTGGCCTATTCTAGGTATATTGGATATACAATTTAGTATGCTAGATTAGAAGCTAAAAGATGTGCTTGACTTCCTTGTGTTGTGTTATTTTGATTATGGGTGAGAGTTTCTCTAAGATATTAAATTGATCAAAGTGGTGTTTCCTAAGTAGTAATACAGTCATATTGAATTCAAAAAGAAACATAATAAGTAGTAGATAACTCATGAAAAAGTCACATTGATAAATCAAAACTCATAGAGAAACTCAACTTTTCTGATGTAGTACTAGGTGCCCTTATCATGTTGTTGGGTGCTAAACAAGTGTTGCCTCACTGTCTCAATTATGCTAAGCGAAAAACTTTAGTACCGCTGAGCGCAAAAGTGACAGTGTGCTCTTGTTTTGATGGTGTTGGGTAGTGGATAAGTGGTGTTGAATGCCATTGTGAAAGTGGAAGTTAGTGTGCTCCAAGGGCCAAGGTGCCAGGTGTAACCTAGGTACCGTTAGGTGCCATCTGGGAATTTAATTTCTGGTGGTTTCAAGGCTTATGGCATTGGGCGCTAAGGGGTGTTTATTAATTTGAAATTTTATGAGTTATATGTGAGAAGGAAAGTTTTAACTAGTTGTAATTTCCTTTGGTTTGATATGAATGATATGAAATGAGAGGGTTGTTATTCCTAACGTGGAAATACTGCTCAATACCCAAGGTCCTCCTACGGTCGTGTCAATTGTATATAGTGGCGAATATTGACCATAAGTTTTGGAGGGGCCAAACTAATATCCTCAAAATTTATATATGTTCCAAAGAGTTAATATGAAACTCCTCACATGCACTTGTGATTCTTTGAATATTAAGAAATAGTTCTTCTAGTTCAACAATTGGATCCTTACTATGATGCTTCAATCGGGTCATTTTATCATTTTTAAAGTATGAATCTATTCTTCATCAATATATCTATTTAAAAATAATGTTTAAGAATAAAAAATAATTTAAAAAATCTAATAAAAAATTGAGAGGCAAAGATACTAAAAGAAAAATTTATGATAATCAGGTCACAATTAAAAAACAGTTGAGAAAACATAGTACATAGGGAATTGTCTGAACTTGTCCCTATTTTGACAGAGAATTCCCACATTGATTAGGTTTGGGTATGTGTATGAGAAATATCAAACTTTTTCAATTAGGTATGGGGGATGTGATGATGATGTATATATGAAAAATGAAACTAGAAAGAATGAAGTTGTGTCTAACTTGTTTTTCTCCGGAAACAAAAGAAAACATGTGAGTGTGAAAGATAAATATAATATGTGAAAAACTCAAAAGACAATTAGAACATAAAAAATATCTTAATAAATTTGTTTATTCTTTATTGCATTTAATTTTATGTTTTATTATTTATTAACATTAAATATTATATTTTATAAAAGAAATAAAAATCTTCCTAATTTAATTTATATCGGTTTCGGGTGGAGGGGCCAAACACTTACTAAGAACCACTTCAATTTTACTCCTTTCTTCTCTAAGTCTCCTCTCTTCGTAATCTGCGATAACTTCCTCACCAAGAAATTTTCCTCCTCGCTCGATCGGTTGAACAGAGGATCAGGGTACTTGTCTAAAGGCTCCGATGCTTAAGTCGGTTGATGGACTGATCGGTGTATAGGTATAACTGCAGTAATAAATGTGAATTAAAGATCCTCACCAACCTACCTTTGGACCCTATTTATAGTTTCCAGTATGGGCCTATAATTAGGGTTCCTTAATCACGGCCCAATGATCCTTTAATCAAGATTACTGACTTGTTTAATGTTAATTAATCCAGCTGACTGGTTCAGCTTGGCCGATCGACCGATGGCCGCTTGACTAGTTGGGTTATCTTCTCTGAGTTTAATAACTTTAAGTGAATATTTGATCTATATGGCCGATCGATGATCATAGGTAAGACATTACGCGAATCACCTATGAGGCTGATCGACCGGTGGATCTCCATGGGTTGATGTGTGATCAACCTGGGGACCGATCAACCGATGGTCCTTTACTAGGTCACGTGTGATTCGTCCGTGGGACCGATCGACTGATGGTCCCTTATGAGGTAGCGCGTGATTCGTCTGTAGGACCGATCGACCGATGGTCCCTTGCGAGGTAATGTGTGAATCATCTGTGGGGACCGATCGACCGATGGTCCCTTGTGAGGTAGCGTGCGATTAATCTGTGGGACTGATCGACTGATGGTCCCTTGTGAGGTAGCGTGTGATTTATCTGTGGGACCGATCGATCGATGGTACTTTGTAGTTCATCTGCGTGGCCGTTCGACCGATGGTCTTGTTTCATAGGTAAGCCCTCCCAGCCTTGTTCGATGGACCAAAAGACTGTGTGTTGCCGATGGTCCGATGAGACATATAGTACAATATCCATATATATATATATATATATATATATATATATATATACACACACACACTACATATAATTTGGAGGGGCCATGGTCCCCCTCATCAATAATTAAGACCTGACTTTGGTTGTATAATGTTGGATGAAAGAGCCATGAGGACTTTCAGGACCTTTATGATTATGTTATTCCTTAGACTTTGATTATTATTGTGATGTGTGGTTTGTGACAATATGTATTATCTTTTCTTCTTAGTTAGAATTTGAGCATATTAGTAGGATTTTAAATTATTCTAACTTACCCTCATATGTTTAGTTGTGGTGTTGGTATCCACTTACTATGATCATGTATTTCACAAAAATAAAAGATAATGTAAGAGTTAAAGAGAAGTAACACTTAAGTTCAAAAATCCATATGTTAGTTCGAGTAGAGATGCTTTAACCACCCTTTAGAAGAAAATAATAATAATAATAATAATAATAATAATGATGATGATGATGATGATGATGATGATGATGATGATGATGATGATGATGATGATGATGGTAATATTAGTGGAGGAGAGAATTAATTCATTAACCGGCAAGAAAGCAAGATGTTGAGAGAATCTTGCCAAAGAAATAATATAGTGATTAAAACCAATAAATAATGAACAAGGAAATAATCAAATTTAACCTAATGAAGATAATTTTCAATTGAATGAACTAAGGTTAAAGAGGACATTTGTTGAATAAAATTATGAATGTCACCGAAGAAGGATTGAGATAGAGATTACAAGAAAGTGACCATCGGTTGCGTTGAAGAGTAACCATTTATTGGACTTACTTGCGCACATAGAATAACCGGACAATTATCACACAATGTAGGTTTTAGGTGTAGTTGGTGTTGTAGGAATAACCATTTATAAGAGTATATAATAAATAAGAGATTCTGTTTTTAATTGTTCTATCAACTTTTTTTTTTGTATTATATATATTAAAAAATAAAATTAATGATGTAAGTGTATTTTAACTCTTTAGTTGACCCATTAATGTTTCGAATTAGAGAAATGGAAAGGATTATTTTACATGTTAAACTGATCCATTAATATTTTGCATATGGTCTAACTCTTCTATAAGACTCTATAATCTAGAGTATTTTTTAATGCATACTTTGGAAGGATACAATATAATGACAATGCAGCATGAATAAGTACAAGAATGAAAAATAAAAACACTAGAGCAATGAAATTTTATTGAGATTAAATTGTAGAAACAGGACATTTAGAGCTACCTCTGTAAAACCATTTTTTTTTTGGCAAATCGTAGAAGTTGTACTGGATCACATGAGTAACAAATGGGAGGAGTATGATTCTCTCTCTGTTTTCTTTTTCTTAATATGTATCTCTTATCTTGTTTCTTTGTGCACTATCCTTTTGTTGGGTTTTTTTTATGTTGGTGTTTTAATTTTTATATTTTGAATTCTTTTTAGTATTTTTTTTTTTTATAAAATGGTTAGAGCATTTGTTATTCTATACATTTTTTTTCGATAAAAAAGATATTAAACTATTTCATTATATTAACGATAATAAAAACTTAATTTGTACATCTTAATAGTTTAAATAATATTTGTTCACCTAATAGTCTGACATTGTTTAGTAGTCAAGACCTAAGATGATTTAAATACTCTTTTTCCTTTCACCATTTAAGGCGCCTTTTAAAGACAAAACAGCGACAGAGCTACCATTTCAAAGCCGACAATACCTCATCTAATTTTGTGATTAGCAACCCCAACCATGCCATGTAAAAATATCTAAAAATTAGAACATTGACGGATCTTGAGCACAAATCTTGGGGATGTCAACATTATATACTCAAAATTTATATATTTTTTTATCATTTCACTAATATCATAAAAATGAATATATATTTCAATATAATTATAACTCTAAAAAATTACATATATTTAATACATAAATTGTTCTTTTTCTCTCACATTATTTGAATCCATCAATAATTAAATCAAAACTAAAATTTAAAGTTATTTCTTTTTTAAAGTAAATAATCATATTGTGTGCATGAAATTATCTTTCGTTTCATTTTGAAGTATTATTTTTAAAAATTATTATAGAAAAAAAATTCAACTTAAGTAAAATGTATTTCCTATTATTGTCAAAAATCGACATAATTCAAATATGATTGATGAATTCTTCAAATTTAAATGGCTAAGAGCATCATCGATAAAACAGTCAAGTTGAACTTTTAAACTAATTTTCTCAAATGAGCAGGTAAGTAAAAAAATTATTATAAATATTTTCACATTTCTTCAAATTTTTAAATTTAATAGTTATTTGAGTTTTATTTCTAAATAATTCACCATTGGTCTTGTCTTGCATTCCATGATGAATGTGTTGAAGGTGAAGAAGAAGTAGTTTCTTTGGTTTGTGAGATATGAGAGGATGGTTTTAGAGCCACCAGCAATCCGCAACTAATAAACTTACTTGACCCAATAGATGATGCTAAGTAATGTGGTCCAATAAAGTTCAATTAACCTCATTTTCAAAACTACTAGCAAAACATGTTAAGGTAAGTTATTATTGTTGTTGTTATTATTTATTCAAGGTAAGTTATTATTTTATTGATATTGGTTAATATTACATTACTTATTTTATCACATGATTAAAGGTCCAAAAGACCCTGTAAATATATATATATATATATATATATATATATATATATATATATATATATATATATATATATATATATATATATATATATATATATATATATAGTATTCCTAAGGAATACACACTCTCTCATACTCACTTTCTCTTACTCTAAGAGATCCAAACTTTTTTATTGATTTGAGCGTCAGAGGATCTTTTGCAAGAAAATCTTCCTCTAACGAGGGATTCAATAGTTATCAAGAACATTCAAGTCATCACTTGGGTTGGATCTTTCCACCTATACAAAGGTCCAGGTTCCCAATTTCAATAAAAACATTTGACACCCATCATCTGGCCAAGTATAACTTTATACTACCTCCACATATGTATTACCTCCACATATGCATTCCTTTCGTTCTCATAACACCCTCATGCTGTAAGCTAAAGTCAGATTTTCACCACCGTCACCTTTGGAATATCATTATCTAAGATAGAAAAAAGTAAGGCACGACTGAAAAAAGAAGAAGGAAAGCTCTCTTTAACTCATAATTATGGAATCAGACCTATGCTTCGTGGTTGCACATAAAAATGAAATATTATGGAGTTTGATTGGTTCAAAGTTCAATATGGCACCACCATGATTTTGACTTCTAATAAGGTTTTGTGCGTAAATGCCAAATTTGAATTGTTAGATTCAACAATGCACGTATCTTAGATTAATACATTTAGAATTCACCAATAATTTCCCTTATCAGACAACTTTGAAATGTGTGTCATGAATCCAATGAATTTATTGATACAACATGTATTCAAACATGCATTTAATTTTCTCACCAAACATCCATTTCATGCAAGTATTTTAAAATGTTAAACGAAAAACAATGCATTAATGTATCATTATAATAAGATATTGAGATTCTGAACTAGGTTAAGAATTTCAATTTTACGAATATACCGTGTTGTGTTATGATTATTCTGAGATGATAAGCATCAACAACATCGAAAACGTTTCGAGGGCATGTTTGTTGACGCCATCGACCAAGGCACGACTAATACCAGACATGCAAGTGTTTTTTCTAAGTGATAAGTGTTAAGAATAAGTAAATTTTTCATTTAAAATTGACACTTATCATGTATCAAATGATATTATTTGTGTACCAAACAAACTTCCTTGGCTTTAGATACATAATGAGATATTGAGAAATAAATTTTTATGAATTATAATGATATTTTGTTGTTTTGTAGTAAAAATAAAAGAAAATATTAAGTATGCAACCGAGCCACAATACTGGAGTTGAGCCATGGAAGTAGAAAATACAGGACAACATATTTAGACTTTCTGGCTGAGCACAAGAAATGAAGCTGAGCCTCGTGAGGAAACTCTCTTTGCAAGAAAACCTGGAGTCCAAATCCATGAGGCTGAGCAGCCAAGGAAACACTTCCAAGAAAGAAAGGTCATGTGTTAAGCACCAGGACAAGGAGTTGAGCTGAGGAGGAAACTCACTTGTAAAGTAACCCCTATAGTTAAGGACCGTCCAAATATTCCTATAAATAAAGACCTTGAGTCTTCATTCTAAGCATTGAGTGGAGGCTCCACAATGTAGTATTAGAATAGAATAGGGTCTGTGAGGCACGAGGGAGGTGCTCTTAGTTAGATCTTATGTGTAGATGTTGGTGAAATTGCATTGTAATATTCTATGAGTAGTTGAACTCCCTCATGTCTAGGTTTAATGTAATCAATTCTATTCTATTTATTTCTACTTCTTGAGTATTTATCTTTGCTTTCATTCAATTGTTTGTGGTTTGATTTATGCTTAATAATGACTTAATCACTCATCTATTTAACTGGTTTGAATTTTGAGTTGAGAAACTGATCTCAAACTGTGGTCCAATCAAATCATCATAGATGTATTGGATGTTTCATGGCATACCAGAGTGGATGCTGGAGGAGAGAGTCTTATACATTAAAGCAAGGACTATCATTCTACTAGGAGTTGAGAGATCACACTAGGGTTTGGAGTCCTTAGGTTCTAGTGTATCAGAGATGATCCTAGATCTACATAGAAAGAGTACTCCCAAGTAGGGATGGAAAAAAAATCCACGCCCGCGAGTATCCGCAGATAAAATCCGTGACGGATAGTTGGTACCCGCGGGTAATAGATATCCGCGGGTAACGGGTAATTTAATACTCGTTTCTTAATGGGTCGGGGTCGGGTATCATATTACCCGTACTCGCGGGTATCCGCTATCCATTAAGAAAATGAAATTACATATTTATCCTTGTTAGGTTATGAGATATTAGGTTGATGTTGAAGTTCATTTCTTTTTTTGGCTCATTGTTGTCGTCCAAGTGCTCTGGGATTTTCGAACAGGCAAACCCATGCTTCTTCTTTCATTTTCTCTCTTACACACTTAACATTCATCTCCAAAAGTTGTTTTTGCTCCTTCTACAACTCTGTTTTTACTCAACAACCCTTTTGGGTATTATCCTTTTTGTTAACCCATTTTTCTTTCATTCTCTGCTCCCAGTTTTCTCGTGCTGAATCTTTCGAAGGCTGTCCTCCAATCCTTCAAATTTTGCGTGAAGCTTCAAAAGGGTTATGTTTTATATCTCTTATTTTAGTTCTAGGTTAATACATGAATTGGAACGACTCATGACTTTGATTATTTCTTATTGAATAAACTCAACTATCCAATTATTTTTTCCTGTCCGATTAAGGTCGTTTATGGATCTAGGGAATTGAGAGATACATTTTTTAAAATTGGAAGTTGTGATAAGGGCTAAAAATTGACTTTGATTAACCACCAAAAACAAGGCCATTAAAACTTGAAAATTTGTCTTCAAATGAAATTTTAAGACATAATTTTCTTTTTTTCTAAAGATATTAAAACACCACACCAAAGAATATGATTAAAAAATTAAATAAGAAATATATATTTTATATTGAATTCATGTGAACCTTGCAGACAATATATATTTTATGGTATTTCTAATGATCAAGAAAACTTAAGAATTGAAGTGAACCTAGTTTTTTTTACTATTTCAGTTCAAGTTCCATTCATCTTTTATGCATGAATGATTCTTTCAATTAGAAGTAAATGTCAAATCACATTTTCCATCACACTGGCATGTAAAGTGGAAATTCATACTTTATTACTCATTCATATTTCATTTTACACGATCTTTGTATTTTTATTTCCATAGCATTTAAATTTTGCCATAATCATGTCACATGAATGATTATATTAAACATGATTTAGTCTTTTTTTATATTCAAAATTTAATTTTTTGTCGTGTTTTAATATTTATAGAATGTCTAATCAAGATACATTTTCCCCTATGGATGATGGCCAACAAGGAACATTTGTAGAACCAAATGCAAATGTAGGAGATTCAAATCAAAATGATGTTCCTATAGATTCTATTCCAGGAGAAACCGAAAGTTCAACTCCAACTGTTAATTCAAGAAGATTACTGTCAGATGTTTGGAATCACTTTAAGAGACAAAAGGTAGATAGAAAATGGAAAGCGATATGCAATTATTGCGCCAAAAGTCTTTTGGGTGACACAAAGCAAGGTACATCACATTTGAGAAGCCATTTCAAGAGTTGCAAGCTTCGAACAACATGGGACATCAGACAATCCTTTTTAAAAACTCATAAAGAAGGTGGTGAAACTGTAGGTTTTGGCAACTATGTGTTTAATCAACAAACAACTAGAGATGTACTCTGTAAGATGATAATTCTACATGAGTATCCAATGTCAATGATTAATCATATAGGCTTTAAAGAATTTTGTGATGTTGTTCAACCTCTATTCAAGGTGATTTCTCGAAACACCTTAAAAAAAGATAATATGAAGGATTACAATGTAGAAAAAGAGAAGATGAAATTAATGTTGTCAAGGATTCAAAGTCGAGTTGCAATTACCACTGATATGTGGACTACTACTAATCAAAATAAAGGCTACATGACTATAACAACTCATTTTATTGATAATTTATGGAGGCTATAAAGTCGACTTGTGAGGTAATAACATTTTACTCTATTTTAATTGCAATTTTCATATTAACTTTGTTCTTCTTGACTAGATTAATTAAATTTGTCTTTCAAATATAGGTTTATGTATGTGCCTGCTCCTCATATTAGTCAAGTTCTTGCTGAATTGTTGGTTAAATGTTTATTTGATTGGAATCTAGATAGAAAAGTTTCTACTTTGACAATTGATAATTACACTACGAATGATGCTATGATTGATCGCATTTAGATAAGATCTCAAGTAGGTCTCTTATTTTGGGTGGCCAACTATTTCACATGTGATGTTATGCACATATATTGAATTTGATTATGAAGGATGGTTTGTCCATAATTGCTAATGTCATTGAAAAGGTTAGAGACAATGCTAATTTTTGGACAGCTACACCTAAAAGAGAAGAGAAATTTATAGAGACATGTGCTCAATTGAATATTCAATTCAAAAGAAAATTAGTTGTTGATTGCAGAACTAGGTGGAATTCTACATTTTTAATGCTTCAAGTAGCCATACAATACAAGGAAGTATTTGATTGTTTATCATAACGAGAAAGTCAATATAAGCTTCGCCCAGTGCACATGATTGGCTAATGGCAAATGGCAAATGAAATTTGTCAAAAGTTGGAAATATTTTATGATGTGACACTTATGTTTTTTGGTACTTCTTATCCAACTGCCAACATTTTTTTTCCAAAGGTATGTCAAATTAAGTTGGCTTTGATGGAATGACTTAACTATTCCAATTATATTATTCATCAAATGGCTGCATCTATGGTTTTACAGTTTGATAAGTATTGGGGTGTGATCAGTGGAGTGATGGCTATAGGTATTGTGTTTGACCCCAGGTATAATATTGATTTGTTGGATTATTTTTTCCCTCAAATATATGGTGATCAATCTGATTGTGAAATTGAAAAGGGGAAGATTCTTTTTAAGGACTTGGTAAGAGAGTATGAAATGAACAAGAAAGGTAAAAAGTTAGTTTCTTCATGTCAAAATCCAAACATAAATATATGCCAAAGTGTTGATGGAAGAAAAGATGCTTGGAGGAGAGATTTTTCAAAACATCAGATTGCAAAGAAAAATGAACCATCAAATTATAAGTTGGAACTTGACTATTACTTGGAGGAACCAAACACTACTTGATTTAGATGAAGAATTTGACATTTTAGTTTGGTGGAAGGCTAATGGGTTAAAATATCCAATTTTGCAAATGATTGCAAGAGATTTTCTAGTCATTCCTATCTCAACAGTTGCTTATGAGTCTTCTTTTAGTACCGGTGGTCGATTTCTTACTCCACATCGTAGTAGATTACACCTAGACACTTTAGAGGCATTGATGTGTGTTCAAGATTGGCTATGGACTGACATAGAAGGTAATTAAATTAGCACTTCAAATAACATATTTATATTCATTCAAATGATTGACTATGACAAATGAATTGATTTTTCTTTTCAGGTTCATCAAAATTGAAAGTGGACAAGATGAAGCTTAATACAATACTAGAGGAGATAATTGATGATGATGCCAGTAGTTTTATTTTTAGTATTTTATTCCAATTTTACTAATAATGTTACTATGTCATTTATTAATGACTTTATTTGTGTTTTATTTGTTTCAGGAATCAAGTGGTCACCATGAAGATATTGGAGAGGAATAATAGATCTTAGATTGCTATTTTTAGAAGAATTATTTTTTAAATTTCTTATATTTGAGATGTATGTTTTATGTACTATTAATTTGAATTTATGTTTTAAATTTTATTTAGTTGTTAATTAACTTCTATTTGGATGTACGCTTAAATGTTAATTTTTTTTTTGCAATTTAATTTGGACCTCATTTAAAAACTAATAATTTTTTTTAAATATTCGCGGGTGTCCAACGGGTACCTGCGGATTGAAAAATATTCGCGAGTATGTTTTATGCGGGTATCCAATGGGTAACGGGGCGGGTAACAACTATGATTTTTTCTTGCGGGTCGGGTAGCGAGTAGGCACTATCCGTACCCGACCCGACCCGTTGTCATTCCCAGGACATTGAATGATTTGCAAAGTAAGTAAACAAGATGGTAGTGGTGTAGTAGAAGAAGATGAGATGAAATCAATTCATAGTCCCTACTCCACTCAATCTATCTAATAACTATTATTTTTATTTACTTGCACTTTCTATCAACCAAAAACTCAAAAATCTAACTACCAATATACATGTTAAATCTCAGTGGATACAACACTTGTTGATACTACTATGTACCAGTACACTTGTTGGGAAATGGTTGTTGAAAAACAATCATCACCAAGTTATTTTTTGTAACTTCAAAAACTGCAATTATAATTTTTTTATGCTTTGGGAAGTTGAGGATTTCTAGTTGCTATAAAACCATCCTCTCATATCTCTCAAACCAATAAAACTACTTCTTCTTCATGTTCAACACATTCATCATGGAATGCATGACATGAATTCATTTTAGGTTTAATTACTCTTTTGGTCCATGTTTTCGTCTAAAAATATCAAGTTGGTCTTCAAGTTTTTTAGTATCAATTTGGTCTAAATTTTTTAAAAATTAATGCAATTTGTTCCTTTTTGTTAAATTTCTTGAAGTAGATCAAAGATTTTTCATTAAAATTAACACTAAGATTATGTTAATTATTCCAACAAAGCAAAGTCATTCTTACTAACAACTTCAATTTTAATGAAGAATCATTGATCTATTTCAAGAAATTTAACAAAAAGGATCAAATTATATTAATTTTTAAAAAATCAGGACCAAATTGAGACTAACAAAAATTGGAGGACTAACTTGACATTTTCGGATGAAAATAGGAACAAAAAAAAAAATTAAATCTTAGTTTTAATATTTTTCTTCATTAGGCATTCTAAAAGTTATTTTTGGATTTAGGAAGTTTCTTCTAAAACATCTGATCCGAAATATAAACAAAATTTTATAACAAGTGTTTCGAAAGACATTTTCAAATTTGAAAATACCTTTCGAAACATTGTCACTAGTGTAGGGGAGGGATTTGACCGCAATTATTTTGACCTTTTGGCTTCGATTTCACACCCGAGGCATATACTGACGAGGTAAAAAAGGATCTGTTTATGCCTCAGTTATGAACTGAGGCAGTAACCCTCGCATATGCCTAAATGGGATATGCGAGGGTTACTGCCTCGGTTCTGGAGGGAACCGAGGCCTAATGGGTATCATGAATTTAAAAAAAAAAGCTTGCTGACCCAATAACAACATGACATGTGGCCATGATCCTTGTACACGCATATGCACCAACCACAGTGTGCCACATCATCATCTTTAACCTTCTCCTAAATCAGAAACTCTAGCCACCATTCAAATCCTAAATGTCGCTAGTGTACCGTCACCACCATCTTCGACCATCGCATCACGCTGGAACAGCTTCACAAGGCCTCCAGTCATCTCACTGGCGACGTAGAACAACCTCCCTTCACCACCATATCAAAACGGAAAATGTTAAACCGCCAACATCTGAACCACCGTGAGCCAAATCGCACGTTCAACAAACAGGAGGGTTTCATAAATAGAAAAAGGAGAAGCACATACCAAAAGCGAGATTGAACGACGACAATGGCAACTTTGCAACCTCTAACGACGACGACAATGGAGGAGGCCTGTGCGACGGTAGGCCGGTGGTAGAGTAACGAAGGAACCTTTGCTTGCTACAACAAAACTCCAACGAAGGAACAATGGCATTTTGCAACGGAATTGGCGTTCGAAAATGGAAGAGAGAAACATTGTTGCTGCTCATGCGAAGAAGACGAACAGTAGGGAAATTTCTTTTTAACCCTAAGAAGACTTATTGCCTCAGTTGATTTTAAACCAAGGCATAAACATCTATCTACCTCGGTTACAAGCAACTCGAGGCATATTCCACTTGAAAAGCAATCAAATATGCCTCGGTTATAAGAAACCTGAGGCATAAACATCTATCAGTCCCGGTTATAGGAAACATGAGGCATAAACATCTATCTGCCTCAGTTAGATGTGACTCGAGGCATAAAAATCTATCACTTGTTTAAAAATATCACAGCAGTGGGAAAAAAATTTGGGGGGTTTATGGCTCGGTTCTATGTACAAACGAGGCATAAAAGTTCAAAAAAATTACAAATGTGTCACCGCGTCTTAATATGCCTCGTTTGCACCTGAACTGATGCATATTGGACATTGTGAAAAGTTCATTCTGCACTAGTGTGTTATGGATTTCTTTTGTTATATTTTGGAATGAATGTTCTGGAAATAATTTTTCGGATCCGAAAATATCTTTCGAAATCGTCATTCCAAATATAAAAATATCAAGTTGGTCCTCTAGTATTTTTTAGTCTCAATTTGGTCTTGATTTTTTAAAAATTAATGTAATTTAGTCGTTGTTGTTACATTTCTTGAAACAGATTAATGATTTTTCATTAAAATTGACCTAGGGTTATGTTAATTACACGAACAAAATAAATCATTCTTATTAACCGCTTCAATTTCGATGAAAAAACATTGATTTGTCTCAAGAAACTTAACGATCGAAAAGAACTAAATTATATCAATTTTTAAAAAATCAGAACAAAATTAAAACTAACAAAAACTGGAGGACCAACATGAGATTATAGACTCAAAAGAGAAGATTCACTTAGCTCAGAGAGAAATTGATTTTCTAGTAATGTTTTTCTCTCAAGGAACCTATCAACCTCATCCTCATATTGTTATACTGTTGAAGAACTTTTGAATTTCCCTGGTCAGAATTTGACTGCCAAACAAATCCAACAATTTCTAGGCATACTCAACTATATTAGAGACTTTATTTTTGGTGTTGCAAGATACACGAGCCTCTTATCCAAATTATTAAAAAAACAATCCTCCCCATGGGAACCGGATCAAACCCAAGCTGTTCAAGAACTGAAAAAGATTGCCTAAGCTCTACCAGCCTTAAAGATTCCTGGAATTGGAAAAATGATTCTTCAGACAAATGCCAATGACCATTACTAGGGAGTAGTTCTCATTAAAGAAGATGGAAATAAAAAATACTATTGTGGGCATGCTAATGGTCAATTCAAAGAAGCAGAAAATCATTATCACACCAGCTTCAACGAAGCATTGTTAGTAAAAAAATGGCATGAAGAAGTTTGATTTTCATTTGAGAGGACATCACTTTGAAATTCAATTGGACAACTCCTCATTTCCAAAGATTCTTGAGTTTAAAAATAAAATGTGTAACATCCCGTCAGGATATTACTAATTTATAAATAAATGGAATAAATAAAAACAGCGCATTTAATAATACCTCATTTTCCCAAAACGCGG
This sequence comes from Vigna unguiculata, assembly GCF_037176805.1. Classification (NCBI taxonomy): domain Eukaryota; kingdom Viridiplantae; phylum Streptophyta; class Magnoliopsida; order Fabales; family Fabaceae; genus Vigna; species Vigna unguiculata. The sequence goes on from NC_140801.1 coordinate 6,583,224, forward strand.
GATAATTTAAAGCTTTATTAATTGAGCGGATAAAATTTAGAACATCCATTACATAATTAAAATCACAATGTTGTTAAGTCACCCATCCGGGTTTACAAATGTTTCCAAAACAAAGTAATACAAGTAAAAGTTTCCCCAAGTCAATCCCCTCTCCGCGACTAAGCTGCACCAGAGCCACCTGCATCACCAACATCTGCTCCCGTGTATCGCGTACATGATCATCGCCACACACACGCAGATAGGGTGAGCTTAGCAGATAAAACACGTATATATACAAAGCTATAAACATATATATATATATATATATATATATATATATATATATATATATATAAATCAGTATACATACACATAACATCACTTAACTTAACTTCCCACATGGCCCTATATGTTTATTTCCGCAATCTGATCCCCAATAAGGTTATTCGTGTTCTACGTCGTCTGATGATTACTTCAAGGTGACTTGCTGCCATACCTATCGGCCACAACCGATAGAGCATGTGCGGGAAAACATGCTACGGATCATACACCGCAACGCCAGGTAGAGTTCCCATACACGAACAAAGCCCGTATCGTCCCAAGACTACCAAACTCGTCAGCCAACAACTGAGGAGGGCAATCTATCTGGACCCATCCGTACTGGCCACAACCAGCACACTCATACCGGTAACACTCGCCAACGCAAGCCACAACTCAAGGGTTTCTCGTGTTCATCCGCCATCCCGAGCCACAACTTAAGAGATGCTATTCCGAGCCACAACTCAAGGAATACCACGTGCTTAACCCCTATCTTGAGCCACAACTCAAGGGATACGTTCCGAGCCACAACTCAAGGAACTCCAGCAACCTCACCTCAAAAGTACTACCAGAAGCCTTGTAGAACACCCTACGAAGTCCAACAACTAGGACTTACAGCAGCTAAATCGCCTAGCGGGGGACACATACCGCTAGGCGCCACAGCTTCCAGACCGCCTGGCGGGTGTCGCGTACCGCCAGGCACACAACGCCTTTTTAAATGTTCACGCAACAGTGACCGCCTGGCGGAACTGCCTTTGCCGCCAGGCGCACCAATTCCTAAGACCCCTCTGTGATCCCGCTACCGCCTGGCGGTCCAGACCCCACCGCCAGGCGCCATGACAGTACAGCATCCTCTGGTTTTACTATTCAAGTTTAACACAGTTTCTCCCATATCTCCATTTGATCTATTCCCGAATTATTACCTAAATGGTTACGAACGATGATAAAATCCAATTCTCAACATCCTAACTTGAAAACAACACCCCATTTGGTCATAACACAAAACTCCTCCATTCTTAACTTATTAATACCCCTAGGTTCATTACACCTAAGTTACTGCCAAGTCCACTTCGCTATTGGAGCTCTCATTCCCGATAGTTGGTCAATTCTTTAACCCTTTTCGCACCCAACTGTTGCACTATTCAGAATTTCTATTACCCCACAACAGGGAAAGACACCCCCAAACTATTTCATATCACTACCTCCTAAAGCAATTCCCCCTCCTTGAGACTCATGCACGACCTCCTCATCAACCTACCCGAACATCACGAGAACTTTCACTTTTTGATTCCAACCCAATAGAACAAAATCCATCCTCAGCGCACAACACCTCAGGCTGCAGTATCTCTGCCACTGTGCAGGCGCCTGGCGGCCAGCCCACGTGCCGCCAGGCGGTGCTTGCCATCTGGGTATTTCCCAGATTCTTCCAGCATCCAAAACCCCCACCATTCCTTCACCTCTGTGAATTCCCACTTCACGTAATCTAGTCCAAGTACAATCACAACGACTCCATATTTTAAGTATACTAATCTTTATCCCTATATCCAATTCACCACAATTCATTTCAAATAGCAATCCAAGATAACACACCTTCAACCCTAAGCTTACACACACTGTTCCATTCAATTAAGCCCTTAATTAGGTGTCCATGCCCACTGTTGGTTAACATTATCACCCTTTACAGTTCTCCACTGACTTTTACCCCGATTAGATTTAGCCCAGAACCCCAGAAAAACCCAAAACAGGAGAAATGTCCTGCGCCGCCTGGCGACTCAACCAGCCCCGCCAGGCGCTTCATCTGCAAACCCAGAAATTGATACAAACCCTAAGCGTCGCCTGGCGGCCGGGAGTGTGCCGCCAGGCGGTTCCCTTTCCAGAACCCCAAAACAGTGCATAACGGATGAGTTTCCTGGCTGTGGTTCATCACCCACCAGGCGGTTTCTGGAAATTTCCCAGAAACGCAGTATTTCCAGATTCTTAACAGTATATAAGCACTACAAACTAACATACATCACATCACAATATTATTTGAAGCAAAACAGCGGAGTCCAGCTCCCCTAACCTGGTTCCTTAGCTTAAATTTGAACAATTGATGAAGCTCTCCCTTGATCACCAATGGCCAACCTTGGTTTCCCTCAATTCTGCCTTCAACTCCCTCACGTCAGCCCCTCTCACTCGCCCTTGCCTCTGTTTTTCTAAGTCTAGGTTCAGCCTTGCCAAAACCTTGCCTAAACTCCAACTTTTTCCTTTTAACTAGTACTTTAGGTTACTTAAAAATATTAAAACGAATTTAATTTCATTTATCTTTTAATAACCCTCTATCTCTCATCATGAATGGGAATGCAGCCTCCCCCTTGGCCGTTCTGCTCCCCATGGTCTCTGTTAACCTTTCCCATTTCCCTCTAAAGTCACCATTAGCAAAATAAAAACAAGCATAATTTCCATTTAGCATTTCTAAGGTTTGAACCCATGACCCATTTGTTACCACTCAAGTGCATAACCATTTCAACCAATCATGTTTCATGCTAACCATCACAATTCAAGCATCATATCATAACAGAACATGCTTTCATAGATTGAAATAATAATAATAACACAAAAAGTATCATGCATAGGACTCGAACCCAAGTCCTCTCGCACAATCAAAGTGCTCTCAACCATATGAGCTAGCACTTTTTCACATCATACCAATCATAATTTAATGTCATAATTATTACCCCTCCCGTATTTATTAATTAATTATTTATTTAATCAATTAAATTCTACGGGTCTTACAATACTCCCCCCTTTTTAAATTTTTCGTCCTCGAAAAAGAGAACTTACCAGTGAAAAGATGAGGATAGGACCGCCTCATGACGTCGTCCATCTCCCATGTCATTTCTTGAGTTGCCTCATCCCATAATACTTTCACGGTTTTGATTTCCTTCCCTCTGAGCTGTTTCGTTTGAGAATCCAAGATTCTCACTGGTCCGGCTCCAATGGTTAAGTCCTCCCGTATCTGCACATCGTCATCCTCCAGAATATGTGTAGGATCGGCTATATATTTCCTCAACTGTGACACATGGAAAACATTATGCAAGTTTCCCAAGTGTGGTGGCAATGCCATCTCGTACGCTGCAGGACTAATCCTCCTCATGATCTGATATGGTCCGATGAATCGAGGTGTCAGCTTCCTCGATTTAAGTGCCCTGCCAATACCTGCAGTAGGGGTAACTCTGAGAAACACGTGGTCCCCTGCCTCAAACTCAAGCGGCCTCCTTCTCTTGTCTGCGTACGACTTCTGCCTGCTCTGAGTCGCGCGCATCCGATCTTGAATCACCCTCACCTTCTCTGTGGTCTGCTATAAGAACTCTGGTCCAAGAACCACTGTCTCGCCATCCTGTTGCCAGCACAATGGCGTCCTACATCTCCTACCATACAGAGCCTCATAGGGAGCCATTCCAATACTGGTATGATAACTGTTATTATACGTGAATTCTACCAATGGCAACACATCACTCCATGTACCCAGATGATCTAAAACACAGGTCCTCAGCAGATTTTCCAACGACTGTATAGTCCGCTCAGACTGTCCATCTGTCTGAGGATGATAGGCGGAGCTCATCCTGAGCTGAGTACCTAAAGCATTCTGCAATGACTGCCAGAACCTCGATGTGAACCTCGGGTCTCTATCTGACACAATACTCGCTGGCACTCCATGTAATCTAACAATCTCTCGCACATACAAATCCGCCAGCCTATCCATATTCATCTTCTGGTTAATCGGCAGAAAATGAGCACACTTCGTCAACCTGTCTACTATCACCCAGATTGAGTCGTGTCCTCTCACTGATCTCGGCAGGTGAGTGATGAAATCCATGGAAATGCTGTCCCATTTCCACTGTGGAATGTCCAGAGGTTCTAACATACCACCCGGTCGCTGGTGTTTTATCTTCGCTTTCTGACATACCAAGCAAGAAGCGACATAATCAGCCACATCCGTCTTCATACCCGTCCACCAGAAAGAGGCTCTCAAATCTTTGTACATCTTAGTCATACCCGGATGTATGCTAAGGCGACTCTTATGCCCCTCATCTAGGAGCATCTTCCTCAGAACCCTGCTGTTTGGAACACACACTCTCTCCCTGAACCGTAGGATCCCGTCTCTGCCCATACGGAAATCCTTCCTCTTCTCAGTGCCCAACTCACCAATTATCATCTGCAGTTCCTGATCCTTCCCCTGTTCCACCCGGAGCTCATCTAGGAACTCATTCGTGATCCTCAACACGCTGCATCGTATCTGTCCAGGCCCCATATCCAACCCCAGATTCATGTCCCTCAACTGTTCTATCAGCTCCAACTCCCTAATCATCATAGCTGATACATGAATTCTCTTCCTACTCAAGGCATCCGCTACGACATTAGCTTTACCAGGGTGGTACAATAGCTCAAAGTCATAGTCCTTTAAGTACTCCATCCAACGCCTCTGTCTCATATTCAGCTCTTTCGATCAAACAAGTATTTCAAGCTTTTATGATCGCTGAATACCTGGAACTGCGCTCCATACAGGTAGTGTCTCCATGTCTTGAGGGCAAACACGACTGCCGCTAACTCCAAGTCGTGTGTCGGGTAATTCTTCTCATGCACCTTCAACTGTCTCGATACATAAGCTACAGGCCGTTTATCCTGCATCAGCACACAGCCTAACCCCTGATACGAGGCATCACAGTACACCTCAAATGTTTTAGTCGTGTCCGGGATTGCCAATATCGGTGCGGTGGTCAGTCTCCTCTTCATATCCTCGAAGCAAGTTTCACACTCGTTTGTCCACGAGAAAGGCTGATCCTTTCTCGTAAGCTGTGTAAGAGGACTCACCATCTTGAAGAAACCCTCCACAAACCGTCGATAATACCCTGCCAAACCCAGAAAACTCCGCACCTCTGAAACTGTTTGAGGCCTCTCCCACTTCACCACAGTCTCTATCTTCGCCGGATCAACGGCTATTCCTTGGGCTGAGATCACATGGCCCAGGAATTGTACCTCTTCCAACCAGAATTCACATTTCGACAATTTCCCATACAGCTGGTGCTCTCTGAGAATCTTCAATACTACTCTCAGATGTTCTGCGTGTTCTTCCCTACTCTCGGAGTATATCAGAATGTCATCGATAAACACTACTACAAACTGATCCAGATATGGCCTGAAAATCCTATTCATGTAATCCATGAATATAGCCGGCGCATTGGTCACCCCAAATGGCATCACTACATACTCGTAGTGACCATACCGTGATCGAAAAGCTGTTTTCTGGACATCCTCCGGCCTGACAAGGATCTGATGATACCCCGATCTCAGGTCTATTTTTGAGAATACCGCATCTCCCCTCAACTGATCCAACAGATCATCAATCCTCGGCAACGGGTACTTATTCTTTATCGTTAGCTTATTCAGCTGCCGGTAATCAACACACAACCGGGAGCTACCATCTTTCTTTTTCACTAACAGAACTGGCGCTCCCCACGGTGATGCCCTCGGTCGGATGAACTTCTTCTCAAGCATATCCTCAATTTGTTTCTTTAGCTCAGCTAACTCAGCAGGCGCCATTCTGTACGGTGCCATAGAAACTGGCCCAGCGCCAGGGATGAGATCAATGGAGAAATCTACATCCCTGCTAGGCGGTAGTTCTGGAATCTCATCCGGAAATACATCTGCATATTCATCCACTACCGGAATCCTGCTGATCTGCTCGGCCGTGCTCATCTTCTCTGCCTGAGCCACAATCATGTAACATGTAGCTCCAGCCTCAATCTCCCTCACCGCCTGATTAGACGAGATAAGTTCTAACCCCACCGTATCAGGAAACACTATCTTGCGCTGCCCGCAATCAATGACGACATGGTTATTCGACAACCAATCCATGCCCAGAATCACATCTAAACCCTCCATCGGCAAGCATATGAGATTCAGCCTGAACCTACGGCCTGCCACCTCCATAGGACACCCCACGCACACAGAAGTGGTGGATACCTCTCCAGACGCTGGCGTCGCAACTAAAAGCTCGCACCCCAGCTCTCGCATCGTGAGCCCGAGCCTCCTCACACATTCATTAGACACAAACGAATGAGTGGCTCCTGAGTCGAACAACACTACTACCTCGTGATCACACAACAGACATAAAAACTGCAAAAGGTTACCTGACTGTTTCGCCTCTGTAGTCGTCAAGGCGAACACACGCCCCGGTGTTCTGGGTCGGTCTCCTACTGGCCTCGTAGCTGGCGCACCACCAGCTTGTCTTCTGTTAGGACACTGACGTGCGAAGTGCCCTGTCTGCTGGCATACGTAGCACCTACCAGTACTACTGCCTCCACCTGTACTGCTGGCAGGTTTAGTACAATCCCTCCTCAAGTGTTCCCCGCCACAGTTATAGCACCGTAATCTTCCCCAGGTAGTCGACGGTCTGCTATAAGGTTTCCTCTGAGGTCTGATATCTGGGGTAGTCCTCTGCTGTTTCCCCCCACTACTCGACCCGGTCTCCAGCTGCTCCACAGTCTTGGCCTGCTCGACCAAAACGGGAAACTCTCTAATCCGAAGCGGCACCAGGAAACGGCGTAACTCATGTTTTAGGCCGCCCTCGAACTTCCTACACCTCCACTCCTTGGTGACTACTGGAGTGTAGAAACGCGCCAGATATTCGAACCTCTCTATGTAGGCCGCCACAGTCATGGTCCCCTGCTGAAGAGTAAGGAACTCTGCCTCCCGTTCGTGCCTCGCACTGTCGGGAAAGTACTTCTCCAGGAACCTCGTCCTGAAGGCAGTCCACGTCACCTGCTCCCCACGGGTCTGCATCAACTGCTGCATCCCCTGCCACCAATACTCTGCGTCTGCCACCAGAAGAAACGTGACAAACAACAGCCTCTGCTCATCGGTGCATCCCAGCACCCTACAGATCTTCTCACATTCCCGCATCCAGGCATCTGCCTCGTCAGGAGTGGCCTTGCCAGAGAACTTGGCCGGCCGGTGTTTCATGAAATCCTCCATAGCTACTGGCCGGGGTAGGTGCCACTACAGCTCTGGGTGGCGCCGCTATGGGCTGCATCGCGTCCACCATACGATGGATCGCCTAGGCTATGTCATCAGCTCCAGCGGTGTTCCTCCTTCTCCTTTTAGCCATAGCTCGTGCACGCCACATATTATAGCTGGTTCACACACACAGCCCATATTAGGATTTCATATCCAGAAATAAACTAATAACACAGACAATTAGTCACGCAAACGTAACACGGTATGCTCACTCCCCATAGACCCCAAAAATCATTTTGAAAACCATTGCTCTGATACCAAATGTAACATCCCGTCAGGATATTACTAATTTATAAATAAATGGAATAAATAAAAACAACGCATTTAATAATACCTCATTTTCCCAAAACGCGGGAAAATTTAAAGCTTTATTAATTGAGCGGATAAAATTTAGAACATCCATTACATAATTAAAATCACAATGTTGTTAAGTCACCCATTCGGGTTTACAAATGTTTCCAAAACAAAGTAATACAAGTAAAAGTTTCCCCAAGTCAATCCCCTCTCCGCGACTAAGCTGTACCAGAGCCACCTGCATCACCAACATCTGCTCCCGTGTACCGCGTACACGATCATCGCCACACACACGCAGATAGGGTGAGCTTAGCAGATAAAACACGTATATATACAAAGCTATAAACATATATATATAAATCAGTATACATACACATAACATCACTTAACTTAACTTCCCACATGGCCCTATATGTTTATTTCCGCAATCTGATCCTCAATAAGGTTATTCGTGTTCTACGCCGTCTGATGATTACTTCAAGGTGACTTGCTGCCATACCTATCGGCCACAACCGATAGAGCACGTGCGGGAAAACATGCTATGGATCATACACCGCAACGCCAGGTAGCGTTCCCATACACGAACAAAGCCCGTATCGTCCCAAGACTACCAAACTCGTCAGCCAACAACTGAGGAGGGCAATCTATCTGGACCCATCCGTACTGGCCACAACCAGCACACTCATACCGGCAACACTCGCCAACCCGAGCCACAACTCAAGGGTTTCTCGTGTTCATCCGCCATCCCGAGCCACAACTCAAGAGATGCTATTCCGAGCCACAACTCAAGGAATACCACGTGCTTAACCCCTATCCTGAGCCACAACTCAAGGGATACGTTCCGAGCCACAACTCAAGGAACTCCAGCAACCTCACCTCAAAAGTACTACCAGAAGCCTTGTAGAACACCCTACGAAGTTCAACAACTAGGACTTACAGCAGCTAAATCGCCTAGCGGGGGACACATACCGCTAGGCGCCACAGCTTCCAGACCGCCTGGCGGGTGTCGCGTACTGCCAGGCGCACAGCGCCTTTTTAAATGTTCACGCAACAGTGACCGCCTGGCGGAACTGCCTTTGCCGCCAGGCGCACCAATTCCTAAGACCCCTCTGTGATTCCGCTACCGCCTGACGATCCAGACCCCACCGCCAGGCGCCATGACAGTACAGCATCCTCTGGTTTTACTATTCAAGTTTAACACAGTTTCTCCCATATCTCCATTTGATCTATTCCCGAATTATTACCTAAATGGTTACGAACGATGATAAGGTCCAATTCTCAACATCCTAACTTGAAAACAACACCCCATTTGGTCATAACACAAAACTCCTCCATTCTTAACTTATTAATACCCCTAGGTTCATTACACCTAAGTTACTGCCAAGTCCACTTCGCTATTGGAGCTCTCATTCCCGATAGTTGGTCAATTCTTTAACCCTTTTCGCACCCAACTGTTGCACTATTCAGAATTTCTATCACCCCACAACAGGGAAAGACCCCCAAACTATTTCATATCATTACCTCCTAAAGCAATTCCCCCTCCTTGAGACTCATGCACGACCTCCTCATCAACCTACCCGAACATCACGAGAACTTTCACTTTTTGATTCCAACCCAATAGAACAAAATCCATCCTCAGCGCACAACACCTCAGGCTGCAGTATCTCTGCCACTGTGCAGGCGCCTGGCGGCCAGCCCACGTGCCGCCAGGCGGTGCTTGCCATCTGGGTATTTCCCAGATTCTTCCAGCATCCAAAACCCCCACCATTCCTTCACCTCTGTGAATTCCCACTTCACGTAATCCAGTCCAAGTACAATCACAACGACTCCATATTTTAAGTATACTAATCTTTATCCCTATATCCAATTCACCACAATTCATTTCAAATAGCAATCCAAGATAACACACCTTCAACCCTAAGCTTACACACACTGTTCCATTCAATTAAGCCCTTAATTAGGTGTCCATGCCCACTGTTGGTTAACATTATCACCCTTTACAGTTCCCCACTGACTTTTGCCCCGATTAGATTTAGCCCAGAACCCCAGAAAAACCCAAAACAGGAGAAATGTCCTGCGCCGCCTGGCGACTCAACCAGCCCCGCCAGGCGCTTCATCTGCAAACCCAGAAATTGATACAAACCCTAAGCGTCGCCTGGCGGCCGGGAGTGTGCCGCCAAGCGGTTCCCTTTCCAGAACCCCAAAACAGTGCATAACGGATGAGTCTCCTGGCGGTGGTTCATCACCCACCAGGTGGTTTCTGGAAATTTCCCAGAAACGCAGTATTTCCAGATTCTTAACAGTATATAAGCACTACAAACTAACATACATCACATCACAATATTATTTGAAGCAAAACAGCGGAGTCCAGCTCCCCTAACCTGGTTCCTTAGCTTAAATTTGAACAATTGATGAAGCTCTCCCTTGATCACCAATGGCCAACCTTGGTTTCCCTCAATTCTGCCTTCAACTCCCTCACGTCAGCCCCTCTCACTCGCCCTTGCCTCTGTTTTTCTAAGTCTAGGTTCAGCCTTGCCAAAACCTTGCCTAAACTCCAACTTTTTCCTTTTAACTAGTACTTTAGGTTACTTAAAAATATTAAAACGAATTTAATTTCATTTATCTTTTAATAACCCTCCATCTCTCATCATGAATGGGAATGCAGCCTCCCCCTTGGCCGTTCTGCTCCCCATGGTCTCTGTTAACCTTTCCCATTTCCCTCTAAAGTCACCATTAGCAAAATAAAAACAAGCATAATTTCCATTTAGCATTTCTAAGGTTTGAACCCATGACCCATTTGTTACCACTCAAGTGCATAACCATTTCAACCAATCATGTTTCATGCTAACCATCACAATTCAAGCATCATATCATAACAGAACATGCTTTCATAGATTGAAATAATAATAATAACACAAAAAGTATCATGCATAGGACTCGAACCCAAGTCCTCTCGCACAATCAAAGTGCTCTCAACCATATGAGCTAGCACTTTTCCACGTCATACCAATCATAATTTAATGTCATAATTATTACCCCTCCCGTATTTATTAATTAATTATTTATTTAATCAATTAAATTCTACGGGTCTTACAAAATGCCTCCAAATCCTTGGATATTGAGATTGAAGGATTGGTTTTCAAGATATGATTTCACAACGAAACATATTAAAGGAAACCTCAACCTAATCCTTGATTCCTCTCCAGACCAAGAAAATCTATTCAGTATATTTCAGCCTCTCATGTTTTTCCTTTCTTTTTCATGGTAAAACATTTGCCCTCCAAAGCCAAAAACTGAAAAGGTTTATCCTCCTTGCTTATCACCATCTTCCTGGCTTAAATCCTTCAATATGCCAAAAAAAGGTACTTTTATTTCCTCCATGAAACCATGAAATACAAACATTCTCCTACCAATATTTTTAACCCAGAAACTCCATTTGGAGGAATGGTTGAACTTTTCTGTGGTGTGGGATGGGATATTTGTGAACCAACTCTTTGGTTAATTTGGTGCAATATTGTCCAATATTCTATTCCCATACCAAAATGGTTTATAACATTCTTCGTGTTCCTGTTGAGTACAGATATACTCGCGAACACAAGTTATGTAGAAGCCAATGAACATTTAAATGCACACGTCCACCTTCTTCGCTTCAGTGTCTAAGTCCAAGAGTCAAAGTATCTTCTTCCGATGAAGAGTCCTGTTGGCGATGAAGCCTACAAAGTTACTTCGACGCTCAAGTCAGTGCCAGAACAATAAATGATAGTAATAGTAAAAATAGCATAGGGTCTTTACCTCGTGAATAATGCCTTTTATACTACTTTAATGCGTCAAACCCTATGGGCCTAGGGTTTGCAATGTTTAGTTGGTTTTAGGTTTTATTAATTGTGCTTAATTAATCTAATCCCTTTCTTACCGCTCCATCTCCTCAGCACAAGTTCATAGTACTTATTACAGCTTATTCAGCAGAGGTATCCTCTACCCTTGTGCCGAGATCATTCAGACCTATTCCTTAGTTAGTCATCACGACATCCTCGCCTGCCTTCATATTGCTTATCTGCCTTTGATAAGTTTGTGTACTATGAAACCTCCTAAGTTGGAGTATATTCAGACTAGCATATTGGAGTTGGCCAGGATTGGCTATTTTGCTTAATAGGCTGGAGTATACTCAGCTCTTCAAGCTGTAACCACTTCGGTGGTTCCAAGTGTCCCTTCCCCAATATGTACACTCCGTGATCATGACAAAGATGATTACTATTTTTGGACCTTGTTAGAATAGTTCTCTCCTTTATCATGGTGGCAACAAGAATTAAAAAGAGCTATAAAATTTGAAGATTGGAAAAGATGTTACGTCTATAGAGGAGGAATACAACACCAATGAAACCTGAGTCCAACCACATAAAGAATTGACATTACTCTTAATTCAAAATCTTAGACAATAGATTTATGGGTCTTCGTCCTTATATGGTGTCCCACTTTTTCATTTCTATTCGATATAAGATTTAGACTCACACTTGAATTTCCAACAAAATATTATTCCAAACTTCTCTTAATTATTTAGTTTCTATATTCATCATCCATCGCCCATATTTCAAGAATCTTGGTGGGCTGTTATGATCGGGCATACATGTTGGGACTTTTGAGACTTATCCATTAGATAAGAGTTACAAGAATCAACTAGTTCAACATCTATGTGAAGTAAATAATTATCACCCTAACCTTGTGTTTGGATGAAGCATTTCAATAATGCTTAGAAATTGAAATGCTTTGTATTTCAATTGCTTGTAATTAAATTCCATTCATTTTTTAAATAACTTGTTTGGATAAGGAAATTAAAATACCTTACATTTCAATTTCTTGTTTGGAAAAAAATTTGAATTTATTGTGAGATAAAATTTAATTTTACCAATATTTATTTTACGCTTAATTATGTTTTCAGTTCATGATAAATTTGGAAACATGCTCGACAACCCAGATGGGTCGGGCAGACCCAACTATGCAACCAGATTGGTTAGACCCGATGACCCACCTGAGCTGGACCGAGTGGGAAGCCCAAACAGGCTGGGTGGTCTGATGATCAAGAGGCCTGGCGGTCCATACTGCACGATTGTGCCGTCAAGTTCGTCAATATGGCCCCGTTCAACCCGTCTAGGTCATTGGCCCAATGCTCCAGACGGGTCCAACGACCCGAATGGACCCGACGATCAAGACGGGCCCGATGACCTGGACGGGCCCAAAGACCTGGATGGGCCCGACCAGCTGAATGTGCCCGACAATCTGGACGGGGCCGAATACTCAGACGAGTTCGACGACCCAGATGAGCCCGTACACCTAGACGGGCCCGAAGACTCAGACAGGTCTGACAACTAGGATGGGCCCGAGGACCCGGATGAGCGCAACGACTAGGATGTGCCCGACGACTTGGTCACGTCCGAGGCCCGATGACCTAGACGAGCCTGAGACTCGAACGGGCCCAACAACTCGTATGAGCCTTTCAAACTGTCGGGTCCGTCCGGATAGTCTGGCCTGTACGAGTCACCAGGCCTGTTTGGATCGTCAGGACCGTCAGGGTCATCGGGCCTGTCGGGGTCATCGGGCCCGTCTGGGTCATCGTTCTCGTTCGGGTCGTCGGTCCTTTTCGGGTTGTCGGATGTGTCCAAGTCGTCGGGCATGTCCGGGTCCTTTGGCCCATCCTAGTCGTTGGACCCATCCGGGTCTTCGAGCCTGTCTGGGTGTACGGGCCCAATGATTTGGAAGGGCTCGTCTAGGTCGTCGAGCTCGTTTGGGTCGTCGGGCCCGTCTAGGTTTTCGGGCTCGTCCAGGACATCGAGCTCGTCCGAGTTGTCTGGCCTTTCTAGGTCGTCAGGCCCATCCGGTTCGTTGGACCCGTCCGGGTCGTCAGACCCGTCTGAGTCGTCGGGTTCGTCCGGAACGTCGGGTCCATCTGGCTCGTCAAGTACGTTCGGGTCGTCGGACAAATCCGAGTCGTCATGCCCGTCCGGGTCTTCGGGCCCTTCTGGGTGTACGGGCCCAATGATTTGGAAGGGCCCGTCTGGGTCTTCGGGCTCATTTGGGTCCTCGGGTCCATGCAGGTCTTCGGGCTCGTTTGGGTTGTCTGGCTTGTCTAGGTCGTTAGGCCCGTTCGGGGCATCGGGCCCGTCTGGATCGTCGGGCCCGTTTGGGTCTTCAGACCTGTCTAGGTCATCGGGCTCGTCCGGTTCGTGGGGCCTGTCTAGGTCGTCGGGCCCGTTCGTGTTGTCGGGTCCGTTCGGGTCGTCGGGCCCGTCCAAGTCGTCGGGTCCGTTCGGGGCGTTGGGCACTTCCAGATCGTCATGCCCGTCTGGATCGTCTAGAATGTGAGGTTGAGTGAGAAGAATTTCAAATTCCACCTATTTTGAGGGTATTTTAATTTCTACAAATTTAACTAATTGAAATCCTTCAAAAAAATTCATTGATTTGAAATGCTTTCTAATTTCTTTACCCAAACAAAACATTTCATTACAAAGAAATCTAAATTCTTCAAAAAAATGAATTGCTTTATTAAAATACCCTATCCAAACACACTCTAAAATCTTTGATCCAAATATTGACAGCTCCCTTAAATACCACTCAGGACTTATCCTCTGAACAGAATTATCCCAGAAAAAAACAACACTCAGCAAATAAGAGATTTCAAATCTGTCACAAAATATTATGTTTCCGGAGAAGCTTTCCAAAATGTTGAAGACCTGACAAATAATTATAAGGAAAAACTAATGGATGACTCGTAGTGAAGCCCAACATATGAATTGTTCAGTCTCCATTCACTCTGATCTTATGTTTGAATTTAGCTGGTTAGGATTTTTAATATAATTTAATTGAAGGATAGAATAAAAATATAACATATTTTATGGTGGTGGTGCATGAAGAAAAACAGGTGCAGGAAGCTGCACGAGTTCAACATACCAACTTAATTTGCCAAATTACATTAACTTTAATATCAAGTTTTATTCAATATTAATATAAAAATATTTAAATGATAATTACGTAAATATCTTTTAGTTTATATAGATTCTTTAAAAAGTATGCTAATGAATTCTTTAGTCGTTTGAATTAAAAATCTTAATAATTACAATCAATAAAAAAATTCATAAATTATATGTTGAAAATAAAATAAATTTATTCACTTATTTTTCATAAAAATACAAATAATGGTTGTTAACTGGTTCTACAACTATAGTAGGATTATACAAAGTTGTGTTTTCGCTGTTTCTCATTGACGCTATGGGCACTTATTATATTTTTTTCTATCTTCTTTAATAAAAAATACATTTTATTAAAATAATAATTCCTTTTCAAAGTCGAGAAAATGATAGTGATGGCGACGTGATGTTTTTTTAATTCCTTCTTCTCTTTGTCTACATAAGATTTTTTTACAAAAAAAATTAGAAAAATAAAATAATTTTTTCTATATATTGAATTATATTTTTAAAATGAATTTCCAGAAAACTACATGAGATGTTGTATTATACTATTCCTCAATATATTGTATTATAAACCAAAAAATATTCCTCAAATCTTATGTATCTTAGCCACCTGTGATGATATAGTTAAAGATCAAACTGGATCCATGTTCTGTTGACCTTTTCTTATAATTTTGGGATTAAATATGTAAATAATTTGGACTTTTGATTGTTCTTGGTCAAAGTTTAAATAATTATTGGACAGCTCATTTTTTGATCGTGTTTTCATAGCACAAATCGTGATATTTAAACAACCATTAAAAAATAGGATTAATTAAAGGAAACATTTTAGATGAAGTATATTTTTAAATATTTTTAGTTTCCTCGATTAAATTTAGATTACAGCAAGCTATAGAATAAGGATCCGCATTAGACATCAACTTTGATTAATTTATAGCATCGAATTTTCAATTTTAGTTAACAAATAATACTAAAAAACTAAAATATTAGACTCAAATCAATGATACCCTTAATTAAAAAACAAAATGTTAACATCAATTTTTAAAATTGACTTTATAAAAATTTTTATTTAAAATAATGATTATTTATATTGATTTACTGTTATGATGTAAAAATCAATATGCAGAAATAATGAATGAACTCCAAAGTAAAATATAATTATTTTAAATAAAAATACAATATTAACAATAAATTATTAAATAAAAAAGGTAAAAATAATATATTCAATTTCTTATTTACAATAAATGTAAACATATTAGTTAATCAAATTATATGTCTAATTAACATTATTATCTTAATTTGAGATATTTTATATTTTAATTACATTCATTAGTATTTTTTATTTTTAATATTAAAATAACTATAGCTAATAATAAAATTAACAAGTTATTAGAAAATTTAAAGATTTAAAATTAATAAATACTTTTTAAAGATATAAAAATATTTAAACTTGTACTTATAAAGAAATATATTTGAAGTTGATAGGTGTGAATGAATGTTAAACGTGTGATATATTTACATGTGTTCACACATTACTGTCACATTCAACCCAAAAAAGTCTTCAACGCAATCTGTTGTACAGAAGGGTTAATAAATCACCACTACCTATTTCCTTATATTATAATACTTATTTACTTTCTCTTTGTATAAATTAAAAAATTATTTATTTTATTATTTTTAATATAATTCTAGTTGAGTCATTCATTATATGTTTAAATTTTTGTTTTAAAATATATTTATTTTTCTTTATATTATTATAATTAGTCTATTATACTAATTAAACCACATCTACTGGACAACTTTAAAATTTGTTGGAGTGAAAAACAGGTGGGAAAGTATAACTAACATATGAATGATGAAATATTTGTTATTATCTTATAAATGAAAGATAAGAAAGAAGGAAATAAAATTTTAGATTACTTAAACAGTAAGTTGGATGTGTTTTCAGTGTGCATTGATGATAGGTGTAAATTTTATTAAATGGTGAAGTTGAGTTGTGTTTAAATTAATTTATCAGAATGGTTTATTAAAATCTAGTACAGTAAAATTTGTTAGGTCTATTCTATTAATTGATATTAAATCTCTTATTTTTATATTAATTAAAAATAGTTAAATAATAAAGTGAATAAATGTATGCCATAATTTTTTTATTAATTTCGTCTCTACATTTTGTGAATAAATGTATGTCATTCTGGACAATAGTCAACGTTAAATAATTTATAAAGTGACAAACAATATTTTTTCCCTTTTGTTCATGAACATGAGGATTATGATGGTTTAAAGTTTAACATTATTGTTTGATTAGTTAGAAAGACATTCAATTAATTAAACATTGTTTAACGTTATTAGTTGTGTCGACAATTTCATACATTTTATGCATAAACGTGAAAATGACATTTGTACAAAGTTTGTGACATAAACAATGTTTCGCTTAAAAATTTAGTGACTAAAAACATAATATAATCTTTTAAAAAATTGATTTTGTCAAAACAAAAAATTAATTTTTGTTACAGAAGTATTATTGGTGATATGATGATATTATGATATTGCCGAAAATAAAAGAAAGTGGCATTTTGGACATCAATTAAAAAAAGTACTCTTTAACATATTAATATTTAATTACATTTTTTTATTTTTAACTTGCATATTAATATATATTATATTCTTAAAATAGTTGCAAATAGAGTTTTCTTAAAGAATATCAAAGTATCACTTTTGTAAAAAAGTATAGTTTTTTTTCTCTCATATTTCATATTAGTTTTAGTTTTTATCCTTATTCTAGGTTTTAGAAATGCTGATGTAAGGATGGTGATGATATTAAGCTGATGTTATCAAACACTATAAGACTTGAAATAATTGATTTGGAAGACTAAAAACTAAAGGTAAAAAAATTGTAATTAAGAATTGAAAACATATCCTAAAGATTAAAAGCAAATATATATGTTTGCAAGGATGAAGAACAATACACGAATTTTTCTTTTCTCTTCTATCAATTTTATTTCATTCTCTAATTTATTCTTTATAAAATCATAATTATGGTTGAAAATAGTCCAAATTCTAATAATATGTTTTCCTACACATACATCCATTTTTTCTTTCTCTTCTATCATTTTTATTTCATTCTCTAATTTATTCTTTATAAAAATAATCCTAATTATGGATGAAAATATACCACACTAGCATATGTTTTTTAGTAAATTATTTTGATCACACATTCTGTTGTTACTTAAAAGTTATAAAAAGTTATAACTCTTGCGATTTTTATTTCTCTTATAGTTTTTTGTGGGTTTACCTTCAAAAAACATTAAAAGATAGGATTGTTTTATACAATTACCTCTGATGTATGAATATCTTGTTATATGTAATATTTATGAAATAAACTCTTAATAAGATAATTATTCTTCTATGATGATAATCCTAGAAAACTATCATATCCTTAATTCACCTAAGCATATATAAGTCTACTATAATAATATTATTAAATACACATACCAACTATCTCAATCTAGTTAAGTGGTAATATATGTAGATAAACCTAATCTTTTAATCACGAGAATCCCTTTAGAAAAGATAGAACTACAAATAGAGTTCATATTCTTTGTCTTTTTTACGTACTTTTTCTCCATTTTGTGTTTAATGAAGCATTAAAGATATACCTGCACTTGTTTTAAATATACTTCTTTTTTATGTCTCGGTCTTTTTGACCACGTCAGTGTTCACACATTGTTGTTCTATATAAGCAGTACAAATTCTTTAACTCTTTAACGTATATTTCATCATTGACTCAAAATTAACAGAAGTTATGAAAATTTCTAATTTCAATTTGATTATTTATTTACCAAGTTTTTTCCCAATCCAGATTCTATATTGGGATTTTTTTATGTTACCTTCGGCTGAATATTAACAATAAACTATATTGACACATTAAAATTTATTTTAATATACTTTAAAACTTATAAAAATTAGTGATTATTAAAATCTTTTGAAGACATAACAGAAAAACAAAATATAAAAATTCAACAGATAATTCAAATACTTTTTTCCCTTATTCTTGCAGAGTCTGACATATTCTAATAAGATTTTGGTATTATGCTTCTTAAGTTTGGATGGTCCAGATTTACGTAAAGTAACTCCAATACTCAAACGATATTAGATACATGTAATAAATTCAATAATTAATAAATGTTCACCTCCTAAAATGTGTTCTGTCGATACACCAAGGGTCTTCTTAGATTCTAGGTCTCTTAACTCTTGACGAATCCTTAGTAAAATATTTTTTTAACACCACTTGCATCGAAAGATATCTCAATTTTAGGAGCATTTTGATTACCGTAAAAATTAACTTTTGTATTGAGTGTGAAAGTAATAGTATCCTAATAAAAGGGTTGAGTATGTTTTTAGTCCCTGAACTTTGGTCCAAAATTGGAATTCGTCCATGGTCGAAACTTTGATAAATTTCGGTCCCTAAACTTTAAAAATAAATGAATATAATCCTTTTAACCCAATTTTGTTAACTCTTTTTTAGGTTTCGAACACATTTCTTAGTAAATATTGGAGTTGTTTACGCCATTTGACACATTATCGGCTCAATATTTACTGAGAAATGTATTCGAAACCTAAAAAAAAGGTTAACAAAATTGTGTTAAAAGGACTATATTCATTCATTTTTAAAGTTTAGGGACCAAAATTTATCAAAGTTTCGACCAAGGACGAATTCCAATTTTGGGTCAAAGTTTAGTGACTAAAAACATACTTAACTCCTAATCTCCTAATAAAATGAGTTTCTGACAAAATTGTTTTTGACAAATTTGACAAAGTTTTTATAAATAGGATTAAAGTTGATTAATTTTTTTATTTTGTAATGAAAATGAAGTAATAAAAATAGTATTTTTTATTTTATTTAATAATTTGTCAAATGTTGTTAAAAAAAACTTATTAATGTATATTTTTCATAATAATAAAGAGTTCATTAAAACAGTAGAAAGTTACACCTAAAATTTAGTTTTAGAGATCTTAATTCAACTAAAGATATAACAAGTTTATAATATACAAGTACATGCAAACTTTATGTTATGTATTAGTTTTAGAGATCTTAATTCAATTAAAGATATAAATACATGCAATTTTATGTTATAAATTAGTTTTATAAGATTACATTAAGATTAAGATATGTTTAAAGTTCGTTCAGTGAAAGGCTATGCTACGTTATTAATGTTCGTCAACTTCCACGTTTTGCAAAGCTATATATTCTTTTAATGAAGGGTTGCGTTCACACCTTGTAAATGAGTTGGATGAGAAAGTGAGTGGTGAAAATGGCATTATAAATGAAGTTGAAAGTGTGCATTTAGACGCACAACGCAGTAGCAAAGGAAGCATTACCATCTTCCGACTTTGCCACAAAAATGGATGCTGAAACGTTGGTCGTAGCGCAAACCAAAGAAGAGGTTTATTTGCAGGCTTCAGCACAGCTCATTACCAACAGAGAAGGTACAAATTTAACTCCTTTCTAACATATTCTTTTGTTTTTCTAAATACAATGTTATTTTCACCAGTAGTAGCGCTAATCGAAATTTTCAAACACTTTTATTTTCAGTTGTTCTTCCTTTTATATCCAAAACAGTGATCCCAGAAAGAGGGAATGAAGCTGAAGACGAAAAACATGAAGTTGCGGAAGAAAAACATGATTCTGCTAAGCTATATTTCAACTCTTCTAATTCTTTTATTTACATGAAAAATGGACCAGCAATTGGTATAGCCTTGTCTCCTACAGAAGAAGTTCGTGAAATATATTTGAAAAACATGTTCATGATGCCAGCAAACCATGAATTCTACTGCCCCAGTTGTGACGCTTGCATCAGCAAGGTCTTGCTTTGCTCTACAAGACCAGTTACAGTTCCTCCAGTTATAGTTCCTCCAGTTAAGGTTCCTCCAGTTACAGTGTCTCCTGATACAGTTCCTCCGGTTACAGTTCCTTGGGCTGCAATTCCTCCAGTTCCAGTGTCTCCTGGTACAGTTCCTCCGGTTACAGTTCCTCCACCTACAGTTCCTCCAGTTACTCCAGAACAGGAAGAAGATGTTCAATGTCTGGTACGATGCTCAGAATGTTTCACTTTACTCATTCAGAAAGGTAACTCGTGTTTTCCTTGTTTACTGCTATGACTGTGATTGGTGTCTCAGTATATTATATTGCATTATAAAGTAATTAAAATAGTATGCTTACTAGAGCAAACATTTTAAAATGCAATTAAAATGGTATGTGCTAGTGGGAAAATGTTCTGAATGCATGTCTAATTAGTTTTTTTTTTCTATTTTAATTAGGGAACTGGATATATTTTAAATAAAAATACAAAATATGGATTAGTGGTAAAATAATGATTTTTAAATCCTTTTATCATTTTTTTAAAAAGTTAAAATCGGATTTTAAAACATTATTTTAAGAAGGAAGTTTAACAGATGTTTTAAGAAAAATTATTTATTGACAATTTTGCTTTTTGACAAAGTTTTCAAATTAAAACAGATTATTATTTTTTTAATAAAAAAATAAATATTACCTTTTTATTTTTTTACTTAAATAGGTAATTTGTCAAAATTGTTAAAAAAAAAAACTTTGTTAAATTATCATTTTCCATGTTTTAAATACAACTTTTCCAAAATATGAAATGAAGAATTGAATAGTATTTTAAATTACGACTCCTACGGAACAAATAATTCGTGTTTTCAAATGTATGTTACTCATATTCTATTATTTATTTGTAATTATTGTATTTGATTTTTTTTAAAAAGATATCCTAAAACGTCAAAAGACTCTTCTGTAGAACATGTTAAATTAAAAATGATAGTAATTTAGAAATTCGACATAGTGAATTGAAATGTAAAATCTATATTTATTAATTTTTAAAAGAAAATCATTAATACGACACACCATTCATTTGAAGCTATTATTGTAGAGCAAAACATGGAAAGTTGTTTCTTTGAATTAATGAATGTTATTAGTCTTTGATTGCACTCCTTAATAAAATAGTACAAAACTATCATATATCATTGAAACAAATCTATGTCCTAAGCTTGCAAGTACATCGAGACTTTATTGTTCTAATAAAAATTAAACGATTACTATTATAATTCAGTAACTTATATTTACTTATTAATATAGTTAACGCATTATACTGTCAGTGTTGATTTATAATATTTATATAACTATTTAAATCCTTATTAAAGAAAAAAAATACACTTACGTAAACATGTCTATCATTTAAGAGGAATGTTGATTTCAAAATTCATTGATGTTACTTCTCCATATACTTCCAAAGCATCTTGCAGCCTAATTTTACTATATTTTCTCTCTATTTTCATTAGTGTGGAATATATATATATATATATATATATATATATATATATATATATATATATATATATATATATATATATATATAAATGATTAATCAGATCCGGCAATTAATTAAATATATTTTCAGTTGTTGAAACCATGTGAAATTAAACAGCAAAACGCGTATAAAATACTCAGAAGTAGAATACACGTTCTAGGATTTAATACTTTACCTAAGTGCTTAATTGATATTAAATATTATCATTGACTTAGACTTTTTCTTTTCTTTGTTGTTGATCAGGCAAGGAATTTTTCACTGGGTTTGTATCAGGACCTTCTGGAGGTAATGAGAACTTAATAATCACACTATTTTTCATTTTTTTACTTACGTATCATCAATCAATTATAATAATCGGAATTTATACTTTTTTAAATGATGTAAAAGTCAACAGATTTAAGCTGATAATCTATTTATTAGTTCGTGTTTAAATTAATCATTTGAGCAATTGGACACAACCATTGACTTCGGAATTAGCTAATCATCACAATTAATTGACTTCTTGTTGGTTGAGCTAATAAACCCTATAATTTTAATTAAATAATGATACTTTTTTCAATTCCATTCTAGGTAAATTTTAAAATTCTTAAGAATAGAGAGTGCACCTTTTGTAATGGTAATGCAAGTTTACTGAAGTCCAAAAACTTTGTCACTTCAACTTTAAAATAACAAATTATGAAGTTAATATTAACTGAAATGTTCTAAATTTCCATAATGACAAAGAAAGGATGAATGAGATGGCGACTAAATATATAGTTCTTTATTCTAGCAGCCAGGGCTAGTTGCACCAGAGAAAACGATGCATAAATAACATAATAAAAATGTTAACATAGTGTGAGAAACTAATTGTCATAATATATATGATGTAGACACCACTCATAATAATTTTGAAAATTATTATACCTTATAAATCGTTGTTCACACATAAATGATAAAATCAATACATAAGTGTCATACTAGATATTGTTAAAGGTGGGTCTTAAGCCTAACTCAACCTCACAAAATCGGTTTCGGCCTGTAAGTCATCTCGTGCGTGGGACAAGAAATTAGTAGGCAGTCCGTTAGCAGTTCGATATCGGATAGAACAGAATGTCCAAGAAAGTTCGCTAGGATAGACTCTAACTTGACTCTGATATCATGTTAGAAGTGAGTTTTAAACCTAACTCAACCTCATAAAACCGACTTGTAAAACGAGGATTGCACCCACTTATATATTGTGAATTGACCTTATCTCTAATCGATGTAGGATTTCCAACAAATATTAACATGTTATTTAATAACAAATAACAGAAAATAAATCTCAGACGATATATTATTATCATAAATTATAAACATAGTTTAATTCTACAAATTCAACTTATAAAGTAAAATTTGTATTTATTTATATATTACGGTTCAAAATTTGTCTTAGATCTAAAAGAAAAATTATATTTAATTCTTCTTGTATATGTATATTTACTCTAATTTGCTGTAACATTATATTGATTACGGTGTATTTTGGGTGAATTTCAGAACCAGACTCTGAAGAAATAACCGTTGCTGTAACAGATCCATCTGATACAGTTCCAGAACCTATCATCACAAGAGGGAGTAGAAAGGGTTGGGAAGTTCTTAAAAGCATAGTGTATGGCGGTTTGGCTGAATTATTGGCAAGCCTCAGTGTTGTAACATCTGCAGCAAGTGCTGATGCTGCCACAGGTATGAAATAAATACTTTTGCATTTTAATTTTTCTTTGGACTGAATATATATAGGTTGCATCTCAATCATGCATTAATTTACTTGAAATTAATAATACTGTTTTGTTTGGAAAATAATTATATAATAACTAATGTAAGTAGTCCACTACGGATGAATGAACAATCCCATATTCTCTTACTGTGATCTATTCGTTATTTTAATGAAAAGGGTAATGTGGATGTTATAATGAATAAAATAATAACAATTTTCTCAGTAGTATAAAAAATGAAATAATTTTGTTCATACTTTAAAATTAGTTTATATATTGAATCACCCAAGTATTCCTTATATATTAATTCATTCTTTTACGAAAATAAATAAGAATTTAATTTAAATTAATTTTGATTTATACAAAAACTCATTTTAATACTTGAAATTATATGATATCATTGACTAGAAGTTGTGGTAACAAGATTATATATGTTTTTTCTTCACATATTGTGTTTGCAGTGAGTATTGTTGCTCTGGGTATTGCAAATCTGATTGGTGGGCTTACAGTCTTGACTCATAATGTAAGTTTTTGTTAATTTTTTATTGCTGTATTTCCTTAACTTATAAACTCTCAATTTTTAATCTAAAAAAAAGTATTTTAAATTTAATATTTAATAAAGTTGTTTTTTTTTTTTTTTTTTGAGAGACTAAAACAAATTTATAATTTGGAAAACCACAATTACAATTGCAGGTTAACATTTTTAACCATCACACAATAAATAAAATTACAGTTTTGTTTTCATTTTTTATTGTCAATATAAGAACACATATTTACTGTAGCATCTTTCTCTACAAAATCCTACTGAAACAAACATTTTTGTTTTTGACTATCTTCGACCCTAAAACATGAAACTAAGTGTTCCTATGCATGCATACAGCTTAGGGATTTGAAAGCTTCAAAACCAAGAGAAGAAGAAGAAAGTGAAACAAATAATGCAGAAGTTGACAAGTATTATGAACTACTGGGAAACAGGGACAATTTCTATCTGCATGCATTTTTTGCCATCTTATCATTCCTTATATTTGGGTTAGTGCCGCCATTAGTGTATGGCTTCTCATTTGGTGAGAGTGATGACAAGGATATGAAGCTTGCAGCAGTTGCAGGAGCTTCTCTCATTTGCATCACATTCCTTGCCATTGCCAAAGCTCATACCCAAATAGCCAACAAAACTTTCATGACATACTTCAAAACTGTGACATTCTATGTTACCTCTGGAGTATTGGCTTCACTGCTTACTTATTTAGCTGGTGCACAGATGAAGAAACTGGTAGAACAGCTTGGATGGTTTCAACCAAAACCAAACTTTGCTTTCACTCTTCCGGAAATCAGTGTTGAGAATTCTGGATGGGGTTCATACTGAAAAGTATAGTTTGGTCCATTTTTTTGGGTAAAAGAAGAGATGATAGTGTTTTCATACTATTATGGGAAGTAATTTGTAGTGTTGGACAGTGTATGCAATATCAAGCTTTCAAGCTTTCATCATTCAACACTGATGCTAGTCAAGTTTATAAATGGGTGCTTGTTCTTTTGCTTTTCTAATATTGGTTTGGTTTTGGGGGCATTTTTCACTATTTCATTGTACTGTGTAAGTTTGGTGGCAATTTCAGTTTAGTTATGAGTATTCAGTAACTTCTGATCAATCAAATAATGCAAGCTTATTTCACTACAACATTTTCAAGCTATAGTTACATTTATTACAAATGTTACTTTATGTATACTTTAGTTACATTTTTTTTAAATGTTAGTATAAAGAATATTAACAGTTATATTAAGTTACTATAGGTCATTACACTTTTTTATGCTTTTAGTAACATTTTTATTATTATAGTTATTAAAAATGTTACTATAGATAAAGTTTATAACTTACAGAAACGTTTTTTAAATAAATATTATTATAAATTATATTTTAAATAAATGTTTATTTCTATTACCTACAAATTTTCTTGATAAAAATTATTCATAAAAATATTTTCAATTTTTATAATAAAATATTTTCTACAAAAAATATTTATAATTTTTTTTAGATTTTTTTTTTCAGGTAATACTCACAAAATGTTTGTAAAAAATTGTTTCCAACAAATCAAAATTGATACCTGCAAATTTTTTGAATTAATAATAGTATTATAAATTGCAGAAAAATTATAACAATTTTTCATAAAAAATTATTTTTAAAAATCCAATAATTATATTTATCAATTTTGCTGCTAATATTATATTTTTAAATTGTTTAATAAAAATTTGTAGCAAATCAACATTTTTGTATACTCTCATTTCCCTCGTCATAGATCTCATTTCTCTCGTCATAGATCGTCGTTTTCGTTGCATTGGAGTCATAGGTCATCGTTATCAACTTTTCCTCTCACATTTTCACATAATCTCCTCAATCTTTCGTTGATTTGGCAACGATTTCACGTCTTCACTCCGATCTCAACGGCTCAATCTCACTTAGGTTTCTTGTTGTTTTTGTCCTTTTTTTCTTCTTGTTGTCGCTCACCTATCTCTCGCCCTCTCATGGTCTCTCATGTTTTTGATTCGCATTGTTATGTTTTTTCACAGGTAATGGATTGAAATTCGTTCTGACATTTGAATATTAATTGTCTATTTTTTGTACAGGTTCTCGTGTTTCGACGTTTCATAAGTTCTGAGATTTCATAGGTAAGTTTTCTTGCTTTTTCTTTACTTTTCATTTTCAATTGTGGTTTGATTTTCATTTTCATAAGTAGGTTTTCATTTTCATAGGTAGGTTATGCAATTCACATTATCCAATATTCAATATTAGGAGGATAATTGTTTCTTCGATATCAAATACTTTGAAATAATTAAAATTGTTTACATTTTAGATTAGAATATCAAATAAAATTTCATAAAAACTAAAACATTTATTAAATTAGTATAGGAATTGATTACCCTAATTCAATACTCTACTTCGTAGGCCTTGTTTGCATTCTCTTCAACTTCTTCGCGGAGGGTACCTTTTTCTCTTCCCAATTCTCAATCTCTGCATTCCATTTCTACATTTCACTCCCATGTCAATCTTCACTCTCATCCTATTAATGCATTTTAACGTTGCTTCAACACGATTATTTAGTATCAATTTGTTTCTTTCTTCTCGGGTTTTCCCTTTATCAATTCCCATGGCTATCAGAGGCGTGGATTTCAAGTGGTTGAATTCTCTCACTATTGTTGGATTCAATTCCAAGATCATTTATCCCAATTCTGATAGAATGTTTCATGTTTCTTGCAGGTACGATGACTTTTTGTTGTCCACGTTTGCCATCCGTATGTATACTTTGACAATTTAGTTTCTCAATTTACCTAATTTTTCAATTTTACTGGTGTTCTACATTTTCATTTGCCTCATCATTCTTTCTAACTTAGGCTGAAACCGTCTTGTAAGAAATACTAAAAATTAACTGAAATTTAGGTCACTCAAATTATACATTCCCGCACAAAAATGAATCATAGGTATTCTTTAACAATAAGAGACATTAGGAAATGCATAACTCATTTGATTCATTTGCTGTATGGTCTCATTAGTTAACTATGTTTCGCTTTGCACTAGGTAGTTATAATATATTGTATAATGCAAGTAATGGTTTTGTTTCCCTTCTAACTTGAGTTTTTCACTTGGATAAAAGGAAAACAACGAAAGTTGTTGAACGAGGGAGTTGATTAAATGGCAAAAGTTTGTTGGCCAAATTTTGATCTAGAGTGTGAGAACTTCAACAACGAATCAATCCTGCAAGTTTCACTATTTTATCTTCCCTTGAATTGCAAGTTTGATTTTCTTTTCTTTTTCTTAGAAATGGTCTGCAAATTGTGCATATTCTCTCTGCATTTACATATAGCTTAATTGGTTTAATGTAATCTCAAAGGTAAAAGGAAAATAAAAGCACAACAAAAAGGTTAAAAGCTTGGGTAATTAGTCTTTGTTATCAATTTAATCCTCACTTGAGTCTAAGGTGTAACACCCCTAATTTAGGATGTCACGAGAATCTAAAATTCGTGTTTCATTTAAAAGTAAAACGATTATTTCTAAATATGTACTTATGCAAAAATTTATAATTTAAATGTAAATAAGTAGTCCAAAACCTTCATTAGTAATAATAAATAAATAAAAAAAACCAAAGTTCCAATTAACAACTAGAAAACAAAAGAAATTTTCATAGTCTTCAATATTTGATTGAAATCAACTAAATAAATAATAAACCCCTGAGTTCATTCCATCCTCTCCACGATCTACTTTGTGCCAAAAACATTTGTGTTATCATCTGCTCCCGTATAACACACACGTTATATGATCATCGCACATACAACAAACACACTAAACAAACAAATAGGGGTAAGATGACCATAACCAATGATATATATACAATAAATCCAAAAATAAGCATGACAAATAAACTCAACATAACATCCAAGTAAAACAACTTAAGCATTACAATCACAATCAAGCTTTGTTTAGAATACACAACCCTCAACATCCAAACAACCATACAAACCAAACAGACAATCACATTCATCTAGAATTCTTAAAAATAGTAATCATAATTTAGCTTTTTGTTTTTCGCGGTCTTTTACTCCACAACAACATCTAGTTTCCTAGAAATAGATGGTTCGACGTGTCCCACTATCGCATCCAGAGTGTCTCCCTTATTCCTCAAGGATTTATGAGTAAAATTGTCAATGCATCGCACATTGGGCATTATACTCGCAATGAGAGACGAAATAATGTGAAACATCTTTCCCCTCCCCACTGCTTCAAACAGGTGAAGAGGACCCCTTTCTACTGTTTCACACAAGCGAAAGAGTCATAAGTGGGTCTCTAAGTACGAAAAACCTCATACAACACTTAACTCCCAAAATTCTTCATGCAAACAACAACACTTTCAACATGCTCAATAGAAAAACCTATACCACTTAGTCCTTCTCAACCACAAAAAAACATATAAAATTCCAAATGGCAACCAAATACATAGCTACACCTCTATCTAATTATTTTACCATTTATTCCCTACGGTGGGCCCTACCAAGAGATTACGGTGTATGGCTTTGCTTACAAAAATCAAGTGACGAAAGAAATTTAGAACCCACATGTTATAACCACACCATGATGTGAAAAGGAACCAACCAAAAGCATAAAGAAGAGAAACTCAATTCATATGGTTTGCACCTATACTAACACTCTCAACCCATGGCTGCACTATCATAAAAATGAATCAATGTGCATGTTGCCTCCTAAACGTGGAACCTAAAACACCCAGTTGTGAGACGCACACTTGAGGCCATGCTACATGAAGACTAACAACAAGACCCTGATCCAATAGCAGGAAAACCATGCGAAAAAAAATGTTAACCCTATGCATGAAATCAAACCTCACTCTTGAACGTAGAAACCTCTGCAACAGCAACATGCCTCCACCATTCATCACCATGAACACCCATGGCTTCCGTACAACCCAGCGACAACTCTAATCGCATTAGATCGAGAGTTTCAACCACCTCAATCATCTTGCATAACGTGACACCCTCCTTTCATAATAACATGAGACTCACGTTGAACCCAATACTAGGGTTTCTTGCAGAACCCAAAGATGAAGAACATGCAAAGTCTATCCTCCCAACCCCAATCCAATACTGCAACTCTCTCGATTATAAACCCAACCGTGACCCTATTGCACACCTATAGTCGCCCTCACGTGCTTTTACTCAAACCACCAGCATGATTCATGCACCAAAACTAACAAAACTACTAGGAAAACAGGATGAAACAATGCACCATGCATGCAATACAATCACGTACTCGTAATAAAACCCAAGATTTCAAAAAAATACAAACAAACATACAAAGAGAAG
Organism: Vigna unguiculata; assembly: GCF_037176805.1. Taxonomy (NCBI): domain Eukaryota; kingdom Viridiplantae; phylum Streptophyta; class Magnoliopsida; order Fabales; family Fabaceae; genus Vigna; species Vigna unguiculata. The sequence continues at coordinate 6,612,804 of NC_140801.1, forward strand.
AAAAGAGAAAGAGAGAAAACAATCAAGCTTCAAACAACAATAGAAAGCAACCTCAGTTTCATACCTACAATCATCTATACAACAAATATAGTGTGGCAACGCATACAAAAACAAAAAATAACACAAGTTGTTTGCTTCCCCTACTTGGATTGCCTCTTTCACTCTGTGTTTCTCCCGTAGTCTTCAACTCTCAATTTTTCTACTCTTGTGTCTCTCCCTCTCCCTTTTTTTTCAAAACCCTAACTTTTAACCTATAAACCCCTTCTTACTCCCAATCTTTCTGTTAATATTCTCCATTTTAAATTTATTTTTCTTGACCGTTGTATTATTTATATATAATAATTCAAAAAGATACAAAAGATAAAATAATGATTTGCGCGCATCTCAACAACCATATATATGTATATATCTATACGCATGCTGTAATGGCAAAGAAAAATAAGCACTGCACGTTACAAAACTTAATATAAAGAAAGAAAGAGAAAAGAAGAAAAAAATGCAAGGGAAAAACAACCTACATTTTCCACCAACCAGGTTCAAACCAACGTCCTTACCCACATAACACATACCACAACCATTAAGCTATATGCTTATTCATGATTTCATACGCGCTTATAAGTTTATAAACACTCATTTTCAATAAATCATAATTAGATTAAATACTTGAATTAAATAAACAACATCCTAACTCAATAATTAAATTACTTCTTCCATTTTAAGCATCATTCACTTTATAATCTTACCTAAAAATCCTAAGTCTTTCTCGGGTCTTACATAAGGTTAGTCTTAGCTATAGCTTTCTATTAGCCATCTGTTAGGCTTTATTTTCCTGTTCTCTTTTTCCTTTTTCATTTCTGTTATTCTGCATTGTATATATACCTTCACTGATCATTCTTTTCACTTATTTTCTCACCCTAGGTAGCTCCCTATGAAAATGGGGAAGAAGTGACTCTTTAATGGTAACTTTCTTTATTGCCTTTGATTAGAAACATATGTTAGCAGCTCCTTCTCTATTTTAATTTGAACAAATGAACAAAAAAGATAGTTGAAAACTAAATTGAAAAGCATATTGAACAAGCATATTTTTTGTTAAAACTCCATTAAGTCAATTGTAACAGAAGACCGAGATGCACCAGTGGATGCAACAAGGATACTTATATGTTTTCTATAAAAACATTACATTTTTAATGAAGCTTAAGGACAAAGGAAGAGTGTTTAAATGAAGCTTCTTAGGGTACTGTTTTGATGGTACTCTTTTCAGGTTTTTGGAATGGGTGTGGGGACTGGTTGTGCTGGTTCTGAACCAGAAGTTTTGACTAAAAAGGTATGTCTAGTGCTATTTATTTGCCTTTTTCTATTATTTGAATTGGCTTTACTTTGTTTTTCTTTTTCTTATGCAGAATTTTGTATAATTTTTTCTTTGTTTCTCTAATCTTATGTGCCTTAGAAGAACTCTGGTCATTTTTCTTGATTTCTCTGTTACATTCATATTATAAGCCTATTTTGAATTTTCTTTTTGGCTAAGAACTTCCTTTGTTAAAACTATTGTGTCAACCTCATGGATTCCCTTTAGACCCATGTGGGACTTTTGAAGTCATTACCAACTAGGTTGTGTCATCTTCAATATTGCATAACTATAGTTGATTTTTATGTTGTGTTGTTAAAATAAAATAGTTGATTTTGTGGCTTTCTTTTTGGATGACAACATTACAGTAAAGAAGCATGCAATGTAAATGTTGGTGTGCAATATTTTAATATTAATTATGTGTTTTTTGGTTACACTTGTTGAAATGTTACAAAATAGTTATAGTAACATTTTTATAATGTTGCCTTTATAAAAAAAAATATCTATAAAATTGTTTAGTAACAATTTGAAAATGTCTCTATTTAAAAAAAATATATAACTAACGATATGTAGTAACATTTTTATAATGTTACTTTTTTATATAAAAAAATGTTACTAAAAAATTTAGTAACATTTTAAATGTTACATTTTCATTAATTAAATGTTACTAAAGCTATTTAGTAACAATTTTATAAATGTCTCAATTGATATGTAAAAATGTCACTAAAAGTTATTAGTAACATAGGGTATAACTAACATTTGATATAATGTTACTAGATGATATTAGTAACATTTTTTATAGTTTAGTAACATTTCTTAAATGTTACTAATGGTCATATATGTAGTAGTGGCCATAGATCCTTTAGTAATATTCAAAAATTGGGATTATAGATCCAATTCCAAAAACTTATGTTTCATAATTTTAGAACTCAATTTATCACATTCGATTTGATTCTTCTTGTATACAAATTACAATAATGTATATCATACGCAAACCATTCATCGAGGGGTATTAAAGAGTCATTTTAAGTAAAAAATAAAGTTTTTGATCGACATATGAATCAAACACTGCTGCCATTCCATACTCCACTTCCTTTGCCTCTTCCTTAACATCCACCTCTTCGTTCGATCATAAATGCATATCAGATAACCTTCAAATCAAAATTCCTAACCTGTAAATCAGAAGAAGCGAAACAAAGAGAAGGTTCGAGAACAACAACAAAGGATAACAGTGAGACCATTGTGGCGAATGTATGGGACCAAGCCTATGGAGTGCCCATGAGATAGGAAATATCCAAACCCTAAACATAGTGTTGACAAAAAGAAAAAGATGGACATCTTTCTTCAATGAGGAGTTTTGATGATGATGATGATGATGATGATGAATTATGGAGAAATGTTGAAGACTTAAAGAATGCATGGAGCTTGAGTTCAAGAGATCAATTGAAGACTTAAGACTTTAGTTGTTTAAGTCTTGTAATATGTGTGTGTCATTTAAAATAGTTAAATTAGTAGATAAAGAGTCAAAAGGCAAAATCCAAGCAATAGAGCATTGAGAGAAGGTTTTATTTTTACAAAACGCATTGTGATAATCGATTATCATAGCTAGTGATAATCGATTAACATAAGTATTTTTTTAATTTTTCAGAAACTGCTCTAGAATAATCGATTATCTCAGAGGATAATCGATTATCAATGCGAAACAATGTTTTTCAGAAACTACTCTAGAATAATCGATTATCACTTATGATAATCGATTATCTGTGGAAGTTGTGTCTTAACTTTTCATATTCTTAATCTAATTTCTAAATAGGCTTTTATAAATAAAGTGGTACGCTTTCATTTACTAAAATAGAAGTTTGAGAAGTTTAAGTACTTGAGAACTCTCTATGTGTAGGCTTTGAAAAACCTAGTGTGGGTAAAGCAATAACCTTCATCAAGTGGGATCTTGAGTGATTGAGTGTTGTAGTTGTTGCTAGGTGAAGTCGTTCATCTTTTGTGAGATTCAAAGGAGGTGTTCATTCCTTGTGTGATTCAAGGAAGGTGTTTCTTCATCTCTTGTGTGATTCAAGAGAGGTGTCTTCATCCTTTGTGTGATTCAAAGGAGGTGTTCATATCTTGTGGATTTCAAGGGAGGTGTCTTCATCTCTTGTGGCTTCAAGAGAAGTGTTTTCTAAACCCTAAACTTTCTTATCTATGATTATATTTGTGGTTTATTTTAGTGATTGAGTTAATCTCATTTTTTAGAGATTAACAATTAGACCTATGGTCTTTTTGATCTCAATCAATATAAATTCTTATTGTGCAATTTTCTCTTCCTTACTCTCTTTATTCTATTGTGGATATTAAAATAAAGATAAAAATTTTAATTGAACTTTGATATTAAAAGGGAAAAAATTTTAAAGCACAATTTTTATTAAGAACCCAATTCACCCTCCCTCTTGATTTTTTTTTTCAAACATGAGAATCATTCCATTGTGTGATTTCCAACCCACAGCGTCTGCAAAAGCACTATGGGTTTGCGAGCGACACCAACAAGAGGAAAAAGACAAGAGTGACAACCAAATGTAGTGAGAGGGAGAAGACGAGAGTATGTGCAAGTGAGAAGAGCAGTTCGAGGAGTAATGTGAGGAAGGAGTGTATTGCGAGTAAAACAATGAAGTGCAACATAAGGCGAAGAAGGTGAAGAAGAAAACTAAAGATTATTTGTCGGTTATAATGAAGAATTGACATAGTATTTGTTTTTTAAAATTAAAATAACATACTTGTGGACTTTCTATTTTGTTTCTAGGTATAACCAACATAAAAATCATCTACTTTATTATGAAATTGTCATCGTGCCCACCTTTTATGTTAGTTCGAGTTATAACAGGCATAAAAGGTCTTCTACATTATTCGCGCCTATCTTTTATGCCAGTTCTAGTGATTTCAACATAACATGTCTGCATGGATTTTAGGATTTGATTCACTAACTAGGACAATTATAATTTTTGAAAAATATAAGTTGTGTTGATATGAGTGCATTGTTTCTATGATTTGCTAATTGAGTTGATTTGAGAATTATCTTAGTAAATCTTTTGTGAAAGAGTTTAACCTTGTGAGTTTTGAACCTTAATGAAATGGATGGACCATCATGTGTCATTCCTATTTGTCTTGAGCGACTTGCTCATGCTTTGTTTATACTCAAATATTTAGTTTGATTCTTTTGTTTTGCAACTTATGAAGATATGCATGATTTGATATGATTAAGGCATTTTTTGTTTCTAACTACTTGGCGAAATAAACCTATCATAATATTAAGCCATTGATAGCCCCCTTGCTCTGGTTTCGACAGCTACCATCAACCACATCCTTCATATTTTTCCACCCTTTTTATTTTTTCTCTCATTCATCATTTTTCATGCATTCCATCCAATCCATAGAGGGATAAGCTTCAAGGGTTAATTTCACTATAATTTCTTAACTGGATTCTAAGGCTAGAGTGAATAAATTTGTTTGTTCTTTTGGTTCTTGTGTGATTAATTTTTATTTATGTCTTTTAGTTCCTAATCTAGTAAAAGTAATGATTTTTACATTGTAGCAAGTTAGCACAATGTTAAATTTTCCTAATGTAGCAGTCATATGAATCTAAGGGTTTATAAATTTTAATTGAGAAGTTACTTTGGTTAAATTTAGAAACTTTCATATGATTGAATGAATTTGTGCTAATAATTGATAAGTTACTTTGATTAAAAGTGAAAACTTTTATTACAATTAATCAAGAAGTTACTTTGGTTAATTAACTTTTTACTAGATATAAGAGGTAAAAGAATATACATGATTAGGCATAATAATATTTAATTGAGAAGTTAATTTAGTTCAATTTACTATGATTAACCTATAAAGTTCTGTTTTTGATTAAGAAGTTACTTTGGTTGAAAGTTAGGACGCCAACAAATTAATTAAGAAGTTACATTGATTAATTTAAATTCTTAGACAAGAAATAAATAATAATAACCTTTAGTAAACCAATGATGAATCCTACCTTGAAAGCAATGGAATTAACTTGTTCTACTATAATTGTTTTAAAGTCTTTTATTAATCTGTTGTTTCATTTATTCTCAATTTTTTCTCTATATTTTTGCATATCATTCATATAGTTTTAATTGCATCAGGATAGATTTTGATAAGAATCAAATATTGAAAATCAATTCTGTAATCGTTTGGATCCGACTCGGGATTAGCTTAACCTTATCTAGTTGGTTCACTACTAACTTAGCAATACTGAAATTGCTATTAATTTGATTGGACAAGGTTATAAATTGCACAGAATTTTCTACTAAAATAAGAATTGATTTATTTAGAGGTGTTTGCTCTAGTTGTAAGTCTTAAAGCCATAAGATTGGTTGTGGCACTAGCAAATGGAAGGATCTTTCTTGTAGTGTTGCATAGCGAGATACATGTACTCACATATGTATCTATCTAATTATTTATTAAATATTTATCTATAGAAAACGAAAAACAAAGTAAAAGAACTTGATATATCAAGAACTAAGAATGAGAGAAAATATAACTGCAATAAATTTTAAATTTTAAAATAGAGTGTTTTACATATCAGTCTCTAAGAAAATTTAAATTAATAGTCTACGATTGTGCATACCAAAATTGAATATTAGCATTTGTTATTCATTGACATAAATTGTTGAGTACTGGACTAAGAATCGAATATTAGCATTTTTTATTTATTTAATCACGACAATCCCTATCGAAAAGATAGAACTGATAGAGTTAACTATATTTTATCATTGACTCAAAATTAATAAAAGTTATGAAAAATTATTGCATTCACACCTTGGAAATGAGTTAGATGAGAAAGTGAGTGGTGAAAATGGCATTATAAATGAAGTTGGAAGTGTGCATTTAGACGCACATCGCGTTACCAACGGAAGCATTTTCAACGAATTTTACCACAAAAATGAATTATGAAGGGTTGGCCCAGCAGCCTTATGCACAGGCCATGAGAGAAAATGGTATCTCCTTTATAACATATAATCTCTCGTGTTTGTTTCAATCGAAAATAATATCAAATTATAATATATAAATTCCTAACATCATTTCTTTTACCAGTAATTTTGTTTTTTAATATTTTTAATCTTTTATATAACACTCCCAACAAATTTGTTTGTAACTTTTATATTTATTATTTTCCTTAAAATTATTATTGTATTATGTGTTTAAGTTATTGAATCAAAACTTATTATTCTAAAGAAATAATATAGTTGGGATCTATATGTACAAAATTCTCATGAATAAGAAAAATGAAAAATAAAAATAAAATAAAATATTTCATAAATTAATTTCAGTTAGTTATAAAAACTCTTACCCATAATTTTCTTTGTAATTTTTGAGGTGTTTATAAACTTACATTGAATTATCATATGTAATAGGAGAAGGGTCAATATAATAAACCCATAAGTTGATTGCAAAATCTTGTAGCTCCTGTTCAAAACACCTACTCCGGTTTGCAAATATCCAAACAAAATTCAACAATTTTACCAAAACATATTGTTTTGAATATATTTTACTAGATTTTTCAAATTCAAACTTATTTCAATTTTCTTAAAAAAATTAATTAAAGGGTTAGCTATATGTTTTGTCTCCGGAAAATTTTATGAAAAACTAGTCTTATTTTAAAAGATACAAAATGCGCAATGAAAATACGACTTACCAATAATTCAACCACAAACTTAAAACCTATATATTTCATTTGATAAATCAACTTAGTTAAATATATTACCAATTGATCAAAATATTATTATATCATTGACTTCACCTAATTATCATTGACTTTGACTCTTTCCTTTCTTTGATTTCATCAGGCAAAGATTTTTTCACTGGGTTGGTATCACGAGCTCCTGAAGGTAAGGAGAGCTTAACAACCAAACTCTAACATTTTTTTTTATCAATTCATTATAAATATATAATATTTTATTCTTGCAGCCAGGCTAGTTATACCAGAGAAAACGTTGCATAAATAACATAATAAAATGCTTCCGGTTTACAATAATATAAGACATCACTCATAATCTTATAAAAATATTATTATGTATACTTCGAATTTAATTCAACTTTACAAAACTAGCTAAAAAGGTTGCATTCACTTATATATTACAATTTAATTTATTTTTAATTGAAGTAGGATCTCTAACAAAAGTCATATTTTATCCTTATAATATATAGTTAAATATATTTTTAGTCTATAAACTTTGACGTGACACTGAAATTCGTTTGTCTTAAACTTTGATATGGTTTGATACTTTAAATTTTCTTAATGTGTCAAAAGATGCTTTAGATTAGGGTTTGAGTTTTTACACCATTAGACATGTTCCAACCCAAATGTTAATCCGAGACATCGTTTAAGCGTAAAAAAGTTTAAAAGTCATTAAATTAAAAAAAAATATTTATTTTTAAAGTTTAAAGCCTAAAATGTATCAAAGTTTGAGACAACGACAAGTTTCAATTTCGCGTCCAGTTTAGAAACTAAAAAAAAATACTTTTCCCTATATTTACCCTAATTAGCTGCAACATTATATTAATTATGATGTATTTTGGGTGAAATTTAGACACTAACTTTAGAGATGTAGCCATTGATGTAAGAGATCCATCTAATAGAGTTCCACAACCTATCATCACACCAAGAAGTAGTAAGGATTGGAAAATTCTTGAAAGCATAGTCTGTTGTGGTTTGGTTGCATTATTAGCAAGCATCATATTCACTCTAATTTGATGCAATACATTATATTGAACATGATGTATTTTTGTTGAAATACATACACAGACTCTAGAGATATAGCCATTGATGTAACAAATCCATCTAATAGATTTCCACAACCTATCATCACACCAAGAAGCAATAAGTAGGGTTTGGGAAATTTTTAAAAGAGTAGTCTATGGTGCTTTGGATGAATCGTTTGCATGCCTTCGATTTACTCTAATTTGCTGCAACAATATATTGATTATGGTGTATTTTTGTTTAAATTCATATATAGACTCTGGAGATATACCCATTGATGCAACAAATCCATCTAATAGAGTTCCACAACCTATCATCACACCAGGAAGTAGTAAGGGTTGCCAAATTCTTAAAAGCATAGTTTATGGTGGTTTGGCTGAATTATTAGCAAGCATCAGATTTACACTAATTTGATGTAACATTATATTGATTATGATGTATTTTTGTTGAAATTCATACACATGAGATATAGCCATTGATGTAACAAATCCATCTAATAGAGTTCCACAACCTATCATCACACTAAGAAGTTGTAAGTAAGCGTTGAGAAATTTTTAAAAGCATAGTTTATGGTGCTTTGGCTGAATCATTAGCATGCCTTATATTTACTCTGATTTGTTGCAACATTATATTGATTATGGTGTATTTTTGTTGAAATTCATACATAGATTCTGGAGATGTAGCCATTGATGTAACAAATCCATCTAATAGAGTTCCACAATCTATCATCACACCAAGAAGTAGTAAGGGTTACCAAATTCTTAAAAGCCTAGTCTATGGGGGTTTGGCTGAATTATTAGCAAGCATCATATTTACTCTAATTTGATGCAACATTATATTGATTATGGTGTATTTTTGTTGAAATTCATACACAGACTCTGGAGATGTAATTATTAATGTAACAAATCCATCTAATAGAGTTCCACAACCTATCATCACACCAAGAAGTAGTAAGTAAGCGTTGGGAAATTTTTAAAAGCGTAGTCTATGGTACTTTGGTTGAATCATTAGCATGCCTTTGATTTACTGTAATTTGTTGCAACATTACATTGATTATGGTGTATTTTGTTGAAATTCATACACAGACTCTGGAGATATAGCCATTGTTGCAACAGATCCATCTAATAAAGTTCCACAACCTATCATCACACCAGGAAGTAGTAAGTAATGGTTGGAAAATTCTTAAAAGCATAGTTTATGGTCTTTTGGCTTAATTATTAACAAGCCTCATATTTACTCTAAGTTCATGCAACATTATATTGATTATGGTGTACTTTGGTTGAAATTCAGACACAAACCCTAAAGAGACAATTGTTGTTGTAACAGATCCATCTAATACAGTTCCACTACCTACCATCACAGTAGGGAGTGGTAAGGGTCGAGAAATCCTTAAAAGCATAGTCTATGGTGGTTTGGGTCAATTGTTGGAAAGCGTCAGAGTTGTGATATCTGCAGCAACTACCGATGCTGCCATATGTATAAATTCAACTTTATTTTCTCCTACTTTTGCATTTTTTTTCTTTGGACTATAATATACACTACAAAAAAATCTCTATATGGTAACCAATTTTAATAATTAGTCACTATAGTAACCAATTTAGATATCAATTTATAAAACTAAAAATTAATGGTTATACTAAAATGATTAGTATTATAAATAAAAATTATAACTGGTTTTGTAAATTGGTTTCTAAAATTATACCAAAAACAAAGTTTTGGCTATCAAAGGAATTAGTTTCTAAATTGGTCTCTAACTAATTAATGACCAATTGAGAAACTAATTCCTTTGGTAAACAAAAACCTTAATAGCTAATTTTAAAGACTAATTTACAAATCAATTATATTTTTTATTCATAATAGTGACTATTTTAATAATTAATAACTTTTAACTTGATTTATAAATTGACCACTATAGTAACTAATTATTTTTTGTCATTAAGATTAGTATCTAAATTGATGATTATAGTAATTAATTATTTTTAGCACTAAAATTTGTTACCATAGTGATATAGGTTGCATCTCATGCATGCATTTTACTTGAAATTAATAATACTTTTTTCGTTGGAAAAAAATTATCTAATAAGTAATGTAAGTACTCAATATCAAACAAGTGTCATTTATGCATGAATTCAATTTAACAATCGCACTTTTTTTTTTATTGTGATCTATTCGTTATTTTAATGAAAAGGGTAATGTGGATGTTATTATGAATAACATAATAACAAATTTATCTGTACAACAAAAATGAAATAACTATTTTATACTTTAAAATTAGTTCATATTGAATCACCCAAGTATTCCTTATATATTTATCTATTATTTTACGAAAATAAATTAATAAATAATTTAATTTAAAATATTTTTTATTTATACATAAACTAATTTTAATATATGAAAAAAAGTTATGTTTTTTCTATTTTCTCTACCATGTTTAGTTTAAACATTCCTGAAATTATGTGATATCATTGATCAGAAGATGGGCTAGCAAATATATTGACTATAATTTTTTTACTCAAATTGTGTTTGCAGTGAGTATTGTTGTTCAAGGTGTCGGAATCCTGATTGGTAGAGTTGTAATGTTGATAATTAATGTAAGTTTTTGTTCACTGCATGATTGTTGTAATTCCTTAACTTATAATAACTCTAATCCTTGAATTTTAAATCTCAAAAACTTATTTTAATCTCTTAATTTTATTATTTATTAAATTTGTATTTTTTTTAATTTTGAGAGACTAACAAAATTTAAATTTTGGGAAACCAGAACTACAATTGTAGGTGAGATTTTTAATTATAACACAACTTGGTTGAAGGTTAACAATTTACGTAAATAATAGACTTAATAGTATTTTTGTTCTTTGTATTTATAGTAATAATTCAATGTGTTTTTTTCAATATTTTTTATTTAATATAGTTCTTATATTTTTTTTAAAAGGACTCAACATAATTGATTCCATTAAATCGCTGTCAACGTTGTTTCGAAGATGATGAGATAACATTTGTTAATCAATTATCTATTCTTTTATATGTGTATTGTCCAATTCTTCTTATAAAAGGAGAGAAATGACGTTATAACGTTAACGTTAATCTAACACATTGACTAAAAAATAATAAATTGAGAAAAAAATATATTGAAACATTAAGGATAAAAATTATTACTAAACCTAAATAAAATAATATTTTCTCTTCATGAAACTAAGTGTTCCTGTGCATGCATTCAGCTTAGGGATTTGAAAGCTTCAAAACCAAGAGAAGAAGAAAGTGAAAGAAGTGATGCAGAAGTTGACAAGTGTTAGTGCCCCCAATAGTGTATGGCTTCTCATTTATTTTATTTTCATTCTTTGCTTCCTGACGTGCAAGGGGTTTCACCGGGGAGATACAACACCAATGAGACCTGAGTCCAATCACATAAGGCATTGACACCACTCTCAACCCAAAACCTTAAGACAATGGGTTTATGAGTCTTTATTCTTATATAGTGCTCCACTTTCTCATTTTTAGTCAATGTGAAACTTAGAATCACACTTGGATTCCTAACAAATATGAACTATTGATTCCTTTAACTAAAAAAATCAGTGATATATTATTTAATGGTACACACTAAACCATGTCAGAAAATAGAGAGTAAAGAGGAAATGATGAAATAAAAAAATGGAATCAAAATATTATTTTCATAGTGTTGGACATTGAATACTGATGCTAGTCAAGTTTATAAATGGGTGTGTTAGCACTTTGTTAGACAACAACTCTATAATCTTGTGAACAAACTTTATTCACCTCTTGTGTTGTTGTTGTTGTTGTAGTTTATTCATACAATACATAATATATTTATAGACCCACATTTCCTTACCATTGTATTTCCAACGGCTATAAACGGCTATAAACGGCTAACTCATTAACTACCTAGACTCCAACGGCTAGTGCATTAACCACTCACAACGGCTAGTTTCTTACAACGGCTAATTACCCATAATGGTTAACACATTTAAGTTTATTAAAAACCCAACAAAACTCCCCCGTAAACTTAAATGCTTCTTTTATTCTCAATCTCTATTCCTTTATTCTTCATCACGGCTTCCAACGTGCAATAACTCTTCTCACATTGTGCTTGTCCCGTTCATGAATAGTTAAGTTTTTCGCTTTCTTCATGATTGACTTCCCTTCCACTTTATCTATGGTCGACTTGTACTTCGCTTTCCCTGTGGCTAACTTGTTATCTGCTCTCTCAGTTTTTGCATCCTTACTGGCAAATTTGTTCTTCTCTTTGACTGACTTGTTACTCATTGGGTTCTTTGTCTTTGTGGCCGATTTGTCGTTAACTGAGTTCTTATCAATAGGTTGACTTCCTTTTGAAAGGTTAGACCACACCCACGTATTGTTGTGCTCAATCTCCTCATCCATTTCAAGTCGCCACTTCTCATCTTGCACTCGAAGTGCAGCTCTCAGATCCTTCTCAACTTGTAAATGTTCTTGCAAACTTGAAACATCTTCTTCAAATTCCAAGTGCCGCTTTTGCAAAGCCTGTTTCCTTCTCTCTACGCTTTCTTGTAGAATTAAATTGTCTCTAACCTCCTTTTCAATACTCTGTTGCAAGTCTCCTTTTGCAATCTCTAACCTTTGGATTATAAGCTTTTCTTCTTCAAATTCTGAGATATTCAAGCTTTTCACATGTTCCACCGAGCTATTTGAGTAATCCACTTGCTCCACCAACTTATCCGAGCTATGTAGGCGTTCCACCAAGTTAATTGAGTTGACCTCATGCTCCACCATGTTGTCTGGGGTATCTACACGCTCCACCACCCTGTTCGGGCTATCTACATGTCTCACCAGCCTATGCAACCTACTCGGTTTTCTTGCTGACCTATCCACGCTACTCGACTGTCTTGTCGAGTTATCGACTATACTCAGCCTTCTTGTTGAATTCTCCATGCTACTCGGTCTTCTTGCCGAGTTCACCACTTGCTTATGCTCAGCTCCCGAGCTATGCGTCATCATCAACAATGTCGCTTCTTCTTCAACATCTTTTGTGAGGTTGATCGTATCTTCCTTTCTACTTTCAGATCTACAATCTTTGGCAAAATGTCCAGATTTACCACAATTGAAACACTTGCCTGAGTAACAGTCCTTTGCATAATGGCCATACTTGCCACACTTGGAGCACTCAACATTTGAGTTGCTTGATTGACCTCCTCTCCATGGACCTCGTCCTCTTCCGTGCCAATTTTGTTGACCGGATTGTTCTTTCTCTTCTTGTCCTCGGCTTCTACCACCAGGACCGCTTCTTATACCTCCTCGATACCGTCCTCTACCTTGAGTGTTCTGAGCTTTCTCATCTTTAATTGACATCTTTGTTTGGAGTAATTGATTAAGTGGCTCAACCTTCTTCTTCTTCTTCCGCTGCTCATGCGCCTTAAGGGACCCGGCAAGCTCTTCAACCGTGAGCATTGACAAGTCCTTGGACTCTTCAATCGCGCACACCACGTTCTCAAAGTCATCCGTTATAGACCTCAAGATCTTCTCCACAACTCGGCTAGCAGGCAACGTCTCTCCATTTCTACTAAGTTGATTCGCCACAGTTTCAACCTGAGTAATATACTCGGCTACTCCTTCTGTCTCTTTCATCTTCATGCTCTCCAATTCGCCTCTAAGTGTTTGAAGTCGCACCTGCTTCACTCGGTCATCTCCCTTATACGCCTTCTCCAATATGTCTCACGCTTCTTTTGAAGATTTAGCACTTGCAATCTTCTCAAAGCCAGACTCGTCCACAGCTTGGTACAGGATGTACAAAGCTGCCTTGTCCTTCACACGTGCGTCTTTCAACACTTTCAACTGGGCATTTGACCAACCTGTAGTGTTGGCTTCATAGTTGACAGCCTTTGTCAACTTGGGCAGGGAAATACTATTTGTAAGACTGGTCATCTCACTCTTTTTTTTCTCAAACACTTAGCTCTCTTTTTTCAAATACTCAAGCTCTCTAGCTCTCTCTTTTCCACTCAAACACTCAAGCTAACTGGCTCTTGATACCACTTTGTTAGCACTTTGTTAGACAACAACTCTATAATCTTGTGAACAAACTTTATTCACCTCTTGTGTTGTTGTTGTTGTTGTTGTTGTAGTTTATTCATACAATACATAATATATTTATAGACCCACATTTCCTTACCATTGTACTTCCAACGGCTATAAACGGCTATAAACGGCTAACTCATTAACTACCTAGACTCCAACGGCTAGTGCATTAACCACTCACAACGGCTAGTTTTTTACAACGGCTAATTACCCATAATGGTTAACACATTTAAGTTTATTAAAAACCCAACAGGGTGCTTGTTCTTCTAAGTATTTTCTAATATTTGGTTGTGTAATTTTGGTGGCAGTTTCAGCAGTTTAGCTATGAATTTTGAGCAAGTTTAGCTTATCAAGGAAAGAAAGAACAGAGCACAGAATTATCTAAGATGGTTCAATTAGATTGTTAATGAGGTATAATCTATGCCCGCACAAAAACTCACTATAAACTAGTTTCTCTTTTTAATAGGGTTACACTGAAAGCTCCATAAATAATAATTTAAATCCTTACTCTCTTTCACTCGATCAACCCTCACATTAAATAGAGTATGTTTTTATATAGCTAATTCCATTAATCACTCCAACAAATCCATAATGTCAAACACATGCTTTCCTATCTAATTTGAAACTGAACTATTAGACGTTAGTTATGATACACATGATGCACGATACATGTATATGTATAAAATACAAAGATAAATTTATTTTAAAAATAATATAATATGATGTGTCATATGTACATACTGAAAATGTATAAAAATTTTAAAAAATATGGTAAAATATATGATTGATATTGTGTAAATCCAAATTAAAATTAAATGTATTAAACGTTGTTAAAATGAAAAATTATCAAGTATTGTCATCATAAAAGTATTTTTCTTTTATAGTTTAAATACTTTAATAATAAATATGAGTAAAGTATTTAAAGTATCACATACAAATACATGTCGACCATTAGGAATTTTTTTTAATAGGGAATTAAAATGGTTTTCCTTGAAAATGAAAAATTCTTCCGTCCGGTTTTATAAATTTGCAAATTCTTCGTCAATTAGTTAATAGTAAAAAAATGAAATTGATTGATATTATAATAATACTGGATAGCATATATATTATTATAGGAGAAGTTGATCCTTGAAATGATAATTGATTACTTGAACATCGATTTTTAAATAGTATCAGTGGTGTGTTGGAGGATATTAAAAACATCAAACAAACAATTTTGCATGAAAGAGTTTGCAGAACCAACTAGTGGTAGATACAAACCATAATACGATCAGTAGAGTACAGACAATCTTAAACAAAGTTATTGTATATTCTCATTCACGACAACAACCATTTTAAGAAGTTACACACCGAATAAAAAGCAATCAATCAATTAATAAAGTCCTTAACACCTTCTCTTAGTATGATCCCCATCTGGGTTGTTGAATGCCAATCCCATGAATCTGCAAGGAAAAATCTGATGCTGAATCAAACCATCCAAGCTTTTGTATGAGTTCCTTCACAAGATCACCAGCTATGTAAGAAAGCAGTGAGGCCACAGCACCAGTGCTGACATAGTAAAGCACCGTTTTGAAGTATGTGAAGTAGGTGCTTGGTCTCTTGATGTATGCTTTGGCAATGGAAAGCAGAGTGATGCATAGTAGAGAAGCTGCAGCAACCGCAGCTAGTTTTAAATCCTTGTCACCACTCTCACCAAATGAAAACCCATACACCACTGGCGGCACCAATCCAAACACAAGGAATGATATCACTGCTATAAAAGCATGCACGATGAAATTCTCCTTCTCACCCAGTATCTCTACGTACCTATCCACTTGTTCAGATTTCAGTTCCTCCAGCTGAAATGTAAACAAGTTCAAGTTTCAAGTGCAAGTAATAACCAACATTAAGTGATCTATTCATCTATACATATATAAAGGGAAGCAATACATTTTTTCTTGGTTATTTTCAAACCTCATGAATTATTCCATGCATGATTTCAAGCTTTCAAAACGATGCAAGCCTATACATTATGATATATATAACTCAGTTAAGTTTTAAGTTATATAACTCACATTATGACCAAGTATGAAAAGTCCACCAATCAGATTAGCCATAGACAGAGCCACAATGTTCACTGCAAAATAATAATAAAACTGTCACTAATGTTGCAATATTAATTCCGGAAACTTACTCTTCTGTTATTTGAAGATCAACAAAAACACTTGTTTGAAGATGACCAATGTTGTTCATGATGCATAAACACTTGTTGACATCTTTATTTGTGAAAATTTATGAAACAGGTGTGATTTTTTAAATATTTAAGAACACTAAATATCAGTTTATACTAAAAAAAGAAAATATAACTCAATATAAACAAAATAGCACTGATCTTCAAGAATTATTTTAGAGAGAAATAAAAAAAAAAAGGATGAAACGAAAATAAAATGTCCTACATGTGGTAGCATCAGCACTAGCAGCAGATGTCACAACACTGAGACTTGTTAATGATTCAATCAAACCACCGTACACAACACTTTTAAGAATTTCCAATGTCTTCCTACTTTCTGCTACACTTGGTTCACTAGATGTAGTTTCAGCAGGAACAACTTCTGCAGCTGCAGAACAAATCAACATCATCATTTCATGGTAATATAAAGAAAACTTCTATGACCAATCTTTGAAACTAAGCACAATTATCATGAAAGTGAAGACTAAACTTACCAATTTTCTTGCAAAACTACAGTGAAATGAAAATAATTTACTCATACTTGGAGTTCTTACCTTTGTTATCTTCATCAACTTTAACCTCGATATGTTCTTGCTGTTTCTCTTTTGAAGGGTCAGTTTCAGGTTGCTCGGCTACAATGGCCTTAGGAGCATCACCAATAACTGGCCAATTACTCCAAAAATGCTTCTTCCTTGGTGCAGTTTCACGTTTACCTTGATCTTGAGGGGTTGCAGCTAACTGGCTTGATGAATCTTCTGGTTTCTTCTTGTTTTCAGGAATATTTCTTGAAATTCTTTCAAGTCCTAGAGAACAATTAAGGAATAATCTGTGACTGTTGGAAAATTTGTGATATATATGACAATACACACATTTTTCAACAAACTTTTTGTTATTATAGTTGACATTTATGAACACTCAATGCAATGGATCCCATCCATTTATAGGGTCTTGGTCTTACTCTATATTTGGTAAATCTTATATGAATTTTAAGTATCAGTAAAGTATTTTGGAAAAAACTAGTTACATATTAGTATCTTTTAGAAGAAGAAAATGTTCCTAAGGATTACCTGTGCTATTAATTTCATCTTCCCCTTCAGTGGTTTCATTTTGTGCTTCTAGCACAGGAGGGACCTCTTTGTCAGTGGTTTGCAAACTTTGTTTTCCTTTGTCATCATCTGCGCTTTTAATGTCTGGATTTGGGATACTTTTGGGTTCAGATTGAGTAACTTGTTTCTCAGATTCATCAACAGAATCTTTGGGAGAATTCATGTAGTCAACTTCACCTTGTTTCTTGGATTGATCAGGTTCTGTGGCCTCATATTGTGGTGCATCTTTCAATGTTGGTTTAGGGTCTATAGAGTGATCCATGAAACCAACCTCTCTGTCAGATTGATCAGATTCTGAAGTCTGGTGTGGTGGTGTTACACCTTTGAGCTTTTGGTTAGGACCTTCAGGGTAATCTATGTATTCATCCTCAACTTCAACTTGATTCTTTTGCTCTTTGAATTCACCATGTTTTGGAGTTAGTGGACCTTTCAACTTGTGCTTAGGACTTTTTGGTTGATCCATGTACCCAACCACATCTTCTAATTCATGATTTTTCTTCTTGGAATGATCAAATTCTGGAGTGTGGTGTCGTGGTTCACCTTTAAATTTTTGGTCAGGACCTTCAGGGCGATCCATGTGCTGTACATCATGTTCAAATTGATTCTTATGTTTCCTAGAGTGATCATGTTCTGGAGCCTCATGATGTGGTGCTCTTTTGATTTCTTGGTCAGGACCTTTAGGGTGATCCATGTACTTTTCATCATCTTCAAATTGATTCTTGTGTTTCCTAGATTGATCATGTTTTGGAGCCTCATGATGTGGTGCTCTTTTGATTTCTTGGTCAGGACCTTTATGGTGATCCATGCCACCAACTTTGTTACCTTCTGATTGATGCATTTGTTTCTCAGATTGATCAGGATTTGGAGCCTCATGCTGTGGTGCACCTTCAAATTTTTTGTCAGGGCCTTCAGGATTATCCATGTAATCAACCTTCAGCTTTAAATTTTGATTTTTTTTGTAAGAGCCTTTAGTGCATCAACTTCACCTAATAGAACATCACTTTATTATTGATATTGTTGGGTTAATTAAGGATTTGTATTGTTGTTAGATGAATCCATCACAATAAATTGATTTCATTTACAAAAGGGTACATAGTTTATCAGTCAAAATCAAACCTTGATGAGACATACAATGGTTTAGCTGCTATGAACAAAACTATTTTGTACAAGGAAATAATACTTCTGCAATGGCCACTGTTTGAATGTTCATGACAAACTCTGTTCATAGTTTGACATTGGAAATCATATCATTCAATCAGCATAGCTCAGTAGGTAAGTTGAATTTACATGAAGTTTTCTATATTCTTATCACCATAAGATGCTGATTTTCCAAAACAAAAATCCTTGTCATTATTTAATGTAAAAACTTTGATGGCATAAACACAAGAAAAAATGTTGTTAATGAAATAGACTCAGTACATTACCTAGATCATTTAATGCTGCAACTTTATCAGATACCAACCCCAGGAATAACCAACAACCTGTTCAAAGCAAAGAAGAATTCAGAATTCAGGTTATTTTCAATAGCATAGATCAACTAAGAACTCTGATAAGAGAATAAACTGACAAAAACAACTAGAGAAGTATCTGATGAACTGAGAGAACAGAATCAAGATCAGCATTATACAATTAGTCGCTTAGTTAGTTGGTTGCATGTGTTGGTAGTTCTGTTCCAACTAAGGGTCAACCGTTGAACTACAAACAAAAAGTAAAGAAACGGAGAGAGAAAGAGAAGTTTTGTGGATATTTTGTAGCGATAAAATTAGCAACTGATAATATTTCCTTGTCATTTTCTGTAGAACATTCTTTATGCATGCAGTCTTTTTTTTTGTTTCAGTTGTTTCTGGAAAGAAAAGGACATTGATATACTTAAAATAAGTACGAAACTATGTATAAGTGAGTATCCATGTTCTTGAAAACTTTTCAGGCACCTTAGTTTCTTGTGAGTGCCAGAAGGTATACAAATAAAAGACAGTAATTCTTTTTCCTCAAGAAAACAGGTAAAAAAATATGTGAAAAATTTATGTTGTTAAGAATCCAACTGTGAGTCTAAGTCCTATATTGGTTAGAAATAATAAAGTAGAGCAGTATATAAAGATAAAGACTCATAAATTTAGTGTCTTAAAATTTTGGATTGAAAGTGATGTCAATGTCTTATGTGGTTGAGTTTAGATCTGGTTGGTGTTTTTTTTAATGTTTTTTGAAAACATATTTCATGTGTTCCTAAAATCTTTTTTTTTTTTCTGAAACATATTTCACGTACAGATATTCTAAAAAACCATTTCGAAAGGCATTTTATAAGTTCTGGAAAACTTTTTTAAAAAATCTCATTCCAAGAAATTTATTCGGGAACACATTTCATACGTTTTGAAACTTTTGTTCTAAAAATTTTGTTTCCAAAATATTATTCTAGAAATTCTGAAAAACCTCTGAAATATGTAATCATAAGTCACTTTTCCTGAAGATAAGATGGTCATTTTAAAAGTTTGGGGTGTGCATAAAGAAATCTTGGGGATGTAGAAGTATAAGCCTCAAACTTAGTGGAGTATTTTTTGTGTAAGGATGTTGTTGGTGATGAGATAAATAAACTTAGTACATTGTACATTATGATAAAACTTCCGAAGAATTTTAGTAATTAATAATTATTAGTAACTATAAGACCATTTAAATACTAATTAATAAAATTAAAAATTATTAATTACTAAAATAATAATTATTATAAATAAAAAAATTTAATTAGTCACTAAATTGATTTTTAAAATTAGTTATCATGATTTTGGTTACTAAAGAAAATAGATCATTATTTACCTAAATGTTGACTACCAAAATAAATTAGTTTTTAAATTAGTCTCTTCTTAATTATTGACCAATTTAGTGACCAACTATAATTTTTGAAATGGTTAATGAAATCAATCAAATTGAAAATTAAGAGAAACTTTTCTGGATGAAAAAGAAAGAAAAAAAAAAGTTGAATGGGTAAAAAATTCAATACATTTTTTCAAAATTCAAATGAAGCGAGATAGCAAATAAGATAAAACTAATGATTAGAATAACCAATATATATACATTTAAAGTTGAAATATCTTTGCGATAAAATTTATCTCAAATTACATTATCTTTGTAAATTTACTTCCGATACTATAACTTTGACATAAATTTGTCCTTGTTAAAAAAAAGTGTTGAATTATGTATATTTAGCATAAATTTACATATGAATTTGCAGAATTTGATGTAATCTAACATAAATTCAAGAGTTAGAAAATATCTTCTCGATAAAATTTATCTCGAAATAAATATATATATATATATATATATATATATATATATATATATATCAAGGTTACTTAATATATTCTGAGTATTTTAAAAGTTTAAATGGGATGGAGATATGTTGGTGACAGGTTCGGAGACCGAGATGAGACGGATATGTACATTCTCATTTACAACCTTATTCTCATATCCAATTGAAAAGGTCAAAAATTCTCCATACCGATCAATGTGAGGATTTTTCTGTTAAAATGAAGACGGATTTAAACATTACTTATAAACCGAGTTTATTTGTTATCTCTAATTATACGTATTTATTTATTGCTAATAAAAGAAAGAATGTAATAATTTTAATTTCATGAGATACTTCAAGTATAATATATTTTAAAAATTTAAAATTTACAACACCACATAAGACTGCGGAACTATATTGATGACGTTTATTTTTTCTATTTAATATTATTTTGTATATGGATGGAGACAATCCAATTATATTTATTTAGGTTTAATTATTTAGATGGCATCAACTTTGGTGGGAGTGTGTCAATTTGGTACCCGCGGATAATAAAAGTGTCAATTACGTCCCTACTTTTAAAGAAGTGCCTCAATTAGGTCCTTTCAGAAAAAAATAATTAACGTCATTAATGGCACGTCACGTGTTACTCTCTAGTTTTTTTAATTTTTAAATTTTTTTTTGTTGGCAACGTCAAGTCCCTGTTGTGACACGTGACAATGACAGTGGCACGTGGTAGGAAAATGTCATGTGACAAATGTCATCTTAGTGACTTCAATTTAGTATTCATATATACATCATTGTTTCAATTTAGTCATCACTTTTGTGTGTTTGGTTCAATTTTTTCCATTTTTTTTAATAATTGAAGTATATTTTTTAATTCACTTTTTTATAAGATTAAAAGTAATTAAGTATAAATATGTTTACAAAATTAAGTATTGATATTTACATTAAAATTTAGTGGTAAAAAATGTTATACTAATAGAACAATATAGTCACTCACTTTTAAAAAAAAAATAGAGCAATATTCTCTCTCATTCAAGACCAAATCTATTATTTATATAGATATTATACTAATATTTTTTATTAAAAATAACTTTTTAGCATATTACATTCTTGTATATTGTTAACCCATATTTTGTCAATGTATTCTTTGACTACTAAATTTTAATATAAATATAACTACTTAATTTTGTAAAAATATATATACTTAATTAGTTTTAATCTTATAAAAAAGAATTAAAAAATAAACTTATTAAAAACAATTTGGATAAAATTGAATCAAAGACACAAAAGTGAGGACTAAATTGAAACAATGAGGTATATATGAGTACTAAATTGAAATTAGTACAATGATATTTGTCACACGTGACATTATCCTATCACGTTGTACTGACATTGCCACATGTCACAATAAGGACTTGACACATGGCAATAAAAAAAATTTGCAAAAAATAATTAAAAAATAATTAAAAAAACCAAAGAGTAACATGTGGCATGCCGTTAACGGTGTTAATTATTTTTTTTTTTCTGAAATAGACTTAATTGAGACATTATTTCAAAGGTGAGGACGCAATTGACATTTTTTTATCCGCAAATACCAAATTGACACACTTCTACCAAAATGGGTATCATCCGAGTAATTAAACCATTTATTTATTTATTGTTAATAAAAAAACATAATAATTTTAATCTTATAAGATACTTCAAGTGTAATATATTTTAAAAATTTAAAATTAAGACGTCTTCTGATTGTATAGATTATTTTGAAAAATATATTTTAATAAAGTGTTGCAAATTCTTCTTTAACATACTAAGCTTGTCAAATCACTTATCTATGGTTTATTTACAACCACGCCAAAGAAAAAGACATAAAAGAAAAACAAGTAATTATGTAATAACATATTTGTAATGAAAAAACAAGGAAGAAAATTGAAGAACTACATTTTCTTGGACGCACAATTACATCAGTGTTCTTGTTTTTGGTAGTAACTGTTCAACGAAACACGTTTATATTTTATTAAAAGAAGCAACACAAAGCCTGAGAAATTATAATATTACGGAAAAGAGTATTTTGACGCTCTTAAAAAAATTACTCTCACTCTAAAACTCACATTAATAATATAATAATATATGTTAAGAATTCAAATTAAAAACTAAAACTAAATACAATAAAATATTATTGTTTATTTGATAGGTTTCAACGTAATACCACCCTCGTATTATTCCAAAAAGCATACATCAGGGTTTTGTCGAGAAACATATGTAACAATAAGATTCTTCATTTGGTGTGCATATTTAAAAATACTAATTTTATTTTTTAAAATATAATTATTTATTAAATTTTTAAAATTTAATTGTTATTTTTATAAATTTTTTTATAAAATTATTTATTTCTACTATTCATTTTTTATTTATTAATAATTATTTTTTCATTTTTTTTTGATATATTTTACTTTATTATTAATAAATATAATTTTATTTTATATATTAACCTAATAACTTTACATTATCATTTACCTATTATATCATGTATATTTAAAAAATCATACACATGCACATAACATCTCTATGTTACGCTAATATTTATAATAGAAATATCATATACTAATATACAAATACAAATTTAGTCTTTGAAATCTTTTTATATGTTTCAATTTTAAAAAAAAACAAAACATATAAAAACGCGATCAAAATTTTATAATTTTTTCGTATTTATGAATTTTCCCTTCGACATCTGGTTATCGGTGAACAGCCACGATTGTATGGATTGGCAACAGGAGGTAGTTTTGAGTTTCCAGCATCAAGAAGTTTACGCACAGAACTTTCCCCGTTTGTTTCTGTGATTTTCATTTCATCTTCTGCTTTGACATGGCTGAAAGCAACCATGCTAAGAAGAAGAAAGCAAAAGAACCAAACCTTCATGCTCGAGGTTTTTTCTGCCATGTCAAATCTTGTGTTGGTTCTTTTAGACAATTACGGTGTATGTCTTTTCTGTAATCTCTGCAACATAATCATGTGTATTTATTTATATACACTTTCTACTCTAATCGTTACAAACAGATACACCAAATTAGGTTTAAATTTGTGATAGAAAAAATAGTTTATTTTTAGTTGTTTACTTTTAGAAATTAATTGCTTTTATGAGTTATTATTGATAAAGAAGTTGGATTTATTCATCTAAATTAATGTCTTTTAGTACCGTAAAATTAATTTGAAATTTTTTATTTTAAATATCTAATTCATGATATATTAAGTTTAGGCAAAAATCGAGAAAGTCAATTTGTTCCCTTAGTCAACCCTTCAAGTCACGGACAAGGAGGGCCAAATTTCCTATATTATATGATGACCAAATTATGGTTATGTGATAAGTGGATAGGATGGTTGGTCACTGGCAAGAGAATGAATGGATATGAGACCTAAATCGAAAAATATTAAGACTCGTCTGAGAGGTATCTATGGAGAAACAATTCATGTAGCTGATAAGTAATCAAAGATTTAGAAAGGGATATTCAGATACTTGGCTTTAGAAGGATGATGATGATGGTGTATTTTCTGTTAAGTCTGCCTATTATAAGCTATAAGGAAATTTTGTAGAGGGAGAGGATAAAGTATTTCATATGTTGTGGAACACAAAGGTAGCCCCGAAGGCACACTTTCTAGGATCGATGATATCCTTGGCTAAATTACCAACAACGGATAAATTAATTATGAGGGCGGTTCAACTACAATATAATCTTTGCAAGTTGTGCCTAGCAAGAGCAGAGAGTGTAGACCACCTTTTCCCTTCCTGTAGAGTAGCCCAGAAGGTGTGGAAACTTGTGTGATAAATGGCTAGGGTGAGCTTCGTGCACTATATTAAAGCTAAGGAGAAATTCAAACACTATTTTATTGTTAACCTTAAGGTATAATTACTGATTTGGTACCCAAACTTTTTGGTTAAGTTCAATTTGGTATCCATATTTTTGGTTTGTTCAATTTAGTACCCCAATTATCTAAAGAGATTCAATTTGGTCATCTCCGTTAAGTTGGAGTTAACACCGTGTCTGTACAGAACACATGTAACGCTATGAAATTTTTAATTTTTTTAAAAAAAATTATTTTTTTTCAAAAAATTTAAAAACTGTCATGTGTCAGTTTATCATTGTGCCACGTGGCAGCTTACAATCATGACACGTGGCAGTGATAATAGTTGATTTCAATTTAGTACCCCAATTTAAATTTTTGATTCAATTTAGTACCCCAATTTTTTAAAATGATCCAATTTCGTCCTTTTCAATTTGAGACCAAATTAGTAACTAAGTTTAATTATAACTTATATATACATGTTAAAATAATTGTTTTGAATTTATACATCAAATCACTACACCTAAATATTCAAATTATTTTATTTTTTACAAGTGTAAAAAATTTCATGTGTAAAAAATTACAAAGGTTAAAATGTAAAAAATAAAATAATTTTAGTATTTAGGTGAAATGATTTGATGTTTATATTAGAAAAAGTTATTGTAACATGTATATATAAGTTGTAATTAAGCTTATTTACTAATTTGGTCTCAAATTGGAGAGGATGAAATTTGATCATTTTAAAAAATATGGGTACTAAATTGAACCAAAAATTTAAATTGGGGTACTAAATTGAAAACAACTATTACTACTACCACGTGTCATGATTATAAGCTGCCATGTGGCACGATGATAAACTGACATGTGGCAGTTTTTAAATTTTTTGAAAAAAAATAATTTTAAAAAAAAATATATTGTTTTTAAAAAAAAATTTAAAAAAATTTTAAAAAAATTAAAATTCCATGGCTTGACACGTGTCCTGTACGGACACAGTGTTAACTCCAACTTAACGGATAAGACCAAATTGAATCTCTTTAGATAATTGGGGTACTAAATCGAACAAACCAAAAGTTTGGATACCAAACTGAACTTAACCAAAAAGTTTGGGTACCAAATCAGTAATTATACCTAACCTTAATAATAGGCAAAAGTATGTATGAAGAGGTATGTGATTAACAATAATGGAGGAAATCTGGAAACATAGGAACAAGGTAATTCTCAAACAACGGAAAGTTTATCCTGATGGAATATTTGGTCTAGCTCAAGTAATAGATTGAGTTTGGATGAAACACAAAAATCCTTCGGTAAAGTTTTCATATAGTGATTGGGTTCTTTCACCTTTCTCATGCTTAAAATCCTTGTGGTATGATAACTACCGTGTGCTCTTAGCTTGACAGATGATAAAGCTCCACGATCTTATTTAGAAGGGACGTATATATTTTTTTAGTGGAACCTGAACATACTTGGGATGAGCACAACCTTGCCTTTCTGTTGGGTATTGGGCTCCCTTCCTATGTGGAGAAAAGGCCCAAAATTTGAGAAGCCCATGTCTCACTTAACCTAGTGGAGAGGAGGCTATAAAATAAAGAGAGAGGCAGAACAATAGAGTCAAAACACACTGAAAGCCCTAACACATAGAGGGAGAGGTAGAGGGAAAATTCTGTTCACGTTTTTCACAGAGCTGTCATAGTAGAATCGGTGCTGCGGATTCGTTCACCGTTGGATCGGGCTGAATTTTTTACAGCAGGTTCGGAACTCATTGCTCTTCATTCTGACTGGTCCGATCTTTGATACGAGGTCTGAGTTGGGAGATATTAATTTCGCACTGCAGCAGTGATTTGTAGAGGTTTTTCTCTCTTGTTCTTCTCTATTTGAAAGCTTTGTTGCTTTGTTATTTGGTTGGGTGTTGGCACTAATTTGTGCTATTGATTGAGACTCTTTTGTACTCTTGTTGATCATAGTGAAGCTATTTCTTTGGTCTGGACGACTCGTGGTTTTTACCCTTGATTTAAGGGGTTTTCCACGTTAAAAATCTTGGTGCCTTTATTTGTGCTTTTGGTGATTTATTATTGCTGTTCTTTGATTATTGTTCCTCATAGATTCTTGCAAGTTAGGGGAAATTATATCCGCTGCATTCTCTGGTATATTGTTTGTTATTATTTTTCCCATCAGAGTGGTATTAGAGCTCTTGGTTGGGCTATATTTACTTGCTTGAATGATGGAGGCAAATGCAAAGATGGTTGCTTTGAATGGTACAAATTATCATTTGTGGAAGGGCAAGATGAAAGATTTATTATTTGTCAAGAAATTGCATCTTCCGGTCTTTACTACACAGAAGCCAGATTCTATGTCTGAAGAAGAATGGGACTTTGAGCACCAACAGGTATATGGTTTTATTCGGCAATATGTTGAAGATAATGTTTATAATCATATTGCTAATGAGACACATGCCAGAGCTTTGTGGGAGAAGATTGAGTCTTTGTATGCTTCTAAGTCGGGCAATAATAAATTGTATTTGTTAAATTGCTTGATGAATTTGAGGTACAGGGAGAATTCTTCTATTTCTGATCACTTAAATGAGTTTCAAGGGCTCCTAGATCAATTGTCAGGAATGGACATAAAGTTTGATGACGAAGTTATGGGATTATTGTTGCTTAATACTCTACCAGAGTCTTGGGAGGTATTTCGGGTTTCAATTACGAACTCTGCCTCGAATGGTGTTGTTTCTTTTCAGATGGCAAAAAGCGGTGCTCTTAATGAAGAGATGAGAAGGAAGGCACATGGTTCTTCATCTCAGTCTGAGATACTTGTTACAGAAGCTAGGGGGAGAAGTCAGAAAAAGGAACATAAAGGTGGTAGAGAGAAGAGTAGGAGCAAGTCCAAGTCAAGATACAAGAATTTAGAGTGCCATTTTTGTCATAAAACTGGGCACATTCAGAAATATTGTTTTAAGTGGAAAAAGGAGAACAAAGACAAGAAGGGCAAACAGAGAGAGAATGACCATGATGATGATGATCGTGTCACTACTGCTACAGATGGTGATCTTGTTCTTCTTCGTGACTTTGAGTCCGTTAACCTTGTATCTGATGAGAGCATGTGGATTATTGATAGTGGTGCTACACTGCATGTTACACCTAGGAAGAAGTTCTTCACATCTTACACTTCTGGTGATTTTGGAGTGTTGAAGATGGGTAATGATGGTGAGTCTAAAGTGATTTGTGTTGGTGATGTTTGCCTGCAAACCAACATGGGAGTGCAGTTGTTGCTTAAAGGAGTCAAACATGCTCCGGATGTCCGTTTTAATTTAATCTCTGTGCAGTTGCTTGATGATTGTGGTTATGACAATCACTTTGGTTCTAGTAAATGGAAGCTCACTAAAGGTAACTTGGTTATGGCCAGAGGGGAGAAACAATCTAAATTGTACTGGACTAAAGCTTTGGTTGCTAAAGACAGTGTGAATGCTATGTATATGGAGGCATCTTTGTGGCACCGGAGGCTTGGTCATATAAGTGAGAAAGGGCTTAACTGCTTAGCTAAAAAGGATGTGCTTATGGGAATGAGAAATGCAGAATTGGAGAAATGTTCTCATTGCATGGCTGGTAAACAAACCAGAGTATCTTTTAAGAAGCATCCTCCCTCAAGAAAGTCAGAATTGCTTGAATTGGTGCATTCTGATGTTTGCAGCCCATTAAAGGTAAAGTCATTTAGTGGTGCACTTTACTTTGTTACTTTTATTGATGATTGTTCCAGGAAGCTATGGGTCTATGCTCTTCAGCGGAAAGGTCAAGTACTTGAAAAGTTCAAGGAATTTCATGCTATGGTTGAGAGGCAATCAGGCAAGAAGCTGAAATGCATCCGTAGTGATAATGGTGGTGAGTACCGTGGACCTTTTGATGTTTATTGCAGGCAGCATGGTATTAGACACGAGAAGACTCCTCCTAAAACTCCTCAGTTGAATGGTCTAGCGGAGAGGATGAACAGGACCTTGGTTGAAAGGGTTACATGTATGCTTTCAGAAGCAAAGTTGCCTAAGCACTTTTGGGGAGAGGCATTGCTTGCAGTTGTGCATGTTATTAATCTCAGTCCCGCAGTTACTTTGAATGCTGAGGTGCCAGACAAAATTTGGTTTGGTAAGAATGTTAGCTATGATCATTTGCGTGTCTTTGGTTGCAGGGCATTTGTTCATGTTCCTAAGGATGAAAGATCCAAGTTAGATAAAAAGACAAGGCAATGTATCTTTATTGGCTATGGTGAGGATGAATTTGGCTACAAGTTTTATGATCCTGTTGAGAAAAAGCTTGTTAGAAGTCATGATGTACAATTCATGGAAGACCAGACCATTGAAGACATTGATAAGGTGGAGAAGACCACACCCGAGAAAGATAGTAATCTCACTGATGGTAATCCGATGAGGTTGCCCGCTCACAATTTGGAGAATGTTGAAACGGAAGCTCAAGACAATGAGCAACATGGTGATGTTGATGATCAATAGGTTGGAAGTGGAGTAGAGTTTCCAATTGATGATGCTCAAGAGGAACATGATGATGATGATGATCTTGGTGATATATCTGAATCACCTCAAGTCCAACTCAGGAGGTCTAATAGACAGAAACAACCTTCTACAAGGTATTCTTGTGATGAGTACATAACCTTGACTGACGGTGGAGAACCTGAGTGTTTTGAAGAGGCAAAGTTCATTGCTATTACTGAAGCATGCAAGGAGTTATTATGGTTGAAGAAATTCTTGCAGGAGCTTGGTTTTAGGCAAGATAACTATTCATTGTTCGTTGATAGCCAAAGTGTTATCCATCTTGGTAAGAATCCAACTTTTCATTCTAGATCCAAACATATTGATGTGAGGTATCATTGGATACGTGATGCTTTAGATGCTAAGTTGTTGGAGTTGGAAAAGGTTCATACAGATGATAATGGTGCTGATATGATGACTAAAGCATTGCCAAGAGGAAAGTTTGAAGTTTGTTGTGAGATCGCCGGTTTGGCAGTTATCTCCACATAGTTGTGAGGGGGAGATTTATTGGGTATTGGGCTCCCTTCCTATGTGGACAAAAGGCCCAAAATTTGAGAAGCCCATGTCTCACTTAACCTAGTGGAGAGGAGGCTATAAAATAAAGAGAGAGGCAGAACAATAGAGTCAGAACACACTGAAAGCCCTAACACATAGAGGGAGAGGTAGAGGGAAAATTCTGTTCACGTTTTTCATAGAGCTGTCATAGTAGAATCGGCGCTGCGGATTCGTTCACCGTTGGATCGGGCTGAAATTTTTACAGCAGGTTCGGAACTCATTGCTCTTCATTCTGACCGGTTGGATCTTTGATACGAGGTCTGAGTTGGGAGATTTTAATTTCGCACTGCAGCAGTGATTTGTAGAGGTTTTTCTCTCTTGTTCTTCTCTATTTGAAAGCTTTGTTGCTTTGTTATTTGGTTGGGTGTTGGCACTAATTTGTGCTATTGATTGAGACTCTTTTGTACTCTTGTTGATCATAGTGAAGCTATTTCTTTGGTCTGGACGACTCGTGGTTTTTACCCTTGATTTAAGGGGTTTTCCACGTTAAAAATCTTGGTGCCTTTATTTGTGCTTTTGGTGATTTATTATTGCTGCTCTTTGATTATTGCTCCTCATAGATTCTTGCAAGTTAGGGAAAATTATATCCGCTGCATTCTCTGGTATATTGTTTGTTATTGTTTTCCCCATCACTTTCTCTCATGATTGTGTTCCTCAACTTTTCTCCCTTTTAGACGAGGACTTTGAGTTATTCAATCCGGTGTGGAAATCTGTCTAGACTATGTGGATTATGTCTTGTTGTTTCAGGTTATGTTTGGTTCCTGGTTGGGTTCCATGGTATTGGTGACCTTTGAATGCATAATTCTATATGCTTTGCCTACACCTATTCATGTGTAGGGTCTTTTTGTCTCTATTTTTGGTTGTGTATTTTGGAATAGCAGAACAGGGTTATGGCTAGTGCTTTAGTTCATGTGTATCTTCTTTAGAGTCTTTTTAATCTTTGATGGATATCTAGTTATTGGATATCATGTTTTGTATGGCTTCAATGACAAGCTTTTGTATCCTTTTGTATAGGTAATAAATCTTTTTGTAAAAGGGTTAGAGCACCCATAAGTATTCTTCTTTAATTTATTCATTTTTTGTTAATAAAAAATTAAATTTTAATATATTTATTTTATAATATATTAAAAAACTTTATTATAAATATTTAAAATTAATGTATACTATTAATTAGCAGACAATGTTCAACTTAATATTCTATATAATGATATAAAATATATACTCTTAATGATATAATAATGTATACTCGTAATCATGATATAAAAATAATAATTTGAGATATTATTTAACAAGAATTCTAAAAAGATTCAACGATTTATAAGATCACTCAAATTGAAAATTAGGAGAAACTTTTTAGAATGAAAAAGAAAGAAAAAAAAAAGTTGAATGGATAAATATTTCAATACATTGTTTCAAAATTGATAGGAAAGAAGATAAAACTAGTGATTAGCAAAACCAATATATATAATTTTAAGTTGAAATATCTTCAAGATAAAATTTATGTTAAATTACATTATCTTTGTAAATTTATTTCCAATATTACAACTGTCCTTGTTAACAAAAAAAATTGTTTAATTATGTATATTTAGCATAAATTTACATATAACTTTGCTAAATTTGATGTAATTTAACATGAATTTAAGTTAAAATATCTTCGCAATAAAATTTATTTCGAATTATATTATCTTTGTAAATTTAACATAAATTTGTCCTTGTTAGGAAACAAATTGTCGAATTGTGTATATTTAATATAATTTACATATAACTTTGAAGAATTTGATGTAGTCTAACATAAATTTATGTGTAGTCTAACATAAATTCATATAGTACTATGCACAATTCTATGTAAATTTATGTTAAATTATTCACAATTTGGCATAAATTTAAGTTAAATTATACATAGTTCAACGTAAATTTTTATGGCTTTTTATATTAAATTGGTTTTGACTTGTAACTATAACTTGTAAAGCAGAAAATTCTCAAAACAAAATATACATTTCATCTACACTTTCAAATAAATTGTGTAGTATAACCTAAAAACTATTTAACATCAAAATAAATCATAAGCTCTACTTTTTAACCTAAGCAACGAGTAGCCTATGCTACACTATACGTGCTAAAGGAGAAAGTTTGTCCAATATTGTCTTATTTGAATCATGTCCTCCTACGTTATAGGTGATCAATCATTGAAAACCTAAAACATTGATACAACCATTGTGTTAAAAGTATGATATAATTGATAGCATGATAGAATATCTTTGTCTAATTGTTAGTAATTCTAGCCCAATTATATTATTCTGAAATATAATTGAATATTGATTTTATCAAATTATGACCAAGTTTAGCTTGAATGTTTGTTGCAAACTCCCAATGACTTCCTTGACAGGTTGTGGCTTCCTAAGGATGAGCCATTCTGTGAAAGGGGTCTAGTCTTTGCATCTTCACACAACAAACAATGCCTCTAGAGCTAGAAGGTTTTCCATCGGTCACCATTTTGATGGAGTTCTCACCTTTAGTCTGACCTCTCTCATTTGTAGCTGACAATACCCTCGCAGATGCATGCTCCCCCAATTTGGAAAAGAGAAAGCCTAGGCCAACCAAACAATATAATAAACAATCGTGTAAATCACAAGAAACAAAAACCCAACAAAGAAGGGGAGAATAAACTTGTTGAACAAGAAGAATTAACAAAAAACCACGAGGCATATTCTTTGTGTTTGGAGTGCCCTTGTTATGTACAACCTCACTTGGTTCCTCAAGGATAGTAGAAAAAATCTGTTTTCAAAGAAATTATCAAGGATTTAGTTCATTCAAAAAGTCAAAATTTGCTGCACTGACAGCCTGAGACAATATAACAATAGAAAACCCGCTAAGTTAGAGATATCATTATGCTTAAATAAAATTCAAATTATCAGGTACATTACTCACAAAAGCAATTATAGTTTCAATAAACTCCTACTTAGTTGCAAAACGCATACAAAAGACAATCCAAAGGTAACCTAGAGGAGCAGAACCTACATATACAAACTCAGATCGAATTTCTCATAGGTATTTCTACTAAGATCGGAAAGGTAGAGGATTCAATAAAACTAACACTACTAAAAAAACTCATATTTCCTGCCAATTTTGTTTTGAAATTTTTTTGTAGGAAATACTTATAAATTTTGTTATGAAAAACAATTTGCAGGAAATTGCTACCAATTTTTTTGCAAAATATTTTGTATAACACTTTTCGCAACAAATTTTGTAGGAAATATTTGTGAATTTTATAATTTTGTAGGAAATAATTACCTACGAAGGAATTATCTACCAATTAAAATTCTTAGAAAAAATAGTAGGAAAGAGTCTTTTCTTGCAAATTTTTTTAACAAATTTGCAAGAAAATTCCTATGTAATATAAGAATTTTTAGTAGTGTAACAAAAAACTCAAAAATGTAAAACCCTAAACCCATTACTTACTTGACCAAAAAAGTCAATTCGCGAAGGATTTATGCTTCCTTCCCCATATTAGGGATTGCGTGCATTTCTTTTTGGTTTGTGAAGTGTACTGGTTCTATTTCGTGAACCTTGTTCGTCGCCAGAGCACAATCACAAAGTGGGATGCAGCATGAAACACCTCTTTTATTGCGTGAGTGACGAGGTTGAGATAGAACGTGTTGGGACGCTTTGTTGCCGATGAAGCTCTTGACCTCAATTGTGTTGCTGTCGACAGAGCATCAGCGTTGCAACATGTGACCTCAAAGAGGGGTCAATGAGATGCACGGGGAGGTTAGGAGGGATTGATGAGGACACACAAACAGGTTGGGATTCGAAATGTAGCCAAAGTGTTATGGTATAGAGAGGTAAACTCTAACTTAAAAATAAATTACACTTTTATTAATGATATTATTTTTAATAAAAAAATTATATAACTTTTACATACAAAGTTTTTTTCGTAGGTAATTATTTTTAAAATAATTTTTATATATTTTTTATAATATTTATTTCTACACTCAACTTCATAATTAATATTTCGTATAAAAAATTTTCATTAAAACATTGTAGGTTTTTCTACGAAATTTTTTGTATGTAATTTATCTTTTCGTTACCCATGAACATTAATGTTATCTACGCAAAAGATTTCGTAGATAATTTTTCATAAACTATGGACAATTTTTATGTAGTGTCACAATATGTTTGCATTTTATCTTAACTTGATTTTCCATGTCTCCATGTTACTTTTTGTTTAGGATATTTTATGTTTAACTTTCTTTTTCTCTAATTCCATATTTTATAAATTTTACCTTAGAGTATTTATCTTTCTTTTAAGGTGTCTATCTATATCGACATGTGTATCTGATTGAAAATTTTAACATTAATGTCATGTTTTATTTATTTTATATAGAATCACATAACAAAATATGCATACATTTTAACTATCCCTATATAAACATTTCATTTTAATATAATATATAACTCAAAATTTTAATTGTAAATTTTAATCACATTATAATATTATTTTACTACACATCACTAATTAATTAGTATCAAATTTATAATTTAAAACAAAAAAAAAATTGATATCGAAATATTATTCTTTTTTGTTATTATTATTATTATTATTATTATTATTATTATTATTATTTTATTATTATTAGTATAATACATTATTATTAGTAGTAGTATTGATTTTATTATCTATATTTCTATAATCCATTACTTTAATATAAAAAAATAATATTAAAATAATTATATTTACTTTTAATTAATTTGTTATAAAAAAAATAATAATTAATTAATTATTTTTTGTTTATTATAAATTCATTATTTAAATATTATACATACATATATAATTATACATCATTATAATCCATAAATATAATTTTATAAAATAAATCATTTATTCAAACATAATAATTAGTACATTAGTTTTCTTAATCTAAATTTAAAGAAAAAAAAAACGATCCGTGGCAGCAGGTCAAAAGACGTAGTTATAATGTAAAATTTAGTTTTGAATCGATATGATATTTAATGTTATAATAACATATTTACAACACCATATAAGAGAGGAACTGTTTTTTGCCACTTTTATTTGTTTTATTTTCATATTATTTTGTATATGGATTGAGTTAATCCAGTTATATTTATTTATTTATTGTTTTATCGAAAATGAAAAAAAAATCATAATAATTTTAATTTTTCAAAATACTTCCAGAATAATATATTTTAAAATTTATGTCTTCTGATTTTATATATGTATATATATATTGATTATTAAATATGATTTTAGAAAATGTATTTTAATAATATATAATAAAAATACCTTTAAATACCCATTTTGAATGAAAAAATAAATAAAGTGTTGCAAATTCTTCTTTCACATGTTACAGTGTATTGTTAAATCACTTGTACCTATAGTCCATTTACAATCACCAAACAAAAATACATAAAAAGAAAAAACAAATAATTATGAATCTAGAGTCACATACAAACACCAGGTATTTCTTCGACACACAAGTAGTAACTGTTAAACGAAACACGCTGCATTATATTAAAAATGGTTAAATAAATTATTATCTTCTAACTTTCATTTAGAATTAAAATTAGTGACTTTTTAAAATTTTAGTGCAATTTAATTCTCTAATAGTAAATTTAATTTTGTTAACTAAAATTTGGTAATTATAACTATAATATATAACATAATAGTAATTTTATTATCATAAAAAAATTGTAAACAGCGTAACACATGTCTTATAGAAGACATTTTTAATTAGGGATTAGGTCCACCACCTCGACATCTAGTTATCGGTGAGCAGCCACGATGGTATGGATTGGAAGGAGGAGGTAGTTCTGAGTTTTTACGATCGGAAAGTTTACGCACACAACTTTCCTCTTTTGTTTCTGTCATTTTCATTTCATCTTCTTCTGTTTTGCCATGGCTGAAAGCAACCATGCTAAGAAGAAGAAACCAAAAGAACCAAACCTTCATGCTCCACTTTTTCTCTGCCATGTCAAATCCTCTGTTGCTTCTTTAAAGACAAAGTACGGTATATGTATTTATACACCATCGTTACAAACAGATACACCAAATTAGGTTTAAATCTTTTATGGAGAAAATAGTTTCACTTAAGTTGTTTACTTTTAGAAATTAATTGATTTTATGGGTTCTTTTTTATAAGAATTGAATTTATTATTCATCTAAACTAATGTCTTTCAGTATTCTAAAATTAATTTGAAATTTGTTATTTTAATTTTTAACTACTGAACGTTTTCCTCTTAATTTGACTGTATTTTAAATATCTAATTCGTGATATATATAGTTAAGGCAGAAATCGAGAAAGTCAATTGATTCTCCCGGTCAACCCTTAAAGGTGTTATTGTATTTCTAAATTATTGTTTAACGTAAAAGAATTATTACAATATTCTTCTATAAATAATATCCAGGATGAGTTTACAAATTTATATGTTATAACTTTTAATATATTTAATTTATAAAATATTAGTGAACTTTATTTATTATAAATATTTAAAATTAATGTGTATTCTTAATTAACGGACAATGTTCAACTTAAGACTGATATAAAATATAATATATATTTATTGTATAATAATGATTTGAGATATTATTTAACAAGAATTCTAAAAAATTCGATGATTGAGATAAGTCAAATTGAAAATTAGAAAAAAAAATTTATAAAGAAAAAGAAAAGAAACAAAAAATTGAATGAATAATAATTCAATACATTGTTTCAAAATTTAAATGAAGGGTTTAATTAGTCGGATGGTATCCACATTTGTTCATTTTGTTCGGATATGTCAGTTTGGTACCCACTTCTATAAAAAGGTTAATTGAGTCTCAACGTGTGAAAATATGTCTCAATTAGGTCTCTTTCAGACCAAAATTAATAACGCTGTTAACTTGATTCATAACTTTTATCACTAAATTTAATATAGATAGCAACAGCATCTAAACAAAACATGGATACTATCTAATCAATTAAACCTAAATGAAGTGACAGGAAATAAGATATAATGATTAGCAATAAATGTCACCATTAGGTAGCAATAAACATCACCACTAATTAGCAATAAATACATTTTAATCAATAGTACAACGAATTAAATGTTGGTTAATGTAAATTTAAGCTATGACTTCATGCAACACGTAAATTTGTAGAATTTTTTTATGGATAACTTAACATAGATTTACATCGAATTGTGTCTAATTTAGACTATGCACAATTAGGGGTAATTTATAGTATAATTTAAACTTTACTTATTATATTTTATTTTTTGGTTAATTTATGAAAAAGGGTTAATTTTTTTTTTATATTATCGATATGAGTCTGTTTTTAAGAAAAGTACGTATAGGATTAAGTTGTACTTTGTGTACAGGACTTCGTTATATTGAAGTCGCCAATCGTAAGACTCAAAAAAAATAAATAAATAAATAAATATTTATTTAATAAATGTGAGGGTGAGAATATCTAAGTTAATTAATGTGGAGAAAGAAGATTTGATTGAGAGTATTTGATTATATTAAAGGACTTGGGTCCAAGTTTGGTGTATGACATTGTGGTGTTAATTAATTATTTAATTTGTATTGCGTGGGGATAATATCTCGTAACGAGAGTGCTGCCATTTTCTGTTTTAATGATATTATCTTTTATACTCTATGTGACTCCATCACTACTATGATTATTCTTATTCTTTTTTTTTTATTTGTCGAGATTTAGAGTTTTTCTCCTAAATGCGGTACAATTATTATTATTATTATCTTATTATTATTATTTTTATTATTATTACTATTATTATTAATTTTATTATTATTATTACTATTATTATAATTATTTTTTATTATTATTATTTATATATTATTATTACTAGTTATTATTATTATAATTTTTATTATTATTACTATTATTATTATTTTATTTACTATTATTATTAATATTTTATTTTGTTATTATTATTATTATTATTATTTACTATTATTATTATAATATTATTATTAATATTTTATTAATATTTTTTTATTGTTATTATTCCTATTACTTTTATTTTTATTTTATTTTATTTTACTATTATTTTATTATTATTGTTGTTATTATATTTTTTGATTTTATTTATGATTTTATTATCATTATTATTGTTTTATTATTATTTTTATTATTTTTATTATTAGTTATTGTTATTACTTTTATTATTTTTATTTTTATTATTACTACTACTATTATTATTATTCTCATTATTTTATTTTACAATTATTAATAATATTTTATTATTATTATTATTCCTATTATTATTATTATTATGTTACCATTATTTTAATATTATTGTTATTATTATTGTACTGGACCTGGTCAACTTAACCATATAAATGATAATCCTTACGTGTATGCCGGATACAACCCAAGTGCACGACTTGAGCCGGTATAGACCTAAACTCGTAACTGAACGAAGTCTAAACTGATAACAAAATGGCCAACCTAGGACAGCGCACGGGCAAGGACGACATCCGTCAAGTTGAGAAGTAACCGGATCAGAGCGCTTCTAAAGACTTAGTAAAATGAAACCCCTCCTGCCACCCAATGAGCCCACGATAGTCGAACTAAGGGCCTGGGCTAAGACCCAGGCCCACTTACAGCCCAAACTAAGGCCCAAACCAGGGTACGACCCATGCCATAGCCAGACATAATTAGTACTCTATAAATACACGTGGACCCCATTAATTAAAGGTACCCATTCATTACTCCATTAATCACTGATTTGACCTTCTGAGAGCTTTGACTTACTTGAGCTTCGGAGTCCCTTCTGCAGGTAGTCCCTTCTGTAGGTAACCCCTCCTGGGTCCAAGCCGACATGTACCAACTGGGAAGAGGCCAACTGAGGAGATAGCGGACTACATTGGTGAGGTGACGCTTGTGCCTAACTTACCTTGTTTGTTCTCTGCAGGAACAATTATCATTTTTTTATTTTATTTATGATTTTATTATCATTATTATTGTTTTATTATTATTGCTTTATTTTGTTATTATTATAAGGGTTAAATATGTTTTTGGTCCCTTAACTTTCAATGAATTTTGGAATTAGTCCATTTTGAAACTTTGGACCAATTTAGTCCTTCATCTTTCGGAATATGTGGATTTAGTCCTTTTAATCAAATTTTGTTAGGTTTATTTGATGTTTCGTACGCATCTTAGGATTGTATTTGAGTTGTTTATACTGTTTGACACATCTTTGCTTTAATGTTAAGTCAAATACAATTGTGAAACGCGCTTGAAATGTCAAATAAACTTAACAAAATTTGATTAAAAGGACTAAATCCACATATTTCAAAAGATGAAGGACTAAATTGGTTCAAAGTTTCAAAATGGACTAATTCCAAAATTCACTGAAAATTAAGGGACTAAAAACATATTTAACCCTTATTATAATTAGTTTGCTATTATTGTTTTAACTTGTTAGTATTATTGTTTTCATTATTATTATTTTTATTTTTATTGTTTTGTTTTATTATTATTATTATTATTATTATTATTGTTGTTGTTGTTGTTGTTGTTGTTGTTGTTGTTGTTAGTTTTATTATTATCATTATTATTGTTTTGTTGCCCGTGCGATATTTGGGGTAATGGTTAACCCAAGTCCTCTCAAATAATTAATATATAGGACTTGAGCTAATACTTTTCCACATCATACAAATTAGAATTTAATGTCATAAAGGCTCCCACTACCCGCATTTATTAATTAATTAATTATTTAATTAATTAAATTTCATTGGTCTTACAACACCCCAAGTCGCTAGGCGCCACACTAGTAGCGTCACTGCTACTGGTTTTTGGCACTTTGAAGTAAGTTCCAAAGAACCTCAAACACTATACATACAATCTGTGACGCCCTGACTATTATACTAAATAATTATTATTTGATAAAAAGATATGGAATCAATTTTTTTTTTTTCATAAGATTATCCTTGAGAGAACATTAATAATAACATAACTTCATATTCATATATATAGTATACATCTCTATAATTGTTCATAAAATATTACAAAAATATATATTTGTGAAATATTAAGAGTCCTACATCAGAATAGAAGATTTTCTATATTTTTAACATCTCCTAAAGATATTAATAGAAATTATCCATGAGTCAATCTTCAGAAGATCCACCAATAATATCCTGAACAACTCTCACTGAGCAGGTTCCTCTTCTGCTCATGCAACAGGTACATATGAAAGAAAAATATGAAAGGAGTGAGGTCTTTATAAGCCTTAAATATCAATCTTAATAAACTCAACAAACAATGCAGACACCGGGGGCCTAGATTTGGACCTACAACCACAAAACTTGATCTTGTTTTACCAGACATATGGATCCATATTTCACTTCTGATGATCCAATCTGAACATCAAAAGTTACTTTGGGAAGTGATTAGGTAGTTGAGTATTTCTCATAAAACATTGGTACAATCATAATTATTTCTTTCTCGAGAATATTAGCCATTCATCGGCTCACAAAAGAGATATATACTCACTACCTAACCTTGGCGATGCCGAGCAGGTATCGGATAGTTCCAAGTTTGGCCTATGAATATCCTAGTCCAGGGCGCTATTCTGAACTATCCAGATATTCACCTACTTGGTAAAACTTCCTTAGACCCCACCATGGTCCCTGCCTTTCATCCCGCAGTGTACCAAACTGTGACTTCCCAAATACAAACACTTTGACACTGGTTTAATCTCAACTTATTGAAACCAGACTTAACTCTTACTTAATCGACATACTCTTGGATATTTTCAAAGGTCATTAAATGTGATGACTATCAATTCATGTCATCGTATAAACTATACAAAGAATATAAAACAACGATAAAATGTACATACAATTTTCTTATATCCAAGCTCACTAAATAAAATAATATATACTTTCACTTCACATTTATTTATTTTTAATTGTAAAAATAATGATAAAATAAGAATCAAAGCAAGAACTTTAAATAAATAATTAGATAAGGGTAAGAACATTATAAATAAACAAAAATATAAATTAAACAGGAGCAGTACGTAATTGAAGATTAAATAAAATAAATAAATAGGACCAGTGCATAACTGGAGATAAATTAAATAAAATAAAATAAATAAATAGGACCAGTGCGTAACTGGAGATAAATAAAATAAAATAAATAAACAGGACCAGTGCGTAACTGGAGATAAATAAAATAAAATAAATAAATAGGACCAGTGCGTAACTGGAGATAAATAAAATAAAATAAATAAATAGGACCAGTGCGTAACTGGAGATAAATAAAATAAAATAAATAAATAGGACCAGTGCGTAACTGGAGATAAATAAAATAAAATAAATAAATAGGACCAGTGCGTAACTGGAGATAAATAAAAAATAAAATAAATAAATAGGACCAGTGCGTAACTGGAGATAAAAATAAAATAAAATAAATAAATAGGATCAGTGCGTAACTAAAGATTAAATAAAATAAATAAACAGGATCAATACATATTTAGAGATTAAATAAAATAAATAAATAAACAGGATCAGTATATAATTAGAGATTAAATAAAATAAATATAAGAGGATAATAAATGAAAATAAGTTAAATGAAAGTAAAAAGAATAATATATGAGTCAAAATAAATAAAAAAATTAATATAAAACCCATGAGCTTATCAAGATTAATATATAAAAGCTTAACCTCACTCCCCCTTACCTTGTTGATTGAAGAGCACACTAATAATATTTGTAGAGGACTAGGATCCCTTTGAATCTTTGCTCTAAACTTTCTTTTCCTATTTTCTTTTTCTTTCTCCTTTCTTTCTTCTCTATTTCTCTCTCTTCTTTCTTTCTCTTTCTCTTTTTCTTTCTCCTTTCTTTCTCTCTCTCCCTCCTTTCTTTCTTTCTTTCTTTCTTTCTTTCTCACTTTCTCACCTCACCGTAACTTCTCTCATTCCATATATATATATATAAAGCAAAGCATGTGCATGTTTATCCAAATCATCATTATCCTCCTTTTTTTTTTCTTCTTATCTTTTCTTCTTATCTTTTCTTCTTATCTTCTTATCCTTTCTTATTCTTTTCTTTTTTTTTTCTTTTCTATATTTTTTTTTTAAAAATTCTTCATATATTTTTTTTTTTACACATACCTATTTAATAATATTTTTAATGCTTAAACTACATCATAATAAAATACAAAACGTTAGTAAAAATAGAATATTTTCTAAATGTTTTATTTAAAATAAATAATATAGTTTATTAAAAATAGGGATGTTACATTTCTCCCCTCCTTTTAGGAATTTCGTCCCCGAAATTCACGTGATTGTAAAAAGATGGGGATACATCTCTCTCATATTACTTTCTAATTCCCAAGTTGCATCACCTTCATCTTGTTGACTCCACAATACCTTTACCAAAGGTATGTCCTTTCCCCGAAGTTGTTTAATCCTTCGATCTCCAATCCTTACAGGAAGCACATCATAAGTAAGGTTTTCTCGTATTTGTACTACATCAGGTTCTATCACATGAAAAGGGTCATGAATAATTTACGAAGTTGAGACACATGAAAAACATTATGAAGTTTTGAAAGGTTTGGAGGTAAAGCAATTTGGTATGCGACAGAACCATTTCTTTTAAGGATTTGATAAGGACCTATGAATTTGGGTGTAAGTTTTCTAGATTTGAGAGCTCTACCAACCCCAGTTACAGGTGTAACTTTCAAGAAAACATGATCTCCTTCTTCAAACTCAATGGGTTTCCTTCGTTTGTCATAGTAACTTTTCTGCCTATCTTGAGAAGTTTTCATCTTTTCCCTGATCATTTTAATTTTATCAGTTGCTTGTTGAATTACCTCTGGACCCAAAACTAAGGAATTTTCATTTTCAAACCAACACAACGGGGTTCTACATCTTCTCCCATATAGAGCCTCATATGGGGCCATTCCTATGCTCGAGTGGAAACTGTTGTTATAAGTGAACTCTATAAGTGGTAGAAATTTTTCCCAACTTTCAGTTTGTTCTAAAACACAGGCTCTCAACAAATCTTCTAAAGATTGGATAGTCCTTTCTGATTGTCCATCAGTTTGAGGGTGATAAGCTGAACTAAGCCTAACTTTTGTTCCCAAGGCTTTTTGTAAGCTATCCCAAAATCTAGATGTGAA
Source organism: Vigna unguiculata (assembly GCF_037176805.1). Classification (NCBI taxonomy): domain Eukaryota; kingdom Viridiplantae; phylum Streptophyta; class Magnoliopsida; order Fabales; family Fabaceae; genus Vigna; species Vigna unguiculata. The sequence continues at coordinate 6,655,661 of NC_140801.1, forward strand.
ACGAGGGTCTCTATCAGAAATTATACTAGAAGGTACTCCATGTAGCTTGATAATTTCTTTTATGTACAAATGAGCTAACTTTTCTAAAGAAAATCTAATATTAATAGGTAGAAAGTGAGCAGATTTTGTTAATCTATCTACAATGACCCAAATTGCATCATGACCAGACACAGTCTTTGGTAAACCTGTCACAAAATCCATGGATATGCTTTCCCATTTCCATTCTGGGACATCTAAGGATTGTAGTTCCCCATAAGGCTTTCTATGTTCAACTTTTGTTTTCTGACACACTAGACAATGTGCAACAAACTCCACCACTTCTTTCTTCATCCCAGACCACCAAAACATTTTCTTCAAGTCTTGATACATCTTTGTAGTACCCGGATGAATACTTAAGCTACTCTTATGAGCTTCCTCCATTATCAACTTTCTCAACTCTTCTTTTGCAGGTATGCAAATTCTATCTCTAAACTTGATGATTCCATTTGAATCCTTGTGAAATTCAGATTCCTTTCCTTCAACTTTTGCTATCAACTTTTCTTGCAAAAATTGATCTCTTTCTTGAGCTCTCTTTATTTCTTCTAAGAATTCACTTGATATTTTTAACATTCCTAAGCATATGCTATTGGGTCTAAGTTTTACAGCTAAGTTCAAGTCTCTGAATGATTCTATCAAATCCAATTCTTTCACCATCATCATGGATGCATGTATAGACTTTCGACTCAAAGCATCTGCAACAACATTTGCTTTCCCAGGGTGGTATTGCAGCTCAAAGTCGTAATCCTTAAGAAATTTCATCCATCTACGTTGTCTCATGTTTAGTTCTTTCTGATAAAAAAGGTACTTTAAACTTTTATGGTCACTGAAAACTTCAAACCTTGCTCCATACAAGTAATGTCTCCATATTTTTAATGCAAACACCACTGCAGCTAATTCTAAATCATGTGTAGGATAATTAAGCTCATGTTGCTTGAGTTGTCGTGAAGCATAAGCTGCAACTTTTCTTTCTTGCATCAACACACATCCTAATCCTTGTCCACATGCATCACAATATACCTCAAAATTTTTTGTAGGGTCAGGAAGGATTAAAACAGGTGAAGATGTTAATTTTTTCTTCAACTCTTGAAAACTAAACTCACATGTTTCATTCCATTCGAAAGGTTGTCCCTTACGTGTTAACTTAGTCAAAGGCAATGCTAATTTAGAAAATCCTTCAATGAATTTTCTATAGTAGCCTGCTAATCCTAAGAAACTACGTATTTCTGTGATATTCTTTGGTTGTTCCCAAAGCAATACCGCTTGAACCTTTGAGGGGTCAACTGCAATGTCATTTTGTGATATCACATGACCTAAAAATTGAACTTCTCTCAACCAGAATTCACACTTTGACCATTTTCCATACAATTGTCTCTCTCTTAGAATTTGTAACACAATCCTCAAATGCCTCTCATGTTCTTCATGATTTTTGGAATAAATTAAAATGTCGTCAATGAAAACAACCACAAATTTATCCAAAAATTCATGAAAAATACGGTTCATATAATCCATAAAAATGGCAGGAGCATTGGTCACACCAAAAGGCATTACCAAGTACTCATAATGACCGTATCTTGTCCTAAAAGCTGTCTTTTGAATATCTTCCGCCTTGACTCGAATCTGATGATAACCAGATTTTAAGTCAATTTTGGAATATACCACAGCACCTCTCAATTGATCCATCAAATCATCAATCCTTGGTAGGGGGTATTTGTTCTTAATGGTGATTTTGTTAAGCTGACGATAATCCACACACAACCTCATCGTGCCATCCTTTTTCTTGACTAACAATACTGGCGCACCCCAGGGAGAAACACTAGGTCTGATGAATTGTTTATCCAATAACTCTTCTATTTGTTTTTTCAACTCTGCTAACTCTAGAGGTGACATCCTATAAGGGGCTATAGACACAGGTCTTGATCCTGGTACCAAGTCTATAGTGAATTCTATTTCTCTTTGTGGAGGTAACCCAGGAACATCTTCAGGGAAAACATCAAGATACTCACAAACAACAGGAAACTTATTAATGTCTGGAATTTCCTTGACTTTTAAAGAAGTTAAGATCATGTATACTTGAGATCCTTTTGGGATTTCATTGTGGTTGGTAGTACTCTCTTTTAATTCTTTTGAGTCAAAAACTTCACCTATGTGTGATTCAAAAATTAAAGTCTTCTCGTGACAGTTTAGGAGAACATGGTTGGAAGATAACCAGTCCATTCCAAGAACAATATCCAAATGAGACAAGGGTAGACATATAAGATTTACAGAAAATTTTCTATTCCCTATAGAAATATGACAATTTGTGCATGTAAGTGAAGTGGTGACTGGAACATTGGTAGGAGTAGATACAGCTAAGTCATATGGCAATAAAGAGACATGTAACTTTAAATGTTTGACACATTCATGTGATATGAAAGAATGAGTAGCACCTGAATCATATAGTACATTAACGAGGTGACCATTTATGATGCATTTACCTTGGATTAGATCTTCAGATTGAACAGCTTCAGTACCATTCATTGTGAAGACTCTTCCGGTTGTCTTTGGTCTTCCAAGTTGATTATTTCCTTTGTTGTTGCTTCCCCCACTTCCTTGTTCCTTAATTAACTCTTTGCATTCATTACGATAATGACCCAACTTCCCACAATTGAAGCAAGTTATAGTCCTTGTGGTGCAGTTTCTTGACAGATGAGGTCCTCCACAGTGGAAACATTTGATATGGTTGGTTATACCAGAATTATTGGCAGCAGAGGAATGTCTTTGTCCTGAAGAATTCCACGAAGCATGAGATGGATGTTGGTAAGGTTTCTTATTATTAAAATCATTTCTTTTGTGCCTCAAAGGCCCTCCTTGCCTCCACTGAGTTTGTCTTGCCTTAGTATCATCCTCATAAATCCTACAACGGTTTACAAGAGTGGGAAAGGAAGAAATCTCTAAATAACCAACTGCTTGTTTAATATCAGGTCTCAGTCCACTTTCAAACTTAGAACAACGGGAACGTTCATCAACTCTATCATGAAAGTAAGGACAAAACTTTGACAACTCATCAAACTTTGCTACATATTCTCCTACAGACATGATTCCTTGACGAAGATTAAGGAATTCAACTTCTTTCCTCCTTCGTAGATCCTCTGGAAAATATTTTTCCAGAAACTTTTGTTTGAAGACTTCCCAAGTAATTTGTCTCCCTTCATCCTCCAATTGTTGTTTTGTAAATCTCCACCAGTTTTCAGCTTCTTCAACGAGCATAAATGTAGCAAATGTGACTCTATTTGCATCTGCACACGTCATTGCGATGAAAATTTTCTCAATTTCTGCTATCCATGATTGAGCACCTTCAGGATTAAATCCTCCTTTAAATTTTTGTGGATTATTCCTGCGAAAGGTTTCTAATCCTTGATTTTCCATGGGTTCAACATTTTGTTTTTGGCTCATATTTTCCAGGACAATTGTCATTCTTTCCAACAACTCATTGGTAATGTTTGGTCCGTTATCCATCTTTTCCTGAAAGAATGAACAATTTCCTTAGTTTTCTTTAGATTTTCTTTTTTTTTTAACTATTGTTTATCCTTACTACAAGTATTAATTGTTGTTATTACTTACTTTTATTAGTCTACTTATCTTGCATTTCTCTTTTACAAGAAAAATGTATAAACAAACAACTTGCACTTCTACTTACTAGTAGAGACTACAAACATGGAAGACACCATACCCAAGGTCTTGACAGAAGGAACTGCTCTGATACCACTAAATGTGACGCCCTGACTATTATACTAAATAATTATTATTTGATAAAAAGATATGGAATCAATTTTTTTTTTCATAAGATTATCCTTGAGAGAACATTAATAATAACATAACTTCATATTCATATATATAGTATACATCTCTATAATTGTTCATAAAATATTACAAAAATATATATTTGTTAAATATTAAGAGTCCTATATCAGAATAGAAGATTTTCTATATTTTTAACATCTCCTAAAGATATTAATAGAAATTATCCATGAGTCAATCTTCAGAAGATCCACCAATAATATCCCGAACAACTCTCACTGAGCAGGTTCCTCTTCTGCTCATGCAACAGGTACATATGAAAGAAAAATATGAAAGGAGTGAGGTCTTTATAAGCCTTAAATATCAATCTTAATAAACTCAACAAACAATGCAGACACCGGGGGCCTAGATTTGGACCTACAACCACAAAACTTGATCTTGTTTTACCAGACATATGGATCCATATTTCACTTCTGATGATCCAATCTGAACATCAAAAGTTACTTTGGGAAGTGATTAGGTAGTTGAGTATTTCTCATAAAACATTGGTACAATCATAATTATTTCTTTCTCGAGAATATTAGCCATTCATCGGCTCACAAAAGAGATATATACTCACTACCTAACCTTGGCGATGCCGAGCAGGTATCGGATAGTTCCAAGTTTGGCCTATGAATATCCTAGTCCAGGGCGCTATTCTGAACTATCCAGATATTCACCTACTTGGTAAAACTTCCTTAGACCCCACCATGGTCCCTGCCTTTCATCCCGCAGTGTACCAAACTGTGACTTCCCAAATACAAACACTTTGACACTGGTTTAATCTCAACTTATTGAAACCAGACTTAACTCTTACTTAATCGACATACTCTTGGATATTTTCAAAGGTCATTAAATGTGATGACTATCAATTCATGTCATCGTATAAACTATACAAAGAATATAAAACAACGATAAAATGTACATACAATTTTCTTATATCCAAGCTCACTAAATAAAATAATATATACTTTCACTTCACATTTATTTATTTTTAATTGTAAAAATAATGATAAAATAAGAATCAAAGCAAGAACTTTAAATAAATAATTAGATAAGGGTAAGAACATTATAAATAAACAAAAATATAAATTAAACAGGAGCAGTACGTAATTGAAGATTAAATAAAATAAATAAATAGGACCAGTGCATAACTGGAGATAAATTAAATAAAATAAAATAAATAAATAGGACCGGTGCGTAACTGGAGATAAATAAAATAAAATAAATAAACAGGACCAGTGCGTAACTGGAGATAAATAAAATAAAATAAATAAATAGGACCAGTGCGTAACTGGAGATAAATAAAATAAAATAAATAAACAGGACCAGTGCGTAACTGGAGATAAATAAAATAAAATAAATAAATAGGACCAGTGCGTAACTGGAGATAAATAAAATAAAATAAATAAATAGGACCAGTGCGTAACTGGAGATAAATAAAATAAAATAAATAAATAGGACCAGTGCGTAACTGGAGATAAATAAAAAATAAAATAAATAAATAGGACCAGTGCGTAACTGGAGATAAAAATAAAATAAAATAAATAAATAGGATCAGTGCGTAACTAAAGATTAAATAAAATAAATAAACAGGATCAATACATATCTAGAGATTAAATAAAATAAATAAATAAACAGGATCAGTATATAATTAGAGATTAAATAAAATAAATATAAGAGGATAATAAATGAAAATAAGTTAAATGAAAGTAAAAAGAATAATATATGAGTCAAAATAAATAAAAAAATTAATATAAAACCCATGAGCTTATCAAGATTAATATATAAAAGCTTAACCTCACTCCCCCTTACCTTGTTGATTGAAGAGCACACTAATAATATTTGTAGAGGACTAGGATCCCTTTGAATCTTTGCTCTAAACTTTCTTTTCCTATTTTCTTTTTCTTTCTCCTTTCTTTCTTCTCTATTTCTCTCTCTTCTTTCTTTCTCTTTCTCTTTTTCTTTCTCCTTTCTTTCTCTCTCTCCCTCCTTTCTTTCTTTCTTTCTTTCTTTCTTTCTCACTTTCTCACCTCACCGTAACTTCTCTCATTCCATATATATATATATATATATAAAGCAAAGCATGTGCATGTTTATCCAAATCATCATTATCCTCCTTTTTTTTTTCTTCTTATCTTTTCTTCTTATCTTCTTATCCTTTCTTATTCTTTTCTTCTTTTTTTTTCTTTTTCTTTTCTATATTTTTTTTTTTAAAAAAAATTCTTCATATATATTTTTTTTTTACACATACCTATTTAATAATATTTTTAATGCTTAAACTACATCATAATAAAATACAAAACGTTAGTAAAAATAGAATATTTTCTAAATGTTTTATTTAAAATAAATAATATAGTTTATTAAAAATAGGGATGTTACACAATCCATAACATGAAATATGTTTATCGAGTCATAATCACATGACTGGATCATAGTCCAACAACAACCAACCAATATAAAAAAAGCAGAAAGAATATGTTAGTTATGTGCTATTTAATTTATAATTATTTTTATAATTATGCTTGACCACGTGGAGGGGTAATATAAGTATAGAATTATAAGAATTATCATGAAACATGAATTGGTTGAATGGTTGTGCATTGAATTAAACATTAGATGCGGTTTGAACCTTGGTGAACCCAAACTAAACTTTCTTTTTGCCAAAATTACTTTGGCATGAATATGAAAAGCCAGAAACCCTAGCCTCCAAGGGGGCTGGAAAACCATCATAAGACAACCAATGAATGACAATTAACCTTAGATTAATGCTATTTTCGTTTTGCATCATTTAACCCACATTAAGACACCATTTAGTGGCCAATTAAGGGGAAAAGAGAGAGGTTTTGTGGTTGGCATTGTGGGATAGCATAAGAATACGAAAATTAGAGTGTGCTGTGAGGATTGAAGGGAACAAGGAGTTGCATCGAGATAGAAGCAGAGAAAGAAGGCCATGATCAGGAGGAAGCTCACAAAAAGCCCAAATTAAGCTAAGGAAACTAGGTTAGGGGAGCTGTCAGTTCTTATTTTAATGATATTATATGCAATTGCATTATATATTTATGCTTATTTTAATGATATTATATGCAATTGCATTATATATTTATGCATGAAAGTCTTCTCCTGAACCAAATTTTTTTATCGTTTAACCTCTTGATGTTTGTTGTATGCGATTTTAGAGAGAGTATGTGTATGCATGCTTGTGGTTTCGTTGTATTGAGTACTTTATGTGACTCAATCACTACTATGATTACTATGATTCTTCTTTTTTTGACTTGCTGCGATGTTTAGAGTTTTTCTCGTAAATGCGCCACAATTATTATTATAATTATAATTATTATGATTTATATATTAGTATTACTAGTTATTATTATTATTATTATTTTAATATTATTATTATTATTATTAGTAATATTTTATTATTATTATTTTATTATTATTATTATTATTATTTATATATTATTATTAGATATTATTATTTTTATTTTTATTATTATTACTATTATTATTATTATTATTCTTATTATTTTATTTTACTATTATTATTATTATTAATATTTTATTATTATTATTATTTTATTTTATTATTATTATTTTTATTATTATTCTTATTCTTATTCTTATTCTTATTTTATTTTATTTTACTATTATTGTATTATTATTACTATTATTACTATTATTATAATTATTATTTATTATTATAATTATTACTATTATTATTATAATTATTATTTTTACTTATATATTATTATTACTAGTTATTATTATTATTATTATTATTACTATTATTGTTATTCTTATTATTAATATTTTATTTACTATTACTATTGTAAGACCAGTAGGATTTAATTAATTAAATAAATAATTAATTAATAAATGCGGGTGGAGAAATAATTATGATATTAAATTATGGTTGGTATGATGTGGAAAAATACTAGCTTAAGTGGTTGAAAGTACTTGGTTTGTGTGAGAGGACTTGGGTTGAGTCCTATGTATGCTAACTTTTGTATTATTGTTTTATTATTTAAATCTATGTAATCATGTTCTGGTATGATATGATGTCTGAATTGGATTTGTTAAGCATGAAACATGACTTGGTTGAATTGGTTGTGCAATTGTTTTGTGATTGAATGGTTATGGGTTCAAACCTTGGAGAACTAAACTAAAAACTTTATTTTTGGCATTTTGGCTTTGAATTGAATATGAAAGGTTGGGAAAAACCCTAGATAGTTGAGAGGCAGCCTTAGGTAGCTGAAAAACTGATCATAAAGGTCAATTAAAAGGTAATTAAGAGTATTAGGTAAGTTTAAAAGGGTAAAAAAAGTGGTCATAGTGAAGGTTTTGGCAAGCTGGAATAGCAACCTGAATTAGAGCACGAAAATCAGAGAGATTGGTGAGGTTTGAGTGAGCACACCAAGAAGGGGGAGACGTGGTGATCATTGGAGTATCTCAAACAATTCAATTTAAGCGAAGGAATTCCAGGTTAAAGGAGCTGGACTTCGTAATCTTATGCTTGTTATTAAATAATGTGTGATGTATGATATATTGGATTGTTTATGCATTGTTAATTCTGTGAAATTCTACGTTTTTTGGAATTTTCCAGAAACCGCCTGGCGGGTGACGAACCACCGCCAGGCGACTCATGCAAATTCATGTGTTTTGGGTTCCTGGAAGAATCTAATAGGCTTGGCAACAACTTAATGGTAAAGAATCTAAGAGTACTAATAGGTTAAGAAGGAAGGAGCTTAATGTTATAATTGAATGGGTCCTGTTATCAAGCTAAGGAGTGAGGATTGGACCTCACCATTATTAGTAACCATTTAAGTTAGATGATACCGGGAATTGAGCAGATGGAAATGAGGTAAGAAATTGTGCTAGACTTGAGCAGAAAAACCAGTACGCGCTGTACTGTCATGGCACCTAACGGCATGAGGTGTAACACCCTAGATGGATATTACTAGATAAAGCATATATCATAAAATTTCTTTTGGAATTAAGACATTATATAAAGTTCCCAAGCGCGAGAAAATTTAAAACTTATCTCGCTGTAGTTCAACCACACTACTCCATTTTTATGACATGTTCATAATAGAGAAAAAGCATCATAAAATTTATTACAAAATGCATGATAATAAAACATAGAGAAAAATCCCCCATCATCTGCCCCGCTCTGTCACTATGCATCAGCGTTCTCACCTGGATTCACATCTGCTCCCACGTGACAAGTCACGTGATCATCACTAAACACAAACACACAAACAAAAAGGGTGAGCTAAGAAAGAAAAATAATACAAACAATAAAATAATAAACATTAAGCCTCACCCAATCTATCTTAGCCAATTTTTAGTTTATTGACTTCTTTATAACATTACACCTGGATTCACATATGCTCCCACGTGACAAGTCACGTGATCATCACCAAACACAAACACACAAACAAAAAGGGTGAGCTGAGAAAGAAAAATAATACAAACAATAAAATAATAAACATTAAGCCTCACCCAATCTATCTTAGCCAATTTTTAGTTTATTGACTTCTTTATAACATTACACCCCAATCTCATAACCTATATGAGAAAGATCCATTCGCAACCTTGGTCCATAGGGATTATCATGCTTCCACGAACCTACCCGCTCGTGGTCCAACTCTACGGACCTCCTCGTCTGTAGTCCAACTCTACGAACCTCCCCGCTCGTAGTCCAACATGCGTGAACACCTACTATGAACCTCCCCGCTCATAGTAGCCTCAAGTGTGAGCACGGAACATACGAACCTCCCCACTCGTATCCCCACACAAGAGTACCACAGATACGGACCTCCCTGCCTGCATCAATCAAGCATCTCAAATCTCCGTTACGTAACTAATCCAGCATGTCCCTGACCAAGCCATCAAGCCCATCCATACAAATCCATCTACAACGGACCCCTACCCCTACACTATTTCCTGACGCTGCCTAAGCGCCGCCAGAAAAAAATTAGGCTGCAATTGCTTAGCCCACAATACCGTAATCACCTAATATTATTATATTATCTTAAAATAATATAAAAATTCAAAATTTTATATTATATTGTCTATATTTAAATACCCATTAAAGTAAAAATGCATGTAATAATTAAATTTATAATCGCAACCACTAAAATAATAAATTAACCTTTTAACCTTTATATTCATATAATATTTTATCAACATTATACAATTATAAAATAATATATAAAAAAAACATTTACTGCACCTTGGAAGAAGAATCCACTACCTGTAAACCAAAAGTTAAGACACCCAAAAATATTCTTACTCCACTAGATCATCCAACTTTTAACTCTTGTATACTATGATATATTTAACTTTATACAAATTATATTACACGTAAACTTTAATATAACTTTAATTTTGTTTTACTTATCCAATCTAACTATATTACTGCCAGGATTCCAAAAATTACTCACCACTGATTTCATAATAATTAAAGGACTCAAACACCTTAAATATCAAAATAACTAAAAAATAATTAACTAATAATAACACTTTGAAAGCATTTTTTTTCTACTATCTCATATGAAAATAATGCAGCGGAAACAAAGCAAGGAACATCCTTTTCAAGCTGCAACTCATCTAAGTAAAATCAATTCTTCCAATGGTCATAAAATAAAAATAATAATTTAGTACCATGCAGTAAACCAAACAAGAACCAAAATAGAACTATTCTATAATCTATTTTGTCCACACAGAAAACCACTCTCCTGCACTCAATCATTTACCACTCAATCATATTATTCTTATAATAATAATACTTATAATATACCATTTTTAATCAAAGTGAACCATGACTTCCATTTTGAAATCACGTAATCCATCCATCACGTAAACAATAAGTACCATTGTAAAAGGTATAAACCACACACATATCAAGGACAATATAATACTACTTTAATGCATCTTAAACACTAATGGGACCCGCAGCTAGAATAAAAGAAAGAACTTGGATTCATGGCCACAAAAGGAACCCGCACAAAAGGAACCCACACTTACTGACAATTTCAATTACAAAATTCGTAGACCCCAATTTGGTGTACTAAAGTGGTTTTGCTTGGTTACTTTATTTGAAACCAAAAAGGCTTGCAAGTCATAAGTCACCACACGTAAAATTGGAGAGAGTACCAAGGGTTAGGTGAAAATGTCCCATCAAAATAACCATTGTCTTAAACCTACTAAAGAAAAGAATCTACTTATTTAATTCTAGCCTTTCAGTGTCACCAACGAAAATTTAACAACATACAAAATGAAATAGTTAAGAACATACAAAATGAAATAGATCACAAATACTTCTTTTTTAACACCGCCTCAGTTTATGCGGAAAGAACCAGGCTGCACCACTAATTCAACCCAATCCCCCAATTGCACATAAAGACCCCAATCATGCTTTCAGATTTCATTCGTGTACAGTTTAATCACGCGAACCCGATAACACACAGTTATAGGTGAACCTCATGATTTTCACATCAAAAATGAAAGAAAAAAAAAGTCTCATGCATTCAACATACAACCAAAACACGCATTATTCACGCATTAATCAATTAGGTGCAACTCCCCTTACCTGGTGTTTTAGATTCAAACAATTCCAAATGAATTCTTCCTTGTTTTCCAAAGCTCCCCTCCTTGCCTCCACTCTAATTCCCTCTCTGGATTGCAATTTATCAGAACTCACTTGCCACACACTATGACTCTTTGTTTTCTCACTCACTCGTCTCCCTCTCACCAATTCAGCCCAAAATAAATAAAAAATTATAAAAAACGAAATTAATTTAAATTTAAAGTTTAATAGCCATTACTACACCTAAACTGCTACCTTTCTTATTTTCAGAGAATTTCTACCGTTTCTAAAGGGTTGTTCTTTCACCTATGTTATTTATAGATTTTTTGAATTGGATTGGGCCTCCAACTTTATACTTAATTTTGTATTGAAATATTTTGAATATATATCTTGTAATCTTCTAAAGCTCAATATCTTTGAGATATTCTTTAAATATTTTGTCTTGTAATTGAAGTAACCAACTTGGTGGATGATTTTGTTGGTATTCTTTTAATATTCAGTACTTCACTAATTATGTTGATAATCTTTCTAAATCTTTGAGATTTTCACTTATCTACAAAATATAAACCAAATATTTATTTTTTCCAAATTTATTAAATAAAATCTAAAATGTCTGAAAAGATAATAATAAAATAACAATAAAAGATAAAAATAAACAAAAAGTAAAACATAATAATGACAATTATCATATACAATCATTTGTACAATTGATTTGGATGAATACTAGTTATGTAAACCTATTGCAGGACTGATATTTGCATTATGTAACCACATTAATTATATAAATGCAAATAATAAATACAAATTTCAAAACAATATAAGACATAATAAAAATGTTGCTAATACATATAAATAAACAAAGTTCAACACAACATTAAATAAACACTCTACTATCCAAATGTAGATGAATGCATACCTCGTACATTGCGACCTCCTTTATTGTTGAGGGCATGTTCTTCGGACGCCTCGTGAGTTATTTGTAATGCCTCTTAAGTTCGGTCCCAACAAAGAAATGTCGTGTGGACCTCAAGTTCTTGTTGAACAACATCTTTGTGTTGCTAAACAACATCATCCTAAAAAACATCCTCGTGCAGGTCATCAACATCAAGACGAACTAATGATGCAGCTTCTCCAGTTTCACCATGAGAACCTCTTTTATGAGCAGATGTCCTGGTTCTCCTTCTAGCTTCACGCTATACAAAGCTCTCAGCTTAGTACGTAGAGGCACCCATGTCCATGCCATTTCTATAACAAACAAATATTAAAAACATAAGAACACATCAAATTATGAAAAAATAAAAATAAAATAACAAAATTGGATTTTGAAATCCAGGAGAATTATAAATCGAATTTTGAAATCCGAAAGACTCATTAAATGAATTTTGAAATCCAAGAGAATCCTTGACTAAATTTCTAAATACGGTACACTCCTAAATTGGATTTCAAAATCCAGTAGACTCCAAAATGATTTTCAAAATTTGGTGCTTTCCTAAACTGGATTTCAAAATTTGGTGCCTTCCTAAACCAAATTTCAAATCTGGTGCCTTCCTAACTTGGTTTTGAAATTCGTTATTATCCTCCAAATTCGGTGCCTTGCATGAAAAATCTCATCTAAATTGGATTTCAAGATCTAGTACACTCTTAAACTGGATTTGGAAATCTGGTATACTCTTAAATCGGTATTTTCCTAAATCGAATTTCGGAATTTGGTGCTTTCCTAAATTGAAACTTACCTTTTGGAGGAGTGTCTAGCGAAGAAGAAGGTGCGTGGAAGAGATGTAAAAAGGGGTTGCACTTGCGGGGTGCAGGAATTCAATAGAAGGTTGTAAGGTGGGGAGGGATTGTTTATACCAATTTTCATCACCCACATCACGTAATAATATTTTTTTCTCCATCTTCATTGTGCCCTTTCAAAACACAGAGTCATAAAAATTGAATAAAGGGAAAGAAAAGGAAAGGGCAACACACATAAACTACTCCATCACATGGTCACACCCTCTTTTCACCTCCAGTTTTCTTCTTCTTCCCTAATCACGATCTACCATTTTCCGGCCTAATCTACATTTTTGTTATCTCCACATGCAAATTTTTTTTCATCCCTTTTTCCATTTTTGAACTATTGTCTTGGACCCAAGTTTTATATCTTCACATCCATGCTTTTCTTTTGGTACCCTTCACAAATCCTCTCCACTCATAATATGCCATATGGCACCCAATGATTTGCAAAATTTGTTATATGATAGTGCACAAACGGTTTTGCAAGTCAAGTAAAGGCAGAGGCACAATTTCTTACATTGTGCTCTTTCTTTTGAATGGGTTTCGAAACACTTCTTATGGGGCTCCACTTACACTGTGTCATTTAGAATTATTTTACAAGCAATTATATTTATTTAGGGTTAAATATGTTTTTGGTCCTTTAACTTAGTCCTCTGTGAAACTTTGGCCCAATTTAGTCCCCAAGTTTATAAATGTGTGGATTTAGTTCTTCTAACCAAATTTTGTTATGTTTATTTAATATTTTAAACACATGCAAAACCAAAAGTCATTTGGACATTATTGACCATGCTGAAACTCTTAGCAGTCATAAAGTTCATACTCAACATTAATGGGAAGCCCAAGACCTAATACAAGGTTTAAGAGGGCCCATGACAAGAACAAGAACTAAATTGGCCTAGGAAATTTTGCAAAAGATGGTGACTAATCTAATGTAGGGGCACTTACATGATGAGACCCAACATGTAGAGGTGTTACTCACATGTATTGTTTGCTTGCTAGGAGAACATAAGGTCCAATTGTTAGACTCTGAGTAAAAGATCCATAAACCTTTTATGTTGTTTTTTTTTATTCGTAATGAGGGGTATAAATAATTTTTGTGAATGAAGGGAATAAGCAGAATGTTTTATTTAGCATTTGAAGTGGGAGAAATTCTCTGTTAGGGTTCTTCCTGAACCATTTTGATCTTATCAAGAATGTTATTTCTTGTGGTGTTCTTCGAGGCTTATGAAATCCATTGTTTGTGACATTACTTTTATGTTTTTTCTTGTCTAATTGTAGTTTTATGGACACTACAAAAAAAATGTGTATATTATGACGCTTTTAATATGGTAGTTATGTATATTATAACATTTTTAATAAGATAGTTGTTTAAAACCATCCATTTTAGTGGTATAATATGAAAATTAATGTGATCCAATTCATCCTGTGGATTAGATCAACATTAATGTTATTCATCTTAAACAATAAATACATAAACAATCGAATGATTACATTAGTGTCAACCCATGGTTATAAACAACTTTAATACTAATCTAATAAAAGAAACTATATTAAGTCATTTTAAAAAATATAAAAACCACATTGAGTACAAAATAAATGAAATGAAAAATTAATACAAATATAAGGAGCAAAACTGTTAATACTAAAATTATTAAGTTAATGGAATAATTTGATCTAATATCTCATAAGAAGTAAATTCAACATTTTAAAATAACTTTACGACTATAATATTATAATTTCTTACTTTAAATGTATTATATTTAATATTAATTATTATGAATCATCTATTTTTTTTAGCTTTGTCACTCTGCTTCATTCCATAAAAGATAATTTTATGTAATTTTGACATGACATGTATAACATATTTGTATATCTATACCCACCTCTATTTTTCAAACTTACTTTTTAAATAAAAGTGTTTTTTTTAATTAAAATAATTGTTTTATCAATTTTAACGTTTCTTTAAATTTCACTGTTTTTTTAATCTGGTTTGTTTTTTAAATTTAACCATTTTTAATCATAAAACTACCTAACAAATAAATTAAAATTATATAAAATAAAGTTTTAAAAATATTTATATTTAATTTTATAATAATAAATAATGAACACACATGTTTTCACTAGTCATTATATAAAGAATTTTTTTATTATAATTATTTTTTTCAATTTTATTCTTTAAATAATTATTTTTTAAATTAAAATAATTATCTTAATAATTTAATTTAATTTAATCATTTTTAAAAAATTTATCTATTTTTAAAACTAAAGTAACTATTTATAACAAAAAAATACTTACAAAATAAATAAAAATTATCTCCAATAAAACTACAAAAATTATTTAATTTCTTTTATAATTATAATAATAATAATAATAACAATCCTTATATATATTTTTCATTATAAAAAAATTAACACACATCCACACATTCGTTTCTCCTAGCATAAATAATAGAAACCAACACATTAAAATAAGTATATTTACATTTAATAGAGTCATATCATAATTTCACATTGTAAAAGTCACAATTGTCATAATAAGAATAACAAATAATGGCCACAATCACAAAAGGATCGCAATTTAAAACTTTGGTTTGATGTGATATATCTAGGGATGGCAAAAATATCCGTGCCTGCAGATATCTGCGGATAAAATCCGCAACGGATAGTTAATACCCGCGGGTAGCGGGTATTTATTACCTGCGGGTAGCGGGTATTTTAATATTCGCGGATAGCGGATATTTTAATACCCGCTTATAAACGGGTCGGGTACGGGTATCATACTATCCGTACCCACGGGTACCCGTTACCCGCAAAAAAAATGAAAATGAAAATTTAATTTATATTTTATTAAGTTAAATTTAATTAAAATTAAAATTAGCCGTATATTTTATTATGTCAAATTTAATTATAATTAAAATTTAATTTAATTTTATATTTTATTTATATAATTCTATATTAAAAATTTTATAAAATATAAATTTTTTAAATATTTGCGGGTATCGGGTATCCAAGGCTACCCACGGGTTTTAAAAATATCCGCAGATATTTTTTAAGCGGATACCCGACGGATAAACGAGCGGGTAGCGGACGGGTTTTTTTGTGGCGGGTCGGGTTGCGGGTCGGGTTGCGGGTAGGTACTATCCGTGCCCGACCCGACCCGACCCGTTGTCAAAGAACAATAAAGTGGGTGCAGAAGGCAAAATTTTTTCCACTCATTTATTGTCAATGGGAATGGCACTGGAAACACAAAAGTTTTTTGTTGGTTCACACCATCATCTTTCTCTCTTTCTCTCGGAGTTTTCTTCCTGCACCATCACAACCATTCAGAACTGCATAAACGAACAGAACTAAAACCAACCATGCTTTGGTGCTTTTTGCCATTGTATCAATGAGTTACTCTCTCAACACTGAACTTTTGTTGCTTTTCTTTGTTCTGCATGAAAGAAAAATGCACCAGATTTGGTGCAATTTATAGAGCCAGTGGTTAATGTGAAGGGAACTATTTGGTTACCTTAGATGGAAATAATAGAATTAAATTGATGTTTTGAGTGAGGAAATTGGTTACAAGAAAGTTAGGGTAATTGGGGTGTAGCGTGTGGAAAACAAAGAAGAATATGGTTTTAGATATTAATTAAGAACCATGGTTTTCTTATAATGTTGTGGTTTAAGGTTGAGAAGCTTTTGTTTATAAAGGAATTAATAGGAAAAAGTGCAATAATATTGCATAAGTAGATATGAATTTAATTCATGATCTGAATTTTACTTTTAATCTGTAAGATCATTCGGAAGTGTATTTTCTGAAGATAAAGATGAATTAGAGTAAATGGAATTGCACTAAGTATTAGAAGTAGGGATTTCAATGGGACAGGTAGGATACGGTAGTAGCTCCTCCATACCCTACCCGCTGGATAAATATATGTCTCGTATCCGTATCCATATCTGTCCGTTATGCGGGTACTCACATAATTTTTTAATATTTGCGAATATCTACGGGTATTTGCAAGTATTTACAAAAAATAAAAATAAATAATTTAACATATTTTAATCCTAAATTCAACTAAAATGCAATACATAACATTCATAAATTTTAAACAAAGTCAAAATAATTCATTTAAATAGTGTTGAATAACAGTTTACAAAGAAATTATTTTTTTTTAAAACTAATTGATAAGAAAATAATTCATTCAAAATTAATATGTTAATATTTTAATCATTTTTTTTTAATTTAAATTAGAGTATAGCGGATACTATGATACTTGTACCCGCCCCGTTAACACACGGGTATTAAAAATACTCGTACCCGTTACCCACGTGAGTATCCATTTACAATATCCACTTTTTACCCGTTACATATTTTATCCACATATATCCACGGGTACAAATTTTTTTTACATCACTGGTTAGAAGTTGGAACCATGTGGGTAGGTAATTGATCAACCTAATTTTTATTGAGAATATTAATGTATTCTTCATAATGAAAACTATACAAACGAAAGTGTTATGATTTGAACAAATTTTAAAATTGTTTTAAGTGGAAGATTAAGGATTAGGATCATATTGATAAACAAAACAGAGTTAAAACATTGATTTATAAATTGTTTTAAGTGAAAAATAAAAGGATTAAGATCAACATGATAAATAAGAGAGAGTTAAACATGCTTTTCGTAATTTTATTTTTCTCTCTCGTATGAATGTAATCTTTTTCCTCAATTTTTCAAAGTTTGTATTATCTTCCATTTATCTATGTTTCTAATTATGAGTCTCATCTTTTTCAAAATCGAATTTCACTTTAGTAAGTAAAGATTGTTTCTATCCGAACAACAAAATTGGAATCTTTGAAAATATTTTATTTCTCTTTTATATTTATGTTTTAGTTTAATTATATATATATATATATATATATATATATATATATATATATATATATATATATATATATATATATATATATATATAATCCATTTGAACAATGAAAAGAAAAAAAAAACGTTTCAGGCCAATGTTTTCCTTGACAAAGTATGAGCTTAGCCCATCTTAAACAAACTATTCCAAAATGTAAATTTGAAACGATTAGGCTGTGTTTTCATGCACCCATCAAATTTCTTCCCGCACCCCACCACTACAATATAGGTTTCTGGAAATTTTCATCCGAAATAAAGGTGGCCCAAGGGAATTTGTATCCGGATTCGTATTTCCAAAGGCATAATTTATACTTCCGAAAAACAAAATAAATAATACTATTTATGAGTGTCTTTAGGAAAAATATTTTCTAGATTGGTCTGATATGTTTTTGAAAGCAAAATCTGGAAACTCACTTATTGAATGAGGTGTGAAAAGAAATTTTATGGGGTGCATGAAGAAACATCAAAATAACTATTCAATTTTTAAAAGGAAAATATTTAAGGCCGAAATTGGCTTAATAAGGCAAGTTTCTTCTTGTATTTCCAAGATTTTTTTTCACCTAAAAAAAAATTAAATTTCAAAAATACCTTTTCATCATTGGACTAGAGTAATGCAGATCTTGTCCCCAAGCTTGTTTTTGGAAGTCGACTTCCGGTGAAGGATGCTTTCAGATATTGACATCCGGTAAAAGATTTGAACTTCCGGTGTTGAAAAAAAAATATATATCGGAAGTAGACATCCAATAATATAAATATATTATGTCTTTTGACATCCGGAAGTTCACAATATTCATCGGATGTTGATATTCAAAAACATCTTTCATTAGAAGTTGATATCCGGAAGTAATTTTGGAGTGAAATTTGTGTTATTTGGTCAAATAGTCAAAAGGTATTTTTGAAATTTAAAAAATGTTTGGTGGTGCAGAAGAAATCTTAGAGGTGTAAGAAGAAACACCGTTCTTTAAATTCGGTAGAATTTTGTAATTTGAATATTTGGGTCTTCCCCTTTTTACACTTCCTAGCTTTCATTTGCACCTGAACAAAATTCAAAATATCCATATTACCCTTATTTTATTATTGGCAATGGAATAGGTATACTATGGTTGATTTTTGCTAAGATTAGTGTGGAGAGTTATAGGAAGAGGTGGTCGGGGCACAATTATGTTTATAGAGTGAGTAATTGCAATTTTTGATTTTGTTAAAATTATTACTAATTATATGAAAAAAGTTTATTTTATTTTCCTAATTTTGTATATTTGTTTTCTTTAAGATATTATTCCAATTAACTTAGTGTCTTAGATTCGTAACGAAGTTAAATAAGCAGTAACTGTTTGAATTTGAATCTTTGATACCAAGAAAGTTCATCGGGGGCTTCTCCCTGCACCTCCAAACAAATCTCCTGTACCCCCAAAACATACTTTATTTCCAACGTTGCCCCTGGTTAAAAAAAATTTTACTGTGCTTTTCTCAATTTTACCGCACTGCACCCCTAAACCTGCACCCCTCACAACCAGTTAATGCACTGCACCCCCAAACGTGCACCCCTCACAACCAGTTAATGCACTGCACCCCATAAAAGGCATATGGAATGATACGAAAATCAGAATTTATACGAAACGGAATACAGAAGCCGTTTCTGTATTTATGAAACGGATTCTGCATTCCGTTTCATAAAAAAAATTGCATTTTTTTTATGAAACGGAATACAGAATCCGTTTCATAAATACAGAAACGGATTCTGTATTCCGTTTCATAAAAAAATTTGCAAATTTTTTTATGAAACGGAATACAGAATCCGTTTCTGTATTTATGAAACGGATTCTGTATTCCGTTTCATAAAAAAAATTGCAAATTTTTTTATGAAACGGAATACAGAATCCGTTTCATAAATACAGAAACGGATTCTGTATTCCGTTTCATAAAAAATTTAATGAACGAACAGCAGAGAGATTGAACGAAGGAAACAGCAGAGATTATGAAACGGATTACAGAATCCGTTTCACACACTGTCAAACGGATTCTATAATCCGTTTCATTCACCTCGTTACCTATTTAATGTCTTTAAATTAATCAATCATATTGTAGAATTCATCAATTTTGATACTAATTAGTTTGATTGGCAAATTTTAATTTTCAACGAACAACTTGGGAATGTAAGGCAAATCCCTGAATTTTCTCGTTGTAGCAATGTGATTTGAACCCTTTCCTGTATAAACTACTATATAACCTCTACATTACTTAAACATGATGAAAAGTTGACCAAAGAGAGAGCCAAACGGATTTCACAATCCGTTTTTTTTAAAAAAAAAAAAAAAAAAGGAAACGGATTACACAATCCGTTTCCAAAAAAAAAAAAAAATAGCCAAACGGATTTCATAATCCGTTTTTGAAAAATGACCTTCACTTCACCCAATAATGCATGTTTGGAATTGGATCTAGTTAGCTACGAACTTGGTCGATTTTTATTATCATAATTTCATCCTTAAGTTTGTAATTTTTCTTTCTTTATATGAATGACATCATGAGGAATTGAAAATTGATATTTAACTAAACCTTACTCTTTCGTCTATGCACTGCTAATATATTTATATGGTTATACATGCACGAACAGGTTGCATGTGTAGACACGGTTGCATTGCATGCATGCATCATCATGCATATCTCATTTATATATCAACATATATTTTATGTATGCATGAGTATGAATCGATCCCCAGCAAAGTCATGCCATAAATAATGGTTACCACTTAGAAGGCACACACGGCACACACGTGAAAAGAAGATAGAAAACCACTTTGCAGGTGTGTGTGATAGTGGAAGAAAGAGGGTCTATAACCTAGCAACTGGTGACAAAATGTGATTGAAAGATACCTTTGAATTCAACATTCATGCAACAGTTGTAAGTCACTGTTAGGTTGCCAAAAGACAAAGCAGCGTTTTACCGATACTTGTGAAATGATGGATGAACTTACATCTTTCTTTCTATGCTTCTGAGAGGCACATCTTTTTGGCTCAAACACCCTTTGGATTCAGCTACGTACCACTTTCTTGTTACAAATTACCACGTATTACACAACCACCCCACCACCACCACACGCATCAACACCAGTTCCTACACCCACCACACCAGCAACTCCACCACCATCTGCTGCAACACCTACACCCGCACCATCAACTCTACCAGAAAGGGAGAGAATTATTAGACAAGAAGATACGCAAACGCGTTTCGCTTATTGGAAGGATCCTGTTTGGAGGAGAGGAGAGTGTCGACGATCTCCGGTGCATTGTCGAGCAGTTGCTCTCCCTGAGGAAGCTTGTAGACGGACATGACAGCGAGAACGGCGTTGCAGCGGACGAAGGGGTGGTGATGCTCGAGGTTGGAGAGGATGGACGGGATGAGAAGCTCGATGATCTTAGACTCATTGAGGCGACAGAGGAAACGGAGGGTGACGCCGCGAATGTACTCGTTGGGGTGCTAGAGGTTGTTGCGGAGGTTCTGGCATATCAGAGAGAACTTTGTTTGAAGAGAGTGAATGAAGAAAACGGAATGTGGGAGCAAAATGTTGGGGGTGCAGCGTGAAGCACAGATAAAAAGAAGGTTACTGGTAGCGCAGTAAATTTTGATGAAACTACCAACAGCAGGTAAATTTATGAAGGAGAAAAAAGTAATTATTGGGGGTACAGGAGAAAGGTTGGGGGTGCAGGGAGAAGGCCCCAAGTTCATCTGAGATATTACAATTTGGAAAAGTTGTGGATTGTGCAAGCTGGCTGTTTTCTTCTTGCACCCCATTAAATTCTTTCCTGCACTCTATCAATTAGATTTTGCTTTCCGAAACACATTATATCAATTCCGAAAATATCTTTCTGAAAGACACTCATCTTATTTCAGTTTCGGATCAAAATTTCTGGAAGTCTGTGATGGGATGCTGGAAGAAATTTTATGACTGCAAGAAGAAAACACTCATCATGCAATACCAAAGCGAAAAATAATTACTTTTGACAGGTTAAATATGTTTTTGTCCTTAACTTTCAGTAAATTTTGAAATTAGTTTATTTCAAAAATTTTGATCAATTTAATTTTTCATCTTTTGAAATACGTGGATTTAATCCTTTTAATCAAATTTTATTAAGTTTATTTGACATTTCAAGTGCGTTTCATAATAATATTTGAATTAACATTAAAACAAAAAACAAAAATGTATCAAACAGTATAAATAATTCAAATATAATTCTGAAATGCGTATGAAACATCAAATAAACTTAACAAAATTTAATTAAAATAACTAAATTTACATATTATGAAAGATGAAAGACTAGATTGATCCAAAATTTCAAAATAAACTAATTTCATAATTCACCGGATCAAAAACATATTTAAGTTCTTTTAAAATGTACAATTTAAAAGTTTTCGGTCAACAAAATCCATAACATAAAAGGTCAATTTTAACCTTTTGGAAGCCAATTTTGACTTTCAAAATACACAATTCACAAGGCAAAATTAACTTCTGGCTTTTTAAATTACACGATCTAAAACATAATTTATGAAGTCAGTTCTAGATTAATAATTTAGAAATCATTTATGGATTGTATAATTTAAAAGTCAAACTTTCCAGAGAAAAAAAATACTTCAAAATATACAATCATTCTCAGATTATACAATAAATTCTTAAGAAATTCGAAGTATTGCCCAACCTAGAAAAATGAATGTTGTTATTATGTAAACAAACGAAAGCACACACATTTGGACCTTTTAAAAATTTTAAAAAATATTAATGAGTTATTAATAAAAATTATAATTCAAAGAAAAAATAAAGCATGTTTTATTTTATTTTTTTATGTTTGTTCCGTGTAAGAAATATTGAAAAAATGAAAATTTAATAAAAGGGTACAAGAATTTTTTTGACTGTGTATGTTGTATATATCGAAGAAATAATTATACATAAAAGCAATTTTGAAAAAAAAAAATACACAAACCAAATTTATTATATATTGTTAAAGATGAATGAATTTCCTCAAAAAAATATAAAGGAACCACATTATTAGAAAGAAAGAAAAAACTTTTAAGGAAGAACATGGCCTAGCAATCAAAGGGGGACCATTATGTTGAACAAGTGAAACATCCAAATAGAATATGAACTTAATAACATTAAAGGTATGTTTATATACTATTTTTTAAGAGCACTTTTAAGAGAGACAAATAAAAAATAAAATAAAATAATTTTTCTAGAAATTAAAGTTAATTTCTGACTTTCCCAGTAGGAAATTTTCATTTCGGAGTGGATTGGATTCATGAAATTATGAGATTGATCTGAATTCGTGATAATTCCAAACATATACACAATAGAACTCAAATCACAACCAATCAATTCAATGGAAAAGAATTATATAACCAATCTCCTTCTATATCTCAGGTACATACAGTTAATTTGAATTGTAAAGCATAACAGTGTCACAACAGAAGGCTCAAAAAGAGCAAAAAAGACAGAAAAATCACAATCTTGCATGCAGAGAGTTGCAGAAGAGTAACACAATGTTGTTGAATATTAGAAAGAAACAAAAGTGAAAAGAAATGGCACAAAGTAGCTGCAATAAATTTACTTCATTGATGTCTTCTTCCGGAGATAGAGCCTTGGATATGTACAAGAACTACACACACCTCATGACCATTCACAACAGTATCTTCAACATCATTGCTGTTCACAATATCATTCACACCTCGAGTCCAAGAAATCATTTTTTGCCCCAGGCAAAACAGCAACACTGAACAACCAAGAAATGGCAAAAGATAATAAGCATTACTATGTGGAAACTCAAAGCTAACACATCTAAGGTTTGTTTGGAGTAAGTACTTCTATAACAGAACAATAAGAACAAGAATTAAGATCAGCTTCACACATAAGTGAGCAACATTCTCTTACAAGTAGTTCTGATACCGCTCTTTCATCTACACCGTTCCTAACTGCTAATCAGGTAAGCTTCCGCTATTTGGGTATTGGGAACTGTTTTGGGATAATTTATTGTATGATAGATTATGATAGAATTCATAATCTATCAGTTTTAACATGTTCATAAACTAATTTTAACTGGTGAAAGAGATCATTTCATTTTTTCTTCTTACTTTTCTCAACTAGAAGTACTAATGGAGAAGTTCTTTCAAACAAATCTCTAATATCTCATTGTAAGAAGGTATAGCAGGCATACCTGGACTTTGTCATCAGAGAATTGACCCTTGTTATGTTGTGGTCTATCGTTAGGCGTGCCCGGAACTTGCGCCGGCCCTCCCTGTCTCTCCTCCCTCACTTTGTTGAAAATGTGAGTAAAGCCATCTGCTGATGCTGGGTTGTTCACATCCCAGTCACCAAACTTTGGCACAGCTGCACCTTTATCTGGCTGCATTGTCACAATGTCAAAATCATAAAGATGGTGTTTCACCAAAAGAAAGTCTCACCAACAAGGCCAAATCTTTGGTACTATAAAAGCAACAACAACAAAGGCCTTATCCAACTAGGTCAATTTGTGGAAAACAGATTCTCTGCAGACACAACAAATACAGAAAGGAAAAGTAACTGAAAAATTTGGACCCTCAGACATTGAGCTGCCTTTTAACTAATCATAAATCTTAAACCCTAAAACCTAAACCGTAAACCGTAAACCCTACATTGATACATTGATCACACGGTATCGTTAGACTTGATTAAGACCAAATTTTCATAAATACTATTGCCATGAGATACTTTTTAGCCTACTAACTACACATACAAAATTTCTATTTCTTTTTTTCAAGCCAAGAATGGTAAAACAAAGGAAGCAGAAAAGAAAACTAACTGTTTCATCTCCCCGGTTAGCCTGTCTTAACCGAGATCTTCCCGGTGTTCCCTGGAGGTTGTCATATGAATTCTTTGGTTCCCATTGGGGGCTGTCTCTGCCTGGGGGTCTGGCCTGGCGATGAAGTGGAGAACGTTCGATGCTGTGCTCAGACCCAACACTTTGTGTAGAATGTCTTCTACGGTTTTCAGCAGAACTTACTCCGTGGCTTCTGCTGCTAGTCCTATTGCTTACATTGTCATGACGCGCCGGAGAGTCGATGAAATGCTTAGGATCATCTTCCAAAGGTAGAGATCCCTTTCCAGATGGATCCTCTGAACTAACTCTGGGTTTGGATGGAGGTAGTTGCTCAGATGATGGATTGTCAAGACCTAAATCAGAATTTTCTTCAGGGTCATTTGGATTTATTATTCTTGCACCAGTTCGGCCTTTTCGGGCCTTGTCAAAATATGCTGTGTAAGGAACATTCTCTCCGCTATCCCAATTGCCAAATTTTGGTACATGAGAACGTTGCTGCAAAAGTGTCACATTCAGAAGAGCTTGTCAAGCAAAGTTTGAATAAACAAACACAAGAGAATATCGTATCCCTACTCATCATCAAGAACCAGAATCATTAGCAAAGCAAAAAACAACCAAAAAAAAAAAAAGTAGTAATGCTCCTTTTGTTTCAATGCTAAAGGGGATACACTTTGTTACTTTCAGGTAAGGGCACAGCCTTTTCAGATAACTGCTACCCTTTTAGCAAGTTGGTATAGATCACACCAAATCTTCCGGTATCATGGAATAAAGGGATAAAATCTCAAAGAAAACTCAATCCCAAAACTAAAAGGATAACACTCCAAAATATGCTATCTCCACTATAATATAAAGCACAAACTAGAATCTTCAATCTCAGACACTAGCTTCCTGCTGGGTAAGAGAGTAACAGCACAAGTACTCACAACTAAAATAAAAGGATCAGTCTAATTGAGTTTAGAAGACCCTCTAGAAATACTTCCTATGGTCAAGCATTCCCCTATACCAGATTCTAGGACAGAGTAATGTATCTAATTGAGAAAACACTAAAATATTCAACATAATACAAGATCAGTTCCAAAAAGATATGGCTGAGAATCTTACTATCAGAAGAATTTACACAAGAATCTTTCAAATAAGACCAAGCTATGGCATTCATATAATTTTATTTAATACAATGCATTAGTGCATGAATACACTAAAGCTTGATTTGGATCTTGAGAAATTAGCAGGAAAGAAACAGCCAAGAGAGAAATATCGAAGTAGTGTTTTTCACTGGTTTGGTTAGTATGGAAAATAGCAAACAAGAAATAAACACTCGGTTTTGTGCATAATTTTCTCATCACATGCCCAAGAAAAGGAAGAATGTCAGAAAGATAACTTTTAGAAAGTGGATTTTAACCCTACCTTAAATCTCACAAAATTGGCTTATAAGGTAAGGTTCACACTTACTTATGTACTATAATTTTGTTATATCTCTAACTGATGTGAGATCTTTAACAATAACAATCTACGGTTCCCAATTAAATGAAATGAAATGACAATTTTGTATAACATCTTATATATCATTCTACAAATATGAAAAAGAAAGGGTATAAATGTCATCATATGTAAAGAAACTTCTTATTCACTTTTCCATCCAACCAAACAAGCAAAGGAAGAACTCAATTTTCTTTTTTTATCTTTTTTTCTTAATCCATACAACTTAAAAGTCTACTTTTTTTCTCATGATTTATCTTTTCTTCTATTTTTTTTTTCAAATTATTTCTTTCTTTCCTTGTCCAAACAGAGTGTAAATTAGTGTAGCACTCTAGATAAACAAATGCTAAGGCCAAAAGTTGTTCCTCTGCCCATGAAAGAATGTTTATGTAATTATCGATTTCATGTATGGCCATTTTGGCTCAAACATGATTTCAGATGTCCATTTAATGAAAAAAATACAGAGGCAATCGGAATATTTTGATCTTTGTAAGTTAGTAATCTAATCTAGTCATGGAACATCTACATACTTATCTGAATAAGTAACAGTACACTGTACACAAAATAAGTGATTGTTGACTGCAAATTACAATACATGATTATCACAATCTTCCAATTTTTTACTTTTTAATACAAAATGTTCGGAAAAATCTTGATCTGATTGAGACATTAAAAGTAACTCCAAACCTAAATACTTTGTGATGAGAAACATATTGTGAAAAACAATGAGATAATAAATAAAGTAAACTCCCTTGCGCAAATAAGTGCTCAATTTGCTTTATTCCTAATAAATCATCAAAACCTTGTCACTGTAATCACTTATCTGTTTATGGACTCACAAGCTATACAAACATGTATTATGGCTTGTCATATAAAAGTATGTACAAGGTGAATGCCCTTCTGTCTATTGTCAAAGACAAGTTCCTACTTCTCAAGAAAAATCATCATATATCAAAAGACAACTTACTCACAGACATTCTTGTTACCAGAATGCTTTCTAATAATTCTCTTGATAACTTCCTAAGGCATATGCTACATAGGGCTTCGGAACATGAAAATGATAGAACAGCTGAAAGTGGAAATTTAGCATTCATAAATGTCAATCCATATCTGAAATTCATTTCTCTCTTTCCAAATAAATCTTAAAATAATGTTTTGTACTCTTTTTCCTAAACTCTAGCAGGGAAGTTATGGTATTCCACCATAAAAATCACAACTAATGATATTTTAATACCCTTGAAAAGTCATATAATCAGTATTTGCCCCCCCTTAACATACCACACTAGAATGAAGATTGTTCAGATATATTTTAGTAAGATAAGAGCTATAAAATTATCCTATTTCTGTGCACCATTTAACTATCAAGAAAAAATATTGGACACAAGATGTTGTGTATCTTGTCCCTGGTTTTTAACACCTGAAATGTATAAAATTACAAATATCAATTGTTAAACATAACATGTAGACCAACACCACATTGAGTTCATGTTCATCTATACTCATCCTTTTTTTTTAATAAAATGCATGAAGATAGCATCACTATAAGGGAATGACATCCAACTAGGTTTGCACCTCATCCCTCAACAATCATATGCTTCTGAAGGATAGGTATAAAGAAACAAAAAGAGAATACAAACTAGCATGGGAGAACCAAACCAAAACCCATGGAATCAGAAAAATCTATACACAAGTAATCCAAATTTGTTCCTAAAAAAGTCATGACTAATACAATCAGGTATATTTTCATACCAAGAGAAATCTTGCTTCAAATCCACACCCATGCTAGCAAGACTATGAACACATTTATTCCCTTCTCTAACAATATGCGAAACTTTAAAAGTTAAGCATTTACTCATAGCTATGCAGTGCTTCCATCTACTTCTATAACACCAAGGAACAATGTTAGGACTAGTGAAGGAAGTAACCACTATTATAGAATCACTTTCTAGCCATAAATAAGAGCAGCCTTTTAACCAAGCATAGCACCATAGTTATCCTTTTTGCAATCATCGTTTTAACTCTTGTTTGCACTTAACAGCTCAACATACAATACCATTTAACATTGCAGGTCTTATCTCCAGAAAAAATATGCATCTCGCATGTAACAGTTACTGATGTAAACATTTAGATACCAAAACCCAGGTGCATATTCCCTTGTAAGTCAGAAAAACAAAGATTACAAATCCAACGCAACAAATTCCAAAGTGAACACTGCAATTCGTACGCTTTATTTCTATTAAACGTGGAATCATGGCAAAAGCACCTCAATTTGTCATATTTTGATTCAACCAAAACAATACTAACAAGTCTCAAACACATGAAACAGCAAATTTCACTGCATACATGATCCACGCCGTACAAAGAATAAGTCAGAACTGAAACAAGCCTCCATTCAGTAATCACAACGCTGTGTCAAAATTGTTAACGAAACATGATTTATGAAACTACCGGCCTAAACAAAAAAAAAAAAAAAAAACTCCACACAATAAGATCCTGACTGAATTACTTCATATGCTTCCAAGAAGCAGAAAGATGAAGCTGCTAATGGCTGATTCGTACGTGGAGAGACAAAGAGTTGACCAAAAAAAGTAAGCCCCTAAGTTTGGTCAACCATATCAAAGCTTGAGAAGATGAACAAAAGAGATAAACAGTGAAGAAGAAAAACTTCACCAAACACAGGATGATACACACCATAATATTGTAAGAAATTGAAACCAAGCTGAGATTCCCTTACCCTTCTCCACAATTTTCACAGCAATCACACACACATGAAACACAACCAAACCATACCAAAAAACAAAAAATTAAAACTTACTGCCATTTCCTTCTAAACCAAGCTTGGAAACCCAGAAATTAAAAAGCAGAAATTTTTCCCTGAAAACAAAAAAAAATTCAGCCTTTTCGGTCAGACCCAGATGAGGTAAAAATTGAGAGAACCCAAGAAGCTCCTCCACAGAATTCAAAGACCCAGCAAGAGAGAGAAGGAGAGAGCTTTAGAGAGAGAGGTTTATCAACCGTTGACCGGCGCCACCGGTAATGTTTGACTATTATTTTCCTGTCTGTAATTTCAATGTTTTTCTTCTCTGTTTCAAATCTCTTACACCTTGCAAAGTCGTACACAGCTTTAAGATTTTTTCAAAGTAAAATATGCAATTACTCTGGCTATGTTCCTGTTTCTACTACTTCCAAATTCATGCTTAATAGATTAATACACAATATGACATATTGCTTTAAAATATAAAGTGAATAGTGCAAAACCTCTTCTCACAAATCATTTTATAATAAACCACCAAGCACATGTGTATGAATTGGCCCAAGATTAACCTTAATTAGCAATTTTAATATGTGTATAAATTCTATGTTCAACAAACTTATCTAGAAGCATTCTCTTTACCATACAACTTAAATTAGTTTATACACAACTTAAAATAATAAAAAAATTGAAAAATTATGAGAAAAGTTTTATGAATTAGTAACTATTATGAAAAATTATTATTAGTTTATATTATGAAAAATATCTTTTATTGTATTCTTCTCTCTCTTTTTTCTATTGAAATCTTTAGGTGTAAAAGCTCAAATATGTGATAAGTTTTGCAATTGTAAGAAATATTTGAAAAATTTACTATAAAACACATAATCATAAGAAAAATCTAATGAAGAGGGAGAGAAGAAAAAAGAGAAAAAGCATAAGATAAAATTAATATAATAAAAATTAAATTGCATAAAAAGGTTTTACAAAAGTAAGTTGTAAGAATTATTCTTATAAAGATTCAAATATTAAATATGAATATATGAGCTATTAGAAGAAGGCTCTAACATAACTTTATAATGTCTAGGGTTTAGGATATACAAGTTTTTTTTTTTTTTAAGTACTATACTATTTTTTTATGTGTAGTTGAATTTATCATGGAGTTATTTAGTTAATATTGGGTGAATTAAAGTAAGAAAATTCATGTATAACTTGAATGAGAGTATAAATTAATAAATAAAAGAAAATAGAAAAACCAAGTAAGATAAGAAATTAAAAAATTGAAGAAAAAAATTCAAGTGTAGAGAATTGAAAATAAAAAAGGAAAAGTGAAAGAGAAAAAGACTATTTGGTTGTCTAAACAACGTGAAGAAAAATATTATTTTAATATAAAACGTTTATGCCTCGATAAAGAAATACATTTTTTTTTCTTTTTATTGGTATATCATGCTAATGATATATTTGACTTGATCATGATATAGTATAAATTTAATTAGTATGATATATTTCTCTATCTTTTCGTCTCCTTACAAATGATTAGCTCGTGTTTTTCTATTAATTATGTTTAGAATTGTTTAAAACATTTGAACAAATTACAATGCTAATAAACACTTAGACGGCAAAGATAAAATCACCAAGATCTTTTAAAATAATTTTAAAAAAAATAAAGAAAAATTATTTTTTAGTTTCACTTTTCTTTCTTTTATCTACCTTCTAGTTAATTTATTTATTTTTCCCTATCTTAACATTTTTGTAAACACGAGAAATTACTTAAACTTTTAAATCAAATAAGCAAGACACAAATAAGTAATATGAGTAATAGTGATTTTCTTTACTATGAATGGCACTGGGCAAGCGTCAGTTCCCATATATGGTCTTATGACTTTGCGTAGACCTATGTTTTTGGTAAACAGTCGTCCGGGTCTGGTCACTGTGACCTCCTTTGTGAGGAAGCACCCATTCTCCTAAAGTTACGGGATTATTTTGTTGAATTTTTTTAGAAAAAGTTGTCTCATGCCCCTAAGTATTATCTACTTATCCACCTGTGTTGGTTTCAGATCCGGGTATCGAATCTTGCGAATAAATAACATGTAATGTAGCACTCGGAGGACTCTTAGCTAGTGTATATCATTTTACAAAAATAGAATATGGTATAAATCAAACCGAAAAGGTATGCATAAACATATTTGTATCAAGAAAAAATTTCAGAATTCCTTCAATTTTTTGTGTTTGAGAAAGTGCGGATTTTCAAGAAAAGAAATCTTATGATATATTGGAAATCTCTTATTATAGTCATTCGCGTCTAAGACATATTTTAATGCTCGAAAATTGGATAAGATGATCTTTGGTAAAAGAAAACCTAATAAATTAGGAAAAAATATCTAACAAACTTTATGGTTATTATTGAAGTAATTTATATTAAATTGAAGCACAAAGTTGTTCGGGTGTGATGAGTGTATGAGCTGTGTATGGCTTGGATTATG
Source organism: Vigna unguiculata (assembly GCF_037176805.1). Taxonomy (NCBI): domain Eukaryota; kingdom Viridiplantae; phylum Streptophyta; class Magnoliopsida; order Fabales; family Fabaceae; genus Vigna; species Vigna unguiculata. The sequence goes on from NC_140801.1 coordinate 6,687,335, forward strand.
CAAGGTTGAGTGTGACTGTTTTTTTGGTGGTTGAGCATTCATGGCAAGTAGGTGAATTAACGTCATGCAAAGGATGTCATAATTTTAAAATAATTAACAATCAATTATAATAATATATCTTCTGTCCTTTCCTATGGAAACTTGCACTTTTAAAATATCATATTTTTCTACTCTACCTTTTTTTTTTCTTTTCTTGTGGTCAATTTTATCGTGAAACGAATTTACAAAATTTATTACGTGGTGAATGTTGATTTTGATGAGTGGAAATGCATGACATGCAAAGGATATGTGGGTTGCGTCACTTTTTTTTATTTCAAAAATGTTTCTTTGATTAAATAATAATTGCTTAGGATAAAGTGTGTTTTTATCTGTATTATTCGTCAGTTCAATTATATTGATGGGTCAGTTTAAACTGTAAAATTGATTTTAAATTGGATACAAGTTAAATTCTTGTGGCATGTCATTTCCGTATAAGGGATAGTACCGTATCCGTCAAAAGTACAAATCATTTTACGATAGAAACATTTTAATAATTTGATCTATATTTTGGTTGAAATGCGTTAAATTTAATTATAATATTTTATTTTAATTTAATTTAGTTTCAATTTTTATTAATTTTGTTTAATTTAATTTTTTTTTAATATCATTTAAATTATTTTGGATAGTGAATTGTATATATTACATGTTGGTTCGTGATTTTTTTCTTTAATTTTTAAAAAATGTTCGCATATCATAATAATGTCACGTATCATTGTTTTATATTTAATTTGGTTCTTATATTTATTTTTTTTTCAATTAAGTTCTAATTTTTTTAAAAATAGAACAATTTTATCTCGTCCAAATTGAGACAAAATTTTATTTTTATATAAATGTCATACTGGTATTTTTATTTATTAAAATTTCTATTTTTATTAAATATTTCTAATTTAGGGTTATAGTTAGTTTAAAATTAGAATGAAAATTTTAAAAGTATGAACTAACACTATTGATTTAAATTTAAGAGGTTAAAAATCACATAAAGTAAATCAAGATGTTATTCTTGACTATATTATTAAAAATCACATATTATTAAAATTAAAATATTTATCGATACTATAAGAAATTTGTTATTCTTTTTTAGGTTTAAATACTAATTTGATTTTTATTTTTGTTAAAATTATTCAATTCGGTCATAATGTTTTATTTTTGTTTAATTTAGTTCTAATTTTTGTTAATTTTTTTCAATTTATTCATTTTTGTTGAAGCCATTTAAATAATTTTATATCACATGTCAATTTGTGATTTTTTTATTTCTTTTTTTAAGTTTTTTTATTAATTTTTTAATTTTTAAAAAATGTCTACGTGCTAAGCAAGCATCCTATCACATGATAGTAATAGTGTCACGTGTTAGTGTTTTATATTCAATTTGGTCTCTATATTTATTATTTTTGTTCAATTCAGTCCCATTTTTTTTTAAATGAAACAATTTTGCCCTTTTCAAATTAAGACCAAATTTAATTTTTAAATAAATCTTATATTGATATTTTTTATTAAAATTCAAATTTTTATTGAATATTTCTAATTTAGAGTTAGTTTAAAATTAGAATAAAAATTTTTAAAAGTAGGAAGTAACACCCTTGGTTTAAATTTTAAGAGATTAAAAATCACATTAAGTATTAAAAGTCACATAAACTATTACATAAAATTGTCATACGCCATTATATTAATAGATTATAAAATAAAATTGTCAAATTTAAATATTTTTTTTTATTTTGTAAAACCAAATGTTTCTAGATTTTTCACGTAGCATACATTTTTCACTATAGGTTAATTATTTAAATGACATTAACAAAAATGACCAAATTGACAAAAATTGGATCCATATTGAACAAAAAAAATTTAGGACTAAATTGAACAAACTCAATGAAAATAGAGACCAAATTAGTATATACATACGCCTTTATTTTTAAAGATAATAACTTCTTTAACCAAATTAGCCAGGAAATAATACCCATTCGTTTGGAGAGAGCAGCATAAAAAGAGCTTTAAATATTTAAAATAGATTAATCGTTAAAATAGATTAATCGGTATCTCTTTGCTAATTATCTTTAATTTCAGACAATTTTTTTAACAAAATTCGTGATGCTTTCCATCAAGTATTAAGGTGTGTTTTGATATAAAATGAGATAGTTGTTGTCTATGTATTGTGGTATTTGAAAGTGTACGAGAGAGATTATTTAATTTATTCATTAGTGGTCAGTAGCAATTATGATATTCTTAAAGATTTAAAGGCAATATCTATATAAAATTCCTTTTGATGTATTTAATGATCTTAAGAACCTGAAATACATAATAGAACTTCTAAGACTATGATTTTTAGTAAATGTATCAACTTAGGAAAACAAATGTGGTTGTAGATGTAAACAATAGAAAAAAAAAAAACTCATATGACAACACTTATGACTAAGGAACTGAGCTTGAATGAAGATTTCATAAATTTGAACTTGCTAGATATTTATCAATGGGTATGGAAGGCATAAAATTTTGGGAAATAATAATTGTACTCGAGGATGAAAATTTGAAGCAAAAGTGTAATTAAAAGATCATAAGAATATGTTTAGTTTACATTCAAGTATGCACGAGGCAAAATAATATACCCAAATGAAGTGTAATTTTAATTTGTAAGCTTCATACAACACCACTAGAGTTCATTATCCACACATTACAGTGTGGGTGAGATTCCATTCCTCTCATATGCGTACTACACCTCCCTCACCTTACACGCAAACAAAGGATACAAAGTAATTGCACCCTCTTTAATCATTAATAACACTAGTTCATGTCTTTGCTCTCAAAGGAAGAAACATTGGAAGAGGTGGATCTGATGGTGTTAAGGGTTGAGGCTCACCCTACCATCATCCCTATTAAGGTTTTCCATTGAGGTATGACCAAAATGTATAAAAAATAAATAACTTAAGAAGTCCTAGTAGTGGCCTGGTATGAACAAGGATGTAGCCAAGTATGTGGTTGCATGCTTGACTTGTCAGAAATTCAAGGTAGAGTTAGAGACTAGGGGGTATGCTAACTATGGTGAACATACCAATATTGAAATGGGATGGCATATCATGGATTTTCTTACTCAATTACCACAAATAGTGAGGAAGCCTAATTTGGTTCGGGTAATAGTTGACAAATTCAAAAACATTGCACATTTTCTACCAATGAATCTGAGGATGTCTATGCAGAAGCCAACTCAAACCAACATTAATGAAATACTTATATTGGATGGTGTACGTTCTAGCATAGTGTTAGACCGTGGTGCTCATTTTACCTCTAGGTTTTGCCATACATTCCAAGATGCCTCAGGAAAACCTTACGACTTTGCTCAATATATCATCCATAGACAGATGGTCAATAAAAAAGGATCATCCAACCTTTAGAATACTTATTAAGAGCTTGTGTAATGGACCATTTGGGTAGTTAGGATGAAATTCTATCCTTAGTAGAATTAACCTATAGTAACAATTACCAAGCTACTATATGTATGGCTCCATATGAGGCCTTACATGTGAAAAATAGGTCTTGTTGCTTATAAGTTTTCTTTACAACTTCCTTTGACCAACATTCATAACATTTTCCATAAGTCACAGTTGAAGAAGTACATACTAAAGCTTAATCATGTTCTAGAGTCTGATTTAGTGCAATTAAAAAAAATCTCTTTCAAAATGAAGCATTTTAAGATTTTAGACACTTAACTAAAGCAACTTCATGGAAGGAGCATCAACGTGGTCAAGGTTTTATGGTACCTTAAGTCAGCAGAATCCATTTGGGGGATTAAAGAAACTATTCGAGGATTATACCCTAGCCCTTTTCATGATTAAAATTTTTTTTAGCAAAAGTTTGTGTAGTTTGAGGGTAATGTAAGACCCAATTTCCTTTATTTTCATTTTTTTACTCGCATACACACCTCCATTTCCTCCCTCTAAGTTTTTGCTCCACCTCCTCTCTACCTTTACCCCTTTGAATCTCATCCTTTTTAGAACATGGCCACACTTCATAGTAGCTCCAAGACTAAGGATCGTTTTAACTTAGTAGTTTATCTCAAAGCTTAAAGGTATTTAGTGTTCTTCAAGCTGAACTAAAAGATTCCTTAAAGCAGATAGAGTTTCAGGTAAGGTGAAGTGTTAGTTAATTTCTTATTTCATTCTTAAAACAAATTGTCCACGTGTCAGGACAAGGTTATGCCATGTGGCACTGTCAGTATGGTGTGGCAGTTGTAGTGTTAATGATAGTGTTACTATGAAGTGTCATTGTTTTATATTAGGGATGACAAAAATACTCGCGCTCGCGGATATCCACGGATAAAATCCGCGACGGATAGTTACTACTTGCGGGTATTTATTACCCGCGGATAACGGGTATTTTAATATCCGCTTATAAACGGGTCAGGTACGAGTATCATACTATCCATACCCGCAAGTACCTATTACCCGCAAAAAAATAAAAATAAAATTTAATTTATATTTTATTAAGTTAATTTTAATTTTAATTAAAATTAATAGTATATTTTATTATGTCCAATTTAATTATAATTAAAATTTAATTTAATTTATATTTTATTTTTATAATTTTATATTAAAAAATTTATAAAATATATATTTTTTTAAATATTTGTGGGTATCGGGACGGGTACCCGCGGGTTTTAAAAATATTTGCAGATATTTTTTAAGCGGATACTTGGCGGGTAAATAGGCGGGTAGCAGGCAGATTTTTTTTTGCGAGTCGGGTATGCACTATTCGTGCCCGACCCAACGTGTTGTCATCGCTATCTTATATTCAATTCAATCCCAATTTTATTTATAGTGGTGCAATGTTGTCTCTATCCAAATTGAGACCAAATTTACTTTTTGTATAAATGTTATAATAATATTTTTATTAACATTGTCACTTTTATTAAACATTTCTCAAATTATTTTTAAACCAACTCTAACATATTATTGGATTCCATTTCAATATAATAATATAGCAGTTCTAAATACTTAATCTTTTTTTTTAATGAAACTTAAATTTATTTAATAAATATAATAATATTTATAAATCACATTTACATATATTTTTATTAATTAAAATAAAAATTTTATATATTAAAACTTGTTTAATTAATAATTATATATCTAAGTTCTTATATGTCAACAATTTTTATTTATATTAATAAATTTTGTAGTTTTTATGTACTTGAACTATTTCAACCAAAATTAGGACTAAACGACTAAAGTATCCTTAAAATTTTACTTAAAAGTAATTTATTTAAATGAAATTCAACAATATACTTAGAGTTGGTTTAAAAATAATTCCAGAAATATTTAACAAAAATGTCAATTTCAATAAAAATATATGTACAAAAATTAATTTTGGCACAATTTGGATATGGATAATACTGATTCTTTAAAAAAATGGATCTAAATTGAATAAAATAAATAAATATAGGGATTGAATTGAATATAATAATAACACTTGACACTGATACTAACATGTAACACTGTCACTGCCATATTACATTGACTATGTCACACATAGACTTGACACGTGAATTATTTATTTTAAATAAATAAATAAATAAATAAACCATAAATTAACACGTGCCATATATTTAATATTGTTGGCATAACTAAATAAAAAAAATCTAATTGCATCAATGTTTCAAAAACTAAGACTTAACTGAGACTATAAAAAATTGAGAGAACAACTTGAACTATTTTTTCAGGAATAAACGAGTAATTAAACCATTTAAAAATTTACATAATTTTAAAAGGATTAATATATATTTGGTCCTAAAAATGTATAATAATAATAATAATAATAATATTAATAATAATATCTTTGTAATAGTTAAATTCTAATAAATTGAAATAATTATCATACAATCATTTCATTTTGTTTAAATGGTATCTAAAACGATACCATACAATTTAGTATTGTATGTTACAATCAAAGTATAATGTAGTATACATGAACTTAGTACATACCTCCTATTAAAGGCACTATTTATAATAGAACTCAAATTTAAACTAATTAAATGAAACAACAAAGTAAAATAATACCAAACCCAATTATAAAGCCCTTGTGCTGCGATATAAAAACAAAACAAAATCAGAAAGCTAAGAAATAGTCCAAATAAGAAATCATCCAAATTTATGTGATCATCGTAAGAATAAAATAATTACATAAAAAATAAACATGTGGTGGCGGCTGAATTAAAAACATATGCTGTTGTCGGTAAGTTGGTCGGTATTGGTTATTAATTAGTGCAAACCTTTTGAATTGACATTCCAATTTCTTGGTCTTTTCTATATTTCTCTTTGATAAATTCTCACCATTCAAGGTATTGTGTTGTGTTATAAAGCACAAATACAATTTCAAATGAGAAAGGGTCTTAATTGAACTTCTTATTACAAGTTTTATTTTCCTTTGAGTACTTCCACCGTATGATGAAATTTTATAAGATTTATATTTTTGTAATTTTTAATTTTAGAATTTATAAAATTAATTTAATTATACAAATACTTATTTATTTATTTGAAAGACTTATGCCCAATACAGAACTCATACCTTAAATTTTAGACTTTTTACTATTTTATATGAGCATGCGCTAATAAAGATTTCTTATAAGTATCTAAGTATTAAATTTAAGATTTTGATTAAGATTCTCACAATGAAGATGTTTTTAATAGTTTATTTTATAAGAGACCTTTGCCAAAAACATAACTCTCATCGAGAAATTCTTTACATGTGGATGTGTCCCACACCATATAAAGGTCACCTCATTGGAGTTGGAGTAAGACAAATCATATATAAAAAAGCGATAACTAATATTTCCAAATATATTCTAATGTATATGCTCTTACATTAAAATATTTAGTAACTTAATTAAATATTAAAGATTGTTTTGCTGATTAAATATGATAGAATACCTTATCCTACATTATTGTATATATGAATTTTTAGTCTTATTGTATATCATATTCTTGTAATACATTATATTCTTTTTGTTTTTAAAAGAGAAATTGAATTAAAAAGTAAAAACATAAAATAGTTAATATTTTTTTACTTTCCTAGCAAACTACTTTTGTTACAACCATGGTTGATCTTATTATCTTTGTTATTATTATTCTTGTTTGTCTTTTTCTTTGTTATTATCTTTAGTAGTGTTCATACTGTACTCAATAGTCTCACATCCTATGACAGATCTTAACCAAGAGTTTTGGAGATGACAAAATAATATAATTATTTGATCATTAGATGGTCAGATCATTAGTATAATGTTTCAAAAATTGGTTCTTCTGACTGAATAATTTGATCATTAGTATAATGTTATGAAAAAGTATAATATATCTTGTTTCCATCTTCAGGAATAACTTCACTTTTATCACTTTTAAATAATCAATTTATTATTTTATTCATCATCAATATACCTATTTTTTAAAATAATATTAAAAATAATTTATCAGAACTTAATAAAAAATTGAGAGGCGTAAATATTAAAGAGAAAATATATTATAGTTAAGTCAAAATTAAAAATCGATTATGAAAAAACACATAATACATTATTTTTTCTTTTGCATTCATAAAAAATAAATATACCAAAGACTCATGAGATAAAAAAAACAATGTTAACTATTAAATTAATATTTCATTATCAAGTAAGATAAAAGAGAATTACTTTTTTTTTCTTCAAAAAAGAAATATGACAAATGAGAAATGAGAGAAAACATAATGAATTTATATGTAACTCTCTTTTTTCTTAAAAAAAACATATCAGAGTCAAAGATGAGTACAATTTGTGTAAATCTAACAAGAGAACAAGAAAGGATATAAAAAAAATATCTTAATAAATATTTAGTTTAATTACTCTTTTGGTTATTGTTTTAGTTAAAAAATGTTAAGTTGGTCTTCCAATTTTTTTAGTTTCAATTTAGTTCTGAATTTTGCAAAACTGATGCAATTTGGTCATTTTCATTAAATTTCTTCAAATTGATCAGTGATTTTTCATTAAAAATAAAGATGGTTTATTTTGTTGGTGTAATTAACATAATTCCACTTTCAATCTTGATGAAAATCCTTGTTCCGCTTCAATAAATTTAATGAGAAGGACCAAATTGCATCAATTTTTCAAAAGTCGAGACCATATTGAGACTAGAAAAAACTTGAGGACAAACTTGACATTTTTGGATGAAAATAATGACAAAAAGATGAATTAAACCTAAATATTTTTATTCTTTATATGTTTAATTATATGTTTTATTATCTATTAACATTAATTGTTGTGTTTTATAAAAGAAATAGAAATACAAACAATTTAATTTCCATCCATTTATAAAATATACTACCTATAATTTAAAAAATTTGAATTTTTTTTAAAAATTTCAAAAAATATATAATTTTAAAAAAATAAAAAATCTTTGGGGTGACCACGACCCCTCCCAGCCCTTACAATGATCCACCGTTGCTTGCATCGCTTAAAAGTTGAGGCCTAAGGTGATTTAAATACCTTTTCTTCCTTCCAACTTTCAAGGCACCTTTTAAAGACAAAATCGTGAAGGAGCACACATCCAAAGCAAACAATATCTCAAATGTATGGTGATTGACAATGATTCTATCATTGCCCACCTTAAGGCCGATAACGGAACCATTGGTCCTTTAAGCCCTCAATTGGGGATGATTCGCTCATTCCCCTTAGACCTCAATTGGGCGGCATGTGTTCATACTGCACTCAATAGTCCTACATTGCTTAGAAGTCGATGTCTATGGCGGTTTAAATAACCTTTCTTCCTTCCACTCTCTAAGGCGCCTTTTAAGGACAAAACCGTGGTGGAGCACACACTCTAAAGCGAACCATGCCTCAGATGTATGGTGATTGACATCGATTCTATCGTTACACACACACACACACACACACACACACACACACACACACATATATATATATATATATACACACACACACACACGCACATATAATAACATTTCATAAATAAGAAGGATTTATATGCAGTGTATAATGCAATGTATACATTGGTGTAGGCGGATATTACTAATTTAAATAAAATGAAATTACAAATAATAAGAAGTCAATTAATGAAACCTCTTTCCAAAAACGCTGGAAAAATTAAATTTTTATTAAACGTGTTGAAATCAAAATCCACAACTTACATGATCTCGTATAACAAGTTACATGATCATCGCCAAACACAAGCAAATCGGGTGAACTCAATATAATCAAAACCTCTTTTGAGAACCTTTTATTATGCACTAGAAATCATGATCTTCCACCATGTTCATACAACTTCTACACACTTTGACAATGACCTTAAGATGGCACATGCTGTCACGAGCCACCACTCGTGGTCCAACCTATACAAGCCTCCCACTCGTAGACCAACACGAGTAGAAATATCACGTTACGAACCACCATCTGTAACAACCAAGTGGAGCTACCCAATACAAACCACCATCCGTATTTTCACACAAGATTCTCAACATCATCGGCCAACCACCTGTGAGTGATAATCAAGTGGAGCTAGCCAATACGAGCCACCACTCATATGCTCCCATAGGATTTTCAACATCACCAGCCACCACCTGTGATTACCACTGTCGCAACCGGAATCGTGACGGGAAGGCGAACCGAAAAAGAAAACAGGTTTAAAAAGAGATTTGGAGTCGCCATCACGCGTCTATTGCTCAAGAACTGCCACACCTGTGGCCACTGCACCGTGTCACTACCGTCAGAGATATCACCGACGACATCCTGTTCCATTCAAAGCTCTGAATCGCCGGGGAGGTGGTGATAATTGTTGGTGACCGTGTGGGATGGGTTGGTTTGTGGTAAAAAGTTGGGTTGCAGCGTGAAGGAGATGATTGAGAGGATGTGAATCTGCTGTTTTGAGCGTATGTGGGTTCTGGTGTTGGGTTGGTGCAGGTGAAAGATGCAGGGATTGAAGATGAAGGTTGGCGATGATGGGAGCTGATGGTTGGGATTTGAACGAAGGTGCTGGAGTTTTGGAAATGAATTAAGTCGAATGATGGTGTAATGGCTGGTGTAGGTGGAAGAAGGTTTTCCCTTTTAGTGAAGAAGGTGAAGGTTCTGAATGAAGGGACTATGATGATATTTGTTGTGCCTTTGCTCTGTTCCTTTTCCACCTCGAGACGTGGGATAAGGCTGAAAGCAGATGTTGCTTCCTGCTCCTTCCTTCTTCAGCCATCATAACCATGGCCAGCTAGCCATCAGATACCTTATGTTAACCTCTTGGTCTTCAGTCTTTTTTTTTTCATTTCATTTTTTTCTTAAATAATAAAAAGTAAAAAAAGGAAAATAAAGAAAATTGTAAATAAAATAAGATTAAAACGAAAAAGAATAAAAAAATAAAATAAGTTAAAATAAAATAAAATAAAATTAAATTAAATTAAAAAAAACAAAATAAAAATATTAAAAAAAAGTAAAATAAGATGAAAAAGAAAAACAAAATACATTATAACCCGAACAAAATTGGGTGTTGACAGTTGCCCCTCTTTACTTAGATTTTATTAGAAAATATGAAAATGTGACATTTGAAATTTATCGCAGTAAAAGATAAGTAAAGATAAAGACACTAATTTTGTCCGGATTTTCAAGAGGAAAAAGATGAGTAAAAATCGATTCACACGGATCTGACAACCAATTCCGTGAAGAGGCTCATGATATGGAAAGTAAAAACAAGACTCAACCATTCCACAAGAGAGGGTCTTAATGCGACAAAAATCAACGACCATTCCATTGGAGAGGGCCTTGATGTGACAAAGAAATTAATGACCATTCCATTGGAGAGGGTCTTAATGTGACAAAGAAATCAATGATCATTCCATTGGAGAGAGCCTTGATGTGACAAAAATCAATGACCATTCCATTGGAGAGGGCCTTGATGTGAAGAAAGAAATAAATGACCATTCCATTGGAGAGGACCTTGATGTAAACATAAGAAAATCAATGACCATTTCATCGGAGAGGGCCTTGATGTAAACATAAGGATATCAATGACCATTCCATTGGAGAGGGCCTTGATGTAAAGAAAGAAAACAATGACCATTCCATCGGAGAGGGTCTTGCTGTAAACATAAGAAAATCAATGACCATTCCATCGGAGAGGGCCTTGATGTAAACATAAGAAAATCAATGACCATTCCATCGGAGAGGGCCTTGATGTGACAAAAATCAATGACCATTCCATTGGAGAGGGCCTTGATGTGAAGAAAGAAATAAATGACCATTCCATTGGAGAGGGTCTTGCTGTAACAAAGAAATCAATGACCATTCCATTGGAGAGGGCCTTGATGTAAACATAAGAAAATCAATGACCATTCCATCGGAGAGGGCCTTGATGTAAACATAAGGATATCAATGACCATTCCATTGGAGAGGGCCTTGATGTAAAGAAAGAAAACAATGACCATTCCATCGGAGAGGGTCTTGCTGTAAACATAAGAAAATCAATGACCATTCCATCGGAGAGGGCCTTGATGTAAAGGAGGATCTGGACTTGACCAATCCTAAGGAGAGGATCGTTGTCCGAAAGGAGAACATAAGAGTTGACCATTCCTAAGGAGAGGGTCGCGAGATAGGCTTAGCGGGCCAAGTGAGATGGGCTTTGTGGGTCAGATTAAGCTAGGATTGATGGGCCAGTACGAAACTGGGCTTGATGGGCCAGACAAAACTAGGCTTGGTGGCCAGTACGAAACTGGGCTTGGTGGGCCAAACAAAACTGGGTTTGATGGGCCTGTACGAAACTGGGCTTGGCGGGCCAGTACGGAACTGGGCTTGGCGGGCCAGACAAAACTGGGCTTGATGGGCCAGTACGAAACTGGGCTTGGTGGGCCAGTACGGAACTGGGCCTGGTGGGCCAGTACGAAACTGGGCTTGGTGGCCAGTACGAAACTGGGCTTAGAGGATATATAGGTCTTTGAAGATGATCCTTAATTTGAGAAAACTCAAGATGATATTTGTAGATTGATTCCTTCAGAAGAAACAATGGTTGAAGATGTATGATGCATGAAAATGCTCACTCATGTTATGATGTCAAGATATTTGTGCTTTTCGAATCTGGTGTCAATACATGAACGATGATATATCATGCAAATGGTTATTCATGATAAAGCATGTTTTCTTATTTCAAGCATAAGGGATCAAAACATTATTGTAGAGATCAAGATCCTGAAATGTATGAATGCATGATGAAAAACTTGTTATGCTCTACCTTTTGAAAAATTTTGCTAGAGTCAATTGTTCTCTTTTCAATCATCAAACTCATTGTTGTGGAGATATGTAGGATGAAAATCAACCTATTTTGAAATGGAGTAATGATTGCAAGAGATAGTTGACAAGGTGTTCAAACATTGGTAGCCATGTTTTCAAAGAGAAGAAACAAGTTTGTGAAACTTTGACAAAATGTTGAAACCCCAACTTAATAAGAAGAAAAACAAGATGTAGAACCTTGGCAAAGCGTAGGAACCCTAACTTAGACAAGAGAGACAAGATGTCGAGACCTTAGTGCAGGGATCAGGGTGTTGTAACCCCGATATGTAGGAGAAACAAGGTGTCAAAACCTTGGTGCAAGGATCAGGGTGTCGTAACCCCGATATGTAGGAGAAACAAGGCATCGTAACCTTGGCACAGGGATCAAGGTGTCGTAACCCTGATATGCATCAGAAACAAGGTGTCAAAACCTTGGTGCAGGGATCAAGGTGTCGTAACCTCAATATGCAGGAGAAATTGAATGCCTGATGAAAATAATGTTGGCTGTGTTTTGTCCTTTGATTATTCTTTGCAAGTCTAAGCCAACTTTTTCATTTGCAATCATCAAACTCATATTTATTTTCAATGTTTCATGAAAGTGAGGAATGTCACATTTATCGAGGTCTAACATCTGAAATGAGTATATCTTTGACTTTCTCTTTTATGATATTAGTGCACGCATGTTTGAATTCACAAGTTAGTGAAAGCTAGAAATTTTTGGGAAGAGTTTGAATGAACGAGGGATGTTGTTTCAAAAAGGGTAGTGGAAATGAAGGATTGGGTGAAAAGGATTGCTCCAGTTGGTTTTTTTTTTTTTTACTTGCCTTCGGTCAGATAATAGGGTGTTCCCTTCTTCATGAGACATTATTTTTCTTTCATTTTTTCTTCACTTTTGAAATCAACTCTTTGGTTTGATCAATTTATTGAAAATCTCTATTTTTTATCATTTTCTTTGAAGCATCATCTAAACAACATGCATAAAATTTCCAAGGGTTTAGGAGGGGTTGGATGAGATGACAAGGACCGACTAGGGAGCTGACCCAGTTTGATTTAGTCTCAGGGCACCAAGTATGTTTGGGCTTGCCCCAACTATTGATGACATGAAGAAAATGATATGGACTTCAAAAGTTGGCCCAACTTGAGAGTATGGATTGGCTTCAGGGTACAAAATGTGTATGACTTCTCCATTTATTAATGAAAGGGTTAGACAAATTAGGAGGACTTCAAAGATTTCTCTGATTTGAGGACCTGGATTAACACACATATTGTGTTTGATCTGCCCCAGTTATAGTAAGGCATGAAGAGGTTGAAATGTGGTAGGGACTCTAGACGTTGCCTCTAGTGTAACCATGATGGTTAGGGTGAAATTGCCCTATCTTGGGATAAATGACAAGTCATATGAATGGTGAAATGAAGCAACTGTCTAGTTTGGATTTTAGAGAAAAAGGTTGGACAATTGTATGAAATTATTGGACAAGTTTGGGTTGAAAGCAAAGGATATGGTAGGAAATGAAGATGAAATCCATGAAGAGGGTGAGAATGAAACAACAAAGGAGGATGCCCCTTATCTAATTGATTAACCAGACTTATTTTAAAGAGGTTTAGGCACATGTGAATGAAAAACTGTCTGAATCACTGAAAGCAAATCTCAAAACATATTTTTCAATTTTTATTTTTCCTCTTTTTTTTTTTGAATTTTGGACAAACCTTTCAGCACGTCAATATGATTTCCATGAATTAAACTTTTTGAAAGGTACCGACAATCAGTCTTGGATCTGTGTGGACTTTATTATGTTTGTATCGTGGTCAAGGCTATGGGTATGAAAGCAAATGTGGATAGTAAAAACTCAAAAAGATGTGATGGTATTTTGCAACAATGATATTTGTTGCATCAAAAATTCATTTGCCTCTTATGTGTTCACCATTTCTCTTTTTTTTTCTTCTTGATGTAACCAAATCATCATCATCATTTTTTTGTCTTTTTCAAACTTTTTGATTCTGATGGATTTTTTATTGGTGAACCGTTTGTCAAACAAAAGTGCAAACCATCAATGTGAGGTGACCCTTGTTCAAGGTAATTTGAAAGAAAAATATTTGCTCTTTTAAGTCTCAAAGGGGTAACAAAGGTTCACACTTTGTGTTTTATGATAAAGAAACATGGCCACACATCATTTCCAAAACATGATTATTTTCTCTTTCAAGAAATTTTAACTCAAGAAAAAAAAATTGGTTCATGTTAAAGTTTGTCCCTTGCTTTTATTCTTGTTTTTTTTTCTTGTTTTTTTTTTGCCTAAACCACCCTTTCAGGTTTTCAGTCTAGCAGACATTTTTTTTTCATGCTAAGAGATTTGCTCGCAGTCTATCCCGGCCAGTGTGCCCCTTTTATGTTGATCTCCATGAAATTCAAAATGTAGGGTTTATGGTGAAAATGTAATGAAAAAAAGGATGAGTTTGAAAATCTCTTGTTATGCAAATTAGACAAATGCTTCAAAAGATATGATATCAAACATTATCTATTCATTCAACCTATTGATTTGACCAAAACATGTTTTTTTTTTGCCAAAACTGCCTTCTTAGGTTTTCAGTCTAGCAAACTTTATTTTTATTTTTTTTTTTCATTTTTCCTTCTTTTTAATAATTTTTTTTTGTCCTGATGGATTTAAGGACCACCCAACAAGTGTAGACAAGGACAAACTTAGAAAATCTACCAACTCTAGGGTTTATGTTTATCAACTTGGGTAATGTCAGTATTGATAAGGTAAATCCTTCATTGTAGGGAAGCCAGAGGATGGACTGTCTCAAAATAAAAAGTCAAGTTGTTATCCTTGATTAAATATTTGACCCCAGAAAAGCGTGACACCCCATTATTCTCTTTTTTGTTTAAAGAAGTGAATTTGATGATTTGCGAGAAAAACAAGTGACTCAAAATATAACAACCTTTTTTATTTCCTTCCTCTCTTTTGCAGAGTATGTTTATTCATATGAGGTGAGATGCATGATATGGATTAAAAAAAACTATGTACATGCGACTATGACTAAAAACAACAATTGTAACACAAGTTTGTGCCCAAGAGGCACTTACTCAGTTGTATGTCGATGTGATTAAAGAGTACCATGCATGATATGCAACTAATTGAAAAAACCTACATGAGATGTAATGCATGTGCCTCCGAGTCTAAGCATCTCCTGGCCCACCTGTCACATCATCTGCTCCCGAATAACAAGTTATCCGATCATCGCCACACACACACAAAAAGGGTGAGTTATGCACAACATATATAAACAAAACATGGATATAAATATGTTTTCCAACCCAAAATAACATAAATAAATCCATAATTTCCAAATCACCCAACCATGACCTCATAGTCCTTCATGAGTCATATGCATGAACTAGGTCTTGGGACTTTTCTGTGCTCCCACGAAACTAACTCATTCGTGGTCCAACCCTATAAGCCTATCCCGGTCATAGTCCGGCCCTAAAGACTCTTCGTCTGTAGTAAAACATCCAAGTCTCACACTTGGACCCTGGCACGCATGCAATCACCATACTATGGACTCCTCGCCCAATAATAGCCGACGAGAACATAACAGTTCCTTGCCCATCGAGCGCCCGACACATGCAATCATCATACTAAGGACTCCTCGCCCATTAGTAGCCGACGGTAACTCAACCAATTCCATGCCCATCATGTGTCCAACCACCAAGCACATCCCAGACCCCTATTGGACTTAGTCCTTCAAGCCCAAACATCACACCACATGCATATACAACCTAAACTTGGTATAAACAGCCAAAACACACTCACAAGCACATAGAAACATAGAAACTCGCATAAACTCGCTTAAACTAGGGACCTCTCGCCCAAGCTAGACCCTCAGCCTCCCTCAAGCTAATCCACCTCGCTCGAGCCGGTTTAAATCAGCAACAACAACAAGTTATCTCGCCTAGGCGAGATCGTCTCTCGCCCAAACACCCATTTCCATCTCGCCTGGGCTAAAATACAAGCAAAACACCACAAATGACCACGACATCTCACTTAGGCGAGGCCATCTCGCCTGGACGAGACCCTGATTCGCTCAAAATCCATAAACTCCTCGCCTGGACGAGAAGTCGCGCTCAACACGCGTAACTTCATCACAACCTCGCTTAGGTGAGCGTCTCTCGCCTGAGCGAGAAGCAGGTCACTCAACTCTAATACTGGGTCGCCTAGGTGAGATAGGCGAACCTGCACCCAACACAAGACCTTGCAACTCTCGCCTAGGCGAGAAGGGGTCGCTTGGGTGAAACTTGCAGAGTTTCGCCACTGCTAACGCACCAGAAACACAAAACCAATACCAATTTACAATACCTTCATGTTTCATTCAATATGTACCATAAATCAAACTCTAAAACACATTTTACACAAGTTTAAATCCCCAAAACGCATAAGAATAACCATGATTCAATAACAGTACCCGAAACCCTCATCACATTGCTTATTTCATACCCAAAAGACTTGACACCTACATTCTCTTCCAAATTCTCATTTGCAGTATACTTTATACCAAAAACCACAACACATAAAATCCCAATTGAGAGTAAAGCGCAAAACTACAACCCAGATAAATTGCACATAATTCAGCACCCCTAACCTGGATTATTGGATTAAAGTTGGGAAGAAAGTTGATGTTCCTTTGCTCACCACGGTTTTGCTTCAGACCTTCTCCCAATTAGCCTCTCAACACTCAAATTCCCCTCTCACTCTCCAAAATTTCGTTCTCCTCTCTATAGGCAAAATAACCAAACTGCAGAAACCCTATTCTCTCTGCAATTTCGCCTTTTATAAGTGTCTCAAGGTAGGTTAATGAAAAAAAACGAATTGGACTTAACTGTGGGCTTAATAGCTATTCAAGTCACTTAGTGGAAAGATTTTTCAGCACATGGTTACCCTTCTGCTAGGTTTTCTTTACCCCTTCACCTTCATACCACAACTAATAGTTAGTGCAAAAATAAAGCTTATTCTTTGCCCACCAAGGTTTGAACCCGTGACCTTCCACTCATAAGACCAAAGCACAACCATTATGCCAATTCACATTTGGTTATACCCTCCAATAAAAAATAGTTCACATAATCAATTCCATACTCATACATATTATTAAAATTAATAATAAAACAACAACACATAATTGGCATACTTAGGACTCAAACCTAAGTCCTCTCACACAATCAAAGTACTCTCAACCACTTGAGCTAGTACTTTTCCACGTCACATCAACCAACAATTAATGCCATAAAGGCTCTTTCTACTCACATTTATTAATTAATTAATTAGTTAATTAATAATTTTCCCGAGTCTTACATTACCCCCACCTTTTAAAGTTTTCGTCCACGAAAATAAGACTTACCAGCAAAAAGGTGAGGATAGGACTTCCTCATGAGGTCCTCCATCTCCCACGTCATCTCCTGGGTTGCCTCGTCCCAGAGAACCTTCATAGTCCGAATTTCCTTCCCTCTAAGTTGTTTGACTTGAGAATCTAGAATCCTCACCGGTCCAACTCCAAGAGTCAGGTTCTCACGCACCTGAACATCATCCTGCTCCAACACATGAGTAAGATCCGCCACGTACTTCCTCAACTGTGATACGTGGAAAACATTGTGCAGGTTTCCCAAGTGAGGTGGCAATGCAATCTCGTATGCCACCGGTCCAATTCGCCTCGTAATCTGATATGGACCGATGAATCGAGGGGTCAACTTCCTCGACTTCAATGCTCTCCCAATACCTGCTGTAGGTGTAACTCTGAGGAATACGTGGTCACCCGCCTCAAACTCGAGTGGCCTCCTCCTCTTATTTGGGTAGGATTTCTGCCGACTCTGAGTTGCACGCATCCGCTCCTGTATTACCCTCACTTTCTCAATGGTCTGTTGTAAGAACTCTGGACCAAGTACCACGGCCTCCCCATCCTGCTGCCAACACAAAGGTGTTCGACACCTCCTGCCATACAAGGCCTCGTAAGGTGCCATCCCAATGCTGGAATGGTAGTTGTTATTATAAGTGAACTCCACTAGTGGTAGCACATCACTCCACGTCTCGAGATGATCCAGAACACACGTTCTCAATAAATCCTCCAACGACTGTATGGTTATCTCAAATTGGCCATCCGTTTGAGGATGATATGCCGAGCTCATTCTCAACTGAGTGCCCAAAGTGTTCTGCAACGACTGCCAGAACCTCGAGATAAACCTCAGATCTCTTTCCTATATGATACTCTCAGGCACACCATGTAATCAGACTATTTCCCTGACGTACAACTCTGCCAGTTTATCTAGAGACATCTTCTGATTAATGGGTAGAAAGTGAGCGCACTTCGTCAATCTATCTACTATTACCCATATAGAATCATGCTCCCTCACTGACCTCGGTAGATGAGTAACAAAATCCATGGAAATGTTGTCCCATTTCCATTGAGGAATCTCAAGAGGCTCCAACGTACCACCTGGCCTCTGATGCTTTATTTTCGCTTTCTGACACACTATACTGGATGCCACATAATCTGCCACATCAGTTTTCATACCAGTCCACCAGAAAGTCGCCTTCAAGTCCTTGTACATCTTAGTCATACCTAGGTGTATGCTAAGCCGACTCTTATGCCCTTCATCCAAGAGCATTTTCCTCAATACCCGACTGCTGGGTATACACACCCTCTCTCTGAATCGCAGGATGCCATCTCTACCCATCCTGAAGTCTTTTCTCTTCTCTGTGCCCAACTCCCTAATGATATGCTGCAATTCCTGATCCTTACCCTGTTCCACCCGAACCTCATCCAAGAACTCATTAGTGATCCTCAACATGATGCACCGTATGTGATATGTCTCCATATCCAATCCCAGATTCATATCTCGCAGCTTCTCGATCAACTCCAACTCCTTAATCATCATGGCCGACACATGAGATTTCTTCCTGCTCAGAGCGTTTGCTATAACATTAGCCTTACCAGGATGGTATAACAGCTCAAAGTCGTAGTCCTTCATGTATTCCATCCAGCGCCTCTGTCTAATATTCAATTCTTTCTGATCAAACAAGTATTTCAAACTCTTGTGATCACTGAATACCTGAAACTATGCCCCATACAAGTAGTGCCTCCATGTTTTGAGAGCAAAAACCACCGCCGCCAATTCTAAATCGTGTGTAGGATAGTTTTTCTCATGCACCTTCAGCTGACGAGATGCACAGGCAATAGGCCGTTTCTCCTGCATTAACACACAACCTAGACCTTAGTATGAAGTATCACAGTATACCTCAAACGTCTTGGCGGTGTCAGGAATAGCTAATATGGGTGCAGTGGTCAATCTCTTCTTCATATTCTCAAAACAGACCTCACACTCGTCTGTCTAAGAGAAAGGCTGGTCCTTTCTAGTGAGTTGAGTCAAGGGACTCACCATCTTGGAGAACCCCTCCACAAACCGCCTGTAATAACTTGCCAGGCCCAAGAAACTCCTCACCTCAGTCACAGTCTGTGGCCTTTCCCACTTCACCACTGTTTCAATCTTCGCTTGATCCACCGCTATACCTTGGGCTGAGATTACATGCCCCAAGAACTGTACCTCATCCAGCCAAAACTCACACTTTGACAGCTTCCCATACAGTTTATGCTCTCTGAGAATTCCCAGCACCACTCTCAGATGATCTGCATGTACATCCCGACTCTCCGAGTATATCAGTATGTCGTCAATGAACACGACAACAAACTGATCCAGGTATGGTCGAAATATCCTGTTCATGTAGTCTAGGAAAATAGCAGGAGCATTTGTCACCCCGAACGACATCACTACATATTCGTAATGGCCGTATCGTGACCTGAACATCGTCTTCTGCACATCCTCCAGTTTGACTAAGATCTGATGGTATCCAGACCTCAAGTCAATCTTAGAGAACACTGCGGCTCCCCTTAGTTGATCCAACAAATCATCTATCCTCGGCAGCGGATACTTATTCTTTATGGTCAGCTTATTCAACTGACGGTAATCCACACATAACCTTGAACTGCCGTCCTTCTTCTTTACTAGGAGTACTGGTGCTCCCTAGGGTGACGCGCTTGGCCTGATGAACTTCTTCTCAAGCAAATCTTCAATTTGCTTCTTCAACTCAGCCAACTCCGCTAGTGCCATTCTATAGGGCGCTATGGATACTGGGCCAGCTCCAGGGATGAGATCAATGGAGAAATCCACATCCCATACTCGGGTATTTCATCTGGAAATACGTCGGCATACTCCTCCACGACTAGAATCACACTGATCTTCTCGGCGGTACTATTCTTCTTTGCATGAGCCACTATCATAAAGTAGGTGGCTCCGGCTTCTACTTCGTTTATTGCCCTCTAAGCCGAGATTAGCTCCAATCCTTCATGTTCTGGGAATACCAAACTGCGCCGTCCACAATCAATTATGACGTGATTGTTAGACAATCAGTCCATCCCCAAGATTACGTCCAATCCCTCCAAAGGAAAGCACACCAAGTTCACCTTGAATCTGCGACCTGCCACTTCCATAGAACACCCAACGCAGACTGAACTGGTAGCCACTTGACCTGAGGAGGGAGTTGAAACAAGCAACTCACATCCCAAATCGCGTGTCACCAAATTCAATCTCCCCACACACGCATTAGAAACAAAAGAATGGGTTGCCCCAGAATCAAACAACACCAATACTAATTTACCAACAATACACAATGTTCAAGGATGAGATTACCCGATTGTGTAGCCTCAGTGGTGGTCAGGGCAAAGACTCTGCCCGCTGCCCTAGCTCGCTCTGCTGGCGATGCGGTTGGTTTCTTCGTGCTAAGACTTTTCTTCTCTGGGCAATTGTTGGCGAAGTGTCCAGGTTTGTCGCATATAAAACACTTGCGACGGTCGCCTGACCCTCCTACTCCACCTGCCAACTGTGGACAATTCCTCTTCAGGTGGGGTCCGCCACATTGGTAGCAAGTGGGACCCTGAGATGTATGTGGCCGACTGTACGTCTTTTTCATCTGCCTGGCCTCCGCAACATTCTTTTGATGTTGGCTCACAATAGGACCAGGGCCCTTCTCAAGGTTCTCAGCACTCTTGGCCCGCTCCACCAAGATGGGAAATCTCCTCTCTCTCAGAGGGGTTACCACCCTCTTCAGCTCAAGTCTGAGACCTCGCTCAAACTTTAAACACTTCCACTCTTTCGTGATGTTCTGTGAGGAATATCTCGCCAAATGCTCGAATCTATTCACATACTCCTGCACTGTCATGTCTCCCTGCTGTAATGCTAGGAATTCAGCCTCTTTGTCCTGTCTCGCCGTATCTGGAAAATACTTCTCTAGGAAATGAACCCTAAAGTTGGCCCAAGACACTGGCTCTTCACTATTCTCCATCGGTTGTTGCATGCCTGCCCACCAGTATTCAACATCCCTATTCAGCAAGTACGCAGCGAACAACAGTTTCTGTTCATCTTCGCAGTTCATCACTTTGAAGATTTTCTCACACTTACGGAGCCATGCATCCGCTTCATCGGGGGAGGCCTTGTCAGTGAACTCCGCTGGCTTGTGGCGCAAGAAATCCTCCACTTTGAAGATTTTCTCACACTTGCGGAGCCATGCATCCGTTTCATCGGGGGAGGCCTTGTCAGTGAACTCCGCTGGCTTGTGGCGCAAGAAATCCTCCACTATCGGCACCCTGACTGGTGCAATCGCCGTCCTAGGCTGCGCTGCTACGGGTGGCTGCATCGCATCCACCATCCGGTGAATCGCCTCAGCGATGTCGTCAGCACCACTACTCCTCCTCCTCCTATTAGCAGCCATAGCCTGGATACTCCACATTACAACTGTTAAAAATCAGTCGCTTAGTCAACAAAACCACACACTTTTTCATATTTAACACACAACATACCACAAACAACCACATCGATAAGCTCACTCCCCACTAGCCCCAAAATATTTTAAAATATTTTCAAAACTTTTGCTCTGATACCAATTGTAACATCCCTAAGGAATATTACTGATATTTAATAAATAAAATTCGAAATACAATAAGTGTCGCATTTAATATGAACTATTTCCCAAAACACGGAAATTTTAAAACTTTAATATATATAAAGTCATAAAAACCAGGAGTCTATAATTCATAAAACTGAAATAAAAGTCAATGGCTCCTGCCAGGTTTACATAATATTCTCAAAGATAAAATAATAAACATATAACATATGTATCTACAAAGTATCCCATGCTAGCCCTCGCTCCGAGTCTAACCATCTCCTGGCCCACCTGTCACATTATCTGCTCCCGGATAACAAGTAATTCGATCATCGCCACACACACACAGAAAGGGTGAGCTATGCACAACATATATAAACAAAACATGGATATAAATATGTTTCCCAACCCAAAATAACATAACTAAATTCATAATTTCCAAATCACCCAACCATGACCTCATAGTCCTTCATGAGTCATATGCATGAACTAGGTCTTGGGACTTTCCTGTGCTCCCACGAAACTAACTCATTCGTGGTCCAACCCTATGAGCCTATCCCGGTCATAGTCCTGCCCTACAGACTCCTCGTCTGTAGTAAAACATCCAAGTCTCACACTTGGACCCTGACACGCACGCAATCACCATACTATGGACTCCTCGCCCAATAGTAGCCGATGGGAACATAACAATTCCTTGCCCATCGTGCGCCCGACACATGCAATCACCATACTAAGGACTCATCGCCCATTAGTAGCCAACGAGAACTCAACCAGTTCCATGCCCATCATGTGTCCAACCACCAAGCACATCCCAGACCCCTATTGGACTTAGTCCTTCAAGCCCAAACATCACACCACATGCATATACAACCTAAACTTGGTATAAGCAGCCAAAACACACTCACAAGCACATAGAAACATAGAAACTCGCATAAACTCGCTTAAGCTAGGGACCTCTCGCCCAAGCTAGACCCTCAGCCTCGCTTAAGCTAATCCACCTCGCCCGAGCGAGTTTAAATCAGCAACAACAGCAAGTTATCTCGCTTAGGCGAGATCCTCTCGCCTAGGCGAGATCGTCTCTCGCCCAAACACCCATTTCCATCTCGTCTGGGCTAAAATACAAGCAAAACACCATAGATGACCACGACACATCGCTTAGGCGAGGTCATCTCGCCTGTGCGAGACCCTGATTCACTCAAAATCCATAAACTCCTCACCTGGACGAGAAGTCACGCTCAACATGCGCAACTTCATCACAACCTCGCTTAGGTGAGCGTCTCTCGCCTGAGCGAGAAGCAGGTCGCTCAACTCTAATATTGGGTCGCCTAGGCGAGATAGGCGAACCCGCACCTAACACAAGACCTTGCAACTCTCGCCTAGGCTAGAAGGGGTCGCTTGGGCAAAACTTGCAGAGTTTCGCCACTGCTAACGCACCAGAAACACAAAACCAATACCAATTTACAATACCTTCAGGTTTCATTCAATATGTACCATCAATCAAACTCTAAAACACATTTTACACAAGTTTAAATCCCCAAAACGCATAAGAATAACCATGAGTCAATAACAGTACCTGAAACCCTCATCACATTGCTTATTTCATTCCCAAAAGACTTGACACCCACATTCTCTTCCAAATTCTCATTTGCAATATACTTTATACCAAAAACCACAACACATAAAATCCCAATTGAGAGTAAAGCGCAAAACTACAACCCATATAAATTGAACATAATTCAGCACCCCTAACCTGGATTATTGGATTAAAGTTGGGAAGAAAGTTGATGTTCCTTTGCTCACCACGGTTTTGCTTCAGACCTTCTCCTAATTAGCCTCTCAACACTCAAATTCCCCTCTCACTCTCTAAAATTTCGTTCTCATCTCTATAGGCAAAATAATCAAATTGCAGAAACCCTATTCTCTCTGCAATTTCGCCTTTTATAAGTGTCTCAAGGTAGGTTAATGAAAAAAGCGGCTGTTAAACGGCGATTCCCCCCTTTCCATTGAAGTAGGGGGGCCTCCTTCCCCACCATTCCGGCCTATTATTGAGGGGGATTTTACCTATGCTGAAGGTTGCTTGCTTACCAAGCCACCCACTTGAGAAGCTAGTCGCCAGAAAGAAGCGGCGAGGACGCGAAGCTGTCTACGAAGCTTCCCTCCCCCTGTAGTCGAAGTACTCGGCACTACTTTGATTCAAAAGGTTCCCGACTTTATCCGGTTTCAGCACCTAATGGTTACCCTTCTGCTAGGTTTTCTTTACCCCTTCACCTTCATACCACAACTAATAGTTAGCAAAAATAAAGCTTATTCTTTGCCCACCAAGGTTTGAACTCGTGACCTTCCACTCATAAGGCCAAAGCACAACCACTATGCCAATTCACATTTGGTTATACCTTCTAATAAAAAATAGTTCACATCATCAATTCCATACTAATACATATTATTAAAATTAATAATAAAACAACAACACATAATTGGCATACTTAGAACTCGAACCCAAGTTCTCTAACACAATCAAAGTACTCTCAACCACTTGAGCTAGTACTTTTCCACATCACATTAACCAACAATTAATGCCATAAAGGCTCTTTCTACTCACATTTATTAATTAATTAATAATTTTCCCGGGTCTTACAGTTAATAAACCGAGAAATGCAGTTTTACAAAAATTGCGCAAATCAGAAAAATTGGTGGCGCCTAACGCCCAGCAATTAGGAACCTTGCGCTTGGCGGTACAAAGCCAGCGTCGGGCGATTCCTGTTCCACAAAAATACGAAAAATGTTTTTCGTGAATCAGAGCACCTCTCACATCTTTGGTATGGTGCCTGGCGGCCAATTGGGTGCCGCCAGGAAGTTCTTGCAGTTCCATGAATCCAACAGCTCTTCCCTTACGCCTGCGAACCTCAACCAGCCCAAACCATCCCAATTTCCTTCAATTTTGACTCAATACTCACCACTCAAAGATTTAGGATCACAATTCATCCCTTAAAACTTTTAATCAACGAAATTCCATTAATATTACACATTCAATTTAGTCCATCTCTGAATTCCCACTTTCACCAACCCTAACACGACGTCCATGAAGTTCTCTTCCAATTTAACCCCAACCACGTATGATTCAATGAAATACAACAATTAATCATTTTTCACACAGTGAGAACAACCTTTTTTTCCCGATTAGAATCATCCCCACACATCCAAAACATTAAAATCGAACCAAAAGTCACTGCCAGGCAGTTCATCAAAAACCTAGAAAATTGGGTGACAAGCATGTGTCACCTAGCGGCCAAGGATGTGCCGCTAGGCGGTTCCCCCTACAGGAACCCAGAAATCACTCCAAATGCATGAGTTGTCTGGCGGCTATGAATGACCTGCTAGGCGGTTTCTGAAAATTTTCTAGAAACGCGAATTTCATGACATGAACAAGTTATAAACATCCAATTGAATATAACTTTCATACAAATTAACAATACAACTCAGAAAAATGAGTTTAACTCCCTTAACCTGGAATCCTTGCTCCCAAATGGTCTTCTCAAACATTTCTTTCAAGAAGTCAAAGAACTTTCCTCTCCTCTACCAAAATTCTCAACTTCCACTCTTCCAAAAACACGTTTTGATGTCTCTGAAACCTCTCCCTTCAGCTCCACGAAAATGTCGTCCTAATTCTCCCTCTACTTCCCTTCTCTCTCAAAGTTAATGTCTCCCTTAATCACCCTTTACTACTAAAACGAAAATTAATTAAAATTGGCTTAATGGTTATTCAATAACCATTAACAAAATGTGTCTCAACCCATTAGGCTGCCTCTCTTAGTAGCTAGGGTTCCTTTGCCTTTTCATCTCCATGCCAAATAAAATTTTGGCAAAAAGAAAGTTAATTTCATTCTTGGCAAGGTTTAAACCCACAACCATTCAATTACAAAGTCAATGCACACCCAACTCAACCAATTCATGTTTCATGATAATTCCTATAATTTTAGAATTACATTATCACTAATCACATTCAAACATATCCTTAAAATAATGCATAATTTAAAATAACATTCAAGTCCTCTCTCACAACAACCAAGTACTCTCAACCATTTAAGCTAGTACTTTTCTACATCATAATAGTTCGCATTAAATGCCATAAAGACTCCTATTACCCACATTTATTAAATATTTATTTATTTAATTATTTAAATTTCTCGGATCTTACACATGCCACCCTTGAATTTAACCACAAGCCAATTCTACTCCAAAAGACTCTAAAACAATAGTCAATTCATCCATGATATCCCCCAAACCAAGTCTTATACCAAATAGAACTTACCAACATCCAATTCACAATATGGATACACAAGTGTTCACCAATGAAACAACTCTCCACATGTGACCAACCCAAAAGGAAAATCCAAGCTCCTGGAAACTTACACAGAACCTAACCATACTCCTAATTCATGCCACATTAAACTTATCTCCAAACAATAGCTACAACATTTCATTCTTCCCAAAACCTTATACTAAAATCAAGTTTAACATCAATAACCATCAGCTTCCATGTATTAACCTACCACCATTTCAAGCTTTACCTATTGTCTCATTTTCCCCACCTAAATTAAGGTAACCACCTATTAGACCCCAAACCCGCAACTGCACATCACAACCACACAATACCATTTTCATTAAGTTGGCGCCTGACAACAAGCAATGTGCCACCAGGCGGTGTATCCAATTCTGGGTAAAACCCATAATTTCCCTACACCTACGAAAACCTTAAAATCTCCAAACTCATTCCCTTTGTCCATTTTCACAGACCAGCAATCAATTATGACTTTAATTGTACATAAAATCAATTTAAACTCCAACACAACTTCTCATTGCAATTCATACAACAATTACCTCTTAGAAAATCATTTCCCAACTCCTTCCCAAACCTTAACTAACAATAATGTTCATGCACATAATTATTCATCCAATACCTCAAAACACAACAAGATTCATAAATTTACAGCATCCACCAGTTCAGAATCACTCCAGAACGCACAAAAACCAAAATCAAGCCAAATCCATATGAGTCGCCTGGCGGGCATTCGTTGCTGCTAGTCGGTTCGTGCCTAAATCTAGAAAAGTAGGTTATTCTTGATGTGTTGCTTGGCGGGCCTTCAACACCACCAAGCGGTTCATCACCAAAAATCCATAAATAGTGCATAAGGCTTGTGTCGCCTGGCGAACTTTCAATGCCGTCAAGCGGTTTTTGAAAAAAATTTCAGAAACATGAAAAATCCAAAACAAACAAACAAAAGAAAAACACAACCATACATCATACAATTACACAATTGAAATTAGACATGGGTTGCAGCTCCCCTACCCTGGATTCCTTGCTTCCTTTGCAACTCCTAGAGGTCTTCCTAGCCCAAGTTCGCCTTAGCTCTTGCTTCCCACTCCAAAAGTTCTTCCTAGCCCTCAATGCTCTCTCTTTGGTGCACAAAACTCACTCCTTTCAAGCCTAAACTCAGTCCCTTTGTTAGCTCACTAAAACCTCCCCTCTACCTTCCCTTTTCATCCCCAAATTAATTAGATTAATAAAAAAAACGAAAATAGGTATTAAGAGGACGTTAATGACGACTAGGATTTCTAAACCTTCCAATCCATAGAAAAAGGAAATCGAACTAAAAGGAAGCTACTCTCAACACAATCAAGTACTCAACCACTTGAGCTAGTACTATTCCTTGTCATAACTCCCCACATTAATTACTATAAAGATCCTATTACCCGCATTTATATTAAATAAATATTTATTTATTTATTTAACTTTTCAGTGTCTTACAACCTCCTTCGTCTCTTACCACCTAAATCTCATTCTATATGTGAGTTTGTGAGTTTAGTAGAGTCAATATGACTTTACACAAGAATCTGTACACCAATGTATACATTGCACTATCCAACATGACATTTTTTCTTAGAAATGACCATATTCATACAATTCACACAATCATAATAAATTCATACCACGTAATCTAATTGATTTTCAGCATTCAAGCATAGGCTCTATTCAACCTAGCATACACCATCGCCATAAGTTTCTCATCATATACATTCTCATCAAGTCATGAAAAGCTTCCATAAAAATCTCTTATCATAACTCATGCAATTCACAACATTTATCATCCTTCCTTTCCATGTTTCTCTATTCTCAATCATTGAAAACCCTATTGTATTTAATCAACATAATAAACCTCAAAAAAATCTCATATTTCCGTCATGGCATCTCTTCTAGCCATCCCAAACTTATCCAACGATATTAAGGAACTGCCCAACACTAATTAAGAAACCAAAAAGTTACCTATGCAAATCAGATTGGCCAATTGATTCTCTCTCAACAAATTTATTGTTTTCTTGTATCAAATACATATTAGTTTTTTTTTCTCAAATTAAGCTCAAAAAGCCTCAATTTACCAATTTGATACATCATAAGGTAGATTCACTCATTATACAACAAATTCATAATTACTACAATTTTCCACAAACTAATCATCATAAATTTAGACCAATTCAACCAAGATAATTTCAAACCAAATTCCTTCCTTAGTCGACATAACCAACCTCACAAATAGGGCTACAATTTCACTACCATACAACAGACCACATAGTTTATACCAATACTAACAATTTCATGTATTTCTTAGGCACACAACAAACTTCAATTTTAAAGCAACTCATCCTAGATAGTCAATACTTAGCCATCAAACTATGATAACTAGTTCCTTTTATTAACATAACAACTCATTCAACTGAACAATCACTTACACATACATAATTCAATATCACATATATATCCCACATCCTTATCATCATTACCATTCTAGACACAAGGATCACACACATAAAATACATGTACAACAATTCATTAGCATTAATAGAACACAAAAGGAATAAGAATTATTTCAATCCAACCAACCCATAGATCACAAGGCATATCAAGAATTGGAACTTATAAAAATAATTAGCTTTCATCACCTTAAAATAGCTTTTCCTCAAAGCTAAGCTTCCTCAACTCAAGAAATATTGCTACTCACAACTAGGGACCTAGAATGAGTTCTCCAAACAAGACAAAATTCAATATATGGTAAATCAAGATGAAATGATTACTTCTCTCACCTGACCCCACTAAAATTGATGACTAAAACAAAATAAATATGGAAGAATGATGCTTTTATATAGTAAATAGAAACATACTCTTTTTAAAATTTGATCATTCCAAAACACTCTTTAACTTAGTTTCATCGTGGTGTAATTAAATTTTGAAATAGAGGGAGATAATAGATGAATTTGAGAATAGAAGGAAGAGTGAGAGGAGAAAAAAAAAGAACATGAGGTGGAAGGTCTTCCCGTTTACACTTTTCTATTTTCTCTCTCTTTTATTTTCACTTTTCTATTTTCTCTCTCTTTTATTTGTATTATATTATTATACTCATTTATTAATTTTAATTAATTAATCTTTTTAACACATTACAATAACAATAAAGAAAGAAACAAAATATTTTACAAAAATGAAACAAAATAACAAGGATTAAAGTTGAAAAAATAAATTTCATAATTACAAAGGAAATTGTAGTGTAAAAAAAATATATAATTTTTTCTTATTATATACTTACCTCTTTTTTAATCATA
The DNA here is from genome assembly GCF_037176805.1 of Vigna unguiculata. Taxonomy (NCBI): domain Eukaryota; kingdom Viridiplantae; phylum Streptophyta; class Magnoliopsida; order Fabales; family Fabaceae; genus Vigna; species Vigna unguiculata. The sequence goes on from NC_140801.1 coordinate 6,717,266, forward strand.
TTTTTCTTTTCATTATTACTTCAACCTATAGTACATCGAGATAATGTTATTATGGTAAATTAAATATTGTTCATTTTAAAACTCAAAAATTCAATACAATTTTGTTTGTAAAAGAATTTTTTTTGATAAAGAAACACTAAAAGAACTTTAGATTCCCGATCAAATAATACTAAAAAGAGTGATCGAAACATTATCTCAATAAATTTGAAGTTAGAATAATTATTAATTTTTTAATTTTTATAATCTAAAAAAACACTGAGAAGAATTATGTTAAAAAATTGAAAATATTTTTCGTGTATAATTATAATAATCAATAAAAAAAATGCTTATACATATTATAATTTGATAATAATTTTATTATGATAATAATTATATCGAACTTTTAATTATAAAAAATGTCCACCTTGAATAGATAAAATCGTAATTAAACTAAAAAAAGTACCTCACTTATGTAGGACGAACCTCGAAGTTGAAGTTACCAACAAGACAAGAACCTAAAGTATGTACCATTTCTTGACTTTTGGCAATGTCTCAAAAGACCAACATACCACCACCTTTTACGCCAAAAGGTTATATATATTTAACGTTTCTATATTTCCCACTATAATTTAATTACAAAAGTAGTTTTGATGTACTTTTAATATTATAAAATACACTTGAATCGATTTTCGACCTCAAATTTTGTAAATGTATAATTTTAGTTTCTATATAATTTAATTTACAGATTTTTTTTTTGTTTTCAAAATTATGTAACTTTTTCAATGTTAATAAATTGTATAATTGTTTATAGAGAATGTCGTAGATAAGTAATAATAATGTCAATTGTTTATTGATGTAAGATATTGATAATAGATTTCATAAGTAAGTTTAATACATATTGTTTTGACGAGCATCTTAAATATTGTTGTTAACAGTTAGCTAAAATTACTTAATTTAAAAAAAAAAACTTAAATAATGAAGTCTTCAATTAATATTTTATAGGATCAAAATTCAACTTTCTTAAAAAGATGCACTATAGAAAAGTGAATATATCTTAACGTTTCAAATTCATTTTAGTGAAGTAAAAGCAAATGCACCCCACTTGCAAGTCCTATACCTGAAAAAAAAAAAGGTTTAACGAGCTTCCTTTAGAATAGTATATCTCTTTTATGCTAAATAAATTGATTGCTTCACACTAATCACCTTTAGCGGAGAAATGTTCATGTTCTGCAAAGAAAAGCTTTAAGCTTTCCCTCTACCTGTAATTTCCAACATTAATTTTTTTAGTTTTATTAATTTTTTGTTGCATATTCATCTGGAGTTTTGTTCATTTTCCAGTTTCACCAAAAATGACAAATGGGTATGAGTTCGTGTGAGAAGGGTTTGTTTTCTTCTATTGATTTTGACTAGTAGTTTAGATACTTTGCTTGTTGAAAGAATGAGTGTGTGTTTGTGGGGGTAGCTTTCATTCGTTTTTTCTTGAAAAAAAAAAAGGATTTTGGTAATTGTAGTTGAAGTGGGTATCTGTTATTTTGTGGGGGGCAAAAAGGATGATTCAGTTGTTGTTCTTGGTGCTTTTTGTGGAGGGTGCTATGGCATTTCTTTTGTTGGTGAAGATTGGGCCATTGAGAGATCTTGTTATTAAGACGCTGGATCAGATAAAAATGGGGAAGGGTCCTGCTACAGTGAAGACCATTGCTGGCACCATGTCCGTGATTCTCTTCTCAAGTCTTATGAGCATTGTTAAGATCCAGAACAAAGGTGCCAAGCTTGGTACTATGTCACCCATGGATCAAGTTCTGTGGAGGACCCACTTGCTGGAGGCTTCACTCATGGGTATGCTCAAACACCTTTCTTCTGGGTCACTTCATTCTCTCTCTCTCTCTCTAAATAAGCAGAGATGTAGTCACTGTTTGTTATGCGGCTACGAGTGAAAATATTGATTTTGCAGGAAAATGTGGCAATGCAGTGTTGCTGCTGTGAATGTTTTGTTTGACAGATCTTAGGTTTAGGGGTTCAGGTGAAGAAGGGTGCCTTATATTTGCAGTCTTTAAATAATTGTTGTTTGGTATTTGATCCCATTTTGGTCTCATCATTTTGTTTTGATTGTTCTCCGGAAATTTAAGTTGCCCCTTTTGAAAAAAATTGTTTGAACGTGTTGCAGATCTGAGGTTCATTTGTGTTATTTTTTATCATTTAAGGAAATCATGTTTATCAGTACTGAGGTTATATTTAGATAAAGTATGTTTAGAAGGTATCATTTTTAAGATATGTAAAATGCTTTGTGTTGTGCCTTATCGTGAACTACTTTATTTTGGATAAATTATAACAGTCGAAAGAATTGGCAAATATCAAAGGATTTAATGGTCTCTGTTTTTTCTTAAAAAACAAGGAATTTTAAGTTCAGCTCTATTGTGTGGAATTTCAAAATTGTTATGCTACTTGTTCCTCCTTTTGCTGCTGTTGACTGAGCCACTTGATTGATCCAATGCAGAGCTTCAATCTGTGTAAGGCTTTGTGTGACTTGACTCTCTTTGACCTTTGACTCTGTTTTGAGTTAGTTGTCAAAGATTCATAATGTGCCATGGCATGATATCAGGTAGGCAAGTACTGTAGGGCAGAGTTCTCAATCTTGAGAGGGATCTGTTTCAGGAAACATTGGAGAGAAATTGTATTTTGGAATGAGTTTTATTCTTTTTTTTTTTTTTTTCAGGAAAGGTTGTGAGAATTGAAACTCAGCAAAGTTCATGTGCCTGAGAAGGATTTTGTCTAGTAAACTGGAATGTTGTGTAGTTATGCCTGGAATGGGTATATTGATAGGGCAGAAAGGTTTCTGATAAGATGCTGGATAAGAATTTGAACTCATGGCATGGGTTGCTTGCTGTTAAAAATGAGAATGTGGAGACTGCTATAGTTACTTTAATAGTATGTTACATTGATACCCATTAGAGTACTATGAATTCAAGTGTGGAGTTGGAAATCCCACATTGAATGGAAATGAGTGAGTTGAGGAATATATAAGTATAAAGACTCACAAAACCTGGTGCCTTAAGATAGGTTTTGGGTTGGAAGTGGTATTTGGTCCTGTCTGAAAGTTGAGAGTTGAGGTGAAATTGAGAATTGAGGGACTTGTCGGATCCAAATCTCATCAGTTACATATATAACACACGAAAGGAACTAGATTGCTTTAATTGAAATATTGAATTCCCCTTGTATTAAATTCCTTGGTATTCTAATTGTTCTTTTGATATTGTCCAAAGATTGCCTAAAAGAAGATGTACATTGTTTTGTTCATGTTATCCTTCTCTTAAGTAGTGTCGAGAGGGATCTTAAGTAGTGTCCACACGATTAATGTCTCTGAATGTTGAATTTTTGATTCTCTTGTTTACCAGATTAATACTCATGAAAGATTAAACTAGTGCAAACATATTATATGTATAGATTAACCCACCCTTTCCCACATGATCACTAAGTGGGATTACTTGAACCCTACACACGAGAACACAAACTTAGTGAACAAAAACACAATGAAAAGAAATAAGTGGTGATAGTTTAGAACACTTGCTTTATTGATAAGCTTTAATACTAATTTTTTTCTCACCACAATTTTCTTGGCCTTGGCCACATATTAATGTTGTTTCCCTCTTCACTTATTTTATGTTCTGTTCTTTTCTACAACAGGCATAGCCTTTCAATAGTAATAATAGCTTTAGCAGAAGTAATACTAATAAAATAAGATGTATCAATGAAGTCAGAAGTGAGATGTGCCAATAAATTGGCAAATTGGTACGGAACTGACATGAATCCAAGCATCATAAATGGTAATAGTCTTGAAGAGGTTAGTATAGTCTGTTGTATCTGTGGTGCTGTAGAGTGTGTTATTATGGTTGTTTGTGTGATTTTGTAGAAATGAAAGTAGTTTTTGCTGTACTAAAGGTAGTGAAAGTATAAGTTCTATCTGGTTTCTGATGTGGTTGTGGTCATCAACAGGGTGGTTTTTTCAGTTGTGGACCTGGTGTTATATTTAGGGTGGTTGTGGGAGTGATAAACATGTCTGCTGTCATGTCTTACTGAAGAGAAACAACAAATGCAGAATGCTATGTTGTATCTGCTTAGATTTTTTCCACTTCTGTGTGAAAAATATGTTTATTACTGCAGAAATCTAACCAGAACTTAGTTAAGCCTTTGAGAATGAACTATTTTCATGAGGAATTGATTTCTGTTTCTCAAAAGTCTTAATTGTCCTTAATCTTTGTTTCTAAATTCCATCTTCTAAAAGTGGAGTGTTTCCATCTGTAGCTGCATGAAAACTGAACTTCACATTTATTCTCATTACATTGCTCATATTTGCTCCCATATCACTAATATTTTTCCTTCTAGTGTTGTGTTTTCAAAGCTGATAGGCACAGAGAGGGTTTTCCGTTATTGAAAGTGCAAAATAACATCAAAATACAACACTTTGTTGGTGATATTAGATTTCATAAGTAACGCTATTTGTAGGTTTTTGGCGGAGTGACTCCAGGAAAATTTGACACTAATGGGTTATAAATTCGTAGAATTTGAATTCTCTATTGAGTTTTTACGTGTTGTTCAACTACTGCTGTGCTTTGAAAATATACTTATGGACATTGATTTTGATGTTTTAAAATATATTAAAAAGAATTTTAATATACCAACACATCACTATATTTTTAACTAAGCAGAGAACAATATCAAAAAACCTAGCAGAGAATCTAGATTGAAATTCATATAAGTAACAAGACACTGTCATCAACCCAAAATCTTAAAACATGTTTGCAGATCCTTGTACTGATATATTGTTCATCTTGCTTGTTTTTACCAATTTGGAAATTCTAGCTCACCTTAAATTACCATCTGGGAATGTTCTTGTTTTATAGTATTAGTTGTTTGTAGTTCATTTTTGCTATCAATCCTTGCATGTTTGCTACAATGAAAGTAGATTTGATCTTGCCTTAATGGAGTTGATTTGATCTTGCAGGTTTTACATTATTCCTAGGCTTCATAATTGATCGTGTGCATCATTATCTCCAAAAGCTAAACAAGTTAAGGAGCAATGCAGGAGCTTCTAAAGAAGAAGTGGAAAGCATTGAGAAAGAGAAAGTTGAGCTGAAGGAAAAGGAAGAGAAAGCTTCGAAGGAGATAATTCAACTTAAGGAAAAAATTTCTGGTCTTTCAGAAAGTTTGAAGAAGACAAAGGTGGAATGTGAAGAGAAGGAGAAAAGAATTGAGACTGCTGAAGCTCATGTTAGTTCCCTCCAAAAGCAAGCTGCAGATCTGCTACTTGAATATGACAGGCTCTTGGAGGAGAACCAAAACCTTCAAGCACAAGCACTCAGGCACATCAAGAACTGATAAGAGTCAATTGCTTTTAACCACAAGTTTTGGAGAAGAGTTTTATCACATTCACACCATCATTAGTTTTGTTGCAAGATTATCATTATCATTGAAAAAGAAAAGAAAAACAACAAAGAGAAAATTTGGCCCTCTTGATGAAAATGAAACATTAATCAACATTCATTAAAATGGAGTGAAATCACCTTAGCCCTTCCACTATCCTTCTAGTTGAAAATGAAAGTAAAATGTGTTTTTTTTTTCCTTATTACTTTCATTCTTCTGAAGTTTAAATATGTTTTTCAAGATCATTTTTAGTAACTAGAGATATGGAAAGTTCATATGAATGAGAATTTTAACATGTGGGTTTTACAAATAACAATGATTTTAGTTACATATATAATTAATATTATGATAAGATAGTTGGCCATGTAAGTTTTTAATTTATTGTTATGATTAATAGAATTTTTAAAATTACCTTTATTCAAAACATAACCTTTCTTGGAGGGTTGTTAATTATTATCATATAAATACGGGACAAATTGCAAAAATTACAATTTATCAAACAAATATGTTGATATTAAGAAGTATATATAATATAGATGCGATGATTTAAGAAAAAGTTTACATAATGTTGGTTCCGTTTATGTTTCTCAAAGGAAATTTCCAAATCTTCATCCATATTTCATGCATTTGGATTTCTTTCTTCCTTCTCTACAATTTAATTTTTCTTATTAGGTCGACTTCATTTTGTGTGCAGCTAATTTACTTATAACATAACCAGTATTACTTTTTTTTTTTTTACTTTTCTATTTTTGTTAGAAATTTAATTGGTTACTTAAATTAAAACTTGGTGTAAGTTAATGTCATAAATGTTCTGTCGTGATTACCATAATCGAAATGGCGTCATAAATGTTTCAAGATGATCTTCGTATATGTACAAATAACATTTATATCTATATTTATATCTATCTATATTTACATCTACATACTATAAAAATAGAGAGGGAACTTTTTGAGAACATCTTGAACACGTGACAGTTTCTGGCCGCTCTTCAATTTTTTCTTAAAATATTCAACAATAAAAACAAATATGTTATTCAATAACATTTTTATGCTTTACAATAAATTTTAGGTTTAATTAGTATTATTTTTTTCTGAAGTTTCAGTTTGGTATCCGCTTTTAAAAAAGTTTCAATTTCGTCTCAATTTTTGAAAAATAATTTCAATTAGGTCCCTTTTATAACAAAATTATTAACACCATTAACAACGTGTCAAGTGTCAGCCTATGTTTTTTTTTTAATTTTTAATTTTTTTTTTAAAAAATTAGCCACGTGTCAGATCCTTGGTGTGACACATGACATTGTCAGTGGCACATGATGTTAATCCATGTTTTGTTATTCATGACTTTTACCACTAAAATTTAATATAAATATCAATACATAATTTTGTAAGTCATTTTTTAATAACAAATATCAATATAAAATTTATATAAATAATAAATTTTGTCTTAAAAGAGATACAATATTTCTCTATTTAAAAAAAAATATTCAGATTAAATTGAAACAAATAGAGGGAGGACTAAATTGGAACAAATATATATGGGGACTAAATTGAAATCAAGACAATGACACTTGGCAGGGACACTGACACATGATAGTACCTTGCCACGTGGCACTAACAATGCCACATGTCACACCAAGGATCTGACACGTGAAAAAAAAAAACAGAGGCTAACACATATCACGCCGTTAACGATGTTAATATTTTTTTTTTCTGAAAGGGACCTAATTGAAATACTTTTTCAAAAGTTGGGACGAAATTGAAACTATTTTAAAAACAGGTTCCAAATTAAAATTTCTAAAGGAAAGTGGATACCAATCGACTAATTAAACTTAAATTTTAAAAGCATATTAAGACTTTCTTAACTTAAACTTGGAAAATTCTTAGTAATATTTTAGTTATAGTAATATAATGATATACATAAAAATTGTTTTCTATTATTAACAATATTTTATATTTTATATTTTAATTATAGTATATAATGGTATATATAAAAATGATTTTTCATTAAGAGTAAAATAGATAATTCAAATCAATAAAATTTAAAAGAATATTAATATTTTCTTAACATAAAATTTGAGAAATTGTTTTGAAATGCTGCACCATTCAAGTTTATTTATAATACATAGAAATATATTCATTATGAAATATATGCTAATTTCATTTTCATTTAAATTTAAATTTACATTTTCATTTTCATTCCCATTTTTGTAACACGTTTTCGTTCCATTACTTGCAGTTATAAAATTAAGGCTAGAGTCATGAATGAAACAAATTCAATGACTTTGACATATATTTGCAGATAAACAAGGAGCACAATATACCTTCCTAGCCTTATTCCATTCAAGATTATGATTGGTACTTTGGGTGCAAACAATCATGACACACCAAACTATGAAAGACCAAGTCTTTGACAAAACATCATGGTAAGAAGTCTTAATAGTTGGAAGTGGTGAACAATTAAATATTGTTGCCTTCGGTTCATCCAAGCTAAACTCATTTGATTTACATGATGTGTTATATGTGCCAAAAATTACCAAAAATCTATTTAGTGGGTCAAAATTAACTAGTGATAATAACATTCTTGTGAATTTGATGCACATTGCTACTTCATGAAGGATGTAATACCCATAAGAAAGACACATAGTGGAACCAAGGAACAAGTAAGAGTCCACAATAACGAAGAACAAGTGGCATCAAAGTTTATTAGGCACAAGTTGTTGGTGAATATTGCATGTTGACATTATTTGCTTAATGGCCATAGAAACCTGATTTAGTATCTACTTTCTAGGTTTGACAATTGTTAAACAATATCAAATAAATTCTCTGTTGTAGTATGTATAAAAATATCCAAGTAAATTGCTTTCACGTGATTCGTATATTGTTATATACGAATTCTTCCGTAGAAATTATATACGAATTTTTATCCGTAAATAATTACATATGGATTTATCTGTAGGTAAACCTATAGAAGAATCTGTATATAATTACCTACGAAAAAATTTGTATGTAATTACCTACGGATAGATTTGTATGTAATGTTTGTTACGATCATTTTATCTATGAATTTTTGTCCGTAGGTAAAATAGTATTTTTTTACGGATTTTTTTGGATTACATACGGATTTTTGCTGTAAGTAATAAACATTTTTCTTGTAGTGTTTGCTTCTACAATTGAAGGACTAATGAAGTTTTTAATGGAAAATGAGAGAAAGAAATGGAATAAATATTGTTCTCTATTTTCTATAGACTATCCTTTATGATCTTTCTAATTCTTCTCCTATGTTTTTGACTGCTTGTAAGTAGTGAATATTTCCATTTTAGTTTTTGAAACAATACAAGAAAGCAAAGGTTTTTTACACAATTACCAAATTCTTTTGTGAAAATATTTTTCATATAGGTTTATACAGTTTCAGGAAACCATAAACAATTGGATTGAGTTCCAATGGCGGAAAACACTCATCTCAAGTAATTATATGTAAGGCCTTTGATTCTATTGAAGCTCAAGACTAAAACGAAGTTGCTTTTGAAAATTGATTGACCAAAGTTGAATAGACATGTCAAAGTGAGCCAACCCGGCTCACACGGGTTGGCTCACCATGAGCTAGGTTGAAAATGAGTAAACCCAACCCGACTTACTTTATGGTGAGCCAAAAATTTTGTAACCCGGCTCAACCCACCATGAGTTGGTGGGTTAAGTGGGTTGGCTCACCAACCCACATTCAAACTATTCAAATATTATTGAGCAACATTCTAATATTTAAAAATATGAAATTGTGAACCTATATAATTAGAAGTAGTAAATAATTATTAAAAAAAATTAAAAAAAAAGTTGTAAAAAAATGTTGATGGGTTAAGTGGGTCAACCCACCCTCAACTCGACTTGAACCCGTTTAACCCGTGGGTTAATTGAGCAGGGTTGAGTTCAACAAACTTTTAAAAAAATTGAATTTTTCTCAACTCAACTCAACATGAATCCGTGATGAGCCGGATTGGCTCACGAGTTAAAATCTATTTTGATATCTCTAGTTGAATCCCACTTGTCCGCGTTGTAGTTCTCGTTAGATTCCATTCCTTATTTCTTAGAGAAATTAACTTCTAAATCACTCGTCAAAGTGTTAGACTCATCGTTTAAATTTAGACTCTAACTCTCGAATCAAATATAATTAATAATAAAAAATATTTCAAATATCAATAATTTTTAATGTATAAAATAGTATCTAACTTAATAATATAATGATTAATTATTTTTTATTTTTAAATTTAATTACTATTTGATAAATATTTTGTACTGTATTCTTGCTCTTTTCATATCCATTTATCATCTCTTTCTGTTTAGAATTCTATAAATATGCTATTAGTTTATATGCAGTTCTTTTAATTGAGCTAATTAATAATCCTTGGTGAATGTTTTATACAATAATTTATGCGTATAAATTGCTCCATTTGATAATTTTCTTTATATGTCATATCATTTTTCCCTCTGCTGTTTCCTACTAATTGTCGGCTTTCTAGAAAAGGTTTTAAATTCAAATTATAACAAGTAAAAAGTATTAGTCATTGGAAGAAAAGTCCTCTTAGAGCAAGGTAACAAAGTATCATTTTTCTTCTAAAGGATTAAGTTACATAAAACTTTTATTTTAAACTTTTATTTATGCGGAAGGTCTTGTTAAATAAATTAATACTTTTTTAGTATAATCAAATTTATAATTATACATAACATATTTGTCTATTTTATAATAAATGATCTTAAAGAATCATGTAAGAATAATATTTTTTTAATAAATTAGTGTACAACACTTTTACACTAACAAATTTGAGCAAATAAACACTTTTTTTCTTGTCAAAGAAACTTTTTAGCAAATAGACTTTTTTTTTTTTGTCAAAGAAAGAAAAGGAATACAACAATTACACAAACATCAACAACAGTCTATACCATGATCGTCTCCATTTTCTTTAAGAACCAACCACTCTCGTAAATTTGGTATTAATAGAGTAACTTGCCCTAAGTATAAATGGAGTAAATAACTTACTATTAAAAAAAAATATTAAAAAAAAAATTAATTTTAAAAAATAATTAATATTAGATATTAATTTAGATTATAATTCACAAAATAATTATAAATTTTTATTAACAAAAAATATTTTAGATACTAATAATTTTTAATTTATAAAATAATGTCTAACTTAATTAATATAATGAATAATTATTTTTATCTCTAAATTAATTATTATTTAATGATTTTCATGCTTGAATTTTAATTCATATGCAATGGAAAATCTATATTATCAGAGGGGAAATTAGTTGGGTTAATCATAACGTGAATAACTTAATTCAAGTCTAACAATGAGACAAAACCATTATTTATGATCAGATTGTGAAAGTCTATCCTTACTTGGGACAAGTTAGAAAAGTCTTTTGATCCAGAGCCGAGAAATAAGACCATTATTTTCTCTTGTCTATTTCACCGAACCACGATACTGCTATATGATGCTGATATATATATATATATATATATATATATATATATATATATATATATATATATATATATATATATATATATATATCAGAAGCAAAGCATAAGAGTGTAGGACTAAATAGCAACAAGCATGAGATGTTTAAGTTGTTTGTTGGTGTTTTCTTTGGGAATTTTCATCCAAGTCAGTTACTGTCATAGCAGCATCACAACATGCTTGCCTCAGAAAAATGTTGCACTATTCATACTTGGAGATTCATTATTTGATAATGGAAACAACAACTACATCAACACCACCATCTCTTACCAAGCAAATTATTATCCCTATGGTCAAACTTTCTTCAAATACCCCTCTGGCAGATTTTCTGATGGACGCATGATACCAGATGTCGTTGGTATGCACATTTTATTTCATCTGCTGCTTTAACTTTCAGTTGAGTTTTTCTTGTGTTCTTCATGTTGTTGCAGAAAATTGCTTCAAACTTATATTAACTATTTTATGTTGTTTAGCTGAACTTGCTAAGTTGCCAATACTTCCACCATACTTGCATCCGGGTCGTGTTGAACACGTCTATGGTGTCAATTTTGCTTCAGGAGGTGCTGGTGCTCTGCGTGAAACCTCTCAAGGATTTGTAAGATTAATATCACCATAACATTATTGTAGGACCATATATAATTTGAAGGAACCTCTGTAAGTTAAAAAATAAATTTTAAGTTTAATTCAATCCTATAAAATTGGCTTGTAAGATGAGATTTGTATTTACTTATTGCATCTAAATTAACCTTGAAACGTAATTCATCGTACTTTTAGTTAGATAGTTAATAAATAGTGTTATACTGATATAACCTGTCTGATTTTTAATCCCTGTGTAGGTGATAGATCTCAAAACTCAGGTAAGTTATTTAAAAGATTTAAAGAATGTGTTCAGTGAGAGACTGGGAAACGCAGTAGCAGAGGAAATTGTGTCAAAATCAGTGTACTTGATTAGCATTGGATCCAATGACTATGGCACTCTTCTCAACCCAGACTCAGATCCTGTGTTTCCTCCTGGTGATCATCAAGGGTTTGTTGATTCTGTCATTGGAAACCTCACAGATGCCATCAAAGTAAGAACAAACTTTAACTTGAATTAATTCTTGAGAAATCACCTTTTTTATATTCTATTTAGTCTCTTCTCCATGTATGCTATATATTTTTTGGTATAATAGTAAAATTTTGATTTCTATATTTAATAAAATTTCCAATTTTGATATCTATTATTTTTTCTGCAATTGTAGTACCTTCATTTTTAATTATATGTATTATTTTATTTAATTTATATCTTTAGCTTTATTCAACTTTTAATTTTAAAAATACATTGGATCACCATGAAATGAGATTTCTCTTCAAGTTCCAACAACTACTAGTCTTTTCAATTGTGCAAAACGCCATAAGTAGCATGCATTTTTCTCTGATGCATATATACAGTAACACAATTTTGCTGAGCAAAATTGAATAAATCTACTCAAATTGAAACGTAAAGGATTAAAACTTGCATTCAGGATCTATAGTTACACATAATTGGAAATTAAGGGATCAAAATCGAGGAACAAAAAGTTTGATTATCTTGTAAATTATTGGAAGAAAAATCAAATTAGACCCATCTTTTTCATAATCCTAACCCTAATATTTATATGATGTAATTTTAGGAAATTTATAATGTTGGTGGAAGGAAATTTGGATTTGTTAATGTGGGTCCAATAGGTTGTATACCTGCCATAAGAGTTTTGGTGAATAATGGAAGCACATGCCTTGAAGAATTTTCAGCCATCGGAAGACAACACAACACTGCACTTTCAGAGAAGCTTCTTGAGCTAGAGAAACAGCTCAAGGGATTCAAATATTCAGTCAATGATTTCTATGGGGCACTTTCTGAAGTGCTGAACAATCCAACAAAATATGGTATTTCCAAAACCCATGTTTCGTTAATTTTTATTTCCGAGGATGTCGTAATCATTGTTTTGGCTTTGTCTTGATGGGAATTGAAGGTTTCAAAGATCCTAGTGTGGGATGTTGTGGAGGTGGAGCATACAGAGGAGACCAAAGCTGTGGAGGGAACAAAGGGACCAAAGAATACGAGTTATGTGACAACGTCAATGAACATCTGTTCTTCGATTCTAATCATGTTACTGATAGAGCTAGCCAGCATTTCGCAGAGTTGATATGGAATGGAAATCACTCTGTCACAACTCCTTACAATTTGAAACAACTATTTGAATTTTGAACTTTGAAGACATAACACCATCATGTATTTGTTTTCACATTATGTTTTTAGTTAACTCTTTCTGCATTCTATCATGTAATAATAATAATAATAATAATAAGGTGTTTGAGGTTGCTAAATATAAAACATCGTTTCATTACGATTTCAATTCATATATATCTCTTTGAATGTTATCTGTTAAGAGTTTTCGATTACAGAGTATATATTGTTTTAGTCACGTTTACCTCCATAATTGTTTCATGTTTGTAAGATTAGTCTTCTTCGTTACTGAAAATTGAATGTTTTTAGACCAAATTCTTTAATGAGATGGAATATGATCTCTTTGAAATGTTCAAAGGTTTAGATGATAATGAGATGTTTTTAGACCAAATTAAAATATAATTTATCATAATTTAATAAAAAATAAAAAATTAAGAGTTACTAAAAGAAAAATATATGATAATCAAGTCTAAATTAAAGGTGGTTATGAAAGAATATATAGTTCAATATTTTTTCTCTCATATTTATAAAACATGAATATAAGACTCATGAGATAAAAAAAATAATGTTAATTATTAAACAAAAGAGATATTTTTTCTTCACCGGTTTGGCCCAAGCAGGACGGGCGAGCCCGACCCACACGGGTTTGGCGGCTAGACGACCTAGAGGTGTCGGGCGGGCCTGACGACCCAGACGTGTCATGCAGGCCCAACGACCCTACCGACCTGTTTCCAAATTTACTATGAACTCAAAACATAATAAAGCCTAAAATAAATATTGATAAAATGAAATTTTATCTCACAAGAAATTCAATTATTTTATCCAAACAAGAAATTGAAATGTAAGGTATTTTTATTTTTTTATCCAAACAAGTTATGTAGAAAATGAAGGGAATTTAATTGCAAACAATTTAAATACAACGTATTTTAATTTCTCAGCATTGTTGAATAATACTTCATCCAAACACAAGGTATGGTGTCAATTTTGCTTCAGGAGGTGCTGGTGCTTTGCGTGAAACCTCTCAAGGATTTGTAATTAATATCGTTATTACATTATTAGGAAGAAAACGTTATTATATATGTTTGTGAACTGATGAAAACTAACATATAATAAAGATATTGTTTTGTTAGCAAATAGGTATAAAAATTTGGGTTAAATACGTTGATAATCCTTAAATTTGAACAGAAAATTAGAATTCGTTATTTTTTAAAACTTTGATATATTTTGGTTTTCAAACTTTAAAAATTAATGAATATAGTCCGTTAATCCAAAAATTTTGATCTATTTTATATGTTTAACAACGTTTCAGATAGGATGTGTCAAATGGTGTAAACAACTCAAATATCACTCCAAAACGTCGACACATCAAAAAAATTTAATTCAATTTGGTGATAAGAACTATATTCATTCATTCATTTCTAAAGTTTAATAACAAAATTGTATTACAGTACAAGAACGAAATTCAATTTCGCAGTAAAATTTAGGAACTAAAAATGTATTTCATTCTAATAATCCTTAAAATTTGAGTAAACTTATGTATGTCATACAAAAGAGTGTCTGACTTCATTTTACACATTCATCACACTCCATTGTTTTAGTGAGGTAGTCAACAAACAATGTTATACTGATCTAACCTTGTCTGATTCTTAATCCCTGTACGTAGGTGATAGACCTGAAAACTCAGGCAAGCTATTTAAAAGATTTAAAGAATGTGTTTAGTAAGAGACTGGGAAAAGCAATAGCAGAGGATATTGTGTCCAAATCTGTGTACTTGTTTAGCATTGGAGGCAATGACTATGGTTCTCTTTTGGACCCAAACTCAAGTCCTGTGCTTCCTCCTGCTCATCATCAAGGCTTTGTAGATACTGTCATTGGAAACCTCACAGATGTCATAAGAGTAAGAACAAACTTTAATTTTAATTAATTGTTCACAAGTTAATGATCATTATAAGAATTTGATAAGGCAATTTTATGAAGTATATTTGGATGCACTACAACTGACCTATTGGATCAAAGGTGAATTTAACCAATACTTATACTAATTTAACCAGTATATTGTGGTCCAAAAAATAAACAAATGTCATGTAGAGATATAAAATGAGTGTGCATTACATAGAAATGTTCCTTTATCATTTTTCTTTTTTAAAATATTGCAAAAACATAAACTTAAACCTATATTTTCCATAACCCTAACCCTAATGTTGGTATGACATAATTTCAGGAAATCTATAATCTTGGCGGAAGGAAATTTGGATTTGCTAATGTGGGTCCAATAGGTTGTTTACCTGCTGTAAGGGCTTTGTTGAAAAATGAAAGCACATGCTTAGAAGAGTTTTCAGCCATAGCAAGACTACATAACACTGCACTCTCAAAAAAGCTTTCTGAGCTAGAGAAACAACTCAAGGGATTCAAATATTCAGTCACTGATTTCTATGCTATATTTTCTGATATGCTCAACAATCCTACAAAATATGGTATTTTCTGATATGAATTGAAGGTTTCATAGATCCTAATGTGGCATGTTGTGGAGGTGGAGCATATAGAGGAGACCAAAGTTGTGGTGGAAACAAAGAGACCAAAGAATACGAGTTATGTGACAATGTCAATCAACACCTGTTCTTCGATTCTAATCATGTTACTGATAGAGCAAGCCAGTATTTCGCTGACTTCATATGGAATGGAAATCACACTGTCACAACTCCCTACAATCTAAAACAACTATTTGGATTTTGAACTTTGAAGACATAACACCATCATGTATTTGTTTTCACATTATGTTTTTAGTTAACTCTTTCTGCATTCTATCATGTAATAATAATAATAATAATAATAAGGTGTTTGAGGTTGCTAAATATAAAACATCATTTCATTACGATTTCAATTCATATATAATGTTATCTGTTAAGAGTTTTCGATTATAGAGTATATATTGTTTTAGTCACGTTTACCTCCGTAACAGTTTCATGTTTTGTTACTGAAAATTGTATGTTTCTAGACCAAATTCTTTAATGAGATGGAATATGATCTCTTTGAAATGTTCAAAGGTTTAGATGATAATGAAAAAGTAATCCAATAACCAATGGAAGTTTATCTTTCAATATTAAATAAGGTAACAATGAGCACATTGAAAAGTTATTACTGATCTGCAGTTTGAAGTGCCCAAACAGATAAAGAATAGTATCAATTCCTCGTTAGTGTTGTATATCTCCATTGGTGATCCTCTTTCAAAAGAACCAGCAGTAGTATCAAAACCATTCATGAAACCATGTTTTATTTATCAAGCTCAAACCCCTTAATGCAAAATACAAAGAATACATCATGGTGTTATGGCTATATATAGATATTCAAGATTCAAAATTCAAAATTCAAATAGTTGTTTCAAATTGTAAGGAGTTGTGACAGAGTGATTTCCATTCCATATCAACTCTGCGAAATGCTGGCTAGCTCTATCAGTAACATGATTAGAATCGAAGAACAGATGTTCATTGACGTTGTCACATAACTCGTATTCTTTGGTCCCTTTGTTCCCTCCACAGCTTTGGTCTCCTCTGTATGCTCCACCTCCACAACATCCCACACTAGGATCTTTAAAACCTTCAATTCCCATCAAGACAAAGCCAAAACAATGATTACGACATCCTCGGAAATAAAAATTAACGAAACATGGGTTTTGGAAATACCATATTTTGTTGGATTGTTCAGCACTTCAGAAAGTGCCCCATAGAAATCATTGACTGAATATTTGAATCCCTTGAGCTGTTTCTCTAGCTCAAGAAGCTTCTCTGAAAGTGCAGTGTTGTGTTGTCTTGCGATGGCTGAAAATTCTTCAAGGCATGTGCTTCCATTATTCACCAAAACTCTTATGGCAGGTATACAACCTATTGGACCCACATTAACAAATCCAAATTTCCTTCCACCAACATTATAAATTTCCTAAAATTACATCATATAAATATTAGGGTTAGGATTATGAAAAAGATGGGTCTAATTTGATTTTTCTTCCAATAATTTACAAGATAATCAAACTTTTTGTTCCTCGATTTTGATCCCTTAATTTCCAATTATGTGTAACTATAGATCCTGAATGCAAGTTTTAATCCTTTACGTTTCAATTTGAGTAGATTTATTCAATTTTGCTCAGCAAAATTGTGTTACTGTATATATGCATCAGAGAAAAATGCATGCTACTTATGGCGTTTTGCACAATTGAAAAGACTAGTAGTTGTTGGAACTTGAAGAGAAATCTCATTTCACGGTGATCCAATGTATTTTTAAAATTAAAAGTTGAATAAAGCTAAAGATATAAATTAAATAAAATAATACATATAATTAAAAATGAAGGTACTACAATTGCAGAAAAAATAATAGATATCAAAATTGGAAATTTTATTAAATATAGAAATCAAAATTTTACTATTATACCAAAAAATATATAGCATACATGGAGAAGAGACTAAATAGAATATAAAAAAGGTGATTTCTCAAGAATTAATTCAAGTTAAAGTTTGTTCTTACTTTGATGGCATCTGTGAGGTTTCCAATGACAGAATCAACAAACCCTTGATGATCACCAGGAGGAAACACAGGATCTGAGTCTGGGTTGAGAAGAGTGCCATAGTCATTGGATCCAATGCTAATCAAGTACACTGATTTTGACACAATTTCCTCTGCTACTGCGTTTCCCAGTCTCTCACTGAACACATTCTTTAAATCTTTTAAATAACTTACCTGAGTTTTGAGATCTATCACCTACACAGGGATTAAAAATCAGACAGGTTATATCAGTATAACACTATTTATTAACTATCTAACTAAAAGTACGATGAATTACGTTTCAAGGTTAATTTAGATGCAATAAGTAAATACAAATCTCATCTTACAAGCCAATTTTATAGGATTGAATTAGACTTAAAATTTATTTTTTAACTTACAGAGGTTCCTTCAAATTATATATGGTCCTACAATAATGTTATGGTGATATTAATCTTACAAATCCTTGAGAGGTTTCACGCAGAGCACCAGCACCTCCTGAAGCAAAATTGACACCATAGACGTGTTCAACACGACCCGGATGCAAGTATGGTGGAAGTATTGGCAACTTAGCAAGTTCAGCTAAACAACATAAAATAGTTAATATAAGTTTGAAGCAATTTTCTGCAACAACATGAAGAACACAAGAAAAACTCAACTGAAAGTTAAAGCAGCAGATGAAATAAAATGTGCATACCAACGACATCTGGTATCATGCGTCCATCAGAAAATCTGCCAGAGGGGTATTTGAAGAAAGTTTGACCATAGGGATAATAATTTGCTTGGTAAGAGATGGTGGTGTTGATGTAGTTGTTGTTTCCATTATCAAATAATGAATCTCCGAGTATGAATAGTGCAGCATTTTTCTGAGGCAAGCATGTTGTGATGCTGCTATGACAGTAACTCATTTGGATGAAAATTCCCAAAGAAAACACCAACAAACAACTTAAACTTTTCATTGCTGTTGCTATTTAGTCCTACACTCTTATGCTTTGCTTCTGGTGCATATTACCATGTGCAAGGTATTATATATATATATATATATATATATATATATATATACATATATATATATATATATAATAGTATCAAGTGCCAAGTAAAAAGACTTTGTCAATCAACACCTGATCATGGTTTGGTGAAAGACAACAACAGAATAATAGTCTTATTTCTCGGCTAAGGATTAAAAGACTTTTTCTAACTTATATGCCAAGTAAAAAATGGCTTCAACAACTGATCATAAATAATGGTGAAACATTTTTGTCTTTTTTGTGACATTTATTAGACTTGAGATTAAGGCTTTTTTACCAAAAGAGTAGTGAATTTGATTAACCCAACTAATTTGAACTTATTGTGGAGATAGAACATAGTTTTTTCCTTGCATGATAGTCTCCATGAATTAAAATTACACCAAAAATTTGTGATGAAGTATTGTTTAATCCATTTATAGTTTAAGGTGAGTTACACTATTCAAGTTTTACGAGAGTGGTTGATTTTTAAGAAAGAATTGGCTTAAAGAATGTGGTGTCTTTATTGCTTAATAGTACGGGTTTGAAAAGTTCATTGGTATATGTTTTGTAACGATGTACTGTGAATTTTATAATGTCTATAAGGGTAGACTAGTTGATGTTTGTGTAATAGTTGGAGTATCTCTGTATTCCATACTTTGTTTCACAAAGAAAAAAGAGTTTAATTGCTAAAATATGTCCGTGTAAAACGTGTTTGATCATTCAAAAATAACTTTTTATTTTTAGAATAGTAAAAATCAAATTTAAGACTTCACGTATACTTTTCAATTCTCCAATCCTACTACATAAACCATAATACTAGGGTGAAAAAAAAATCATTAATGACTCAGACTAACAACGAGTCACAAGTCACTATTTTTAAAAAGATGCGACAACAAATTTGTAAATAAAACAAAATTATTGTAATGGTTCTTGGAGAATCATTGTTAAAAGTAAAAATTCAGAAAAACAACGACAGTTAAATGAAAATCGTTGTTAAAAGTTAAAAATTTAAATAACATCAATTAAGTGTGAATCGTCGTTAAAAGTAGAAAATCAACAATTGTTACACTTAAAACTATTGTAAAATACTTGTTAAAAAAGTAAAAAAATGATAAATCACGGTTATTTTCTTCTTTCCTTCATTAGGATTTTCCTCTTCTTTCTTTTTCTGCATGCACTTTCGAAGTTATCAAAAAACAAACATGGCATATTAACTTTTAATACAAGAGATGCAAGTCTATCACTACTAAAAATTCTCATATTACATCAGATTTTTTTTTTACAAATTTGTTAAAAATATTTGTAAGAAAATATTTTTTTCTGCTATTTTTTCTATGAATCTTAATTGATAGGTAATTTTTTTGTGAGTAATTATTTTCTACAAAATTATAAAATTTGTAAGTATTACTTACAAAATTTGTTGTAAAAAGTGTTTTATATAAAATATTTTGTAAAAACGTTTGCAACAATTTTCTATAATTTTTTTTTTCATAACAAAATTTATAGGTATTTCTTAAAAAGTAATTTAAAATAAAATTGACAAAAGAAAATAAGAGTTTTGTTAGTAGTATATATATTATAAACCATTTGCACAGAAAACAAATAAATGAGAAATAATCAAATGGATCTTATCTAGAGATAAAAACCATCTTTAGAAACAACCTGTAACGTATAAAACCTGTCCACTTATACACTCTATTCCCTGTCTGCGGTACCATAATATATATTACTTTATGATATAGAAAAAGTTGGTATGACTTCATGGAACTTCACAAAAATAATAAACAAAATATAAAAACGTTTCCTGATTTCATCCTCTGTTTCCTTGCTAAGAGAACTTTTCTTTCAATGACTAATTCTTTTGACTTCCTATAATTTCAATGTAAAACCCTTTCAAGAAAGAGTCAATATTAGTACGAAACACTTCTTGAAGAGAGAGAAAAGATAAATAACTATGACATATAAAAAAAAAAATAATCAAATGGAACGATTTATCCGCATAAATTATTCACAACATATTAGTAATTAACTCAATTAAACAGCTACAAAATAAACTAATGGCATACAATATTTATAGTACGTAACTAATGTATACAAACATTAAGCTCGCAATCCATAAAACTTAAACTCATATCTGTGTTTTGCTTATTTTGTTAGGTTCATGAGTTATTTGGCAAACTTTTACTACCTAAAATATATTTATTTTCAACTATGTGATTGGTCGTTAAACTTTTATTTTGTTCTAAATTGATATTCTTTTAACTGCCTCATGAAATATTAACGAAAAAAAAACTTAATAAGTCCTCAAATCCAATATTTTGTTAGGAGTTGATAAACTTGTAAGGTCCACTTATATTCTGACCCTTTATTTTAAGGGCTGCCCCAATCTAATGGGCCTGAAGGCTCAATCCAGGTAAGGGAAGCTAGAACCTCCTTGTTTGGTGTGATTGTGGCTTGTGCCATTTTTGGTTTCATGATTCTTGAGTTTGTGTGCTGTTGTGGATGCCTGGACTGTCTAGATATTCTGTTTGGTATATGTGTATGTGTGATGTAGGCGCGAATAGTGGCGAGTACTGATAATCTCGCCCAAGCGAGCTTGCCTCGCCTAGGCGAGATGAGCAGAGGCTCGCCCAAGACTTTCCACGCGAGTTGTCGCTTAGGCGATCAAACCCTTATTTTGAGCGAGAAGATATCTCGCTCAAGCGAAGGGGGTCTCGCCTAAGAGAGATTGCGCAGAAGGTCACTGTTCTCATTGTCGAGCTCTCGCCTAGGCGAAGGGAGCCCGCCTGAGCGAGAGTCCCTCTCGCTTGAGCGAGACCCTCCAGCCTGAGCGAAGAGCTGGGCAAGGATGCGTTCTGATTTGGTATTTTCTCTGTTCTTGGGTGTTTGGCATGTGTTTGGTTGGATTATTATATAATGGCATGAGGTGAATGAATGTGCATGAGTGGGAGGGTGTATGAGTTGTAATTGAGGAACTTGGATAATTCTTGGCATGTAATGAACATGAAATGGTTGGTTATGAAAGTGGCATGGTTTTGATATGAGATAAAATTCCATATTCATGAATGGAGGATGATGTGTTGGTATGGGTTTGACCTGGAATATAAAAGGGGTTGATTATGAAAGTTGACATGAAATGTATATGCATGATAAATATTACTTGGCTGTTTTGAGTATGATTGGTATAGGGTCAGTACGTAATTTTCTTGAAATCTCTAGGTGAGATCTTAAGGTCGTGCTTCAGTGGTCGGGACATAATTCTATGACCCCTGTTAGTGAGGATTCATGGTGGTGCCCCATCTGTATAATTAATGTTGATGTTTGGGAAATGAACGTTATTCACAACGATGACATTCTGTTTATTGTTCCTATTAATCCGAAGAAGATGATTGTTATACAAGTCAAAGTTGAACAACATGTTTTGGACACATTCTTTGTATGCATCAAAGCTTCAATTCTTTCTTAGGCTTAATCGCCACCACAACTCTGCATGCTTTCTTAGAGGTCTTGTGGTCATGCTCTATTGTTTTTTTCTTATGCTAACTATAACCGACAGAAGTATAAAGTGATATTTTTTAGGTATAATTACTGATTTGGTACCCCAACTTTTTGGATTTGTTCAATTTGGTATCTGAACTTTAGAATGTTCAATTTGGTACCCAAATTTTTAAACGGGTTCATTTTAATACCTTCCGTTAAATACTACTTAACTTTATTTGCCTTCTGTTGAGGTGGCACTGTGCAACAGAAACATGGCAGAAATGTGGTTCAGTTAAAATGACTTGGAATTTTTTTTTTTTTTGTGATTAAAAATAAAGTGCCTTATTTTGTGGAGAGTGCCCTAATTTGTGGAGGAGCTTGTGCTTTTCTCTTCTTCAGTTGAATTGGTTTTTGTAGACGGTGAATAAATGTCAAGGGGTCATTCATCTTCTTACTCTCGTAATTCATGGGTGATGTGAAATCAGACCTTGTCCTCTAATAGTGGTGGTTGTAGAGGCTTGGGTGAAGCACCCACATGCAATTGTGGAGTGGCAATTGTGCTGAGAACGGCTAGAACCATTAAGAATGGTGGGAGACAGTTTTGGGAATGCCCTAATTTCAAGGTGAGGCATGTGGTGTTTTGTTTAGATAAGTTTATGTTTGTGTTTGCATCTAGGTAACTACAAAGTAATTTTTGTTGTGTTATTTTGTGAATAACGGGGTGGAAGTGAAGCTTCTTATGGGTGTAATTTCTTTAAATGATGCATTGAAGATGGTGATGACGAAAATGATGCAACTATTTTGAGGTAAAGGCGGCAGATTTATATTCTAGAAAAAGAAGTTAAGGGATGGAGAAAGTGGGTCAACTTGTTAATTTAGTGTGTCTATTGGTTGTAGTTAATCTGATTTTAGTGTCTTTGTTGATGTAGATTGATATTGTAGAGAAATATTAGTTGTTTAAAGTTGTTGGATTTCACTTTAGGTGTTTAGAAGGTTATTTTGTAATATGAAATTTATTGAAAACAGTGAAAGTTTGGAGTTATGGAAAATCTGAATCATCTGTCAAAGTTCTGTATTTCTTTTTCTGGTATTTGAAATGTTAAATGTTATGTAATTATAATAAATGACTATAAATTTGAACAACAGTCGAATAAGTTGGCACAAATTCATTAAACATCAAATATGATATAAAGAGGACATTGTTCATAGCTTTGGATAACAGACTTTGGATATCAAACAAAAGAAATCAGTTGTTTTGGATAACTAAACAGACATACAAATCCAAAACAAACAACACAGTAACACAATACATATCAAAGACTTAAAGTAAAGTTCCAACCTTAAAATATTGGTAAAGTCATTACAAAAGGTTCGAGTTTTTTTACCATAAATCCACGTGCGCAACCCTGATTTTTGCCACATTTCTGTTGCATTGTGCCACCTCAATAGAAGCCAAACGACATTAAGTAGTATTTAACAGAAGGTACTAAAATGAACCCGTTTAAAAAATTTGGGTACCAAATTGAACATTTCTAGAGTTCGGGTACCAAATTTAACAAACCCAAAAAGTTGGAGTACCAAATCAGTAATTATACATATTTTTTATTAAAATATTATGTTTCAATTATTTGTTTTTGTACAAAACTTACATACTTTTTTTATATACTATAAACTATGAAGTATCGATACTTCAATTTGGATCATGTATCTGTGTCTGACACGCATTTGCATATGATAATTTAGGATACTTTGTCGATATTTATTAATGAAATATCTAATAAATAAAACAACAATACTACTACAAGAAAACTTTTAAATAGTGACCAATAATTATTAGTAACTATAGTGACCAATATAAATACCAATTTACAAAACTAAAAGTTATTAGTTATTAAAATAGTCACTATTATGAATAAAAAAACATAATTGGTCACTAAATTAGCCTTTAAAATTACATCCATGGTTTTAGCTACCGAAGGAAATTGGTCACTCAAAATTAACTTTCTAAGTTTTGGCTACCAAAATGAATTAGTTTCTAAATTAGTCTCTAATTAATTAGTGACCAATTATAATTTTTTATTTATCATAGTGACTATTTTAATAACCAATAATTTTTAATTTTGTAATTGGTATTTAAATTGGTCACTACAATGACTAAACTATTTTGGGTTTCTAAAATTAGTTTCTAATTAAAGATTTACTTGTAGTGTACTTTTAAGATGACAATAATTTATAATTTTTATGTTGACAACTTTAGTATTTGTGATTTTAATTTGGATGCAAACAATAACATTAATATATTTGTCATATTTTTAAAATATATTATACATTTTTCAATATACATATATAACGTATCGTATCCTACTATTATTAAAATAAACATATTTTTGTGTCAGATACGTGTCGTATCCGATACACGTATCATATCATGCATCATGGACTATACTTAAATATAAAAATATAAAATGTTCATAATAAAAAAATTACTCAAAATATCAAATTAAATTAAATTTATTTAAATAATAATACATATTGAAGTTTTCATGAATGGTGTTTTATTTAGCCAGCTCAAACATCTTATTATTACATGTGGAAACAAATACATCGTGATGTTATGTCTTGCTTTATGTCTATATATTGAAAGTTTAAAATTCAAATAGCTGTTTGAGATTGTAAGGGCTTGTGACAGTGTGATTTCCATTCCATATAAGCTCTCCAAAATGCTGGCTAGCTCTGTCAGTAAGATGAATAGAATCGAAGTACACATGTTCATCGACATTGTTACATAACTCGTATTCTTTGATTCCTTTCCTCCCTCCACAGCTACCATCTCCTCTGTAAGGTCCACCCCCACAACATGCCACAATAGTTTCTTTGAAACCTTCATAAAGACAGAGGAAAAACAGTGATCACAGTATGTCACAAGAAAAAAATTAAATGGAACATATAGGTTTTTGGAATACCATATTTTGTAGGATTGTTCAGCACTTCAAGAGATGCAGAATAGAAATCAGTGATTGAATATTTGAATCCCTTGAGTTGTTTCTCTAGCTCAGGAATCCTTTTTGAGAGTGCAGTGTTGTGTAGTCTTGCGATGGCTAATACTTCTTCAAAGCATGTGCTTCCATTATTCACCAAAACCCTTATGCCAGGTGAACAACCTATTGCACCCACATTAACAAATCCAAATTTTCTTCCTCCAAGACTATAAATTTCCTAAAATTATATCATACCAACATTAGGGTTAGGAAAATATAGGTTTAATTTTATTTATTTTTTCCAATATCTTTCAAAAATTATCAAACTTTTGGTTCCTATACTTTAATCCCTTAATTTCATTCCATGGTGATTCAATGTATTTCTAAAATTAAAAGTTGAATAAAGCTAAAGATTTATATCAAAAAATCATTTTCGAATTATAAATTGAAGAAAATATAAAGTTAAAGTAAAGTTTGTTCTTACTGTTATGGCATCTGTGAGGTTTCCAATGACAGAATCTACAAACCCTTGATGATTACCAGGAGGAAACACAGGATTTGAGTCTGGGTTGAGAAGGGAGCCATAGTCATTGGATCCAATGCTAATCAAGTACACTGATTTTGACACAATTTCCTCTGCTATTGCTTTGTCTTACGAATCCTTGAGCGGTTTCACGCAGAGCACCTGCACCTCCTGAAGCAAAATTGACACCATAGACGTGTTCAACCCGACCCGGATGCAGATATGGTGGTAGTATTGGCAACTTAGCAAGTTCAGCTAAGAAACATAAACTAGTTAACTCAAGTTTGCACCAAATGAATACATGAACTAATCATAATGAAGCAATTTTCTGCAACATCAAGAGCACAAACAAAACTCAAGTGAAACCTAAAGCAGAAGAAATAAAATGTGCATACCAACGATATCTGGTATCATGCGTCCATCAGAAAATTTGCCAGAGGGGTATTTGAAGAAAGTTTGACCATAGGGATAATAATTTGCTTGGTAAGAGGTGGTGGTGTTGATGTAGTTGTTGTTTCCATTATCAAATAATGAATCTCCGAGTATGAATAGTGCAGTATGGTTCTTAGGCAAGCATGTTGTAATGCTGCTATGGCAGTAGCTCACTTGGATGAAAATTCCTAAAGAAAACAGCAACAAACAACGTAAACTTCTCATGGTTGTTGCTACTTAGTCCTACACTCTTATGCTCTGCTTCTGGTGTATATCACCTTGTGCTAGGTTTTATATATATACATGCAGCAATATCATGGTTTGGTGAAAGACAACAAGATAATAGTCTTATTTTTCGGCTCAGGAATGAAAGACTTTTTCTAACTTAATTATCCCAAGAAAAAATAGACTTCGACAGTCTGAACATTAATGATGATTGAAATTCTATCGTCTTTGTCACATTTATTAGACTTCAGTGTTAGGAATTCAAGTGTAAATCTAAGTCCTATATTGATTAAATATAAAAAAGTAGAACACTATATAAAGATAAAGACCGATAAACCAATTGCCGTAAGGTTTTGGGTTGAGAGTTATGTCAATTCTTTATGTAGTTGGACTCAGATATTATTAGTGCTGTAGATGCAAATCTGACATTATAAATTAATTTTGTGACATTGAGTTAATTTTAAAATCTATTTCTTAATCATGAAAATATAATATGATTTTTTTTCTTTACATGGATATATTCTCCATGAATTAAAATTATACCAATAATTTGTGATGAAATTGTATAACTCCATTTATACTTAAGCTAAGTTACACAACTAATTTCAATTTTACGAGAGTTGTTGGTTCTTAAGGAAGAATTGATTTAAAGAATGTGGTCTTAAAAATGTATAATAGTATGGGTTTGAAAAGTTCAGTTGTGTGAGGATGTACTATGAATTTTATAATGTCTACAAAGGTAGACTAGTTGTTGATGTTCGTGTCATTGTTGGAGAGTATCATTGTATTCCATACTTTGTTTGACAAAGAAAAAAAGATAGTTTATTTGTTTAAATTTGTAAGTGTGAAAGTGTTTTACCCTAAAATTAATCCTTATTCAAAAATCACTTTTTTTTTTCAATGAGAAAAAGAAAATCAAAGTTAGGAATTCAGTCATTATTTTCAATTCTCCAATCCCTCTAAATAAATCATAAGATATTATAAAAGTTAACTAATGTTTTATGTGTAAATATAAATACATTTTTTTTATCAAAAACAAACATATATATTAACTTTAATACGAGAAAACCGGTCTATATATTATAAACCATTTACATACAAAACAAATAAATAACAAATAATCAAATGGTTCTTGTTCTAGACAGAAAAAAAAAAAAAACATCTTTAGAAGCAGCCTGTAACATGTAAAACCTGTCCACTTATGTATTCTATCATATGATTCACTACAAGAAAATTTCTATTTTGCTAGGAAAATTAGCGAGAAATTTTTTTTGTAGCTAATCCCTCACAAATTTGCGAGGAAATAACGAAAGAATAAATTTGTAGCGTGTCTGTAGCAAAATAGCTACAGATTTATTAGAACATATATTTGTAACTAATCTCTAACTAATTTGTGAGAGAGTAATGAATGAAACAATTTATAACTTCTTCGTAACAAAATAACTACAAATTTACTAGAATATATATATATATATATATATATATATATATATATATATATATATATGTAGCTAATCCCTCTCTAATTTGCAATGAAATAGCGAAGCAATAAAAATGTAGCTAGTTTGTAACAAAATAGCTACAAATTTACTAGAAAATATATTTGTAGCTAATCCTTCTCAATTAAATTCATACTAAAATTATTTTTAATTTTAGTATAAATATATAATGTTTTAATTTAGATATTCTATTTTTTTTTATAATTTAAATATTTTAAAATTATATATAATTTAAATATTTTAAAAATATTTATAATATAAATATTTTAAATTTATTTTGAATTTAAATATTTTAAAATTATCTTAAATTTAAATATTTTAAATTTATTTTTAACATTAATATTTTAAAATTACTTTTAATTTAAATATTTTAAAATTACTTTTAATTTAAATATTTTAAAATTACTTTTAATTTAAATATTTTAAAATTAATTTTAATTTAAATATTTGAAAATTACTTTTAATTTAAATATTTTTAATTTGAAATATTTTAAATTTAAAAATTTAAAAAATATTTTTAAATATAATTGTATATATTAAAATATAAATATAGATATTAATAAATTAATTAAAATATATAATAAAATAAAAGAGGAAATTAGATATATAAATTTTAATTTTAGTAAAAAAATTATAAGTTTAATAAAAATATAAATCAAAGAAGGAGATAGCTTATGTATACTTTAACAGTGATATTTTTTATTTACTAAGATAGTTTAAAATAAAAATTAGTAAAGCGGTTTTCCTTTTATTTTGTTTAGATTTTTTCTATTTAGAAACTATCTTTTTTAATTTTTTGAAAGAGACCAACGTGCTACTTTTTCACATCTTCAAACACTTTTGTCTCGTTTCTATGCTTCTCGTTCACATTTTCAAACACTCAAATGTTCACTTTCCTCTTCACTCACACTTAGGTCATTCTTCTCCTCACTCATACTCTGAATCCTTCGTCTTCGTGCTCTTAGTTCAGTTGTGCTCATAGGTACGTGGTTTCCTCCATTTTTTTTCAATTTTCGATTTTCCTGTTTCATATACTCTCTTTCATTGTCTCAATCTTCCAAGGATAACACTCTTCTCAGTAAATGGTCTAGGTTTTTAGAGATTGAAGGTGAAAAAAGCTGACATAAGGTATTTTAAGTTTTAGGATTTTGATTGATTAAACTATTTTAGGGTTTTAGGGTTTGAATAGCAAATTCCATTCAAGAACAAATTGGATGTTTCCATCAAATATATTTCAATGCAGTGCTTTCGATGTTACAAGTTTATTAAGAAGATATGCAATGCTTAATTTGGTTGGTATAAAGAAAACCAATGCTTAGAATGTTGTCAACAGTGTACATGCTATAGCTAGGCATATGAGCTTCTGGAATCCATTTCATGTTCATTTGAGTATATGTTATATGGCTGTCGAAGAATTTTCAACAATACCTCTATGTTTTGAATGAAACTATTTTTAAAATTTGACATTAGAATTACAGATTTATTATTTAATTTCACTCTATTATTTATTTCATGTTAAAATATAAACCACATTTCATCCTTTAAAGATGTGGCCATGCTCACAATGAAGAAGGTAGCACATATATGTTCGTCAAAATCTCTTACACTTGGTATAGGTTTCTTTTCTATAGTTTTAATCAAATGTTATTATCTTATATTTTATTTTTAAAAGTGTATTTTATACATTAAAGGAGAGGAGCAATGAGAAAACTAGGTTCACATTCTAATTTCCATTTATATACAACAAATCATTTGACACATTAAAGGAATCATTGGATAGGAATGGTACACTTTCAATTCAGATTAAGTATGATTTACATTATTGAATATATTGATAATTGTTTGTCATTTCCATAATTAGTTCTTAGTTTTCTTTCATGATGTAAAAAGTTTTTGTATTTGTCTTTTCCTTACTTTCTGGTGGAAGTCCCTCCTTGCCGGTGCTATCAAATAAGCAATCAATACATTAAGGATAATGTTAATGCATTTGTTTTGGACCTAAGAGATAATAGGTGATTCAGCAATGAACATTTCCCATTATGTACTTTCAATCACTAGCTTTCTGAAGTCTTTTATTTGTTGCAGTGGTGGTTTTTTCACATAAAGAATTGAGATTGCCAAACTTGGTAAGATAGGATTATTAACTATTGGCAAATTTACACCTATTATGTATCATTTTTCTTTGGTGGCACTTGAAAATATGCTTGATGGTACAAGTTATCGACATTCCATGTCTGCATAGGTCACTCCATCATTCTTATCTTTTATACATCAGAAATGTTAAAATACATACTATTAGAAACAACTCCCAATATTTCAATAAATATAAAAAACACCTATTCAAGCTTTCCATGATAGGTTTTGATTTTTCAATAAATATATTGGAAAGGTTTAGTTTCATTGTAATGCAAATTTGCATTTTTTTAAAACAATAAAAATGTAGTTACATGAATTATTTTGTTTCTTTTTCCTGTTACTTTGTCCCATTCCCGTTTTATTTTAGTTTGTTTTGAGACCCCATTCTCATTGCTATGTTATCAAATATTATTTATTCTTTTACAGGTAGATTAAATAAAATGCATAAGTATACATTTTGGGATTTTGAACTTGTAGGAAACTTCCGTTTTGTTTTGAACTTGAGTGGTACTTCTACGTCAATTCTATGATATTTATTCTTTCTCTTATGGCTACTAAATAATAGCATGTAAAAAATGTTGGTTTTAGTTTTTATAGTCATCATGATTCTTATTGTTGGAGTGTTTTAGCTTTGAAGAGAGTTTTCCATACAACTTATTTGACATACAAAGTCTGTTCTAATGCTCGAATTTTGTGAGTGTAGGAGTTTTTAGCTTTGCCTAGGGGTGATGCCATACATTTGCTTGCACAATACAACAGAAATGTCGTGACAGTCATTCAATTGATATTTTCCTAGGTAAAGTTATTTTTTAAATATTATTTTATTCAAATTTGTGATTTTTTTATACCCTTGTACATATAGTTGCAAAAGAGAAGTCAATGTAATGTTTGAAATCTTAATTGATGGAAGCTATTCTCATCTACAGAATATCTTGATTATTACCTCTTAGTTTTAATATGTGAAATTTGTAATTAATAAAAAAATCATTTGTGTGATAAGAGTCATATACTTTCATTTTACCCTTTATCATTTTAACATGTTACATTGATTAACTCTGATTGTATTTATCTTCTATTATCTAAATTTTATGACGTGTGACATCAATTTGGAGTAACTTGTATCTCTCTACTGAATTTTTTGATACAATTCTTTTGAGTAGATTTTTATTTTGAGACCAACTACAAGGACAATGAGACCTGATAGAGGATGGATGTTGCGAAGAAAAGATCAATTTGGTAGTGTTACTGAGGAGTTCAGAAATGGCATTGATGGCTTTATTCAAGTAGCTAAAAGAGATCCAAAATATGCTGATGTAACAGTACGCATTCCTTGTCCATGTGGAAAATGTAGGAATCGTTATTGGGATATATCATTTAATGTTGAAAAACATTTGTATCACCATGGATTTATGGATGGTTACACAAATTGGACCCTTCATGGTGAAGAAAGATGGGAAAATGTTGTGTCTTCTGGCCAAGACCGTGTTGAAGAGAATACAAATCCATATCATGATATGGTTATGAATGCCTTTTCTGTTAGATCAAATCCAGAAGTACAAGAAGTGGAAGAGGATCCAAATCCATCAGCTAAGAAGTTTTTTAACTTATTAAAGAATGCTGATGAACCTTTATGGGATGGTTGTAAGAATCATACAAGATTATCTGCAGTAACACAACTCCTAAACTTGAAGTCAGAGTTTAACATGAGTGTTAGTTGTTATGATCGAATGATTGCTATAATCAAAAGCATGCTTCCAGAGTCAGAAAGGTTGCCTGAAAATTTGTACAGATCAAAGAGAATGGTGAGTGAATTGGGATTAGGATATGAGAAGATAAATGCATGTCCTAATCATTGTTTGCTATATTACAAAGAAAACAGTGACAAGAATGTTTGTTTGGTGTGTAAAGAACCACGATTTAAACCCAAGACAACAACAAAAAACAAGGATGTGCCTTACTCAGTGTTAAGATATTTCCCCATTATTCCAAGACTTCAACGCCTCTTTATGTCTGTTAATACTTCAAAATATATGCGATGGCATGTAGATGGAGTACGCCAACATGAATTAATGATGACACATCCAGCTGATGCAGAGGCCTGGAAAAAATTTAATGCAACTCATCCTAAGTTTGCTTTGGATCCACGAAATGTCAGGCTTGGACTTTGCACGGATGGTTTTAATCCATTTAGTAATTCAAGTAGCCCATACTCATGTTGGCCGGTTTTTGGACCAAGAGGTATTAGGACTGAGATGTGGGATGGATTAGTAGACATATGGGCAACAGAAGAATGGAAAAAAAAGTCTACTGCAGGTAAGAGCAATAGGGCTGCCAAGCCTGATGCCATGATTCACACAGCAGGATCACGAAGCTTTGGACAACACTTGAAAAAAATGGTACTCTTACTTTTCACATTTGAATTTATAAGTCAAATATAATGCATTGTAATTTGTCACATTCAAAATGCAATATCAGATAGCAATTGTCTGTCAGATAGAAATGAGTTGGTCACTTGATAGAAAGAAACAAATATTTTGGAATTGGTTAGCTGATAACTTACTAAAAGGAGATATGATACAGAGAGATGGATTTATATTGTACATGTTTGATATAAACCAACTTCCACACTAATATGGCAGAAAGTAAGATGAATATGTCATTTTACTGTCATTAAGGAAAGTAATAAGTTTTTATACATAAATTGCATTTTTTTTACAGGAAGAAGAATACAAACGCCCAATTTCTTATGGTGAATTATACAATAAAGTTCACAAACGAAAAGATGGTCAATATGTGTCCAACAAAGCAAAAAGCTTCATTGTAAGAATATGTTTATTTTATAAATGTTAAACTACTTATTTATATAATATTGCTAACATATTGATTTGATGTAGGAATCATATGAAAATGCTATGACTGAAAAATATGGGGAAGACACGTCAAAGCATCCTATAGTTGACTCTGGTGTTTGGATAAAAACAGGTGGTGAAAATAGGAAAGGTAGAATTTATGGAATTGGTCACAGTTTGGATCTTGGCATTGGCCCACATGTTTCATCCTCAACAGTTGAAGGTCCCTCTTCCCAAAATCTAAATCCAACAACTGAAGAAATCACTACACTGACTACACAAATATCTAATTTGCAAGAGCAGGTGAGAACACAGTTGCAAGCACAGACTGATATGCAAGCATTAATGCAAGCACAAATGAAGGCACAAGCAGAAATACAAGCAACTATGCAACAACAGATGCAAGAGCAAATGCAATCTTTTAAGAGAGAATTATTGTCTGCTTTGAAGAAACAAGAATGAAGACATGTCTTAAAGAATCCAAAACTTTGTTTGTGTTTTAATTGTGTTGATGCATTACTTTTTGTTGATACCCTCCAATGCTTTTGTGTCCTAAAACTATTATACATTGGTGGAAACTTTTATGTTGTTTTGTATTGTTGGATGGATATACTTTGATCATTGTAGGATTGATTATCTATCTTTTTTAAATAGGTATTGCAAATATTGGAGGTATTTAGACACTTTTTTTGAATAATTTATTTTCTTTGTGTTCTTTTTTTATTATGGACATATGTTTATGGACATGACTCATAATAGAGAGTGAATAACAATTAAGTAATTGCAATTAACAAAATAATATTTATAGGAGATTAATAGAATTGCAATAAATTAACTAATCAATTGTGATACAAATTAGTGATAAAAGAATTGCGACAAATTAGCTACAGATTAGTGAGAAACAAATTGCAACAAATTAGTTACAGATTAGCTACGGATTAACGGGGAAAAAATCGCGATAGATTAGCTACCGATTAGCGAGAACAAAATTGCGACAGATTAGCTACAGATTAGCGACAACAAAATTGCGACAGATTAGCTACGGATTAGCGAGAACAAAATTGTGACAGATTAGCTACAGATTAGTGACAACAGAATTGCGACAAATTAGCTACGGATTAGTGACAACAAAATTGCGACAGATTAGCTACGTATTAGCGACAATAGAATTGCGACATATTAGCTACGGATTAGCGACAATAAAATTGTGACAGATTTGCTACGAATTAGCTGGAAATTTTAAAACTTTTTCACTTCAATTAAAGATGGAATAGAAAGGGATTAACTATGAATTAGCTACGAATTAGCTAAAAATTTTAAAACTTTTTCACTTCAATTAAAGATGGAATTGAGAGGGATTAGCTATGAATTAGCTACAAATTAGCTAGAAATTGTAAAATTTTTTTACTTCAATTAGAGAGGGAATAGAGAGGGATTAGCTATGAATTAGCTACAAATTAGCTACGAATTTTATCCTCTCTAATTAGCTACCTGTATTTAGCTACGGAAAATTTCCTAGCAATTTGATAGTTAATCTGTCGCAAAATGGTTTAGCTACGGATTAGCTACGGATCAGCTACGAAATTTTCTGTAGCTAATATATAAAATTTTTGTAGTGATTCTCAAGATAATTATTATATAAGTTAAAAAAAACATATTATGAGTAATTTTAAATTTGATGATAGTAGAAAAGTATTTTACATACAAAACAAATAGATAGCAAATAATGAAATGGATATGGATATTGTTATACAAAGAAAAACCATCTCTAGAAACAACCTGTGTAGCATATAAAACCTGTCCACTTATATGCTCTACTCGTTGTCTGCTTTACAATAATATATACTACTTTATGACTGCGTCGTTATTAACTTATTTAACAAAACATTGCTTAAAGAAAAAGTTAAAAGACTTTTACGTAACTTCTCCGGAATAATAAACAAAATATATACAAATGTTCCAGCATTAATCCTTTGACAATGAGAAGAAAAATTATACTTTTGTTTCGTTGCTAAAGAGAACTTTTCTTACAACATGAATGTAAAACCCTTTCTCTAGAAATCGACAATTAGTAGGAAACACCTCTTGAAGAGAAAGAAAAGACAGATAACTATGACATAAAAAACTATCAAATGAATTCATACGATTCATCGCAAACTTTCACAACACATTGTTAATTAACTGATCAATTAAAAATTACAAATAAACTAATATAGTATATTGTGAAGAATTGACTCGGTCAAATTTTGGAGATATGCAGTGATGATCTCAGTGAACCGTTTAGTCTCGTAGTGTCTATTGAGCTCTTGACAGTTTGGTGGAATCACTTTATGGTTAGTATGTTATGTAACGAGAAATAGTATTCATGTGTCTTTTTTTGTTAGTCTTCGCATATTTCAAATGTATCAGTTATAATGATATTTCTTTCATACATAGGACATTATAGTTTCAACAAAAGCTAACCGACAGTTTGTAACATTTGAGTTATATTTTGAGTGAGAGATTTGTAGAGAGAGAAATTGTGTTAAATTTTAATATTTGTGATATAGTGAATTCTTCCGTGGACATAGGTTGAACTATGTTATTACTTCAATTGAATCATGTTTCTTATGTGTGTAACTCTTGTTCCTTTGTTTATATTCCAATTTGTTGATTTCTCTATTATAAATTCTCTTTGTGTGGTAGAGGTTTTACGGTGAATCTGTAATCTATTTTCTAACAAATTGGTGCGATGAATGTGGAATTCAATTTATGACTTCCGCAAAGTATGCAACTAAGAAATTCATTAGTATTAACAATTTTGCATTGGCGCGGTTAAAGATATGTGCTCTTCTGGTTCAGCAAGGTCTCCTTGAAGTTGTAGAAGATAAATCTAGGCTTCACACATCCACAACTAATAAGAAAGAGTAGAAAACGTTCGCTGCAAGAATTCAGGCAAATAGCGTTAGCCAAAATCCGACACTAACGATCCAAAGCTGACACAAATTTATAATTATTGTTGGTTTAGTGTCGAAAAGCTAACCACGAAAAAATCATGGAGGCTAATTTAGATGTGTCGACCAACAGATACAAATTGCAATGTAATAACGTCATCCCGATGACACAAACTTGTGTGGTTAAATGAGCTTAGCATTGGCCAAGGGATGCTATTAGTGTGGGCCATACGACGATAATAGCAAATAATAATTTAAAATGGTCGTTTAGTGTGTGGGTTAGGTGACGTTTTATATTAAATTATGTGTGGGCTAGTTGACGCTAATTGTATATAATAATTATTTTGAATGCATGGGCTAGAGGACGCTTAAAAATTTAAATTATTAAATGGTGCGTGGGTTGGTTGACACAAATAGCGAGGGTTGGACGAAGCTACTATATCTACTCACGACTTGTCCAATTTGTTTTGTTCTCAACCCAAATTTTACCTGCAAACATGATCACAATTACAGAATCAATATAATCTTAGTTATCCATCCAGAAGTCATTCCAATTGGAATTAATAGTTAATTGAAATACATTCATCCTTCATTGAGTCATAGATATCAAATTAGGATACACATAAGTTTATAAAACCTAAGTAGGTGGATAATGCACCAAAGTGTACAAAGTTCAAGTCATAATTTGTTTACAATGTTCATCATACAAAAAATCCTACTAACTATAAAACTGGAAAATGAAGCTGAGGAAGTTGAAGCCATGGTCACTCAGCTCTACAAAGTATTAGTGATCAAAACAAAGTATTAATGATAAGTACATTCTTTCCCTTAAATCTTAAGTAACATTTACTTCATATCTCATTAAAAACCATTTGCTCATAAAGAAACAAGTAATCTACTGTAGCTGCAAGTTCGAAAGAGTCTTGATAGTCAAGAATTTAGCTCTTGCCCACTTCAAGGTCTCTCATAATAGAGACTCAGAAGAGCAGTAATTACAAAAACATAACCCTTCTTTCAAAAATAAAGATTATAGGATGCAAGCTAACAACATATTCAACAAAAAGAGTATCTTTTATAGCACCAAAAATATCTTGAAGTGAAAATCAAAATTTTTCGAAACCTTACTTTCCCCAAATTCAAAAGGTGGTTAAACACATTTGACTTAAATCCAGTTCAGCCAGTTTCATATTCAAACATAATATCGTTAATCAAGATTAAAGCACAAATGTAATAATATATTGCATAAATCGAACAATGACCCTAAGGTCTAGCCAATTCACTCCCCACCACAAATTTGTCATTTCATCCCTCAACAAAATGATAATAAATAAATAAATAAAGAACTCTATAGTTGCGAAAATTGTTTTCTTGAACTAAAGGCCAACTACTATATAACAAAATTGCTATCAAAATTGATTAGAGGAGGATATTCAGGATTCAGATTCAAAAATCCAAAGGAGATTCTGAGATTCATATAATTAGCAAAGATATTTGAAAGAATGTGGATTCGAAAAAGGTAGTGAAAGAAAGGAGTGAAGAGAAGGAAAGTGGGTGACTCACCTAAGTGGTTTATGATGCTGACAAAGAGACTGGTTTGTGAATGGTTCTGATATTTGTTTAAGCAATAAGCATTCCTGCACATATTCATAGCCATTATGCACATACATTCGCTGAATACCCTATTCAAAAATCAAATTACCAACAACTTATAGCTTGGCCAAATACCAGTAAAATAAAATAGATTCATTAAACTACTAGGAATTATATGAGTACATCGTTAACTTTTTAGGCATCTCATGTAGCAAACGTACTTCAAACATTCAAACATGTTTCATATATCCAAATGTGGAAAAACAAATATTAATAGAATAACCAATAAATTTTATATATATATATATATATATATATATATATATATATATATATATATATATATATATATATATATATATATATAAGAGTTGAATATCGAAGCCACCATCTCCCTTTAGGGCCCACTACCCACCTCCTTCAACACTAACGAAACACCGAAGAGAACACGAATATGAACCCATCGCATCTTCCGGGCCCAATAGTCGACAAATCTACCACATTTTCAAGGTCGATCCCGCCGCTCTTCAGTAACCACCACTCACGAGGGTCGAAGTGGTTCTTCTTTGAGCGCCAATTGAAGAAGAGACTAAAAATTTGTGGGTGGAGGGATTGAAAATGAGAAAGGAGATGAAGCAAAATGAAAATAGAGAGAAAAAGACTCTGCGCGCGAGATCGAAAAAAATAGAGTTAAAATTTGGTAAAGTTAAAATTTATGTCAACTTTCCACCTACTTCTTTAAGTGTCGGCCAACCCACTCTCTCTTCTAAAAACTAATATTTTTTTTTAACTTAGGCCAAGTCATTTCTGCAAAATTATTTTTTATTTTTTTTATTTTTATTAACTTGTGTCGTCTAGCTGACACTACTAATTGCGTCCCTCAGCCCTCCCTAATATCTTAATCTAGTTTTTTCCATTAAAAATAATATAAAAGCGTCGGTCAACCCACTTTATCCTCTAATAATAATATTTTTTTACCTTATTCCAAGCCATCTTTCGCAAAATTATTTTTTATTTTTTTATTTTTACTAACTTGCGTCGGCTAACTGACATTATCGATTGCGACTTAATCTATATTTCTCCATTACTTTTAGAAAATAAGATCAAAGCGTCCCTCGAGCGACGCTAGTCTAAAATATAATTGTGTCCCTTGACCATTGCTCTGAAATTTTTATTTTTTTTGTAATACGTTTTTCTTTTAGTATTGCGTAACTAGCATCCCTTAAGGGATGCTAAGGGTGATTATCTAGAGTCGCACAACCCAAACTAAGCTTAGCATTTTATTTTGTGTCTCTTAGTCGTCGTTACTTTTGACTTTAGTAGTGTGCAAGATAAAGCCGACACTAATATTTCGACTCTAACTCCTTGAATTCTTGTAGTGGTTGTTGTAGAAGGCTCACAGTGTGATTGTTTTGAGCCTTGACGATAAGGTGTTGAGGCAAGTTTTGTAGGAGAAGACAACTACATGATTCTAGAATAAACTTGAAAGAAAATTAATCCTCTCAATTTGGAGAACATTGATATGTAGATTGATGATAAGGATCAAACATTGCTTTTGTTGTGTTCATGGCATACACTATCCACACTACTTTCCCTCTTAAGAGACACTATATCGGGAATTACTCCTTAGTAAAAAATGTATATGTTGTTAAGCCAAAAAGTCAACAAACATGACCACTAGAACTCAGAGGTTGCATTAAACCTCTTCGTCGCTTATGCTCCTCGAGGTTAGGAGGCTTAGTAGGACCATACAACCAAAGAAATGTAAATTTTCTTTGCAAAAAACACCATAAGCTGGGCACCATAAGCCAAACACCATAAGTTGAGGTACCATAAATCGAGAAGTCAGCATATAGACGCACATGACTGCTACCTCACAATCTTTAACATATAAACATGTGAAGACTAGGGGTTGCTTACTATACATGGGTAGGATAACCCCAGAGTACATGACTTGGGGGCTTGGTGGGACTACATGGTCAAAGTACCCTTTAACGTACTTGACCCAGGCAAGTACGTGTCAGGCTTGTAGGACGACATGTGCTCGAACTATGAAAATACGCCAGTATAATCACCACTCAAAGAAGATAAATTTGAGGTTAATTAACTCATTCTGATTAACAAGTAGTTAGGTTAATTAAACCAAAGTCCAACCAGGTATGGCCCATGACCCTAGTATAAAAGGCGCATCTTACGAAATACATAATTACGTTTTTCTCTAACATTGATTCCCTAATACCTCTTATTGACTTTGGCATCATAGTGTCTTTTGCAGGCATCTGCCCCCTTTTTTGTTCGTGACCAAAAGACAAGTTCCCTTTGAAGTCGAGTCTGTGGATCTTTGGAATTATTTAGGAGACTTTACAGGATATACTTTGACCTCGTACGAACAATATTCCTTAAAAAAAAATACACATAGTTGACAACCTTTTCAATAGTATAATAATGTATGTTAGAATTTTATGTTTAAAAATTAAATAAAAATATTATTATTTTAGATTGTAATGTGAATACTTTTTATCTTTTAGTAGGGTCATTATATCACAACCACTTGTATGTCCTCTCTATATGTATCCATAAGTCCTTCAAGATGTATGTTAAGTATTTCTCAATATTTTGAGTGTATATGAGTACTTTGTTTAGTAAGTGCGGTGCAAGTCCTTGAGTACTCTATACAATTACATTCCCTTTAAAGTGGTCACAACATCAACTTTATCAACATTTTACTATATAATATAGGAAGAAAAAAACACACTTAGGCAATAAACCATGCTGATTCCCATTATTCTAATACTTATAGCTATACTAGAGACTAGAAACATGAATCACACTCTAATGATCCCACACCAGTGAGTTCTGCATTATTTAAGATAACCTTAATTACGTGCAATATATCAAACAACATTATCTAAGAATCAAACGAAGCAAAGTTCAGAAGTTCTGCATTGTACTCAAGCCGAGCCATTTCTCGTTTGGTCAAGGTAAGCCATGCTTCTATGCCATCTCCATCCTTTGTGCTCATCAAAATTCCAAAATTTTTTATGGGCACAGCAATGGTGGTAGCATAACTTGGCTTTCCCCATCCAAAATCAACTTCATAGAACTCAAACCCTACCCAACTGGTAAACCCATAACCTTCAATACCCTTTTCTGCAACCACTCTTCTTGCTTCTTCTATAGTCTGAACTACTTCAACAAACTCATCACTCTGAAGTTTCTTTATGTAATCTCCATCAACTTTTCCTATCGTTTCTCTCATTCTCTCTGCCAAATCACGCAACCCCACTACCCCCTCCGCTTCCACCAACGAAGACAAAGCGTATTGCCAAATGTTTCCAACCGAATGCTTCGACAAAGATGGAACCATTCTGCTGCGAATGTTCACAGTGTGGGATACTGCAGAAGCCACAATTTTTTCTTCCCCAGAATCTAAACTTTCTTTTGCTGCTTCCAGTGATGATTTCCATAGCAGCGTCGTCACGGCTTCAACGCGTGAGGGATTGAAACCGGGGCACGCGATGGTTTGTCTCAATCTAGAAATACTGCTGCCACTAAACATGAGTCTCTTTGTCACGGTTTTTTCTTGGCCGACCAAGCCACTTGTCATGTCGACAGATATGTTCCTCGGTGGGAAAAGCAGGCTTGTCTGTTCCATAGGAGGCGGAACGAGGTTGTTAGTACCGTTTCCACGTGATGTTGCAGCCCAAACGTTGAGAAACGATGCTGCAGTTGAAGCATCAGCGATCTTGTGTGAGAAGCACACGCCAAGTGCTATGCCCCCACACTTGAATTGGTTCAACTGAACTGCCATGATCCCCGACGTGTCACTTTGTTGTGGTTCAAGGTTGTAAGGAGGACATGGGAGAAGTTCATAGAGGGTGTGAAGTTGAGGGTTTTTGAGAATGTTTGAGAGCTCAATGGGGAGTTTAGAGTGGATGAAAAGAACACCCTCGTCGTTGCACTCGATGATTGAAGAGTCTCTGAGTCTTCCACAAAATGGGTAATAGAGAGTGAGGACTTGTGACAGAGAAGTTTTCAACTTTTGTGAGAGTGCAGTGAGGTCAGTGGCAAAGGTTCTAACATCAGAGGCAGAGTAAAAGAGGAGAATTGGAACACGGAATGAAGGAGCCAATTGGTCGAGGAAGGAGAGTTTGAAGTGGTGAAGATGATTAGGGGTTGGGGAAGATGGCTTTATTGTGTCCTTGGATATAATGTCATATTTCTCAGCCATTTGAATTTCTACTAGATATTTTTGCCAATGCTAGGTATATGACTATGGTATTCTTTGTGAAAGGTTGCACCCTTATATATAGAAATCATTAATGTATAATTTTAAGAAAATATTGAAGACAACATATGTCTAAAAAAATAAAGTTAATTTACATATAATATAAAACGAAAATAGTCCTCATCTTATACTTATAAGTTAGTTTTATGATAATGAGTTAGGTATAAACTTTGTTACTAATATGCTATTTGAGTGATTCATAATCGACTAAGGATCACTACAAGTATGCAATCTTACATGTTAGATATCCATGTCTCAACAATATACACTAGTGTAAAAAACAGAGCTATTATACCAGGTATAATATAGAGTTATCAAATTGAGTCAAATCTCATGGGTCAACTCAGTCCATCATGGGTTTGGACCAGGTTGGGTTAAATATTTTTTACAAATTTCAATACAGATTAATTTTTGATCCGGTCCACCAAGAATCTGACTTACTCGGATTGAATTCGTGGTTAACTGAGTTGGTTCACCAACCCACCCACAAAGAAATGATAACACATATTATTACATATTATTACCTTTTCAAATTTTCACCCTAATAAGACCCTTCTTTAATTTATATTTGACTTAAGTAGTCACAACAATTTATTTCTCTTTTGATGAATGAGTGAATGTTGACAACACTTTTTAAGTGAATTTTCTAACATAAAATATTCACGCTATAGTTAGAAAACTGGTGTAGGAAGAGTCATTAATAAAATTTGTAAATATATCCCAGTTTTTAATCTTATAAGTAAAGTGTTACTAAGAGATAAGCATATACTATATAATAATTACAAATTTGTGCGATTAATAAATTGTTCTGGTTTACCTTAAATAATTTTTTTTAATTTTTGTAAAAAACAATATTACCTAATTTAAAGTACTTTGCTAACTAAAACAAAATAAAGTTTATAAAAAAATCCAATAAGCTATTAAGACAAACACATATATAATTCACTATAATATTATCTTGTGAAAAGAAAATCTATCAACCAAGTTGCTGGTATAAGTACAATTGAATTTAATTCAATTTCGTAAGATTTTGAACTTGTGTTTTATAGATGAAAAGTATAGTTTGGAAAAAAGATTCAATTACAGTTGAGTAATTATATATCTTAATAATCTTTAAAAATTCATCAATATTTTGCATCAATAATATAATTATAAAAAACACCTTAAATTTCATATTTTATAACTTTTAAGTTTAACTTATAATTTATTCTTAAAATTGTGTCTTTTACAAATAATTATTCTTGTTAGATGTCACTCATTTGCATCAATAATATAATTATAAAAAACACCTTAAATTTCATATTTTATAAATTTTAAGTTTAACTTATAATTTATTCTTAAAATTGTGTCTTTTACAAATAATTATTCTTGTTAGATGTCACTCATTTTTTACAAATATTTTTCATATAATAAAATATAATAAAACGTGACTTTAAGAAAAAAGAAAATAGTAAAAAGTCAGTAGCGGATCTTGACCAATAATTTTGGAGAAGCCAAAATAATATACTCAAACTTTATATATTTAATTATTGTCACTAACACAATAAAAATGAATACATAATTTAGTATAATTGTAACTACAAAAGAAATCACCCATATATAAAATATTGTCCTTGTTCCTTCACATTTTTGAACTCATCGATTGAACCAGAACTAAAACTTTTAACTATTTCTTTTTCAATGTAAATATGAACTCTTCCAAACAATTAATATAAAGCTTCTCACCTGTAATTCGTTGAACTTTAAAAAAGGGTT
Organism: Vigna unguiculata; assembly: GCF_037176805.1. Taxonomy (NCBI): domain Eukaryota; kingdom Viridiplantae; phylum Streptophyta; class Magnoliopsida; order Fabales; family Fabaceae; genus Vigna; species Vigna unguiculata. Next base: position 6,760,610 of record NC_140801.1, read on the forward strand.
CTTCTAATTGAAAATTATGATTATTTGTATCATCCTTCGAAATATGTAAATAAGTTGAATCATGTTTTCATCATCACGAATAACTTTCTTTTTATCACTATTCAAAAATAAATATATTATTTTATTTTTCATCAATATACCTATTTTCTCTTTAAGTTTAAGATTAAAAAAGAATTTATCATAATTTAATAAAAAATAAAAAATTAAGAGTTACTAAAAGAAAAATATATGATAATCAAGTCTAAATTAAAAGGCAGTTATGAAAGAATATATAGTACAATATTTTTTTTGTCATATTTATAAAACATGAATATAAGGCTCATGAGAAAAAATAATAATGTTAATTATTAAACAAATGTTTCAGTATCATGTGATACAAAAGAGATATTTTTTCTTCACAAATGAAAGAGAATAAATAAGAAATGAAAACAAAAATAATAAGTTTGTATCAACTTTTTTTTTTTCGAAACAAAAAGAAAACATGTGATTGTGTGAGATGAGTATAATTTATTAAAAACTAAAAAACACAATGAAAAAAAAGAAAATAAGAAACATCTTTATAAATATTTTTGTTAAATATTAACATTAAATATTATACTTTATATAATAAATAAAAAATATCTAATTTAACTTCTATTAATTTCTAATATATAAGAATATAATTTAAAAAAATTAAAAATATCTAATATATATAATATACAAAAATCAAAATTTGGGGTGGCTATGGCTACCCTACTTCCAAGAAGCTCCGCTACTGAAAAGTATTAATTTTTTTAATGCTGAATTTTGTTTTAATTTAAAGTTTTCAAAACTAATTAATAAAAGTTAAAGTAATTTTTAGAAATGTAAGGAATATTTGAAGATGTTATTTTATAATATTTTAGATAATCTCTTAGGATTTCTTTTTCTTTTACATTTTAATCTATTTTTATTTTGATTCTTTTATTTTGTGGTGATGTCATAGCTTTATTCCTACCCTTGGCATTAAAGGCTAATCTCCCTTCATTGACAGAGATTGAACACTATCTACACATGAAAGTAAAAGTATATAACTAAAGGAATATGAATATATTTAATTAAAGTCATTTTATTTGAAAATTATTCAAAGACTATTCTACAATCATTTGGATTTAATCTCATCAACTTATACAAAATGAACTCTTATACATGATTATTAAATGGATGAGATGATAAGGAATAAGTTTTATGATATTAACTCTTTATCTATACAAGTATAACAAAAGTATAAATATATAAAATATAAAAATATAAAAATCTTAGACACCTCCCCTGGATTAAGGAGAAACACTTAGATGAGTGATGATGAAAGAAGGTGGAGGAGCAACATGGAACCTGAAATCACGAGTCAGTTATCTAAAGGTTTAAGTGAGGAGAGTTCAAAAGTTATTCAGACACCGAGTGTTTGTGAGATGCACAACCTTCTCATTTATGCCACACCAACAAAAATTAATGCAAACTAGTGCTATACCTTGTCATTTCTGAATAGATTGGAATTAAATCTTAGCATTTTTGTGTTTACCTTTCGATTCTCGATACACATTTTGGAAAATGATTTTTTAATAATTTTTTTTTTATAATCTAAAGTAACTAGTAATTTTCTATTTTTATTTTTTTATTTTTTTATATTTAAAAATCATTTAAAAAATATTACGTCAAATTGTAAGAAAAAATTATAAAAAAAAATAGTTGTAAAAATATCACTGTCCATACCATTTATATACACACATAATTATTATTTTTTTTTGGAAACAAATGGTTTAGGAGATCACTCATTTTATTTCTGAAATTTAGCAAATGACAAATATGAAAGAAAAAAAAAGGGGGGAAGGGGGGTGGCAGTGGCAACGGCTCTTCTATTGGTGAGCTTAAAAAAAGGGCACATAAACTGATTGGATTCACCTATTTTGACACTCTTAATTAAGACTATTTAAATTTATTTTTACACAGTGTAATTTATATTTAAATTAGAAACAATATGAAATTATTAGAAATAAATGTAATCTCGAAAAAGAAATTGATTTGTGTAGTTAATTTATACACTTTTTTTCCTTGAAATGAAAAATATGTCATCCAATTGCTAATTTTGTTCAATTACTTTTTTTTTTATCTTATATCTCCCTATTTTTTTTCTTTCAGATATTATACAATACTTTATTCAAGTTGACCCAAATCTAAAATTGGTAAATTCTTGAAGCCGAAAAAAATAATAGGAAAAGTTCAAACTAAATCAATGTGTTTATTATTATTCAGATGATTATTTATTATTATTATTATTCATACTTATTCACTTTTTTTTTAAATTTTTTTATGGTTATTAAAGTAATAAATATTTTGATATCATTATTATTATAATAAAATTAAATATAAATATTTTTTATAATTTTCTTATAAATAGCTTTAGTTTACTTTATAGGTAATTTTAAATTAAAAAAATAATTAAATTTAAAAAATAGTCAAACCAGAAATAAAAAAGATAAATTTAAAGAAACAGTCTCTTAAACAGTAAAATTAATAAAATAATTATTAAAATTAAAAAAAATTCTTTAAAAGATAAAATTGGAAAGTAAATTTGGACGTAAAAAAGAAAAATCTCCATGTATAAGTATAGATAAGATTTGCTTTTATGCATAATTTTCTAACTTTCTTACCTCAAAATCTTTTTATGATAGTTAGAACTCAAGTAATTGAGAAAACGAGGTTACAAATATGAAGAAAAAAATAGTATAAAAATTTATATTAAGGGTCTTTAAATATCTGTAATTCTCTCATATATTATATAAATATTAATATTTAAAAATAACTTTCTAATAATGGTTATATTATGTCGAGATAAACACTATAAAAAAACCCTAATAATTATATACAAGCATAATCAGAGGCAGACCGAGGAAGGGACAGGGGAGCCGTGGCCCCCCAACGTTTTTGATTTTTTTTTTATTTATGTTATATGAAACTTTTTTTGTTTTTAATTTTTTAAATTATGTATAAGAAATTTAATGTTTTATAATTTTTTAAATAATGAAAATATATATTGGAAATTGATAAGAATTAAAATAGGTATATTTTTATTTATTTTATAAAATATAACATTTAATGCAAATAAATAATAAAGCATAAAATTAAATTTATTAAAAAAATAAATAAATTTATTAAGATATTTTTTATTTTCTCTCTCACTGTTTTTTGAGTTTTTTACATATTGTATCCACTTTAGACTTTTACTTGTTTTGTTTTCTTTTGTTTATGAAGAAAAAAATAAAGTTGAACACAAATTCATTATTTTGTACTCTCATTTTTGTATGCTTTCTTCTATTATTGAAGAGAAAAGTAATTCTTTTTTTCTCAATTGATAGTGAAATATTAGTTTAATAATTAATATTATTTTTTATCTCACGAGCATTTGGTATATTCATTTTTATAAATATCGAAGAAAAGCAATGCACTAAGTGTTTTTTAATAACAGATTTTTAATTGTGACTTGATTATCATATATTTTTATTTTATTAATTACATATCACAATTTTTATTTAGATTATGATAAATTATCTTTTAGTATTTTTTTTAAAACATAAGTATATTGATGAAGAAATAAAAGAATAAATTAATTATTTAAAAGTGATAAAATGGAAGCTACTGTGAGGAAGAAAATAGAAAAAATCAATCTTTGACAAAAATAGGAAGTCAATTACATCTAGTTGATTGATTTTTTAATCTGTCTCGTCTTATTTTAACTCTTCTTGTTTCTACAACTATATCAAAAAGATAATTTTCTACAATGAAAATTATCAAAATAAGACTGCAAAATAAAACTGAAGATGAATTTTTTTTGCTGACGATATGATTATTTACATTAAAAACAAAATATAACTAAAAATTTTAGTATTGATTCAATTATTATTAAGTTGAATAATCTTACGGATCCATAATTAAATATATAAATTAAATATATAAATTTTAAGTATATTTTGGCACCCCATAAATATCGAGCACTGGGCATAATGAAAGTTTATCAAAAGAAATCTTAAATGATTTGATATTTGAATAAAGATATTTATATGCAAAACGAGATCTAGAAATTAAATTTAATATAGTTATTTTTAAAAGAAAGTCAAATTTTAATTGTAATTAAAATGATATAAAGAAAGTTTAATAAAATTGACATCCCCTTCCCGATTATATACCAACTTTTCTTATAATAGGATTTATAATACACGTTTTTTTTATTTTATATTTACACTGTATAAGGTTCCATGCAGGTATATTTATTTTATGTTTAATACTAAGACAATTAAACTTTTACTTAATATTTTGTACTGGTCAAAAAGCAAAACAGATTGATTATAATATTTTTTTAATTAAAATCAAAGACAAAATTTTCCTTATAATAATATATGATGTATATAATAAAATGCATATTATTAAATTGATATTCTAAATATAAAAAAAAAGACACACGTACAAGTATTATATGTAATTAAATTTTTTCTTTTGTCAAAAGATTAATTTTAAACCTAACTTAATTTTATGAAACGAAACTGAGTTTGCAAAACGAGATTCATACTAATTTAATATATATATATATATATATATATATATATATATATATATATATATATATATATATATATATATATATATATATATATATATATATATATATATATATATATATATGTCTTATCTTTAAACGCGAATTCTCCAACCTTCTTAAAATTAAATCAATTATATTAACAGAAAGTAATAATTAAAGGATCCAAAATTAAAAATAAAATAAAATAACTATAAAAAAATTAATAAATTAATATTAATCATTTTTCTGTTTCAATGACATGCCAACTGTATTGCACCATCAATTATTAATTTGGATAATCAATGAACTGCCCAACTACATTAAAATTAATTGTGGTCCAACATTAAATAACTAACGTGCCTAATTCCGCGGTCCATATGAGAAAAAAAAATTGATAATGCCACATAGTTAGAATCTAATCAATACCTTTTCAAATTCACAATAAATTAGTATATGTATTAAAATGCGTTGGTTTTTTGCATTTAGAAAAAAACAATTTTTTCATTCTTTTATTGAAATTCCAAATTACGTATTAAAATTTGTAAAAATTGTTTGAATTTCAACCTAACGTAACCTAGTATGCACGAAATTTGACAAAACGTGTCATGAAAAAGTAGCCAAAAGGTATTATATTTTTCTTTTTGTCAAACATTAGGAAACATGCAAGTGCCACGAGTTCGTTCTCAAAGTTGAGATGATGGGATTCTATAGTGAACCAATTCTTCAAAGGACCACCTGGCAAAAGTCCTACAGTATAAAAAATGGAATAAGAATGATAATATCACTAAAAAAAATGAATATATAGCCTGGGTCATTCTATGGAGGTTAAAAAAACCTCCACAAATAAAAATCATATAAACTGATTATGATAATTTTTTTAAAAGCTAATAATAGAGGAGGTTTTTTATTTTTTTAGGAGGTTTATGACCTCCGCAATTTACAACACATTCCTTTTTGAAGTAAAACACATTCTTTTCTGAAGTAAATGAAATTTTCCAAGTGAAACCTAAGTTAACACTGCCATAACCTCAACCATTCGAAAAGGTAAGTTCACAGTGCCAAAGCCTCAACCAATCGAAACCATGTCGTAGCTCCGTCGCGCTGCACCATCTCCGTCGCGCCGTCGCGCCCATCACCGTCGCGCTACGCCGTCTTCGTCGCGTCGTCGCATCGTCGCGTCGTCGCCCATCTCCGTCGCGTTGTGTTGTCTTCGTCGCGCCGTCACGCCCATCTCCGTCGCGACGTCACGCCCATCTCCGTCGCGCTGCGTCGTCTTCGTCGCGCAGTCTTCGTCGTGCAGTCTTCGTCGCGACGTCTCCGTCGCGCACTCTCCCTCGCGCCGTCTCCGTCGCGCAGTCTCCTTCGCTCCGTCTTCGTCGTGCAGTCTCCATCGCGTCGCGCCGTCTTTGTCGCGCCATCTCTGTCGGCCTTCTCTTCTTCGCTTCATCTCGGTCGCGCTTTCTCCGTTTCCCGTCTCCGTCGCGTCATCATCCCGGTTAGCCTCTGTGGTAGCCTCTTTCGTTACGCCCTCTCCTTCACTCTGGCCCTCCATCACATCCAGTAGCTTCTTTACAGGTACACCTGGAAATTTTTGTTACCTTATCGATATACCTACAGCTTCTTTAACACATTGCACAACTTTGCTCGATTTGTCACTCTCTACAATAGTCAACTTTACTTCATAGCACACTTTTACAATTGCATCAAACACTACTTTCATGCTATCTGGGAGAGATTGGGTGGAACTATTATCCCATCTGAAAATCATACAAACAAAAGGAGGATTATGAAGGAATACTTAAGAACTACAAATTCATGAGTATGAAGGATTTTCAAATCATTAATTTTTCCATTGTCGTATAGCATGATATAAAATTTGTCGATCATATAATTTGGATTGAGATAAACCTTTGAATTGCCTGTGTGAAGAGTTCAATTTCTTCTACTGTGATGTAGGAATCATAAGTATCATCTAGAAGAGAGATACAACCAAACAATTTGCTCTCTATCTTTCTTGCAATACTATATTAAGCTTTGTAAGTCATGGTCACTGACCACAAATAACACTCAACTACCCTATCTCTTGCATAAGGCACCTTTGTCGCATTATCTCTTGTCCAATGCTTTCTGAGAGTATCACTTATGGTCAATTAATGTGTTTCTTCACTTTTGTTTTTACTTGCAGCTGTCAATGGACTCATTACCTAATCTCAACTAGCATCCTGGTTTTATTCTCTATCTCTTTATTCATTTGTCATTTGTCATGTTTATGTTGCCTATATTATTAAAACTAGCATTATTTGTGTAGCCTACATTGAAGAACAACTTCCATCTGTGTTTTTAGTCTTGTCTTTATTCTGCAGAAAATTTAAAAACTGTTCTAAAGTATATCCTAATACTAAAACTTACAAAACATTATTATAACAATGCTAACAAACCTAAATTTTCCTTTAGAAACTATTCTTAAAATTATCTACTCTCTAGAATTATAACAGCAAAATAAAAAAGTGCACTTATGAAAAAAAAAGTACCAAAACTAAAACTGCAGCAAAACTCCAATCATAAAAAAAGTGTGCCGTACATTTCCTATAGAATATAATTTACTTTTTTAATAGTCTTTTTATAATACATTATGTGTATCTTTATTAGTATCTTTATTAGTATCTCCTTTTGATTTTAGAGCACATTATCATTTTTATCATTATTCTTCCTACATGCATAATGGGCTTCAACTTAATAATTGGTTCTCAAATTTTATTTTCTTTATACCGATTTACATTGGTTATGTGTAACATTTCAAATGAGAAATTCTTTATTTGTGAGAAAATGAAATAAAATTTGTAAATAAAGATTAAAATGAAAGGGTTACATATTTAGTTATTGGTGAACCATATTTCTTATATTCTTCTATGCTTTATAAGTGTTTGTGTATTTTATAAAATACTCATTGCCATTTTGTTTAGGTATCTATTCCAATGGATAAATCTTGGATTGTTAAGCCTCGGAATACAATTGAATACTCAATTGGTTTAAAAAAATTCTTAGATTTTGCTTTTGAAAATGGGGCTGTTGGAGATACAATTAAATGCCCATGTCCCAAATGTGGGTTTATGAAATAGCAAACTAGAGGCGTAGTTGAGGAGCATTTGATTTTAAAAGCATTTCCCAAAAATTATGTTATATGGAATCTTCATGGTGAGAAACAAATAGAAGATATTTCTAGTAATGAAGATGATATACAAGAGGCATTTCATTATGAAAATCCAATGGAAACAATGATCAATGAAGCATTTGGGCACTATAGGCAAGAAGGTACTAATCTAGGCAAAACACAACCATTGGGTGTAGATGATGTTTTGAATGAAAGGCCAAAGGAGGATCATAATGAGTTTATTGATTTTCTCAATGATGGAAATCAAACATTGTGTGATGGGAGCAAGTACACAAAATTAGAGTTTGTAATCAAATTATATCACATCAAGGTTTTGTGTGGATTAAGTGACAAGGCAATGACTATGATCCTAGATTTGTTAAAAGATGCATTTAATGAAGCAAACTTGCCTCTTTCTTTTTATGAGGCTAAGAAAACCATCAACAAACTTGGTCTTAACTATACCAAAATAGATGCATGTCCGAATGATTGTATGTTATATTTAAGAGATGATGAAAAAGATTTGCAAACATGCAAACATTGCGGTATATCTAGATGGAACCCAAAGAAGAAGAAAAAACAACCTGCAAAAGTTTTGCGTTACTTTCCATTGAAACCAAGATTGCAAAGATTGTTTATGTGTTCTAAGACTGCAGATCATATGAGATGGCATTCTTTAGAGAACAAAGATGGGTTCATAAGGCATCCAAGGGACGGTGAGGCATGGAAAACATTTAGTTTATTGCATCCTGAGTTTGCTTCTAATCCTCGAAATGTTCGTTTAGGCCTTGCTAGTGATGGTTTTAATCCTTTTGGTACTATGAGTTCTACTTATAGTATTTGGCCAGTGTTTTTAATTCCATACAATCTTCCACCATGGATATGTATGAAGCACACTTCATTGATCCTATCCATGATCATTCCAGGCAAGCAAATGCCAGGAAATAATATTGATGTGTACTTACAACCCCTTGTGGATGAGTTACGTGAGCTATGGAATGATGGTGTGGAGACCTTTGATTCTTCATTGAATGAAACTTTTAGGATGCGAGTAGCTCTTATGTGGACAATTAGTGACTTTCCTGGCCTAGGCATTTTATCTGGTTGGAACACACACACAGGTTTAGCTTGCCCTACCTGTAACTTTGATGCAATACCTTGTCGTCTTCCTTATAGTAAGAAGTGGTGTTTTATGGGGCATCGTCGCTTTTTGAGTAGAAACCATAGATTCAGATTGAATCGTGTTTGCTTTGATGGAAGCACTGAAACAAGGAATCCACCACTAAAATTATCAGGATCTGACATTTTTAGGCAAGTTGAAAATATTAATGTTACATTTGGGAGAGGAGTAATTTTGGATGGTAGAGGAAAAAGATCTAGAGAAGAAGTTAAACAATGGAAAAAAAGAAGCATTTTCTTTGAACTTCTGTATTGGGAGTCTAATTTGTTACGCCATAATTTAGATTTCATGCATATTGAAAAAAAATGTATTTGACAATTTGGTATATACTTTGTTAAATGAAAAGCCTAAATCCAAAGACAATGTAAATGCTAGGAAAGATTTAAAGGAAATGGGCATAAGAGAGGATCTTTGGCTAGATGATAATGGAAGATATCACCTTGCTTTGTTTTCACTAACTCGTGATACCAAAAAGTTGTTTCTCAAAACTTTGAAAAATGTTATAGTACCAGATGGTTACTCAAGTAACATTTCTAGATGTGTCGATGAGGTGCAACAAAAAAAATTTGGGCTAAAAAGTTACGATTGCCATATTATTATGGAGCAATTACTACCGCTAGCAATACGTAATTTGTTACCAAACCATGTCAATGCAACCTTGGTGGAGTTTTGCTCATTTTTTAAAGTCCTTTGTAGTAAAAGTTTAAATCCACAAGAACTTGAAATGCTTCAAGATCGCATTGTGCTAACACTTTGCCACTTAGAGATGTTATTCCCACCATCATTCTTCATAGTTATGGTTCATTTAACTGTCCATCTGGTAGAGGAAGCAAAACTTGGAGGTCCATTTGGTTCTGCACCTTCTATTGGCTTTCCACTGAGTGTTATTATCTGGAATTTGTAAGTCAGTGTAGCCTAAACCTCTTTGGCATAATGATATTCTGTTTCTATTCTATCCAAAGCAGCATTCTGTTTATATTATACCTTGTAACATGCAGACTAATTATTCACACTCATGGATTATAGTAGGGTGATAACCTTGGATTTTCTTGTTTTTTCTATTTCCATCTTTGTTATTATGTTAATGTATTTTCACTATGAACAACAAGTTGGTTCTACATAGTGAACAACATGCTGAAAGTGATCAAGCTGCAGGCAAGTCTCACTCTTGGATTTGATTTTTCTAAATACTATCTAATTTCCTTGATTTAGAACTACATACATATTAAAGAATTATGGTCACTGTTTTGTATGATAATCCCCATGCATTCTTTATATCTAGTTTTCACTGTTGTGATTCACTTTTGGTTTCTCATAAATATATGTAGCCATGCCAAAGGTGAAGCGGTTCCGAAATCCACAAAAATCATCACTTCAGCCTCCAACTAATTCTTTACCATCAACAAATCCTGCACCAACAAATGAAACCTCATCACACACTTCAATGAGCACAACACCACCAATAGATTCCTCATTACCCAATGAGAACTCACAGCAACCTGAAACATCTACAAAACATGCTCGACGTGAATCTTCATCATATTGGACTGTTCATGCAATAGGTATATGTCATATTTACTTTTACATGACCATAATTTTTAAAATTTTACTTATGGTTAAGTAAGTTGTTTTATGGTTAAAGACTTAGAAGGAGTTATCAAGAAAATTAAGGTGAAGGTCAGAGAAGTAAATAACTTACCTCGTGGGGAACGCATCATTGTGGACTTTGATGAGTTAGGCATGGCAATTAGTGAAGGACAAGGCGTGCTTGCAGGATATTGTGGTACATTGGCAATTGATTGTAATTTGTTTCCAATTAATTTTGAAAGATGGTCTGGGAAAACAGGCATGCATGAAACTTACTTTTTGGAATGCTTTAAGGAAATATTACAGGTATATCTTTATGCATGTATGACCTTATATCTTTTGTAAATGTTACATTTACTCAAATGTTTACACACTAACTATGTCTTCTTTTTTCAAAAGCCTCGGTTTTGTTTTAAGACTGGTGAAGCTAGTGCACAACGGTATTGCAAACTAACTCTTGGTAGGAAGTAGGCTGCACATATGCAGAATTTATGGAATGAGTTCTATGATCCAACAAAAAGCAAAAATGAAATCATAAGTAATGTGCCAAATGGTATAGACAGAACTCAGTGGGCTCATTTTGTTACTTATCGTCTAAAACCGGAAACATTGGTACAAGTTACATTATTTTGAATGGTGTGAATTGTTTGTGTAGATATTTTTTTATTGTTGTGTGAACTTACAATTTTTTTGTTCATAGGAGATTTGTAAAAAAAATAGAGAAAATCGCAAAAAGCAAGTAATTCCTCATACCGGTGGTTCTAAACCTATGTCAAGAAGAAGACATGAGATGGTAATGATATTAGTTAACATGACACTATACTATTTTTTTAATTTTTACTATTTAACTTAACTTCTCTTTTTATTTAGTTTTTGGAAACTGCACAGCTGCCTAGTCGGGGAAAGTTATACATTGATACTCATAAAAGAAAGGATGGATCATTTGTAAATGATGTGGCAAAGGCTATATCGGTTAGTTGTACCATAATATGATATTTTCGTGCATTTTCCTTCAATGTTTAGCATTTTCACTACATATTGTTGTATGCCTATAGGAACAAATTGAAGTGGGTTTGACTCAAAGCACTAATGATGAATCAGAGGTTTCCCCTAATGATGTTGTTGGTAAAGTGTTAGGCCTAGAGCATTCTGGGAGGGTGCGATGCATGGGTTTAGGAGCAGCTCCTACTAACTCATTTAGAAATACAAGATTTCGACTTTCGGATTTAAGCATTGTTTCATCTAGTGCTGCCACATCATCAACATCTTCTGATCAGTGGCAACAGAAGTACACTAATTTAGAATCCCAAATTCAAACCACCTTGGGTGCACTAAAAGCCTACATGATAATGAAGGAAGGAAAGATCCCTGATGAATTAACTGCCTTCTTTGATCCTCAACCACAAGTAAGTTATGTCCAGCCTTTGGAAACTAATTATCTTGGTACTTATTTGTGATGTGATTTTTGATACAAGAATTAGACTGTATCGGTGTGAGTTAATCATCGATACCAAATAATCATGATTTTTGTGCAGGTTAATGATCTAGTAATAAACTATTTTAGTATATGCATGTTGATTTCATGATTTGAGGTTGACTTCCTTCTTGCAGCTAATATTTATATTTTATAATTTCAGCAAACAGGTGATGCAAATGAGCCTGAGTCTTCTATGGGTACAAGAGGATCATCTGGTGGTAGCAACATTTAGGATGTTGATGATGTTTTTTAGGATGAAACTATTTTAGTGTATTATGAACTTTGAGTAAGTATGGATTAAATTGTCAATGTTTCAATTTAAATTGCTTTTATGTTAATATGTTGATTTTGAGAATCAAAAGTCCTAATGATATATATTTGAGCACTTTGGTTGAAGTATTTGATTGAAGTTTACAAAAAATATTGTTGATGTAAAAATATAAGTACCTCAAATGATGACATACATTGTCAAGTATAATAGGAAATTCTAATTACAAACAAAATATTGTTTTTTTATGAGATTTGAATAATGCAAGAAAAATACAGTATTAAATCTACAAATTAAATAATACAAACGAAACATGTTACAATTTTTACAGTATAATCCTCAAATTGAGGAGGGTATTAACCCCCCACAAAAAAAAATGAAAAATAGGAATTTTGGAATCAAATAGGTTTATGGAAATAAAGGAGGTTTTAAACCTCTACAAAATAATAGTCATGAATAGGAGAGGTTATAACCCCCCATTAAATAACTTCCACAATATAAACATGATACCAGGGGTTATAGAAAACCTCCACAAATAACTTGTGGGGAACCTAACTGTGGAGGTTTGAAAAATCCCTGCAAATTATTTTGTGGAGGGTAAAAACCCCCACTAAACGAAATTAAAACCTCCGCAATTTAGCTCTTTTTTTGTAGTGTATGTTGACAACATCATTAAAAGAAATATAACAATTAAAAATAATAATATTTTCACTATAGTTATTTATTTATTTTTAATTTAAAAATTTTAATACTGTTATGGTATATTTAATAGTTTTATTATTTTTTTAAGAATTAATAATAAAAACAATTTAAATACTTTTTTTTAAAATTTTAAAAAATAAAATTATAATAGAAATTTCAAATCCTAATGGTTTCTGTGTAAGGGAATCATCCAAATGGTCATTGCAATGCAGTTGAAGCTCTTAAGGAAGAGGAAATAAACTACATGAACAATGGGAGGAGGTCAGATGGCTACTCCAATAACTTCAACCAAAATCAAAACTATAGAAATTACCAAACTTAATACTCCGTGTAATATCTCAAATTTTATAATACAATGTTTTCAATATTTTAACATCCAAAGTTTTATCATTCAACACTTTTCATATACAAAATATTAGAGTTAATTTTATTAAAAATAGTATTATAATAGCATAATTTAATAAAATTAAATACTAACAACAACAATAATAATAATAATAATAATAATAATAATAATATAAGATGATAAGAAAAATATAAATGTCCTTACTATATTGATGAAAGAATTTAATATGTATATATATATATTAGAAATTTTATTTTTTATAGAATAATATTACAAAAAACATCATTCAATACTATAAGTTATATAACACTCCATTCAAATATAATATAACCATTACATAATAGTTAAAAAAAAGAATGAGATAAGGTTTCACATGGGAAGTGCAGAACCTTATCTCCATTGTTTGTCACTCACGAAAAAAAAAAATCTAGGAAGGAAAGGTTGGGATGTAATGAAATTTGAATAGTGTTTGAACAATTTAATTGAAATCAAACTAAACTAATGATTACCAATAACTAGTATAAATAGAAATGGGGGAGGTTAATGAAGGGAAGGGTGAAAAGAGAGGCGGTAAAACAAAAGGCAGTCCTTATACAAGGAGTGTGAAAGAGGAAAAAGAACATAGAGATAGTATCTTTAAATTTTTATACAAGCATATTCTCCGTAACAATTAAGGTAAAGAAATAAGACATCTATCATTTTATTTTTTATTTTTATTTTTATTTTTATATTTATATTAAGTAAGGTGTCCATAACATCTTTCTAATCATATTTAGTTCCCATTCTTATTTATTTATTTAGTTGTGCACTGATCTTATTTATTCAATTTTTATTTACTTCATATCACTAGTGCAGAAAAAGTCTATTACATCGGTTATTTTTAGCTTATTACATCGGTCATCTGACCGATGTGGTAGTGCCCGATGTAATAAGTGTTTGATATATTACATCGGTCCCAGGACCCGATGTAATATCTATAACATATTACCTCGGTGCACTATAACCGCTGTAAGCGCTTAAAGAAAAACAGAGCTTGAACTTATTACATCGGTTATTGTATAAAACCGCTGTAATATGGGTGCTATTACATCGGTTATGGTCACAACCAATGTAATAGGGACGTGTTTTTTTTTTTGAAAAGTTGATATGTTTTGGGAACTAACCAATAACCTGCAAAAGTCACAAAAAATCCAGATTCTAGACAATTCAAATTTTCGTTTCCTAAGATACAATCATTTACTAAAGCCTATCAAAACTATTAGGCTAAATGTTAAGGCCACAAAATACCTAAAACAATCATTTACTAAAGCCTATCAAAACTATTAGGCTAAATGTTAAGGCCACAAAATACCTAAAATATCCAAAATAAAACATTTCTAATGGCTATCAAAACTAATGTTTTAGCCTCAAAAAATAACTTGCCCATTCCTTGCGAATTTCTTCAACTTTATTTTTACCAGTGGCTCGACTCCATCAAAAACCTGAAATATGGAATATATTCTTATTTATTTATTTATATTGGTCCTATTTATTTATTTATTTTTATTTATCTCCAATTATGCATTGATCCCATTTATTTATTTATTTATACAATTATATCAAAATTAAATTTATGATAAATAAATATTTGATTACTGTAGTTGAAGGTATGACCTTGGATATTTAAATGAGCAAGTATTGCTCAAGATGAAATACTTTTTTGGTTACTTTGTTGGTCATGATGAGACTCATTTATCCTGACTAGTCATTGCAAAATTAATCCAAGTCTTATAAAGTATCATAAAAATTAAGTTTATGAATTTCAAAGAGTTTTTCTTTTTACTTTATTTGGATATATTATAATTGTATATGATATTTGTCTCACTTCCCTATTTTGTTGTTTGTATATGGAAAATAGAAATTTGAAAATCTTATATTAAAGATGGCAACACCAAATGTTCCAAATCCCTTCACAGTAGACATTATCGTCATTTTTCCCACAACCAGTTGGCAGACTAACATGGTTAACAGTTCTATAACCTTTCATGGGACAATTTTATTGACACTCATGTTTGTGAATGCCCCTAATGCCTAAATTCTTTTGGAAGGACCAATAGTGGTTACTTTCTATATTCCTCCAACTGTCCACATCAATCCTCTCCTTAACCTCATCCCATCAACATCTTGAAGAATAGTATCAATATTAGTGGATAAAAAAAAGAAGTTCTAAATAAATAACATTCTTTTTCCTTCTAGTATAAAAAAATGTAGAATCTAAAATATATGATGTAAGATATAGGATGTGGGAAGTATTGTAATATATATAAGGTTGTTGTGAGTTATCTTGTGTAAAGTTATAATATATAGATATATAAGAAATTATGTTATTAAAACTATATTCATATTTTAGAAAAAAAAATGATATAACAATAAGGTTTAAATTAGTTATGAATAAAGGATTTCACACTCTAGCTAAGGCCTTCTCAAAGACAACCACAAGCTCCTACCAAGGCCGACAACAACATCAATGTGAAAGGCTTTCCAAAAAGGAGGAAACACTAACTCAATTCATACAAGCATCCACAATCAGGAAAAAAAAATATTGAAGCTTCTATCAGAAGATTGGAAATGCAATTAGGCCAATAAGCTAAGCAGCTGGTTGATCAACAAGAAAGTCACATTTCAGCCAACACAAAGGTCAATCCAAAAGAACATTGCAAGGCCATCACAACGAGACAAGGAAATGTGATTGATAGAGGGACAAGTGATAATTTGGAGAAGGAGACTGAAAAGAAAATGATGGAGACAACATAGAAAAATCAAGGGAAGAAAAAGTAGAACATGAGAATAATGATGGAGTTGAACTTGAGAGTGAAAATGAGAAAGAAGTGGAGGCGAATAAAGATAATGTAAATAAAGAAAAAGAAAAAAAATGAAGAAAAAGATAAATAGAGGAAGGAAAATAAGAAAAAGAAGAAAGAAAAAGAAGTAGTGACTCCTTCATATTGAATTTCCCTTGTCTTTATGTTCTTTCCAAAAAAGATAAGGAAAGGAAATTTAAAAGGTTCTTGGATATAATCAAGAGGTTGTAGATCAACATTACATTCACTAAAGCAATGCAACAAATGCAAACATACACTAAGGTCATGAAGGATTTGTTGACCAAGAAAAGGACAAACCAAGAATAAGAAACAATTGAACTAGAGGTTGGATGCAGTGCAATTATATAAAAGCCTTTGCCTTAAAAATCAATAGATTTAAATAGTTTCACTTTGCTTGTTGCAACAGGAAATCTGACATTAGGAAAGGCATTGCTTGACCTTAGAGCAAACATCAATATTATACCTTTATTTATGCTGAAGAGAATTGGTGATGTAGTGATTCAACCTACAAGGATGACCTTGCAGCTGAATAACAAAAAATTAAATATCCATATGGGATAATTGAAGATCTTTTGATAAAAGTTGATAAATTATATTTTCTAGTTGATTTTGTTATCATGGATAAGGAAGAGGATGTCGAAGTTCCTCTAATCTTGAGGAGACCTTTTAAGAAAACCGCAAAGGTCATTATTGATGTGGATAATGGAAAATTAAGGGTATGAGTTCAGGATTATGAGGTGAATTTTTTTTTTTTTTTGAAGTAATGAAACATCCACATGATAAGAAAGATTGTTTTAGAATGGATGTCATGGATAAGATCTATCGGAAGGCTCAATAAGAATTCTCCACTGTTAAGCTTATAAAAAAGGTTATAACCAACTACTCTAGGGATAATTTGGGGCAAGAGAAGGACAAGGCCAAAGATATTTCCACCTCAAAGACAAGATTTTATTAAAGAGGGAGTAGAATCACAACAAAGGAAAATAGAGCTTAAATAGTTACCACCTCATCTAAAATATGTTTTTTTTTTTTCTAGAAGAAAGGGGTGGTGAACCTATTATTCTTAACAACTTATTACTAGAAAAGGAAGAGCAAAGATTGGTGAAGCTATTATAAGCCAATGAGGGAGCTATAGGATGGACTTTTTCTGATCTGAAAGGAATTAGTTCCTCCTATTATATGCAAAAAATTCTCATGGAGGAAAACTACAAACCTATAGCTCAAACTCAGAGACATATCCACCCCACAATGAAAGAGGTAGTTAGTAAAGAAGTGGAAACATTGCTCAAAGTAGGAATGATCTATTCAATCTCTAACAACACTTGAGTTAACCCCATCCAAGTTGTACCAAGGAAAGGAGGGATGGTAGTGGTATATAATGAGAAGAATGAATTGATCCCTTTTAGAATTGTCACAGGCTGGAGAATGTACATAGTAAACTTTTATTGACAATGAATGATTATTTTATTATTTGATAAAATAGTTAAAGTACAGTTGATGAAGGTAAGTGAACCTCAATCTCAAAACACTATTATCATTGATTGTTTTAATATTTTACTGCCTTGTTTAAGTCATTCTCACATTTTATCAAAAAATGTTTTATAGTAAATCGTAATAGACTTAGATTAATTGAATGTTTGAACAATACCATTTTTTTAGTGAAATCCTTAGCAACAAGTCTGATCCTGTAAAGTTTAAAGTAGTTGTGAGAGTCATGCTCAATCTCCGATGAGATCATAGATTCAAGTACAAACACCCAAGAAGGAATAGTTACAAGAGGCATCATGTAGTCTATCTAAATAATAGTTCTATTTTCGAGTACACACTTTTTTTTTATCATAGTTTGAGGTTAATTTGAAGAATGTAAAACTTGTTTAGATTCTAGAATAGACTATTCTATGTTGGAATAACAAAACCTTATGAGACTATGTGTTAAGAGAAGTTTGAAGTTATCATTTAGGGGGGAAATGTGAATCTCCTTAAGACCATATAAGGTAGTCTTCCTTTCATGTAAAAACACCTTTGAGAAATACAATTCATTTGAGCTTTTGAAAATCTTGTGATCTCTTTCAATGAAAGTGTTTCTTGCTTAGTTAGTTGACTTGTTTTAAGTGAACTTTTCTTCTGTTTCCTTGAAGCACCAACAAGAGTTTCAAGAGATCCACCAAAGGTCATTGCCAACTTAGGGTTATGAACTCTTTATAAGGAAACAATCTTCCTACCTTATCCCCTTTTCAATTAATATTTTCGGCATGTCATCCATCTTTTCCATTCCCTTTCTTGTTTGTTTCCGTTTGTATCATGCCATGCTTACATCCCTAGTCTCTCCATCTACTAAGCTTACAAGGAATCAACCAAAACCCAAAAGAAATCTCAATACCAATCTTCTCACACCCTAACGACACCCTTGTTGTTCTCAAAGAAACCCAAGAACATCATCCACCTTGAAAATTGTGATCTCATTGGCAAAATCTTGAGAGCACTTCCTACTCAATGGAGGTCTTATGAAATACCCATATGAGCATCTAAGGATCCCAAGACGCTTACTTTAGAAAAGCTTATTGAAATCTTGAAATTCCATGAAGAAAATTTTTAATCTAACGCTTAAAATAACAAAGTTAACGTGCTCTTAACATTATTTGTGATTATGAGTTTCCTTTTTACCCACAATTCTTATATACATGAGACATTCATGAATCTCTCTTTTACCATAAATTCCAATAGAACATACTCCAAAATGTAAATTAGTAACCTAGTATTAATTCTCCAAAACCCTTCATGTGTCTTCTATCTTAACATATCTCTCAAGTATTAGAATTGAAATAATGTAAAATTAAAAAAGGAATATTTCAGACCTCTTATTTATACAATCATGAGTGACCTAAAATTGAACTTCTAATGATTAAACTTTTATTTATTTTTTTGTGTAATTTCATTTTACTCTTATGAAATTAAATCATTTTAATTAATTCAAATGAATAATTATATTATATTATTTTTATTTTAAGATAAACAAGATGTCACAAAGAAATACCTCAAAATATATTTTATTCAATAAAATTAAATTAAAATTGTTTAAAAATGTATGAACATGCTTATTTTAACTCGTAATTTAAGCAAATACTTATAATATAATAAAATACCTTAACAATTTTCAATTGCTTGATACTTCTATGTATGTTGTCTGTAGCATATTGTATTATGTATTGAGTTAGAAACATGTGTGCTGTGTGCTAACAATTCACACAGTTTGCTATGATGGTGTTTGTTGAAAGCTTTCTCTTTATCTCATTTCATATTCTTTTGACTCTTTTATCCTTTGTTTTTTCATTTATTTATTATTTCTTGGTTAGCATATTTCTATACTCTTTTAACAACATGTTTTTATTGTTGTAGACAACAATGATAATTATAAAATACTTATGAAAGTAAAAGTTAACTTGTGGCATTAATTCCTAAAAGTAACTTTATGTACTCCTTATAATATAAAAGTAAAATTATATTCTTTTTTAATTAGTTTGATTGCATAAGAACTCTTTAAAAGTTTCTTAAAATAGAATTGGATATAACTTAGTTTGAGTGAACTAATATAAAAATTAAGTGTCTTTTTGCATGTTATTATACTTTATCAACTTTTTTTTATTCTTAACAAATGCTATGAAAACATTTTGGAAGTTGTATTTTAAACTAATAGATAGTATTGTTTGTCCATGTTTCTTGCAAAACGATTTAAAGCATTTTTAGAATCTTTATTCAATCTTTATTCTAGAGTTGACATGTTAATTTTAGTTGGTATCAAACTTATTCTATTTGGGTTATTTCTTTGTAAAACGGAAGGAAATATTCAACACTATAAATGGAGAATGAAGACTAACACTACAAGAAATAGGATCTTTAGTGATAAAATTTTAGTGATAAATATAAATTTTATCAATAATAATACTTCATTAGTGACTAATTTCATATTTGTCACAAATAACATTAACAATAGTAACAAAATTAAAAAATTGTCACAATAAATATAAAATCAATAGTGATAGATATAAAATTTGTCACTAGTTATATATTATATGTGATCATTGGAAGTTTGACCATTGGAAGTAACAAAGGGCTGCATTTTTTAAATCATGTTATATAGATATTATAGATGAAATAGAGAATGAAAATTGTTTATCTCAATAAATGACAACTGTAACGTCCTAGTCGGAAATTACTTTTTTTTTTTTAAAATTAATAAGAAAATAAATTATGTCACAGCCTCAATTATTAAGCGCGATTTCCCAAAACACGCGGGGAAAATTTAAGTATCGATGTTCAACGCGCTAACATAAATAAAAATAGTCGTAAAATGCGTAATACGATTAAGATTGTTTGTACAATTATTACTAAGAAAAACCATGGTCCAACATGAAAACTAGTGATAACAAAATCCCTGAAAGATCCCCACTCCGTCTCTACGTATCCGCCTGCTCACCTGCATTATCATCTGCTCCCATGTAATAAGTTACATGATCATCGCCACACACACACATAGATAGGGTGAGCTCATTTAAATAAAACCAAACACATAAAATATTAAATACAACATCGCAACCTTAAAACCCCGAGTTAGTATTCTTCTCCCTTGTTCCTTACTTCTCCACTTCCAATACTTTCATTAGACGTCTATCATTTTTATACCTTTTAGGTGAGAACGATGATCGATCTTTGCTGCACGAGTGTCTACTCGCCCCTCCGACTACAGACCACCACCTGATAGTCCACACGTGGGAATAACATTGCCACAACATCTCACCGTGACACCAAGTGGAGTTCCCCGAAACAAACATAATGTTCGTAGTTGTTCCCAGACTACCAAAACTCTATTAGATGCACTGAAGAGGGCAATCACCCGAAACCTCACCGTACGAGCCACAACTCGCACACTCCACTAGACTTCCTAAACCACTAGGCTACAACCTAGAGTGGTCACGCGTTACCCCAATACAAGTTACACTCGTAACTGGGCCCCTAGCCAAAGCATCGTATCGTGATCTTCATCCAAAGCTGTGTAGAAATCCTCCTCGCGATCCAACTCTGCACCCAAAACTGCCTAGCACGCCTCTCGTGTCATTAGACAGAACTTGGTTCCAGACCGCCTGACGTACCTCTCGCGCCGCCAGGCGCCAACGCCTTACAGTTCTCTTGCCATTCCGCTTCCGCCCGGCAGAACCAACCTTGCCGCCAGGAGCCATGCTCGTCCAGTGGCCCCTGCCACTATTTTAAGTATATATCGCCTCGCCTGTTGGTAGCTATTGCCTGGCAGTTCAATCCACACCGCTAGACGCTACACCAGTAATGTAAAATTACTAGTTTATGCATCTCCAAACCACAGGTCCAGATGAACCAACACTCAAGACACATAATCCAGATTACAAGAACACATATTCACTTATTATAACATGACTCCAAATGCAACATCACCCTTCAATACGTTAATCATAACTACACCGATATATATTCACTAACTAAACCCATATAGATATTTAATAAAAGAGAAAAAAACGCAAGCGAGGCATGGATACGGTTATCACATCACATCCGTATAAGGAAAGAAGAAGATCAAAAGGTTTCAAATGGGACCCCCGGCCAAGAGAAAATTTTTAAGAAACTTGGTATCTCTTTTTTTTTCTTTCACCGACCAATAATCTTTTTATATACACCATAAGAAGGAAACCAAGAAAATTACTTTGTGTGGGACCCACAACCAATAGAAAAAGTTAAGGAAACCTTGCCTACATTTCTTCACCAACCATTAAGCTTTTAGCACACCATGCACGTATAAAAAAATGAAACCAAAATGCTTTATGTGTGGGACCCGCGGCCAATAGAAAAAGTTAATGGAACTTTGCCTTCATTTCTTACCAACCAATGAGCTTTTATATAGTTAAATAAAAGTTAAACAATCACAGAATGCACATCCACTAACCCTGACGCTAACCAGAAACAAATAATCGTATGGACCAAAACAATTGAAGAGAAAGGCTCCACCACTTACATTCCCAACATTGCCACAGAAATAATACCCCTGCATGCTAAGGATCTCTACAACACACAACTAACCAAAATCCTATTAATTTGAAGCCCCACTGTCATAGCCTTATATTGGGAGCATGAACCAATGATTGTCTTCCACCATGCTAACATCAAAGCACCAACATAAGTCTAACTAAAAGAAAGTGAAAAAAATCATAATAAACTCCCGTGAATGAACCACTGTCAATGTATGGAAAAAGGAAGAAAAGCATGACCACCCAAAAACAACCCTGCATTTAACAACCACTATGGCAGAATAAAGAAAATAAGGACTACAGACAATATGACTCTCGCTACCCCTGCACAGTTTTATCATTCAAAGCCACAATATCTAATGTAATTGTTGAAACCCGAACAAACAACTCACGCATGCACACCAGCACGCGATTCCAACAACCAATCCAACAAAACACCACGACCTTGCACTCTTTAATGTTCCCTTGTTGCCCCACATTGAGAAAGAAAAGGCAAGAAAAATTAATAAACCAATTTAAACTATGGCTGCACCGCAACTCTGCAGTAGTGTGAATGAACCAAGAGATACCTTAAGTGAGAGTCTGACAGAAACGCGAATAACCAAAGCAAACAATAAAGCTGCCCCAACAGGTTCAAGGAGAACCCATTACCCCATACGTAAGGATGTTACGTACCCCATAAACCAAAGAAAAACACCTTATCAAACCCATAAGAACCATACCAGCATGCATAAGATTCACAACATTCATCGGAAAATAAAAGGTAAGAAAACGAAAACATGTATAGCTTCCCCTAACTTGTAATTCCTGCTAAAAATTAATCCACGGACACTCTTCTTTGCGCCAACTTTAATCTTCGCCCTTGAGCCCTTGTTTGTCTCCAGATTCGTAGAATCTCACCTCCAACTCTTCACCTACTCAAATTCTTCCCTAAGAAGGCAAAAATTAAATATTATGATTTTGCTCAAGACAAGGTTCAAACACACAACCACTCAAGTTAATGCACAACCAACTCAATCAATTCTTGTTTCATGATAATTTCTATAAATCTATAAATGTATACTCTCTTATCACGCCCAACATATAATAAAAATAATAAAATTAATTAATTTACATAATTGTCATACATAAGACTCAAACACAAGTCCTTTCACACAACCAAGTACTCTTAACCATTTAAGCTAGTACTTTTCCACATCATAAAGGTTAACATTAATTTCCATAAAGGCTTCCACTACTCGCATTTATTAAATAATTATTTATTTAATTATTTAAATTCCTCGGGTCTTACAGAAAGTCCCATTCTCATTTCATTCCTAAATTCTCCATGAAAACCTAATTCCACCATAGGCGGCACACTTTACCCCACCCTTATGCTCATTACCGTTGTCATTGACTTCATACTTTGCTTCCTCCGCCTACTCATTAACATCCACAAGGTTTACGTTCTTACCATCCTTTTCTTTGCCTCTCATACCACTCTCGTCACACACTACTTCGCTAAGGAGGTCTAGGACTCTGATGTTAGCATAGCAAACACAATAAACACATTGTGATGTTGTCCCAATAATCACAATAAACACTAATAAGAGACCCAATAAACACAATAATAGATTAAGTTTCAAGGTTGACTAAGGGGATAATGACACTAGCAAAAATGACCTCTGCGAGAACGAAAACGACCACTAGTGAGAGGGAGAAGATAAGAGCAACAAGCAAGTGTAGCGAGAGGGAGAAGACTAGAGCCACTAGCAAGAGGGAGAAGATGAGACTCAATGCAACTGAGAAGAGTAGTGCAAGGAAGAGATTAATGCAAAGGAGGAGTGCAATGTGAGTAGGACAATGATATGTAGTGGGAGGAGTAGAAGGGGGAAGAAGAAAACTAAAGATTTAATGTAGGTTATAATGAAGAACTAGCGTAGTATCTATTTTTTAAATGTATAATAATGCATAGGCCCACTTTCTTTGTCGGTTTTAGGTATAACCGACATAGAAAGTCTTCTGCGTTATTACGAAATTGTCCCCGCTCTCACTACCGATATCGGTTCTATGTATAACCGGCATAATAAGTCTTCTATTTTATTAGAAATTGCCATCACGCTCATTTTCTACCTTAGTTCCAATGATAATCGACACAGAATATAAGAACCTAATAGTATTTTAGAATTGATAGTTGTTTAAAAATTGTGAGACTCAATTATTTTAATATTAAAAGGATTTAGTATAAATTGTTTTTTCCTAAACGAGTTTCATTATTTTAAAACACATCATATCTCTAGAAACCATTTTTCTAGAGTTTTCTAACTTCTCTCTTCTATTTCTCACTCCTTGTTTATTTGATTGAAGATCTTAGACCGTATAGGAATGATCTTCACAGTGAGCCTTTAATTTTGGACAAACCAATTTCTTAGTTTGAGTAAGTTGGTTTTTTGTCCCTTTTCTTGGTCCAATATGTTTTCCTTCTTGCATTGGGGTTTTCTCTGCTTGCTTGTGTCATATGAGTATTCTTTGTGAGTCTCTATTGATAGTGATCATAATGGTATGGTATGGTCATCCTTGTAATGTTTCTTAGTGTAGATAGAGCACCATGTGAAGCTAGTGGCATTTTGGTGTGTTAAAGAGTTCTTAGGATTGTTTGACAGGTGAGGGAAGCTAATATTGTGGTTTGGTCATGTTGCAAGTTGTCTTAATTGTTGTTTGCAGTAAATTGAGTGTTGTAAAATCTTAAGCTTGGAAAACTTTGATTTCTCTAGTCCTTACTAATTTTGTTTTTCGTTAAATTTCTTGTGTGTGTTAGTAAATTCTACAATTGAGTTGTTAAAATCATGAACTTTTTGTTTTGTTATGGTTGGTGTTGCCTATCTAAGATCCTTTGATTTAGTAATATGACTCTAATTGGGTGAAGGACTTGAAATTTCTAAGTAGTGGGGCATTTTATAAGTGGGGATTAACTCGAGAAGGGTCAAGTTACTTAATCAAAGCTTAAAAGAGAGAGTGTGAGATTCTGGTACAGTGTCAGTTGCCACTGATACTGTTAGGAACTACCTATTTTCCTAGTGTAAGTCATCTTAGGAAATATGAGATTCCTACTTCATTAACCGTGAGATCGAGCTGAAATAATATAGTAAGTCCTATACATATGATTATTCATTTTGACCATTGGGATCTTTGATTGTAAATTTGTAGTTAGAGCACTTTTTCCCATAAGATTCTCGTAGTTTAGGTGGTTGACAACTTTAACCTCTATTGCTTGTTTGGTGCACAACGTTTTCCAAAGTTACCCGATTGAATATTTTTTTCTTGCATTCTTGATTTAATTATATTTAATTTAAATGTAAGAACATAATTTTCTATGTTTTGTGGAAGTTGCAATTCTGTTTTTTAAATCCCAAACAATTTGTATATGTGTTGTTAAGTTGGTGTGCAATATACTTGAGAGAGTGTGATATGAAGTATAAAGTATATATGTTGATGATACGAACTTTTATAAATGATGGAGTATGATTAATATATGATTGTATGTGTGATGGTAAAAAAGGATTAATTAAAGTATGAGTTGGTATGATGTAGGAATTTCCGTGGAGAAAATCCTAGTTGTGGAGAATTTCTTTAATGTATTCAAGAAGGGAGATATCTTAGCACTTAATAACCATTCATACTCATATAAAGTATAATGGATTATGTGGTGAGAGTAGTATGAGGTCCTAGTCTTGGGGCCTTTTCTTAGCTAAGATGAGGGAAGGACTAACCTTGTGTTTGGTATGGTGAAATTTATTGGCAATGGCTCTGCAGAGTAGTAAAGACCACCATAAGTGAACATCTCTAGTGAATCCGACCTCAATGCATATATCCGGATAATTGAGTTTAGAAGAGTCTTTAATTGTGTGGCTTGTGTTGACTATCTGATATATGGTACCTCTTTTATATATATTAGCTTACCATTTCCTCTTTGTCGATCTATTTTGTGCTTGTATTCTTCTTTTGCAATGATCACCTTTATTGGTGTTAGTAAATAAGGAAATAGGAGTTAATCTACCTCTAGAGGGAGACGATGATGCGGTTGTGTAATTCTAGCATTGTAGTTCTTGTTGATATGGTCTTTTTGAAAGACTTTCAGTCTCTTTATCTTGTTTATAGTTCCCTTGAGTTGTATACATATTATATGTTGTTATACTGTTGGGATAACTCTAATAGCATACTCTAGTTTTTCTTTTTTTGGATTTTCTGTATTTGGATTATTATTTATGGAATGTTTCATTTAATGGTTTATACTATTAAATGGGATGCTAGATAGAAAGTCTTATCAAATTTATAATTTTGTCACTATATCATTTATTATGTTGAGTGGATTATAACTGACATGATAAGTCATCATAAATAATTAGTTTTACACTAATGAAAAGAAAAACAAAAGCTTATGAAAATTACTTGTCTATTATTTAAGAAATCAAACAACTCAAAAGATGTAGTCTTTTAAAATATTTAATCTATTTATAAAATTGATATAAATTACATATAAGAACTAATTATTTTATTCATGAAAACTAATTAAAGTAGTCAGATTGAATAATCCCAATTTACACGGTCATAAATTTCAATTTGTTTCAAATACATAATCCTGAAAATGAAAGATTTAAGTGATAATATTATATTTAACAATAACAAATATAATTTAATAAATAAATTTTCAACCAGGAAGAATGGTCTAATAAATGAACTTTCAACAGGAACGGTGAATTAATAAACTATGAAATATTTTTCTCATATCAAGGAAAAAAAATAGCCCTCTTTCCATTTTTTACTGATATAGGACCAAAGTATTATATTTTTTAAAACAAGTTTTAAACTATTACTTGAAAAAATTATAAAAAAATAGAAAAAAACCTCATTATAAAAATGAGCTAGATTATTTATTTTATTGAGTATGTTATAAAAGAATATACATGTTTTTTTTTTACATATAAATATATTCCAAGAGAATCTAAAAGTTCTCAGAAAACAAATATCAATTAATTGTGAACTCACTGCCTTGCACGTTATGGCAAATTTCAAAGTCAAACTTTTTTATCAGTCTTTCAAAATCAATTATTTTAATTATCAGCATTTCAAAAGTCAATTAATTTCACAAACTATATGTATAGCAATTCACTGATGCATCAATTCAACAACATAGATCACTATAATTCTAAAATGGAGTTAAGTTGGGTTTGGATGATTGTTGCTACTTTCTTGGCATGTTACATTTTTGTAAAGAAAATAGTGAGAAAGTTGAATGAGTGGTATTATGATATGAAATTAGGAAACAAACATGTCTTATTGCCTCCTGGTCATATGGGTTGGCCTCTTATTGGAAACATAATTCCCTTCATCAAAGATTTCAACTCTGGTCATCCTGATTCATTCATCAACAACTTAGTCTCCAAGTTCATATCTTTCCTTTTATCTTCCATTCTTTTTCTTTTTCGTATTATATTTATATATACATATGCATATATGCACAGTATATCATAAAATCTTACTCTTCTTCAATGTCATATTTCATTTTCTTTTGCTTTAACAATTTAGTTGGCTCCTTTGAAGAAAGAGGTAGAATACAAGAAAATTAGAAATAAGATGAGGAATATATGAGTATCATGTTGGGTTTCAAGTGTGTCTATGTCATACTTTGTGTAGAAATAAGAAAGTTGAATACTATATCGAAAGTTTTCCTAACAAATATTTTAAGCAAGTGTGTCCCGTTAAGATGAATGATGGTACAAAAAGGCCTACTCGAGGGAGAGTGTACCAACATAGAAGGCATTCATCCTTGAGAGAGAGATTGTTGGGTTTTAAGTATGAGTCTAAGTTTCACAGTAGGTAAAAATAAGAAATTTGAGCACTATATAATGTAGAAGACTCATAAATTCATTGTCTTAAGCATGTCAATCCCTTATATGATATTGTGTCTCACGAATGAACATCTCCTCTCTTGATAGATCCAGTAGATCAAGTCATTTTTGAAAAGTAATTCCATGAGACTTTTTCTTCATCTTTAATTTTTTTTAAATGTTATAGGGTCATAGTTAGATTAAGAAGAAGAAAAATAAAGGTAAGGATCTATAGTAACTCTCTTAGTTAAAGATTGTTATTCTATGAAAACTTTTGATAGAAGAAAAACTTTCAATTTATTAGCTTTGAAAAAGTATGTTTCCCATACTTTATTTATCTTCTGATATATTTGAAAGTTAAAAACATATTAAAGTTCATCTTTGTGATATGTTTCAGATATGGAGAAAGTGGTATCTACAAAACTCATTTGATTGGAAAACCAAGCATCATCATTTGCACACCTGAGATGTGCAAGAGAGTGTTGAATGATGATGAAAACTTCAAGCATGGCTATCCAAAATCCACCACTGAGTTGTTGAGAAACAAGCCTTTGATCAATACATGTAATGCAGAACACAAGGGTTTGAGAGAGTTGGTGAGTTCTGGAATTTTGGGTCACAAAGTGTTGGCCATGAACCTAGAACTTGTGGAGAAGATAGTGATTAATTCACTGGAAGAATTATCCAGAATGAAGCAGCCAATTCAGGTATTCAAAGAGATGGAAAAGGTTTCCTTTGAAGTCATTGTTCATATCTTGATGGGTTCTTACACTCATTCCAACATTGGAAAGTTGAGAGAGTTGTTTCACCAATTCTCCAAATGCAATCCCATTTATTCTCTTCCTATTAACTTCCCTGGTTTTGCTTTCCATCAAGGACTCAAGGTTACTTTCTTTTCTTTCTCATTATCTTATCACCATGTTCATCTTATCATCCATTTCTCATATTTCGATACATTTTTGTCTCCAAACTTAAAAAATAAATATATATAGTCATCAAGGGCATCAACTTTTTTTTACGTGCTAAACAATATTTCTAGATTGCATTTGAGTTGGTACGTGTAAAATGTTGTAAACAACTCAAACACAAGTCTGAATTATTGTTTAACACGTTAAAGAAATTCTATGCAGTTGAGTTAGAAAGACTATATGTATTCATTTTTAAAATTTGAAGATCAAACTGTATCAAAGTTTGGAACAATGACGAATTTAAATTGTATATCCAAGTTTAAGGACTAAAAATATATTTAATCTTAATTATAGTAACTAAGATCAAATATGTTTTTCGTTCTAAATTATTTTAAATGATTTTTGTTTCGTGCTTAAACTAAACATACACATGTTTCGTTCTTGCATTTTATGAAAAGTCATGTAAAACATTTTGTCTAACAAATGACACACAGAAGTCATATGATACACGTGATAAATATTCTATGTGTCTTTTATTAGACAGAATATTTGACATAACTTTCATAAAACACAATATTAATCCACGTGATATGATGTATAAAAACGAATTTCGTTTACGAAAATATATTGAGGCTAATTTGAGCTTTATTTGGTTTTTTTATGGTATTGTATTAGGTACGGAAGAAGTTGTTGATAGTAATCGAATCGATTGTGGGTGAAAGAAGGTCAACGATGAAAATGGTAACCAATGGAGAAAATAAGAAAGATCTTATTGAGCTTATTTTGGAAGCGAAATGGGAGAATGATGAAGAATTGAAGGACAAAGATGTTGCAGATATGTTGCTAATGCTTCTCTTTGCTGGCCACGAAACCACTGCAATGGCTTTCACTTCCTCAATTTTATATCTCACAAGACATCCACAAGTGTTTGCAAAAGCCAAGGTATTAACCTCAAAACTATCATTTATTTTAACTATTATCATTTTTTTAAAATAAAATGTACTATTTCAAATTGTAGTTCGATGTGTTGATAGTTATATATAGTAGGTTTGTTGTATTTTATTATTTTAACATATTATTTTAAATATATAATGTTTATTTTAAAGATATAAAAATAGAATTAAATTTGTGAGTTGAGTTGAGACATATCTATGTGACTTATCATGAATTGAGTTAAAAGAAGTTTTTTTTTTTTTTTAATATCACTCAAATTGAATTTGACTCACTTGTCACGAATTCAATCATTTATCTCAGAGATTGAAGGTGGATTAACTCTCTAATCTTTCACCAACAACTTTTTATTAACTCCTAATCATTTTTTTTCATAAGTTTTTTATATACACCATTTTATAAAGTGGATTGTTCCCTTTTGACTCCTACATTTTTTTTCCAATTTTATTCTTTATTAACCTTCTTTTTAAATCAAAATAATTATCTTATATTTTTAAATTTTAAATAATAATTAATTTAAATTTACTATTTTTCAATTTAATATTTTAAGTAACCCTTTAACTAAAGTAATTACCTTACTAATTTTACTTTTAAATTGTTACACTACAAGAAAATTCTATTAAAAATCAATTTTAAAAATAAAAAATAGTTAGTCATTGACAAATTTAGATACTAATTTATAAAATTAAAAATTATTGGTTACTAAGATAGTCACTATTATAAATAAAAAATATATTTAATTAATCACTTTATTGGTCACTAATTAATTAGAGACTAATTTATAAATTAACTCATTTTGGTAGCCAAAATCTAAGTAGTTAATTTTTAGTAACCAATTTTCTTTGGTAGCTAAAACTATAGTAGCTAATTTTAAAGACCAATTTAGTGACTAATTATAATTTTTTATTTATAAAAGTGACTATTTTAGTAACCAATAACTTTTAGTTTTTTAAATTAGTATATAAAATAGTCACTATAATTACAAATAATTATTAGTCACAAAATTGGTTACTATTTAAAAGTTTTCTTGTAATATTAATTTAAATTTAATTATTTTTTAAATTAAAATAATAAAGCACATATACGCATAAGAGATTACATAGTATAATTCAAAAACATATATAATTCCATAATTTACCTTCATCTACTACTTTAATTAATTAATTTACCAAATACTCATCAATAACTTTAACTAATAGATTTACTTACATTTATGAAGCTCTGTTTTGTCAAACTAACTATGATCCTATCTATGGCAGCTACATTTTAAATTGACTTTCAGAGACACTGAAAGATTATTTTTGTGGACCATTATGTATATCATATAATTTTACAGTAATCACGTGCAATGAGAAATCCATATTAGAAAAAAAAGAAAACAAAAACTGTTTACCAATGCAAGAATGAAAAATTAGCATTTTCGTAAGCTTTAAATATGAATAAATGTTGCCTAAGCGTATGAAGAAAACTTACCTTTTATTTGGTAAAATTTAAAACTACCTACAAAAATAAGACTCAAATTAAAATATTTTGGGTTATATATATTGTTTTTACAGTGATTTTAAAATCCAATTATTTTATGAAAATGTTCTTTCTCTCGATAAGAAAAAAGGAAATAACATTTAATACATTCATGCATGGAAACAACCACATAATACAAGATTAAAAATTACACTTAAATTCCTTTAATTAGGCCTAGTATAAAATTTCTCTAAGAAAAAAAAATTCAACTTCAACAATAAATTAAGTACGAATATATTATCACATTATAATTAATTTATGTTCTTGATATAGAGCATTTATTAATTAGGTTAAATACGTTGTTTGTTACGAAATAATTATAAAATTTTGTATTTCTTTTCTAGATTAAATTATGAAGTATTTAGTTTCTGTATTTTATATGACAATCATGTAAAATTTTCTATCCAATAAATTGTTTTATTATATGACAAAGAGGGGTAAATATGGAGTTCGCATTCACATTAATTGGACTAACATAAACATTCACATGTTGTTTGTTCGGATGATATTTTACCTTAGTTTTCTAAAACGTAATTTAGGAATGAAACACACACTTTTAAAATAATTTAGGGATGAGAAATATATTTAATTTTTATTAATTTTGGCTAAGAATTTAATCATTTATTTTTAGTAAATTTTTTAATTACCTTTGTTAATTAAGAAAAATTGATGCGAGACTTTGCATAAAAATGGAGTTCTGATAAACGGTTTTGATGCAGAAAGAGCAAGAAGAAATTGTGAAGGCAAGACCATCGTCTCAAAAACAATTAAGTCGTACGGAATTTAAGAAAATGCTTTATCTTTCCCAGGTAAGTATATATGTATCAGTATATTACGAAAATAAACTTTATGTCTAAAACTATTAAATATTTTCCATAAATTAATTTTAATTGCTAAAAACTCAATTCATTTAAATTCAAAATAATATAATTTTTTATTTTTTTCTTGTGTATTTATTGAAAAATATGAAAACAAATGAGAAGATGGTGAATTTTGTGAATAATTGCATGCAGGTAATTGATGAAATGTTACGTCGTACCAATATTGCATTTTCTCTTTTTCGTGAGGCAACTAAAGATGTCAATATCAATGGTTCGTTCATATTTATTTCAAACATGTTAAAAAAGATTGGTTTCAATTTTATTTTTTATTAAATGATAATAAAATCTTTATAAAGCATTTCTAAATATTTTCAGGTTATATCATACCAAAAGGGTGGAGAGTTCTAGTTTGGTTAAGAGCTATTCATATGAATCCTAAATATTATCCAAACCCAGAAGAATTCAATCCATCAAGATGGGATGTAATATATGATTAATTATGTTATTTTTTGGTGATTTTGAATAAATAATTTTATAAAATAATTCTATTAATTTGTGTGTAGGAAAACAATGTTAGGGCAGCAACCTTCCTTCCTTTTGGAGCAGGATCTAGGCTTTGTCCTGGAAATAACATTTTCAAATACGAAATTTCCATATTTTTACACTATTTTCTACTAAATTACAAGTAAGTATTATTTTCTTGTTATCTTTTCTTTTATTATGAATTATTCATTGTGAAGTAATACTATAACAAAATATCATACTAATGATATTAATTTTATTGATAAAAAAATTTGTTGATAAAATAAAATTTGTTGATAAAATAAAATTTGTCGGACAAATTTTATCAATAAATGTTTATTATTATTAACGAATTTTTTTCTTTAATTAAAAAGTGATAATAAATATAAGATGGGATTAAAAAAAAAGAGAAAAAAAAAGTGACAACATGTGATATGTTTCTATGCAAATAAAAACATCTGACAAAAAATAAATAAATAAAAGAAGTTATTTTATCTTTTTCAATGAAACTAGAATTATAAAAATATCATGCAGAGAAAAGAAAAAAAGGTAAAAAAAGTGAAAACCTAATTTTAAGGAAAGAGAATAAAAATGTTTAAAAGATAAAATTAGTTTGTATATAATATAACTTAAAAAGTAATTTTTAAAATATTTATATAAAAGAACTTCAATTAAGAATGACAAAAATTTGATCTATTTTAACCTGATTGACTGACTGCTAGCCGTCAAAATGGGACTATGAAATTGATAACGTGATTAAATTAAGAAAGAATTTTAAGAAATAAAAATATTAAATTAAATTAACTTCAGCATAAAATAAGTATAAATTCAGGAAATTTTGGAGACGATATATATGAGGGATTCCTGAAGTTACCTCATGCATACCATGCACTCTTCAAGAACTATTAATGAAAGCTTAATTTATAGGTTAATGGAAACCTATTTTCATCTTTTAATGCATGATTTACTTTCTAATTTACTAGGAAAAACACAAGTTTAGGCGTATGTTTCTCCTTTTTTTATTATAAATAAATGATTTAATTTAAAAAAAACAAAAATCATTTAAAACAATAAAATGGTAAAATAATTATTTTAGTTTAAAAATATTAAATTTAAATAAATAATCACTTAAAAAGTAAAAATAGTAAAATAATTATTTTAATTTAAAAAAAATACTTAAAGAATAAACTTAGAAGAAAAAAAGATATGCACTCAAAAAATTTCCTTTTATTAATTTAGATTCTTCACGAAGGAATATGAATAAATTTTATTTATTATTTTACTATCCTTCACCTTTTATAGGTTGGAGGAAACAAGTCCAGAAGGTCCTGAAGCTGTGTTCCCTTTCTCTCAGCCAAAAGACTTAGCTAAGCTCATAAAGCTCTCTAAATAAACCTAATTCAGCAAAATAATACTACTTTTTTTTGTTCAAGAACAAGAATAAGAAATTTGTAACTATATATGTGGAATATACTTTCATAGAAGAAGAATACAAAGTTTGTAATTGTATAATTGTGTGGGTATTTCGAGAGAGAATTACTGAGGAAATTTAATATTAATGAGATATGAGCTCAATCCATACATAAGGGATTGACATCACTCTTTAATCCAAAATCTTAAGGCGATGAGTTTATGGATTTTCACCCTTGTATGGTGCTCAATTATCCTATTTTTACTCAATGTGAAACTTAGACTTACACTTGAATTTCCAACAAGTTTGAAATATACGGAAAGAATTCCAAATATTCTGTTCTACATTTTATTAAAGGAAAACGATAGAATGACACCCCATTTTGACCACTTTCATTACCACCTTACGTGGCAACAGAATTTACATTTAAATTTTTTTTTTGTTAACTGAAAAATTAAATTGGCAGAAGGGAACGTGGTTCTCCGCACACGCGCGTGTGCTCACTGCCTTCTCCAAATTTCCCCAACACCACCAGACCGCGCATTTGTTTTTTCTTTTTTCAAAACTCCTCACACTCCTCTGCGCTCCTTCTTCTTCCCGCACACACACAGACCCGCACCACACACACCTCTTCTCCACGTTTCCCCACCGCTCTCCACCGCTTCTCCACTCTCCCCAAAACCCCTCCCAGCGAGAAACCCTAACCCTCTCCCTCTCCCGCTCCCGCTCCGTCTCACACCAGCGGAACCATTTTGCTTTTTTGAAAACGACTGTCCTGTACCGCTACACCGCTCGATTTCCCTTCCCCGCACAACACAGACACGAAACCGGCATCCAAGTGAACCCCAAACATTGCTGGAGCTTTTTGGAATTTATCGTGCAACCCAGTGAAATCTAAGCTGTAACCCAGGAAAGACTTTTTGGACAAATTACGTGTAGGAATTTTTTAACCAAATAATAATCCCTGGGCATTGGTGGACCCCAGTTTGTTTCCCCCTTGGATGGCACACAATATTTTATTTCTTATACTCAGTGCATTTGTTATAAGTGAACCCCAAACATTGCTGGAGCTTTTTCGAATTTATCGTGCAACCCAGTGAAATCTAAGCTGTAACCCAGGATTAACTTTTTGGACAAATTACGTGTAGGATTTTTTTAATAAAATAATAATCCCTGGGCATTGGTGGACCCCATTTTGTTTCCCCCTTGGATGGCACACATTATTTTATTTCTTTTAGTCAGTGCATATGTTATAAGTGAACCCCAACCATTGCTGGACCTTTTTGGAATTTATCATGCCACCCAGTCAAATCTAAGCTGTAACCCAGGATTGACTTTTTGGACAAACACATTGTAACAGATTAATATAGTTTCAGTGGAGCAGCATTTGTCACACAATTGTATATTGAAATTAACACAAACAAATGAATTTGTCATTCAGTACCACCCTGTCATTACCAACAACAAAAAATATAATTTTGTAAACAACATTCTTCATATATTAGGTCATAAAAAACTTGTAATTCAAAACATTGGACACAATAATAATTCCAAACTATTTCTTCAAAAAGTCTTTCCTGGGTTACAGCTTAGATTTCACTGGGTTGCACGATAAATTCCAAAAAGCTCCAGCAATGTTTGGGGTTCACTTATAACAAATGCACTGAGTATAAGAAATAAAATATTGTGTGCCATCCAAGGGGGAAACAAACTGGGGTCCACCAATGCCCAGGGATTATTATTTGGTTAAAAAATTCCTACACGTAATTTGTCCAAAAAGTTAATCCTGGGTTACAGCTTAGATTTCACTGGGTTGCACGATAAATTCGAAAAAGCTCCAGCAATGTTTGGGGTTCACTTATAACAAATGCACTGAGTATAAGAAATAAAATATTGTGTGCCATCCAAGGGGGAAACAAACTGGGGTCCACCAATGCCCAGGGATTATTATTTGGTTAAAAAATTCCTACACGTAATTTGTCCAAAAAGTCTTTCCTGGGTTACAGCTTAGATTTCACTGGGTTGCACGATAAATTCCAAAAAGCTCCAGCAATGTTTGGGGTTCACTTGGATGCCGGTTTCGTGTCTGTGTTGTGCGGGGAAGGGAAATCGAGCGGTGTAGCGGTACAGGACAGTCGTTTTCAAAAAAGCAAAATGGTTCCGCTGGTGTGAGACGGAGCGGGAGCGGGAGAGGGAGAGGGTTAGGGTTTCTCGCTGGGAGGGGTTTTGGGGAGAGTGGAGAAGCGGTGGAGAGCGGTGGGGAAACGTGGAGAAGAGGTGTGTGTGGTGCGGGTCTGTGTGTGTGCGGGAAGAAGAAGGAGCGCAGAGGAGTGTGAGGAGTTTTGAAAAAAGAAAAAACAAATGCGCGGTCTGGTGGTGTTGGGGAAATTTGGAGAAGGCAGTGAGCACACGCGCGTGTGCGGAGAACCACGTTCCCTTCTGCCAATTTAATTTTTTAGTTAACAAAAAAAAAATTTAAATGTAAATTCTGTTGCCACGTAAGGTGGTAATGAAAGTGGTCAAAATGGGGTGTCATTCTATCGTTTTCCTTTATTAAATATCTTTTTACTGCTAAAAATAGAGGACTGTTTAAAGACAGTATTTTTGTTTTGAATTGTGGAGTTTAATTTTATCTTTAATTTTAAATGTTTGTTCAGATCTCTGGATTACCTAATCATAAAATTGTTTTACTCGGGACTGCACTACTTTTCAATTTCTTTTTCTCTTTATAAAATCAAAAGGTTTTTTTCTTATAACCATTTTATGAATACATAAGTGTAAAATGATATCAAACAACATTCCTAAGTTAAAAGTTTTAGTTTGCTTATTTGTGATTTACAACTTTAAATTTTATGCATCATCTTAAAATGTTTCCTTCATCTTATCTTTTATATTATGATATGGTCTTGTATTGTCTGAAAAATAGTCTGTTCAGTTTTATTGCATAGTGTGATAACACAATTTAAAAGGATGGTTTATATGTTTTCCCTCATTTTTCCACTAAATCTGAGTACTCTTCTAATGTGGCTGCTACCAACACTCTATCAAATCTGAACATATGGCATTCAACTTGGTCGTGCCTCTTTACAAGGTTTAAAGAAAGTTTTGAATTTCTGTAAAATACCTCACAGTAACAATTCTTCCAATTTCTATGATATACATGTATTCAGGCAAAACTACATCAATTGCCTTTTTTTGTTATTCTAATATAACATATTTTGCTAATCTTAAATTTGATTTTGTTGATATTTTTGGGATCCTGCTCCAATCAATGCTACAAGTGGTACTAGATACTATGTTGCTTTTTTTTTTTTCTTATTCTCCCTGTACTTTATCGGCTGAATTCTAAGTCTTAAATCTCAAATATTTTTGTTCAATTTAAAAGTTTTGTTGAACTACAAACTAATAATGTGATAAGTGTCTAGAATACTTTAAAATTTCATATTAATTTGACACTTATCATGCATTAATTGATTACAATTGTAGGTAAAACAACCCTTTTAGTTCTAAATATTGTTTCATAGCTCAAAAACAAATTAGTCAGTTTTTTCATTTTTTGACCAATTGAAAGCGTACTAGTCTGTAGCTTTTACATTCTAATTCTTCGGTCTATTTGATTCAATTGAAAGGGGTTTTATGCTTTCGAAAAAGTTTTAAACAATCAATTCAACCCCCCCTCCCCGCCCTTCTTGACTTAAATCACCATTTCAAAACTAACAAGAACTTTAACATAACAATAAGTAATCAAGACTTTACTTTGGTTAATTAACTTCTTACTTGATAAATAGATAAAAATTAAAATAGACATGATTAGGCATAGTAAAATTTGATTGAGATTGTACTTTTGTTGAATTTAGAATAAATAATCTAAAAAGTTCTTACTTTTAATTGAGACTATACTTTGGTTAATTGTAAGAATTTCAACAAACTAATTGACACTTTGCATTAACTAATTAGAAAATCTAAGATAATAATTAATTGAACAATACTCTTTAGATAACCAATGATAAATCATATTTTGAAAAAACAATGCTACTCATGACATATATAGAAGTATCAACTAATTGAAACTTTTTAAGATAATTTATTATATTGGAAGTGTTTGATTAATTTATGAGTTAAAGTAGACATGTTCATATAATTTTTAATGTTATTTATAATATATTTTGGGATATTTCTTTGTAAAATCTTATTTATCTTAAAATAAAAATAATATAATTAATTATTCACTTTACTCCATTAAAATGATTTAATTTGACTTATAGAATAAAATAAAAGTGCTTGATAAAAGTAAAATAAAATTGAATGCACACAAAGAAAAATTTGATACTTTCTCTTTTCATTTTTTAGTTCTTCAACTTTTGATACTTGAGAGAAATCTCAAGAGAGATGACACATGAGGATTTTGGAGATTGACCATTGGATTAATGATTGCACTTTGGAGTACATCCTTTTCTATATAAGATAAGAGAGAGTGATGAATGTTGTTGAGACTAGACTAGACTCGTGTGAACAAGGCTGGGAAAATTGAAAATGAAGATGTTCAACAAGTTTGGAACAAATGTGTAACTAATATATTTTCATATTATATTTGTATGCATGAGAGTAAGTGTGATATGTTTGATATTGTCACAAACTATATATTCAGAAGAGATGAGTAATGCTCGCTTAGACATTCATCCTCAAGCATTATTTCTCCCAGAGTATCCAGGTCGTGTTAGGGCAACATGATTTGGAGTTAGTCACAAAGATTATTTCCTGTCCAAAAGGCGTTATACACAACAAAAGCATGATACATTGACTGCTCAAATGAAAGATACGACTAAAAGAATGGCACAGATGGAGAATGAGATTATTTCAATTCAAAAAGAGGACACATCAAATAATATAGAAGAACCTAATATTGGTGTCAATAGTGGCCAAGGGAGTTCCAAACTTTCACCAAATAGTTTTCTCGAGGTAACTAACTTTCCTACATTAGCTTCAATGTTAGTGTAACTTGCTTACTTTAAATTTGCAATAACTCTCTACATTTGCTCACTTTAAATATTTTATCTTATAATTATATTTTATAATGTAGGGGGTCTCAAGTTATAAATTGTTTGTATCATCATTACTTTTGCTTGGTTGTCTATAGGAAATTATATAATATTAAAAGTGATACACTGCATGGTAGATCTCTACCTAATGGACATGTAAAAGTTAGTGTAGATATTGTTGTGGAGTCAAATGTATCCTTGCCTATACCTAATGTTGATAATGACATAATTACAATGGTGTAAGTGTTGAAATGGTTAGTTTAGCCAAGAAAGGGGGGTGACTTTTTGAAAACTAAAAAACCCTTTTTCAATGAATCAAACTGACCACAATCAGAATGCAAGTATTGCAGAACAGTACACTTTCAACCGATTAAAACCAAAAACAGCAGATTAATTTGTTCATACAATATGAATTAACAAATTAAAATATGAAATCAATCGGCTAATATTTTGGGAAATTATGTAGAAACACGAAATGCACGAAACTCACTCAATATATTCTCAACCAAGATGCGTTCCAATCAATATATTCAACTTAGTTATGATACCAGATAACACAAAAACACATGCATACTTAAGAAAGATTGATTTGGTTGGTTTTCTTGAGATTTAGATGATGCACAAGATAGGGAAAAGAAGATCACACAAACAATTTTATACTAGTTCACTCAATAACTGAGCTACATTCAGCTTATCAGGACAACCTGAGCCTGATCATGCACTAAATCAAAAGTTTTACACAATCCCTCCTATATTACACTTTTGATCAAAGTAAAAACACCAAGATTCATGAATCCCATAAGAATCTTATCCCCAACACTGTAAGAATCCCATTTCCAAACCTGGAATCACACCAGGAGCAATATAGAAGCACATGAACAACAAAACCTGATGGAGGCTCTCCCTAGCCAACCAAACACATGTTCTTCAAACTTTAACCAAGCCAAAATGCTTCCAATATCAACCAAGATCTTCAATCTACAACTGCAATTATGTGATTCAGAGAGAAAGAGAGAGAGAGTTTTCCAAATACGTGTGACTGTTTTGGCGCTCCAAAATTTCAATTTGTACCTTTTCTCTCTGAAAACCAACTTATATAGCTTGGTCATAAGTGAATTCAACAGGTTGATTTGTCCGTACAATCTGTTGATTTCACTTAACTTAAGTGAAATCAATCGATTGAATAACAATTCAACAGATTGAATACATTCATACCAAAACTATATGCAACAAACATTTTAACATGTTAAAAACCTTTTTAACAGATTAAAAAAGGACACAACTAAGACAAAACGACATCTAACCTATGTCATATAGTCTACAAATATAATACAACATTTAAAATTCTTGATCTTCATGTCCTTTCCAGATTCAACAAACCAGAAGCTTGATCATCAATGCATCTTCATCAATTCTTCATCAACCTCATATGATTTGATGCACTTGCTTCATCAAATTCATGAACCAAGGCCATTTGTGCTTACAAATAGGATAGATAATAGGTACATTTATGGCATGGCCAATCAATCTCTTATAGGTTATTGATGTGGTATGTTTACAACTATATTAATTCATAATTATTTATGAAAATATTTTATCTATTACCTAACTTGTTTACATGATGATGTTTTAGAATTTCACTCTATCTAAAAAGAAAAAGATCAATAATGCAAATTAATTTGTTACACCTAAAAGAAAATGTCAAGGGAAAATGATCATTCAACATACTCCTTGTAAAGTGATTCATCCCAATCTTCCTCAATGGTGCAACTACCTCTCTTCATACATGAAATTAAAGCCTACAGAGTCACTTTCCCTAGTAGAAATGGAGAACGACATATTTCAACTACATGAACATAAAGTAATCCTTAATGTAGAAATTATTGGAGAAGTTATTGATTATGCATGGCTAGGTGCAACTACAATTTCTATATATATTGGGTATAATATACTACTTTTTATCATTAACTTTAATATTTGATTAGTAACTCTTATCATTAACTTTTTATCATTAACTTTAATCTTTGAATATCATTAATTTTTTATCATCCCCACACCGAGTAACGGGTCTCGTACTTGTACCTGTTTTCTTACTGTTTCAATATAAATTAATTAAAATTTATAAAATAATACAAAATTATGGTAAAGGAAACGTAATATTATCAAATATTCAATATTAAAAGGAGGGTATTTATTGTTTCTTCAATATCAAACAACTAAAAAGAAATTATAATTGTATACATTTCAAATTAAAATACAAGATAGAATTTTATAAGAGGCAAAACATTTATTAAATTTGCATAGTTGATAAAATTTTCAAATATTTCTAAAATAGTATAAAAGGAAAATAAATATTTAAATGAAAAATTATTTAAAATGTATGTTTACTTAAATTTGTTAAATTCTAACGAAATCTATTGTGTTGTACATTAATAAACATTATAATACATCACTTAGTCGAAATCACTAAAAAAAATAGATTAAACTAATAATAATTGAAATTTAATATAGATCTTTCATATTTTGAACTTGAATATATGTTGGATGGTGATAAAAAAGATTCATGACAATTACATTAAATTATTATATTATAATGAAATATGTACTATACCTAGACAAACCCATACAACTACCCGGACTAAACCGCCTACGTATAGTCCTATTATAAAAAGAATAGACAGATGGTTAACTAGACAACATAACACACATGACGGCTCAGACTGCCTACTATAAAGGGTAGTGCATAATGAAGAGTCGCTAACTCCAAACTTAGGAAATCGCAAGCGAGGTCCTAGTGTCCACTCACTAACACAGGACTTGGGCTTGGCCCAGACCCATCCAGAATCTGAATATTGGCCTAGTGCAACTAAGGGGGTCAAGCCCATAAGAAAAGGCAGACATAATTAATGACTCTATAACTACACGTGGACCCCAACAATTAAGGGGTATACTTTCATTAATTCATTAATCTAAGATTTGACTTTTAAGAGCCCTTGCTGACTTGATCGTCGAAGCCCTTTCCGTAGGTAACCCCTTAAGGGTCCAGACCGCCAACACTAGGAGAAGGCGCATCCAAGTCAAGGAGAAACCAGTTTAAGAAGTTATTGATTGGGGTAAGATGTGATTTGTGTTCCCTAACATTCTGTTATTGTTTCTGCAGGAACAAAATATCTTGTTTTATACACTAATAAAAATTATAATACATCACTTGATCAAAATCACACAGAGAACAACAAATATTAAACTAACAATAATTGAAATTTAACATAGATCTTTCATCTTTTGGACTTCATTATGTATATGATGGTGATAAAAAAGTTCATGGCAATTACATTATATTATTATTTTATAATAAATACAATTTATTTACATAATTATAGTATAAAATTACAAGAATGATGATGAGTTAGAAAATAAAAAATAATTATATAAAAAGCATCAAAATAGTATTCTACATCATAAAAATAAACAACAAATAAAAATATTAAAAAAATGATCAAATGGAAACAATTTTGATAGACCGTTGAATGAAATCACACAAAGAAAACAAATTATAGTTAAGGGTATGATAAGATGACAATAGTATTCTACACGATAAAAAATAAACAACAAATAAAAATATTAAAAAAATGATCAAATGGAAACAATTTGATAGATGTTAAATGAAATCGTACAAAGGAAAACAAATAGATAGCTAAGGGTGTAACATCCCATTTAATAGATAAATCTAATTAAATAAAACATCGCATACTTTATAATATCCAAAGAGCACGAGGCTTATAGTATAAAGGATTTTACAGTCATCCAAATATATCAAAAAGGAAAGCAAAGACACTACACAATGCCAGGAACAAAATATAAAAGTTCAACAGATGTCCATAAAGATTGCTCATAAAACAAGATATTACAAAATAACAAAGGTTCTTCAGCTCAATAGTGAGCAAAACTTCAACTCATGACCAACTACGCTGTAGCGTGCCCATCATCACTACAATCACCAAGGGTTCCCATATCTACTCAGACCAAGGAATTGGTGATCATTGCAAAAATGAAAACCACACAAGAAGACAAACAAAAGCAAGAAGGGTAAGCTAGAGTAAAAAGACTTATCATACCATTAAGCATGCAACTTACAGTCAAGAACACATCAATCATCCAAGCATGTGATAGCAAACAATAAGACTCTAAGACTCAATTTATCCGGATACATATAATAGGTTAGATTCACCAGATGCCTATGCTTGTGGTGGCCTCTACTACTCTATAGAGTCATTGCTAATGGGTTTCACCCTACCACGCACAAGGTTAGCCTTCAAATATCTAAGGTCATTATCCTACCAAAGACTAGGGCCTCTTGCTCCTCTCACCACTTGAGTCAATCTGCTATACGTGAGACTAACCGACTCTTTAGAGTTTCAGGATGCAATCCTTACTTGAATCCTTACCTAATTATATACACTACGGCACGACCCTAAAATCTCACTAAGAGATTCATGGAATTACATCCAACTCATACCACAACCATGTCTCTCCAACCAACCACGAGTTTATTATGCATAACAATCTCATGCGAATATCCAACCAACCAATCAGCCATGATTCATGACTTTATTCACATCAAGCTCATCAATTCCAATCCCATTATATCATATAGAACATACAAGGCATCACACTTAAACTTTTTAAAGCAATAAACCAACCAATCATTAGAAACACATAGATATGCAAGCACTCTGTCAATCTCACTTGAGCTAAGAGGCTCTCGCTTAGGCGAGAGGAACCCCTAGCTCAAGCTACCAGCTCTTACCTGGGCGAGGTTGCAAACAGAGGGCACGATGAGGTCTCGCTCAAGCTAGCCCACCTCGCTCAAGCGAGATCACTCTCGCTTAGGCGAAGGGCCTTCGCTTAGGCGAGCCCTCAAAATAGAGGAGGGTGAGCGCAGGCGAGAGCTCCTCGCTTAAGTGAGAGCTTTTCGTTTGGGCGATC
Organism: Vigna unguiculata; assembly: GCF_037176805.1. NCBI lineage: Eukaryota > Viridiplantae > Streptophyta > Magnoliopsida > Fabales > Fabaceae > Vigna > Vigna unguiculata. Next base: position 6,804,849 of record NC_140801.1, read on the forward strand.
ACCCAGCTCGCTTGGGCGAGTTCAGCAGAACCCACCTACTCTCACGCATGCCGTCACAACCAGAAGCACACCATAGATTTTCCATATCGTCAACAACACCACACAAGCATTCAAGAGTACAAAACATTCCAATAGCAGACAAAATAGCATAGAAACACGAAACCCTAAGTTTCCTTACCTGGAGTGGAGCTAAATCGTAAGAAAAGCGGTCTTAGGAGAATAAAGGAGTACTGTAACTCCAACTGGTGCAAGAAACTGGAAAACAGACGCATAGAGGCTAGCATAAGGTTGCAAATTCAACCCAAGGTAGAACCCAGACACTGGAATGGAAAGGAAGGGGTAAAGTCCAAGCTCAACTTACCTGGAGGGGACGTTCGAGTGAAACAGTGGGTGTTTCGATTGTGCCCTAGCAAACCTCACGCTGCAGTTCTAAGAGGGAGGAGGAAGTTGGACCGTTTCTAGAAAATGAGACACTAAAAGTGAATTAGGGCTGGAATGAAAGGTCTCCTTCCCTTTGGACAAGGGCTGGTGGGATGGCCCTAGGCCCAACAGACAAGGCTAGGCCCTTATATCACAATGCAAAAAAAGTGGGCCTTACAAAGGGTGTGATAAAATGAAAAAGACCTTAGAGATCTGATAAAACTTTTCAAATATCAACATAGTCGAACAGATGAGAGATAATAAAATGTGTTTTAGCAAAACAAAATAGTTCTCCAAATGAATGAAAAATTAATAATAATATAATAAAAAAGATAAGTTTTTTATATTACCTAGTAAATGAAAGATTTATGTTATTAAACACTTAAATTGACAGTGTTAAACATTCTCATGTGCAAATAAAATAAAATAAATAAAAATATTAAAAAAGAGTATAAATATTCAAATGTGAGAAATAAAAAATATTTAGAAAGTGTGGTAAGAGAAAAATATCTTGGAGTTGCGAATGAATTTTATGACAAGTCAAACAATTAGAAGAAATATAAAATAGAAAGTTTATTATATATATATATATATATATATATATATATATATATATATATATATATATATATATGGTTACTTAATAGACTATGAGTATTTTAATAATTTAAATGGGAACCGGATAGGGCAGGGATGAGTATTACGGTACGTATGGGAATGGGAACGATATGTACATCCTCATCCTCATACCTAATTGAAAAAGTCGAGTATTTACCATACTCTTACCCATATCCATACCTAGTCAATGTGGCGATTCTCAGTTTAAACTGAAACGATTTCAAGAAATATCCACGATAATAGATTTATTTGTTATCGATAATAGATTTATTTGTTATCGCTAACTGGTGTTCTGTATGATCACCGATTAATTAGAATGTAATTTGCAAAGTCAAATATTAAGTTACCAGCCGTGTAGGCTACAATTATGGACAAGGAAATCCTTGCTGATAAGCTTATATAGTCAAAAGGCATGCATTATTACAAGTTTATATCAAGTGATAGATTAAAGGTATGCCTTCTATTTCCTTATCATAGCTCGTAGGTGAGTAGTTTTATTGATTTAACTCTGTCCCAATTATTATTTCTTATTTGTTTTGTTTCATCATGGTTTGCGCATCATTGAAAATGTATGTGGTGAGGACGCCCCGCTTGAAATCAGAGATGACGAACTCGTACGTGAATTTGAACAAAGTCTGGCATAGATTGTTATTAAAGTAAAGAAGCTTTGTGAAGTCTTTGACGTACTCGATTAGAACTTCCTCACATCTCTAATCTTAAAGCCTTTGGTTTTGGAGATTTATTTTTCTCTTAGAATAAAAAATTCTTAAATCTATTTAAATGTCCTTCTTCATTAATGGTAATTATTTATTGGATATATCTTTCCTGCAATCCAAAGTCAAACCATTGAAACCCACTTTCGCTTGTATTATTTAATATTGCAGAAGACGTGCTGATTAGAGGTCTTACTATCTTTAAACCAAATACAATATGGTTTGCGTTAGTCAAAACCTGAATCATTTAATGGCAAGGTATACAAGATCTATAAGTAGAAAGTTTTGATTATAGTACATATAAATTAGTATTAAAATATCTCCAAGTTGATTACATACCTTCTAATAATATGTTAAGAGTTGTTTTATCAAGTTAGATGATATAATAATATGTTTAATTTAATTCAGTAACTTAAACATAATTAAAGTTACAATAATATATATATATATATATATATATATATATATATATATATATATATTTATTGTTGTAAATATACAATAAGAAAATAATATCTTTAATCGGAAACATACTCACATCTAAAAATATAAAATTTAGATAAAAGCACACAAAAAGATTAACATGATTCGAGACTTCAAAATATACATTCACAAATACTAAACACAAGTATATTACTAATATAATGACCTCCAAATAGAGCAATGATACAAGCAAGTGCACTAGCTAGTTCAATTGTAATACCAAGTATCCATATGGATTTCATCGATCTTTGTCAAAAACTATAACTTTATTTGGATTTGTGATTAAAACAAAGTGGCTGTGAATAAAAGTGTTGATCCATAAACTCCAATAAAACATGTTGAGAACAAATTTTGTTACTTTGATCTTAAACACAATTATTGTTTTATCTAATTACCAAGGTTAATTCATTGTTCCTCGAAGTACACTAATGTAATCCTAGACCCATGTTTGTACCCTAGTAAGATTTTTCCATTCCTGATGAAAGAACTTTTGCATTAGTGATCAAACTATATCACCAAATAAAGTATACAGATGCATATCTGCTACCTGACAACATTAGATGATCTAATTGGATCTATAACTCAAACTAGATTTCACCAAATTTAAGTTAGATGAATGATTTGTTTATCAAGAAACAAGCAAATTAAATCACTATCAGATTAAAGAACACTTGAATAAAATAGTAAAACAGTACTAATACATAAGTTTAGAGAGCTACATCAAATCTCAACACTAGGAAATTTAGAACCTCATATTGATTCTAATAATGGATCATAGGAGTTACTGCATTTCATCCATGGCTCTTCTAATCTAGGAAATATTACAAGCGAAAAGTGGAAGATAAGTCCTAAAGAGAAGTCTAGGAATCTGATGTCTAAGCCAGGGTGTAACATCTTGGTTGGATATTACTAATTTTAAATAATATAAAATAAAAGAAATAATAAAGTCACATTTATTTAAACGTCTTTCCCAAAATGCGGAAAATTAAATCCTTCTTAATTGTCATTCATAATAAATATAATTTATTTTCAAGTGCTTACATTTCCCAAACTAGGAAATCAAAATCCGAGTTACAAAGTAAATCAAGAAAACAATAAAATCAAATCCCCAAGCATCCTTGCTCCGGCTCTATGTCTCACCGGCACCACCTGTAACATCATCTGCTCCTGTGTAACGTGTTACACGATCATCGCCAAATACAAGCAGATAGGATGAGCTAACAATATCACATTATATATACAATTCAAATATATATATATATATATATATATATATATATATATATATATATATATATATATATATATATATATGAATACACTCATCAAAGGAAATTTATTCTTTGATTCTATACCACGCGATGATCACCATGTTATCCATATTCTACGTCTTTAGATGATAACCTAAAGATACCCTTTGTTGCCTCCACCTACAAGTCACAACTTGTAGAACACGTGTGAGAAACTTGCTACGGACCACACTCTGTAACGTTAAATGGAGTTACCAATACAAACCATAGTTCGTATTTGTCCCAAGACTACCAAACTCGCCGACTAATTCCAAAGAGGGTAATCTTCCTGGACCCATCCGTACGACCCATAACTCGCACACTCACACCAACAACACTCGCCAATCCGAGCCACAACTCAAGGAATGCTCGTGTCCATCCGCCATCCCGAGCCACAACTCAAGGGAAGTCATTCTGAACCATAACTCAAGGAATGCCACATGTTTGCCCTCTATCTCGAGCCACAACTCTAGGGATACAACAACAAAGTCTATCATTAAGGTATCACCAAAATCCCTATAAACCACGCACATCTAAAGAAAAAGCCACAAGACTTGTAAAACTCTAAGTCTCATTATGCACCTGAAACTACTATTCCAAGCACACCATACCAATACTCGACCATGGATCCAAGATATACATGCTTCCATGAACCTTCCCACTCGTGTTCTTGCCTCTACAAACCTCCCCGCTCATAGCCCAACTCTATGGACCTCCCCACCCGTAGTCCAATAGATGTGATCAAACAGTTATGAACCTTCCTGCTTGTAGCAGCCCTCAAATGTGATCAAGGAACATACAAATCTCCTCACTCGTATCCTCACACGATAGCATCATAATATAAACCTCTCCGCTCATATTATCATGTGTTCACCACCAGTTATGGACCTATCTGCTCATGACACAGTCAAGCATCTCCTAGTTCAAGCACAACATCATAAACACGCAAAACACAAGCCAAGCATTGCCTAAGCACCGCCAGGTGACATTCTAACACAAACCGCTTGGTAGAGACCTCTCACCGCCAGGCGCTAGTAAGATTCTGACCCACTGTTTTTAAGTCTATCGTCTGGCGGGTCACCCCTCTCCGCCCGGCGCCACGCGCTCCAAAGATATCCCTGATTGTCCTATCGTCTGGCGGCCCCCATGTGTCGCCAAGAGCTATACTAGTAGCGAAACTTTACTAGTTTTAGCACCCAAAACAAAGTAAAATTAATCCTACTCTTATAATTATGCATATCCATAATCAAGAATATTGGCTTCCAAAAATCAACATGACTCACATGCAGAATCTCAATTTAGATGGCTTTAGCATACACATACACAAGTTTCACCAGATATCATATGCATCAATCCCTACATATTCATATATATACTACACCATTTAAAACCATGCTAGCATTCAATTCCAACTTATGAATAATGCATGCTCAAATCAAATATAAAGTAGCAACACTCTAACAACTTAAGCACATGATTCTATGCACCAATGCAAATTAATATAGCACTTCACACCTCATATGCAACAATTTAATTTATATTGATACACATGCATTCACCAATAAACCAATTCTCAACATATGACTAACCCAAAGGAACATTCAAAAAGACTTACAACATAACCAAATCATGCTTCATACTAGGGATGTCAAAAAAATTTGTACCCACGGGTATTTGCGGATAAAACCCGTGCAATGGGTAGGAAACGAATATTAAAAATGGATACCCACGGGTACGGGTATTTTTGATACCCGCATTTTAACGGGGCGGGTACGGGTATCATAGTATCCGTATTCGTTGATACTCGTACCCACTAAATTTTAATTCACAAAATACCTATATATATATATATATATATTAGTAAAAAACATTCTGACCTAATTTTTTCTAAGTTGCACATTTTGTCTTGTCTTATGTCTTCATTCTTCCAGCTTCAAGTATTGGTATGTTGTCTTTTTTCAAGTACACCCTTTGACATTCTTCTCTTTCCTTTCTTTATAAGAATACTTGGCACATGACAATTGAGGTTTATTATTTGTTTATTTTCAGGAATCAATCGGAGAAAGTGAGCTTATTGATCAAAGCACTAATTAAAGAATTTTCATTGTATTGAATGTTATTTTATATTTATTTTTATAATTATTTGAACTTGTATGAACTTGAGTTTATTTGAACTTTATTTAAAATTTATGACAGTGATGTATTTTATTTTATTTGAATTTATGATTAAATATTTATTTTTTAAATAATTTTGTAAATACCCGCGAGTACCCGTGGATACCCACGGATATGAAAAAAATAGACGGGTACCCACATAACGGATACCCAATGGATATGGGTACAGGTACGGGATAGATATTTATCCAACAGGTAGGGTATGGGAGAGCTACTACTCATACCCTACCTCTCCCATACCCTACCCGTCCCGTTGACATTCCTACTTCCAACTCATGCCACATTAGTAGTTACTTTAAATTATCAAGAAATTATTCATGCATTTTAAAGACTTCCAAACCAGCAATCATGAGTAACATATATCTCTAGCTACATAACTCCAAATCAAATCTCCACCATTCAAAGTAAAGAACAACATGTTAGGGATCACCTGCCAAAATTTCACCTAAAACGAATGGTTAAGGAAATAGGGAAATGTAGTTTTCCGAAAACTACACAGACCAGAGATTAAGGACCTAGCACCTGGAAGTATAAAACCAGCGCCCAACGATTCGTGTTGCGTGAAAATATGAAAAACAACGTTTTTCATGAAAAGAACACCAGCACACATCGCCTTACGGCAACTCTTCACCGCTAGGTGGTTCTTAACAAAAACCCAGAAACTGTGTTGTTTTAACATGAGTCGCTTGGCGGCTTCGAAGGCTCGCCAAGCGGTTTCTGAAAAATTCCTAAAACGCAATATAACCCAAAAAAATGCACAACTAGTCATCTAGGCTTATCATACAATGAAAAATTACGTAAATAAATAAATATTAAGCATGAGGTACAACTCTTCTAACCTGGTTCTCCTTGCTCAAATGAAAAATGCTAGAGTCCTCTTGAACCATAATTGATCAAACTCATATTCCTTCCCTCACCCTTAACAGGTAGTTTCCTAACCCTTCCATCTGCTCCTCAAGACGACTAGGGTTTCTAACCGTTCCCATCCATGCCAAAAGTAATTTTAGAAAAAAGGAACCTTATTTTTCTTAAGTTAAGGTTTGAACACTCAACCACCCCATTCTCAAGTCAATGCACAACCGTTCAACCAACTCTCACATAACTAAGTATTCTCTACCACTTAAGCTAGTACTATTCTAGATCATAAACCCCAAATTAAATGCCATAAAGGTTCCCACTACCTGCATTTATTAAATAATAATTTATTTAATTATTTAAATTTCTCAGGTCTTACATATGGGGTCTGCTATGTTTTTATAAAAATTTTGGTTTTGGTTGCAGCTCCAAGCATGGCGCCCAACTTGTAAAGAGGTTTGCTTCTTATAGTTAAGACTCTCTTCGTGATGTTCAGCCTAAAAGGTTTCCTTCAAGGGTGGATTTCCTCCATGGTTAAGCTCCAAAACTTGGTGCTTCAAATTTCTTCATGGTGAAGTTCTTCTCGTGTGGCTCAAGACATATTCTTCTCTACTTAAGTTGTGAAGGAAAATTTTGAGTTTTGTTGAAACCACCTTTTAACGCATAAGCTATTCTTTTGGGGCTCAATCTTCTTAACTTTGTTTTCTTCTAAATTGTTGAAATTTATACAAAAATTGCATTAAATCACCACACATGTTTATATCCAAATGCTTTTAATGATTTTCAAGTGAAAGAATGTGGAATATGAAGTTTATGCAAGATAATCAAACAAGATAGGTGTCAAAACGTATGTGAAATATAAGTAAAAATAGGCACTTATCAACTACTCAACATGCAATTTTTTTTTACAAAAATTGTAAATTGTAACATCTCGATCGAATATTACGGTTTTAAATAATAAAATATAGAAAATATAATGAAACAGCATTTAATGAAATATCATTCCCCAAAAAACAGGAAATTTAAAACATTTTATTACTTCCAATTAAAGTCCAAATCCATAAATTTCGAAACTCCAATTAATGTAAAACATCCATAATTTATAAAACTGGAATTAATATAATTAGTCTCACAAAAGTTTACATATTATTTCAAAACCATATAATAATAAAAACTCTCGAGCTATCTATTGACATGAGAAGCCAAGGTGGTTTGCTTCTTGAAGATTTGATGAAGATTGAATAAAGCTCTTCTGAACTATCTTGAAGCCATTACCATTGGAATGAAGCCTACATTGATGAAGGAAAGGAGAATTGATGATATCCATGGTGATCAAGGCTGGAACATGTGCTCTCCATATAGTTACATCATTAAGAAAGTGTACTTGTAGTTTGTAATTCATGTTGTAGACCTTAAAGCATTAATTAGATGTAGTTTGGTCTTTGTTGTGTTTTTAATCTGTTGAATGGTTTTTCAACATGTTAAAATGTCTCTTTTAATCTGTTGAATGGCTTTTTAACAGGTTAAAAGGTTGGCTGCAGTAGTCTTAAACTGCAACAAATTCAATCAGTTGATTTAGTTTTTAATCGACTGATTTCACTTAAGTCAAGTGAAATCAACCGATTGATTTGAAAATCAACCTGTTGAATTTCGTAACAGTTTGACTATAAAAGCTGTGATTTTCGAAAGAGATGTTTGTTGATCATTTTAGAGCACGATTTGGTTCTGGAAACTTGTGGAAACTCTCTCCTTCGTGATCATAGGTGTTGCAGCTGTTGAAGATTGATCTTTGATCAATTCTTGAAGCTTTTGGCTTGGTTTGAAGCTTGGAGAAAGTGGTTTGTGGTAGGCAAGGCTGTGCTACCACTAAGGTTTGATCTTTCTCAAGCTTTGTGTGTGTGCCTAGTGGTTTTCCAGGTCTACAAGAGGGTTCTTGTTGTGCTGGTGTGATTCTTGTGTGATTCAAGAGTCTTTTGTGGTGTTTTTGCATATTTTGGAAGTGTAAGGGTGGATACTTTGTAAAACTTTTGAAATAGTGCAAAGTCAAGCTAAGGTTGCCTTGACGAACTGGATGTAGCTTAGGTTTGAGTGAACCAGTATAAAAATCTCGTGGTGTTCTCTCTTCTCTAACCTTTCTCTCTTGCATTTTCATTTTAAAGTTTCAAGAACTTGTGCTTTAATCATCTTTTTCATGTTCTTGCATGTTTTCATAGCATCTGAAGCATTGAGCATGTTTGTATAATCATTTGGAACTGATCTTGATCATTCTTGAGCATTGTTTCTGGCTTAACATTCAAATTCACATTTCTGCATTTTTCCTAGTATTTTAGTCGACTGTTTTTCAGTTTCAATCGATTGATTATACCAGAACAGAAACTATTTAGTAAAATCAATTTGTTAACTCTATTTTTGATCAATTGAAAGTGTATAGTTCAGTACTATTTGCATCCTAACTTGGTGATCTATTTGATTCAATCAAAGGGGGTTTTTAGCTTGCAAAGATAGCCTAAATTTTTAACTAGCCAATTCAACCCCCCTTCTTGGCTTTTCAACCATTTCAAAACTAACACTATCCCTTCTCCGCAACTAAGCTTCACCAGAACCACCTGCATCAACATCATCTACTCACGTGTACCGCGCACACGATCATCGCCTAACACAAGCAGATAGGTTCCATGCACTTAAGAGTTCTAGTAATGGATCATAATCACACTACACCAATTTATTTTACATTTCAATGTCATGAATTATTCAAGAACTCAAGATTTCCAAATGTTCAAGCCTAGAACAATAATGGTGCTAAACTCATCCCATTACCCTTCGTTTCATTATAAGATCATAATAATTCCTTCCCACTTAATCCCTTAATAACTTAAACACTGTTTTCGTCGATCCAAATCACCCAGAAAGGTCGAAACACAAAAATTGAACCATATTTGCTAGCGTCGCCTGGCGGGTCAATTACTACCGCTAGGCTATTCATGGGAAACCCAAAAACTAGGTAATGTGGCTTGTGTCACCTGGCGGTACAGGGCCTCACCGACAGGCAGTTCCTCGCAGGAACCCAGAAATACCAAGAACAGGACGAATCGCCTGGCGACTATGTATAGCCCGCTAGGCAATTTTTGGAATTTTTCCAGAAACTCAACAATTCAAACAAAATCCAAGAGTGGTCATGCAATTCAAGTTAAACATTATGTAATTAATCACGCATATCAACAAAAACGGGTAAAACTCCCCTAACTTGGCTTCCTTTGCTAAACTTGAAAATTCTTGCCTCCTCCTTTGATCAAAGAATGGCTTCTCTTCTCTCCCCCAATTCAGCTCCTAGATGACACTCAATCTCACGTTTCTCTCTAGTTTTTCTCTCCCTAATGTGCAGTATAAGCCTAGGCCAAGAAAACCCTTTTCTCCCTTCAATTTGCCTTTTAATTAGGTCTTAATGGAGGTTAATTAACCAAAAACGAAAAATTGGGTTTAATGCTTATGATAATTGTCATTCAAGGCCATTATGGAGTTGTTTTTCAGCCCCTTTGGCTGCCTTCACGCAACTGCTAGGGTTTCCACCCGTTCTCATCTTTGCCAAAAACAAGTTTAGCAAAAAGGAAAGCTTAATTTGGGTTCACCAAGGTTTGAACCCACAACCATGCCAATGCTAACTCACTCAACCAATTCATATTTCATGACAACTTATCTAATCCAATGATTATATAACCACTTCACACAACCAACCATAATTATAAAATTAACTATAATTTAAATAACACATAATGGCATACATAGGATTTGAACCCAAGTCCTCTCACACAATTAAGTACTCTCAACCACTTAAGCTAATACTTTTCCATGTCATACAATTCTGAATTTGATGCCATAAAGGCTTCCACTACCTGCATTTATTAATTAATTATTTATTTAATTAAATAAATTCTATGAGTCTTACATAAACCTTCATACAATCCTTTTGACAAAACTACAATCCTTTTGAAAAAAATTGCAAACCTTCCCAAAAAACTTTTCTAGCGTAAATTGCAAACCTTCTAGTACAATATTTCCAAACAAAATTGTAAACCCTCCAATGACACACAATTATCCAAATCCTGATAATGTCCATTTCTACTTCTTTTTGTGTGTTTATTGTCATGAATAAATCAACTCTTTCCTAGCTTTTATCTTATTATATCCTCAAGTTTAATTTTTTTTTTTAGTTGTTTTATGTTTGTTTTGTCTCTAATCTCTCTTTTAAGTGTGTTAAATAAGTTAATTGGAAACATTTTGTGGTGGAGAAAAACAAGCAAGAACTCAAGGGAGCATGATTCGATAAGATAATATTCATTTTAAAGTAAATACCCACGTCAGGTGCCACTTGAATCACATTAGTATTTCAAATACACAATGTTGTAAAATTGCCCAAGGTTGAGCGTGGAAAATTGGAACTGAGCGCCACAGAGCTGAGCGGTGGATAGTGGGGTTGAGCGCTGTTGAGACAAGGTTGAGCGATGGCATCGCTAACATGTCAAAAAATGGGTTTTTAATCTTGTTTCTCGCGAGGGTTTGGACCATTCCTCATTTTGCATGATAGAGAAACACTTTTGGGTGCTTGGAGAACCTTTTGGAGGTTGCTAGGGTTGTTGGGAAGCTCTCCCACTCCTCTTTGGGTCTTCTCCTCCATTCATGGTCGTTTTCCCCCTTTTGGGGTTATAGAGGAAGATGGGTTGCGATTGAGAGATGAAGTTGCGAATGGGAGGCACAATTGGAGCATGGAGTGACTTCCAAGAACCTTGGGAGAGGGCTTGTATCTTCTCTTTGGTTTACATTTCTTCCCTATCTCTTCAATTTGTAATCTCTAGGTTCTCTAACATAGAGAGTTAAACCTATGTGTTGAGATTAAATGTAATAAACTGAATCTTGTGCATTTTGTGATGCTAATCCATATGCTTTTCCATTTCTATGTTAGTATTTGATTTCCATGCTTAATGCTTGCTTTGGTTTAGCCATCTATGCATGATTTGTTGTTCTTGAGGTGTTGGAAAATGTCTTTTGAACCTAGAACTGAAATTGAATGCCTAATGGAGCTTGTATCTTGGGATAGAACATGATGCATTAGTAATCTTGAGACTCTTGAACTTAATCCATGATTTCACTTGTTGAGGATTCAAGGAATTGGAACTTGATGAGTTATCATAGACTCAAAGTCGCTAGGAATAGGATTTGAGTATTGTTGTGAGTTGATTTTGACATGAAATTGGAATTGAGATGTTTGAGAATGCATGAGAATAAAGTGAATGAAATCTAGTCTTGACAATTGTATATAATCTATGTTAAATTTTTGTTGCACACCAACGGTTTGATAAAATACCAAAAACAGTTTCTTTGTGTTTTTGTGAGCTTTGTTGTCTATTTGAGACTTGTCATGTGTTGCACAAATCCTTGTGGAGAGAACCATACACCTAAGAGACTTATTGAATTGTGGTGATCACTCTCAAATCAACTTTTCATTCTTGTAATAGTTTTCTACTACTTCCTTCTTCATATTACTCGATGTGAAACTTTGGTGAATACCCACTTAAGAACTAACACAGACACACACATACACACATATGCATATCAACTAAGAAACATTATGCTCAAAGATTGTCTTTAATATTACAAACAATGTTCACCATGTGCTTTTTGTATATAATGAAACAAAGTATTCCTCCAATGTTCAAGAAAAATGTTCAAAGATTTAAGGATCAATGGAAGTTTAGAAGAACAAGCCAACATTCTTACTCATCAATATTATTTCTCCAACAGGGAAGACAATGAAAGCATACAACCATTGTTCTACAAATTAAAGATAATTAATCATAAAAAATATTCCATCAATCTGGAGAACTTTTGAAAATTGTGATCTCATACTCAATGAAGGTCTTAGAAATGGCCCTCCAAGCATCTAAGGATCCCAACATGCTTATTCTAGAAAAGCTTATTGGTATCTTGATAATCCATGAAGAAGTGTTTCAATGTGATTCTTAAAATAACAAATTTATGTATATTGTTCTCAATGCTTAAAAGTACAAGAAAAATAGCATCTTCCAAGCCATTAGATGTTAACTTATCACTTGTTGAAGAGTCAAATGATGAAGATGACATATCCTTCTTTACACACAAATTCAAGAAAATGTTTATGAAACATAAAGGATTCAGAAAATGAAGAATATTCAATACAAGGAGAAGATTGTTTGTTATGATTGCAATAAGCCTAAACATTATAGGTCAAAATGCCCAAATTAAGATGGAGAAAACAAGAAAAGGTTCAACCAAAAAATGGATCATGGTAGCAAAAACTGATGTATTTTCAGTAAAGCTAATTACATATCTAGAGTTTCATTTTTATTATTATCATATCCCATCATCTAGATTGACTATAAAATCAAATGATTGGGGCTCAATTAAAAAGCATAAGATTTTGGATAGTCAATAGGATGAAAAGTTTTAATAGTGACTCTATTGAAAATACTCAAATTCATGAAGGATTTAACACTTAATTAATCCATTTTTTATTTATGATGTGCACACATGTAAGCAATGACAATACAAGGTAGAGAACACGTCAACCAATAATGACTCAATTGAAAAATATAAATATTTTGGACACTTAATATAATGAAATTTTTTAATATGGACTCAATTAAAAATAATCAAGTATATGAGGTACTCAAAGGTTAATTAAGCCTTTGATTTTTATATTCAAATAAATTAGTTTCTACTTTTTATATTAATTTATTTTCATTGTAAAACATTAAGATGAATATAGTTATGCCATAGCTCTCCTGAAGAATCTTATGGACAAAGTCGACACTCAAGTTCAATACTAAAGAATGACAGAATGCATCACCTTGTGCTAAGTTCATTCCACACATTCACAATTCTAAACAACCATATAAATTACAAAATAGAATACCACTAGTTTAGAGTAGGAAAACTCTCTCAATGTGAGAAGTAAAAACACACGACACAGGTCCTCAATCAAGCTCCACTAAGATCAACTATTGGCATAAGAAAGTCAAATCAAATGCACAAATGAATGCCTACAACCAGCCAATATATCAAAGTAATAATGCGGTCAAATTTGAAGAACAAAGAAAAAGAAACCTAAAATAGAGTAATTGTCCGAGACCGATTTCTCTATCCATGAACCTTCAATTGATGATCCCAACAATCAAAGTAAAGAACCATATGCAATACACTAGTTGTCAAAATTTCTACTCGATCTAATGGTGAATAAAGCAGGAATCAAAATTTTACTAAGGCAACTTAGAAAAACAAATAAGTTGGCGCCCAATGTCGTACACATGGCGCCTAGCATGCCAAAACCCATGAGTTTGACGCCTAGCAGCCCAAACCTGCACCCAGCAGTGTCATAACATTGAACCCTCTACGCTCAATGGTCTGATACTTGAGCCTAGTGCCCACACCAAAAATAGAATGTGGTACACAACACATAATTTATACACTTGACCGAAGTAAACCAATTATTTTTAATCATGTTCCAAAACTGAGATTGTATGATCCTTAAACATCCAAGGTGGTTTGCTTCTTGAAGGTTTGATCAAGGGTGTTCGAATGGAGATTAATAAGAGAGCTTGGAAAGATGTGGTTGGACTCAAATTAAGAGGTGTGCAAATGAGGAAAGGTGAAATTGGGGTTGTTCCAGAATTCAACAAGATGCAATACTATGGCCAATGCTTGAGGAATCTTGCTGCTAAAATCAAGCACTTCCATGTTGGTGGTCTCAAGGTGGATCAAAGGTTTCTTGGTATGATTGTCACAAAAATCCTTGTTTCACGTGGTAGCAACCATTCAACATTGAATGAGGGAGATTTGATACTCATGTACTACATTCAACATAACATCTAAGTGGATTGGATCTATGTGTTTCGTGATCACATGCCCAAGGCCAAGAGGCTCACAGATTTTAGGCTGCCATATGTGGTTTTGGTGTCCAAGTTCATTGAATACTTTGGAATTGATGTAAAGGATGAGCTAGAGGAGTCAACTGGACTGTTGAACCATACCTCCAACCAAAATCTGCACAAAATGGGCTTTCTCAAGGTGGTAAATGGATGGACAACTGCTGGAGCTGTAGTTGGTGGTGCACATGACCATGAAGTTGGTCCAAGTGGTGCAAATCAAGAGGAAGAACCAACGGCTGGACCCATGGACTTAATTCCCTACAATCCTCTAGAGGATAGAGGCCTTGTGTACTCCCATTTTGAGAGGATGGTGCTGAACCAGCTACATGAGCTCAATGTGTCCCAACATGCACATCACAACTATTGGAATGAGAGGTTCAATGCATTGGATGGCCAAATTCATGATATCCATGATATGCTGAACTCATTCCAGACCAGAAATGATCCTCAGGATGACTAAGTGTGGTGCTTGTTTATGATCATGCATTGCATCCATGTGGTTGTGCTTTATCAGTTTCAGCTTTGTCTGTTTCAGTTGGTTGTTTTTCGTTTCAGTCGGCTGATTATATCAATTTTATGATTTTTCTTCTCTGTTTCAGCTTGTGCTTGCTGTATTGTGTTCAAATATTAATGAAAGGATATGCAATGTTTGTTCTCTTTATGCATTTGTTTTGTTTGATGAATCCAAAAGGGAAGAAAAATTGGAAAATGGAAAATTGATCAAATTAAAAGCATAGAAGCATTAAAATTGGAATTAAAACCAAATCTTTAATTGAACCCATATTATTGAAAGGGGGAGCATGTGTATATGTGTGTGCTTGCAAGCTTGTGTGCATTGCTACTGTAAATGTTTTTCAGGTTCACAAGTTTCAAGCCAAGGTGTCACTTCATCAATTTAATGGTATCCCATAAATGGAAGCATTTTGCAATGGAAGATAGAAGGAAAAATATATAGGTTGGCTTCATCAAATCAGGGGGATATTGTTGACATGAGAAGCCATGGTGTTTTGCTTCTTAAACATTTGATGAAGATTAAATGAAGCTCTTTTGAACTATCTTGAAGCCATTACCATTGGAATGAAGCCTACATTGATGAAGGAAAGGAGATTTGATGATAACCATGTTGATCAAGGCTGGAACGTGTGCTCTCCATGTAGTTACATCATTTAGAAAGTGTATTTTAAGGTTGTAATTTATGTTGTAGACCTTATAGCATTAATTAGATGTTTTTGGTCTTAGGTGTGTCTTTTAATTTATTGAATGGTTTTTCAACAGGTTAAGATGTCTCTTTTAATCTGTTGAATGGTTTTTTAACAGGTTAAAAGGTTGGCTGCAGTAGTCTTAAACTACAACAAATTCAATTAGTTGATTTAGTTTTTAATCGACTGATTTCACTTAAGTCAAGTGAAATTAACCGATTGATTTGAAAATCAACCTGTTGAATTTCGTAACAGTTTGACTATAAAAGTTGTGATTTTCGAAAGGGAGGTCAGTTGATCATTTTAGAGCGCGATTTTGTTCTGGAAACTTGTGGAAACTCTCTCCTTCGTGATCATAGAGTTTGCTTCAGTGGAATATTGATCTTGGATCAATTCTTGGAGCTTTTGGCTTGGTTTGAAGCTTGGAGAAAGGGGTTTGTGGTAGGCTGGGTTGTGCTACCACTGAGATTTGATCTTTCTCTAGCTTTGTGTGTGTGCCTGGTGGTTTTCTAGGTCTGCAAGAGGGTTCTTGTTGTGCTGGTGTGATTCTTGTGTGATTCAAGAGTCTTTTGTGGTGTTTTTGCATATTTTGGAAGTGTAAGGGTGGATACTTTGTAAATCTTTTGAAATAATGTAAAGTTAGGCTCAGGTTGCCTTGACAAACTGGATGTAGCTCAAGTTTGAGTGAACCAGTATAAAAATCTCGTGGTGTCCTCTCTTCTATAACCTTTCTCTCATGCATTTTCATTTTAAAGTTTAAAGAACTTGTGCTTTAATCATCTTTTTCATGATCTTGCATGTTTTCATGACATTTGCAACATTGAGCATATTTGTATAATCATTTAGAACCTGTCTTGATCATTCTTGTGCATTGTTTCTGGTTTAAATCTCAAATATGCATTTTTGTATTTTTTTCAGTATTTCAGTCGACTATTTTGTTGTTTCAATCGATTGATTATACCAGAACAAAATCTATTTAGTAAAATCAATTTGTTAACTCTATTTTTGATCGACTGAAAGTATACTGTCCAGCACCTTTTGCATCCTAACTTGGTGATCTATTTGATTCAATTAAAGGTGGTTTTTAGCTTGCAAAGATAGCCTAAATTTTTAACAAGCCAATTCAACCCCCCCTCTTCTTGGCTTTTCAACCATTTCAAAACTAACACATGACACACACACACATATAAATATATATCAAACAAATTCACTTCTACACACTAACATAAAGAAGACTTTTTACATTTGTTATACATCAGAGGTGATTACGGGAGATGAAAATTTATTTATATTAAAATCCCTGACGTAAATTTACGCCTATTGGTTGAATAACAAACCTAAAAGGGATAAAGTGTTATTGTTTCAACATAGAGAACCAATCTAGAAATCCAAAAAATTTAACCTCACTAGCCAGCTCAAAACCACTAAGTTTTTAATCTACACAATCACTTGTCAAAAAAATTATTAAACACTCAAAAGTGCAGGATCCATAAAGATGGAAAAATGAAACTACCTTCACGCATGGGGGCAAGAGGTCTCCCATCTTAGATGTCTTGTCTTCGTATGATTGCGTTACTGGCAACATTAATGCGGACCTTGAGCGTATCAAGATTTAAGTACTCTCTACCTAAAGCAACATAATCGCAACAAGTTAAGCAAAAAGGATTTTACCTAACATAATGAAAGATCTATGAATATGCATTCTACAAGAATTTGAGAAACTGTAGAAACCTTATAAGTGGCTTTCGAGTGCATGTTTTCTTCGACCTTGAGAACAATTGCGGGGAGCTTCTCTTGGCATTCCTTGTGTTTCGTGGTCGCAAATTTTTTAACGTCAACGACGACCCTAATCTAACACATGGCCAGCAAAAAATTCAAAGGAATGCACAATGGTGAGAAAAAAAGGGGAAAAGAATAAGAACCCAAAACCTGAAAATCTTATGGTTTCTAATGGAAGCCTTAACTCGTAAAAAATATTCTTTGCAATTGAGAGAAAGTTTTGTGTAGGGAGAAAAGCGAGAGGGAAATGGGCATTGCAAATTT
Organism: Vigna unguiculata; assembly: GCF_037176805.1. NCBI lineage: Eukaryota > Viridiplantae > Streptophyta > Magnoliopsida > Fabales > Fabaceae > Vigna > Vigna unguiculata. The sequence goes on from NC_140801.1 coordinate 6,822,602, forward strand.
TTTTAAACAAATTTACGTGTAACATGTAAAGGTTAGATGTAAAATTCCTATTTTATGTTTGGTCTTTACATGTCAGACGTAAATGTTGATCATTTATTTATAAAAATGTCATCATGCATTCTTTAGGTCTATTGTCTACATGTTAGGCATAAATTTAGTGACGTGGATGACAATTTTGGTGTTAGTGACACAACTAACTTTTAACGACTTACGAAAACTAATTTGGCTTACTATTTAGCTCATCTCTATTATATTATATATTTTATCTATTATACTACACATTGGTTTTAATACTACTACCAAATCTCTTAACCATTTATCTATTATCTATTATATTATAATCACTCTACTGGATTAATAACATTTAAAGTTATATCTTAGTGGCCTCATTCTAACTATACATATCACTAGGATATTTTATTATTTGTACTAAAAGTACAATATTTTATTCTCCCTTACTAATATCTAAGAATATCTTTAATAACACCTCACAATAGCTAACAATATCTAAGAATATCCCATAATATTTAACAATATCTAATAATAAATAACCATATATAAGAACAATAATAGAAATCTTAAAGTTAGAGTCGAGCAAAAGTCCAAGCAAAATAAATAAAATTCACTCTAATCATGATTAGTGTTCATCTTTGCGTGGGTCAAAAACGCATCCTAAACAACTATAAGCTATAAGGGTTTGTGTCAACCTCAAAAATTAAGGCATTAACATGGACCTAACCCATTCTAAGAAAATAAAATTATAATTAACTAAACTAACACAGGTTTAACCCATGCTCACTTTTTTATTCTTTAAAAGAAAAAATATTATTGATAGTGACAGTCACATTTATTTTTTTTAGAAAAACATATTAATTATAGTGTCGGTCAAGTAGGAGATTGTTGTAATGTCGTCTGTTGGTCAAGTGGGAGATTGTCACCGAAATCTTCACTAGCCAAATCAATTTGGCTATGTGGGGCTTTAATGGTCCAATCAAAAGCACAAGCAGAGGGTGAAGAGTGCGTGTTGTGCGTGGAGGAGAAAGGTGGTGTGCAAAGACAAAGTTGGGTGTGAAGGTGTGCATGGAGAAAAAATGGAGATAGGGGGTTTTGAAGAAGAAGGGTGGATCCATGTGAGGAAGAAAATAGTTAGAAATGTGTGGGGTGAATGGGTTTTTTTGGGGGAGATTTATTAGAGAAGAAGAGAGCTAAAGATGAGGAGATAATGGAGATGGAGGTGGAGTGACAGTGGGTTGGGTTGGTCTTTGGAAGAAGATGAAAGAGATGGTGGTTATACCTAGGGCTGGTTCAAGGGTAAAGGGAGTAAAGCACTTGCTTTAGGTCTCAAGAATAAGAAGTCCTCAAAAAAAGTTTTTTACTACTAATATTTATCTATTCAATTAATTATAAAATTATGTTGAAGAAAAAAAAGGCCACACAAATTTTTTTAATACTAATTAATATACCTTTATTAAACTAATTATAAAAATATGTTTAAGATAAAAAAGGCCTCAAAAAATATTTTATTACTAATATGGCTTTACTAAATTAATTATAAGTTTATGTTTGGAAATAAAATTTAATTAAATTATTATTAGTGTATATTAATTTTGATTGGCAGAAAAAATGATAATTAATGAGTTAAAACATTTTTTAGTGAATTATAATTTTGTTTATAAGAAAGAGAATGATTAGTCATCTTTATTCTCTTATAATCAATCTGGATCATGTGGCCAGTATGTACCAATTTTTTCATTCTCATTTCTCGTTAGTATGTTTTTTCTTTTTATTTGTGTAGTTATTTTTATTCTATTTTGGATTTGTATTAGAATTAGAAATGTGTTTCTTTTGTCTAGTTTTGTTTTTCGGTACTTTTAGATTTACGAGTTTCGAGAGTTTTTTTTCTGATATATCTTGAGGAAAAAATGAATTTTTTTACAAAACTATTAATTAGATTATGATTTAGTCTTTTGGTGGATAATAGATTAATTTGAGCATAATTCAAAATTAAGTTTTCTACAGAAAGATAATTCAAGTTTTGGGAAAAAAAGACTTACTATCGAGTTTAGAAGAGCAATATATATTCTTTAATTATTATTATTATTAATGATTAATCTTAAAATAAACAACTTTGCAAGTTTGTGAAAAAGTTGAGATTTAAGAACGAAAAAGAGACTTGAGACTTTAAGATACTGCAAGTCTACTATCAAGTTTATTTTCTTGACAACTGGAACCAGGTTTTATTGTTTAAATTCATTCATTCTATATATTTATCTATAGTAGTGTTTTATATATTATCATTTTTTATTTCATATAAAAATTTATAGATATGTCAACTAGAAAATTTGAATCAGGTTATTCAAAAATTCAAAGAAAAGAAGAATTGAGACTTTAAAAAGAAATGTTTAATGAAATTAATTATGACAATTTAATAAATAATTTTGCATCAAAAAAAGCTTAAAAAATAAATTTTAAATAAAAGGCCTCATTTTTAAATTTACTTTAGGCCTCCCAAACCGTTGAACCACCCCTAGTTATACTGCTTGTATGGCAGATTTAGTGAAAAGTGAAAAAAAAAAAAAAGAGAGAAATGTTTCACGTGGGTAGCAAGAAAGTAAAATTTGTGAATTTTGAAACAAATGCATTCCTCATCTAATTTTTAAATCATAAATACAACTCCCTTAGTGTTGGTCTAGCCCACACAATGTTTAATGTTAATATTTTTAAATTTGCATCATTTTTAAGGAGGATTAACACATTCTATTATTAATTTTATTTTTTAACATCAACCTACTTCACACAATGTTTAATATTACTGTTTTTATTCATCGATTAACTTGCATCCATTTTAGAGTGAGTTTGACCCACTCTTTCATTAATATTTTTATTTTATTTATTTATTTTCTCTACACAATGTCAACTTGACTAAATACTTATATTAATAAAAAAAATAACGGTTTGATCCATATAATAATTAATGTTATATTTTATTTATCATGTAATTTGTGTTTGTTTAGAGTGAGCTTGACCAACTTTATTTTTATATTTTATTTTGTGTCGAGTTAGAGTTGTCTTGACCAACTCTAATAGAATCTTTTTCTTACCAACACTATGTAATGCAGCTAATAAAATCTTTTAGTTGAATATCTAATAATATCTCATATCTCACTACAAAAAAATTATTATTTAGTGGAGGTTTCTTTTTTTCAATTCGCGGGGGTTTTCGCCCTCCGCAAATTAATTTGCGAGGGTTTTTCAAACCTCCATAGTTAGAGTTGTCACAAATTATTTGCAGAGGTTTTTGACAACCCCTGGTATCCGAGTTATATTGCAGAGGTTGTTTTGTGGAGGGTTTTAATCTCTTCTATTGATCACTATTATTTTGTAGAAGTTTAAAACCTCCTTTATTTTGTAATTACTCACTCACATACATTTATAATTTATTAATTTAATGAAATTATTTTTATAATAAAAAATAAATAAAATATAAAAATTCATAAAGTACACAAAAATTAACTAAAATTAATTTCATTGATGATTTGATAAAATATTGACAATTACAATGTAAATATAAAAATAGAAAATACATCATGTCGAGAAAAAAAATAACATAATGTTCTAAATATAAAAAACTTGGTTCGGAAAACAAATTTTCTTCTTTCACATTAATCCTATTTGTTGTTGCTCCAAATGCTTGCAGCTTTGAATCCAGTAGACTAATATATAAAGTTCATCACCTATAAAAAAAATAATTGTAATTATAATGCATCATAATTTTAAACAAGTGCATAAATTCACTGGCATGTCATTTTCCACAACAAAATTCTAGTTCAATAACCTTCAAATATGACAGTAATTATTGTCTATGAAATATCTGCATTATATAGGTCATTATAATTGATATTATAGTACACCGTAAAAAAATTAACAATTTGACAAAACATTAGTTGATATTCGATGTACCATGTTCACTATCTCTGTCAATGTGTGAACTTGAACTTGAATTGCTCGAATGACCAAGGGCCTAGTTAAAAGAAAAAAATATATACAAGTTATATTCAAGCATGATGCAAATAGAAACCACATTACGCTAAAAGTAGTGTTCTTATAATTCAAAACATGAATAACTAGTCTTGTTTATAGCTTTGTTATTGAACTTCCCTTTGGGAATGAATTTAATAATATTTTTCCAAGGAAAAAAGATAGCAGACTAATTATATTCTGCTAAAAAAAACCTAGCCATTTTAATGAAAATGATAAATCCAATTCTACATACCAATCTATAAAGAGAAATTAAGAAGAATGTCACAAATTAGCATAGCTCCTGTATTCCTTATTCTACCATCCTGTAATGAAGAAAGATTAAGATGTAAAAGTATTTGTACCTCTTCTTTTTGTACACAGCAGAATTAAGATCAGTTTCCTCATGATGGTAAAATATGCTAAAGAAAATCAACTAAATATGATAAACGGAGACAATATCATGAGGGAAATTTACAAATATGATAAACTTAGCTGAAGCAGTATGTGACTTGTCCTCATTATTCTCTAGTTTTGACACAACTCATTTGCCTCTTCCCTGCGAGTAGAAAGATAGAGTTACAATCTGAGATAATAAAAAATCAATCGTTTAATCCATATTGTACCTTCAAGAAAAGTAAAGCATAATAAAAGTGGTGTTAAAAGGTATCTTATCCAGAGGCAATGGAATCAGCTACAAGGCTTCTTAATAACTGAAAATCATGTAGAATGTGATATTTTTGGGACAAACATGTAAAAGAGGGATCAATTTCTTCTCTTTTAAATTCCAACTCAACATAATAACATGCCAAGTTATACCAACCTGATTTTGGAACACAACAATTTATCATTAAGCAATAACCGCTTTATCCATGAAGGCTTCTCATATTCTCCGGTTAATTATGTTTTCCATTGTGAAATTGTTGAGTCCAATGCATTTAAAGAGGTTAATGCCAAATTATTTCCTTCATCCTGTAACAGATAACCTCAAACAATTTGAATGTTCTTGCATTTTCTCTCTAGCAAAATATGGTAATTACAATAAAAACACCTCCGTTAACAAATAAAGCATAACAATATAACTACTGTTATAGATACTTAAGCAACAATTTTTTTTAAAATCAAAACATCAGAGACACTTCTTGTTCTAGATAATCTAAATCAAGCAAGACAAAGCAAAACTAAAATGTATGATGACACCAACTAAAAGTGACAAACTTATGTAATAGTGAGAAGGCTAAAGTGAAGTGCATTCCCTCAATTTAAAGGTGGGAATGCAAATTTTGGTCACAGATTAGCACACTTTCGAAAGATAATCAAATTCCAAAACACTATTTAGCCTAGGAATTTCATCAAACAAGTAATGGGCAGCAAAAACATCCCCGGTCACAAAATCCATCACCATCAAATTATTACCCACAATAAACTTTCAGATGATCAATAAACCTATGTAAATATAAGGTTTTCGTGAAGTTACCAGATTATTTCACAGAACCAACACTCTCGCCCTTACAATGCCCGTCAGAGCCAACAACTCTAACACCGAAGTCATGAGCCCAACGCGTCTTCAGGGTCGAACACCCCAACCACTTCAACGACCTTCCACCACCATGCCTTCACCGCCTACCACTCCACTTGGACAGTTGAAAACTTTTTGATCGAAGTAAGGAAACCTTGAACTATTTCTAGGGTTCTGAAATAAAATTTGTGAGTGAAACTATTTTGTATGAAAACGTAAGACGAAATCGCTTAGAGAGATAGATGAGAGGGAAACTGAAAATGAAACAGAGGAGGGAAATGAAAACTTTAATATTTGCGGAGGAGGTCTTAAACCTCTCTACAAAAATATTAAACCCCCTGTTATTATTGTCATTCTAGAGGACTTACAAGATTATCCTAAACTATATTAATTTGCGGAGGATTTTTAAAACCTTCCCAAAATACCCTCCACTAAATGATAATTTTTTTGTAGTGTCTTTTAAATTGAATAATTATTTTCCAAATCTCATCTTTTATAAATATTTTAAATAAAATAAATCTTTTAGAAAACCATTTTATATCTTATAATAAAACAAATCTTTTCACACAAATCTTAATATTTTTAAAGAAAATAAATCATTTCATTTCAATAATTAATAAACCACCGTGAATATATATTTTATAATTTATTATAATTTTCCCAAACCACCACCTTGTGTATTTAATTTTAAATTGTTATAATTTCTTGGATCTTACAATAAAATTAGTTGGATTAGTTTTATCATTGAGTATATTATGAAAAATATATGCATACTTTTTTCACATACAAGATATTATAAGTTCCCTTGAGTTGTATACATATTATACGTTGTTATACTGTTGGGATAACTCTAATAGCATACTCTAGTTTTTCTTTTTTTGGATTTTCTGTATTTGGATTATTATTTATGGAATGTTTCATTTAATGGTTTATACTATTAAATGGGATACTAGATAGAAAGTCTTATCAAATTTATAATTTTGTCATTATATCATTTATTATGTTGAGTGGATTATAACTGACATGATAAGTCATCATAAATAATTAGTTTTACACTAATGAAAAGAAAAACAAAAGCTTATGAAAATTACTTGTCTATTATTTAAGAAATCAAACAACTCAAAAGATGTAGTCTTTTAAAATATTTAATCTATTTATAAAATTGATATAAATTACATATAAGAACTAATTATTTTATTCATGAAAACTAATTAAAGTAGTCAGATTGAATAATCCCAATTTACACGGTCATAAATTTCAATTTGTTTCAAATACATAATCCTGAAAATGAAAGATTTAAGTGATAATATTATATTTAACAATAACAAATATAATTTAATAAATAAATTTTCAACCAGGAAGAATGGTCTAATAAATGAACTTTCAACAGGAACGGTGAATTAATAAACTATGAAATATTTTTCTCATATCAAGGAAAAAAAATAGCCCTCTTTCCATTTTTTACTGATATAGGACCAAAGTATTATATTTTTTAAAACAAGTTTTAAACTATTACTTGAAAAAATTATAAAAAAATAGAAAAAAACCTCATTATAAAAATGAGCTAGATTATTTATTTTATTGAGTATGTTATAAAAGAATATACATGTTTTTTTTTTACATATAAATATATTCCAAGAGAATCTAAAAGTTCTCAGAAAACAAATATCAATTAATTGTGAACTCACTGCCTTGCACGTTATGGCAAATTTCAAAGTCAAACTTTTTTATCAGTCTTTCAAAATCAATTATTTTAATTATCAGCATTTCAAAAGTCAATTAATTTCACAAACTATATGTATAGCAATTCACTGATGCATCAATTCAACAACATAGATCACTATAATTCTAAAATGGAGTTAAGTTGGGTTTGGATGATTGTTGCTACTTTCTTGGCATGTTACATTTTTGTAAAGAAAATAGTGAGAAAGTTGAATGAGTGGTATTATGATATGAAATTAGGAAACAAACATGCCACCCAGTCAAATCTAAGCTGTAACCCAGGATTGACTTTTTGGACAAACACATTGTAACAGATTAATATAGTTTCAGTGGAGCAGCATTTGTCACACAATTGTATATTGAAATTAACACAAACAAATGAATTTGTCATTCAGTACCACCCTGTCATTACCAACAACAAAAAATATAATTTTGTAAACAACATTCTTCATATATTAGGTCATAAAAAACTTGTAATTCAAAACATTGGACACAATAATAATTCCAAACTATTTCTTCAAAAAGTCTTTCCTGGGTTACAGCTTAGATTTCACTGGGTTGCACGATAAATTCCAAAAAGCTCCAGCAATGTTTGGGGTTCACTTATAACAAATGCACTGAGTATAAGAAATAAAATATTGTGTGCCATCCAAGGGGGAAACAAACTGGGGTCCACCAATGCCCAGGGATTATTATTTGGTTAAAAAATTCCTACACGTAATTTGTCCAAAAAGTTAATCCTGGGTTACAGCTTAGATTTCACTGGGTTGCACGATAAATTCGAAAAAGCTCCAGCAATGTTTGGGGTTCACTTATAACAAATGCACTGAGTATAAGAAATAAAATATTGTGTGCCATCCAAGGGGGAAACAAACTGGGGTCCACCAATGCCCAGGGATTATTATTTGGTTAAAAAATTCCTACACGTAATTTGTCCAAAAAGTCTTTCCTGGGTTACAGCTTAGATTTCACTGGGTTGCACGATAAATTCCAAAAAGCTCCAGCAATGTTTGGGGTTCACTTGGATGCCGGTTTCGTGTCTGTGTTGTGCGGGGAAGGGAAATCGAGCGGTGTAGCGGTACAGGACAGTCGTTTTCAAAAAAGCAAAATGGTTCCGCTGGTGTGAGACGGAGCGGGAGCGGGAGAGGGAGAGGGTTAGGGTTTCTCGCTGGGAGGGGTTTTGGGGAGAGTGGAGAAGCGGTGGAGAGCGGTGGGGAAACGTGGAGAAGAGGTGTGTGTGGTGCGGGTCTGTGTGTGTGCGGGAAGAAGAAGGAGCGCAGAGGAGTGTGAGGAGTTTTGAAAAAAGAAAAAACAAATGCGCGGTCTGGTGGTGTTGGGGAAATTTGGAGAAGGCAGTGAGCACACGCGCGTGTGCGGAGAACCACGTTCCCTTCTGCCAATTTAATTTTTTAGTTAACAAAAAAAAAATTTAAATGTAAATTCTGTTGCCACGTAAGGTGGTAATGAAAGTGGTCAAAATGGGGTGTCATTCTATCGTTTTCCTTTATTAAATATCTTTTTACTGCTAAAAATAGAGGACTGTTTAAAGACAGTATTTTTGTTTTGAATTGTGGAGTTTAATTTTATCTTTAATTTTAAATGTTTGTTCAGATCTCTGGATTACCTAATCATAAAATTGTTTTACTCGGGACTGCACTACTTTTCAATTTCTTTTTCTCTTTATAAAATCAAAAGGTTTTTTTCTTATAACCATTTTATGAATACATAAGTGTAAAATGATATCAAACAACATTCCTAAGTTAAAAGTTTTAGTTTGCTTATTTGTGATTTACAACTTTAAATTTTATGCATCATCTTAAAATGTTTCCTTCATCTTATCTTTTATATTATGATATGGTCTTGTATTGTCTGAAAAATAGTCTGTTCAGTTTTATTGCATAGTGTGATAACACAATTTAAAAGGATGGTTTATATGTTTTCCCTCATTTTTCCACTAAATCTGAGTACTCTTCTAATGTGGCTGCTACCAACACTCTATCAAATCTGAACATATGGCATTCAACTTGGTCGTGCCTCTTTACAAGGTTTAAAGAAAGTTTTGAATTTCTGTAAAATACCTCACAGTAACAATTCTTCCAATTTCTATGATATACATGTATTCAGGCAAAACTACATCAATTGCCTTTTTTTGTTATTCTAATATAACATATTTTGCTAATCTTAAATTTGATTTTGTTGATATTTTTGGGATCCTGCTCCAATCAATGCTACAAGTGGTACTAGATACTATGTTGCTTTTTTTTTTTTCTTATTCTCCCTGTACTTTATCGGCTGAATTCTAAGTCTTAAATCTCAAATATTTTTGTTCAATTTAAAAGTTTTGTTGAACTACAAACTAATAATGTGATAAGTGTCTAGAATACTTTAAAATTTCATATTAATTTGACACTTATCATGCATTAATTGATTACAATTGTAGGTAAAACAACCCTTTTAGTTCTAAATATTGTTTCATAGCTCAAAAACAAATTAGTCAGTTTTTTCATTTTTTGACCAATTGAAAGCGTACTAGTCTGTAGCTTTTACATTCTAATTCTTCGGTCTATTTGATTCAATTGAAAGGGGTTTTATGCTTTCGAAAAAGTTTTAAACAATCAATTCAACCCCCCCTCCCCGCCCTTCTTGACTTAAATCACCATTTCAAAACTAACAAGAACTTTAACATAACAATAAGTAATCAAGACTTTACTTTGGTTAATTAACTTCTTACTTGATAAATAGATAAAAATTAAAATAGACATGATTAGGCATAGTAAAATTTGATTGAGATTGTACTTTTGTTGAATTTAGAATAAATAATCTAAAAAGTTCTTACTTTTAATTGAGACTATACTTTGGTTAATTGTAAGAATTTCAACAAACTAATTGACACTTTGCATTAACTAATTAGAAAATCTAAGATAATAATTAATTGAACAATACTCTTTAGATAACCAATGATAAATCATATTTTGAAAAAACAATGCTACTCATGACATATATAGAAGTATCAACTAATTGAAACTTTTTAAGATAATTTATTATATTGGAAGTGTTTGATTAATTTATGAGTTAAAGTAGACATGTTCATATAATTTTTAATGTTATTTATAATATATTTTGGGATATTTCTTTGTAAAATCTTATTTATCTTAAAATAAAAATAATATAATTAATTATTCACTTTACTCCATTAAAATGATTTAATTTGACTTATAGAATAAAATAAAAGTGCTTGATAAAAGTAAAATAAAATTGAATGCACACAAAGAAAAATTTGATACTTTCTCTTTTCATTTTTTAGTTCTTCAACTTTTGATACTTGAGAGAAATCTCAAGAGAGATGACACATGAGGATTTTGGAGATTGACCATTGGATTAATGATTGCACTTTGGAGTACATCCTTTTCTATATAAGATAAGAGAGAGTGATGAATGTTGTTGAGACTAGACTAGACTCGTGTGAACAAGGCTGGGAAAATTGAAAATGAAGATGTTCAACAAGTTTGGAACAAATGTGTAACTAATATATTTTCATATTATATTTGTATGCATGAGAGTAAGTGTGATATGTTTGATATTGTCACAAACTATATATTCAGAAGAGATGAGTAATGCTCGCTTAGACATTCATCCTCAAGCATTATTTCTCCCAGAGTATCCAGGTCGTGTTAGGGCAACATGATTTGGAGTTAGTCACAAAGATTATTTCCTGTCCAAAAGGCGTTATACACAACAAAAGCATGATACATTGACTGCTCAAATGAAAGATACGACTAAAAGAATGGCACAGATGGAGAATGAGATTATTTCAATTCAAAAAGAGGACACATCAAATAATATAGAAGAACCTAATATTGGTGTCAATAGTGGCCAAGGGAGTTCCAAACTTTCACCAAATAGTTTTCTCGAGGTAACTAACTTTCCTACATTAGCTTCAATGTTAGTGTAACTTGCTTACTTTAAATTTGCAATAACTCTCTACATTTGCTCACTTTAAATATTTTATCTTATAATTATATTTTATAATGTAGGGGGTCTCAAGTTATAAATTGTTTGTATCATCATTACTTTTGCTTGGTTGTCTATAGGAAATTATATAATATTAAAAGTGATACACTGCATGGTAGATCTCTACCTAATGGACATGTAAAAGTTAGTGTAGATATTGTTGTGGAGTCAAATGTATCCTTGCCTATACCTAATGTTGATAATGACATAATTACAATGGTGTAAGTGTTGAAATGGTTAGTTTAGCCAAGAAAGGGGGGTGACTTTTTGAAAACTAAAAAACCCTTTTTCAATGAATCAAACTGACCACAATCAGAATGCAAGTATTGCAGAACAGTACACTTTCAACCGATTAAAACCAAAAACAGCAGATTAATTTGTTCATACAATATGAATTAACAAATTAAAATATGAAATCAATCGGCTAATATTTTGGGAAATTATGTAGAAACACGAAATGCACGAAACTCACTCAATATATTCTCAACCAAGATGCGTTCCAATCAATATATTCAACTTAGTTATGATACCAGATAACACAAAAACACATGCATACTTAAGAAAGATTGATTTGGTTGGTTTTCTTGAGATTTAGATGATGCACAAGATAGGGAAAAGAAGATCACACAAACAATTTTATACTAGTTCACTCAATAACTGAGCTACATTCAGCTTATCAGGACAACCTGAGCCTGATCATGCACTAAATCAAAAGTTTTACACAATCCCTCCTATATTACACTTTTGATCAAAGTAAAAACACCAAGATTCATGAATCCCATAAGAATCTTATCCCCAACACTGTAAGAATCCCATTTCCAAACCTGGAATCACACCAGGAGCAATATAGAAGCACATGAACAACAAAACCTGATGGAGGCTCTCCCTAGCCAACCAAACACATGTTCTTCAAACTTTAACCAAGCCAAAATGCTTCCAATATCAACCAAGATCTTCAATCTACAACTGCAATTATGTGATTCAGAGAGAAAGAGAGAGAGAGTTTTCCAAATACGTGTGACTGTTTTGGCGCTCCAAAATTTCAATTTGTACCTTTTCTCTCTGAAAACCAACTTATATAGCTTGGTCATAAGTGAATTCAACAGGTTGATTTGTCCGTACAATCTGTTGATTTCACTTAACTTAAGTGAAATCAATCGATTGAATAACAATTCAACAGATTGAATACATTCATACCAAAACTATATGCAACAAACATTTTAACATGTTAAAAACCTTTTTAACAGATTAAAAAAGGACACAACTAAGACAAAACGACATCTAACCTATGTCATATAGTCTACAAATATAATACAACATTTAAAATTCTTGATCTTCATGTCCTTTCCAGATTCAACAAACCAGAAGCTTGATCATCAATGCATCTTCATCAATTCTTCATCAACCTCATATGATTTGATGCACTTGCTTCATCAAATTCATGAACCAAGGCCATTTGTGCTTACAAATAGGATAGATAATAGGTACATTTATGGCATGGCCAATCAATCTCTTATAGGTTATTGATGTGGTATGTTTACAACTATATTAATTCATAATTATTTATGAAAATATTTTATCTATTACCTAACTTGTTTACATGATGATGTTTTAGAATTTCACTCTATCTAAAAAGAAAAAGATCAATAATGCAAATTAATTTGTTACACCTAAAAGAAAATGTCAAGGGAAAATGATCATTCAACATACTCCTTGTAAAGTGATTCATCCCAATCTTCCTCAATGGTGCAACTACCTCTCTTCATACATGAAATTAAAGCCTACAGAGTCACTTTCCCTAGTAGAAATGGAGAACGACATATTTCAACTACATGAACATAAAGTAATCCTTAATGTAGAAATTATTGGAGAAGTTATTGATTATGCATGGCTAGGTGCAACTACAATTTCTATATATATTGGGTATAATATACTACTTTTTATCATTAACTTTAATATTTGATTAGTAACTCTTATCATTAACTTTTTATCATTAACTTTAATCTTTGAATATCATTAATTTTTTATCATCCCCACACCGAGTAACGGGTCTCGTACTTGTACCTGTTTTCTTACTGTTTCAATATAAATTAATTAAAATTTATAAAATAATACAAAATTATGGTAAAGGAAACGTAATATTATCAAATATTCAATATTAAAAGGAGGGTATTTATTGTTTCTTCAATATCAAACAACTAAAAAGAAATTATAATTGTATACATTTCAAATTAAAATACAAGATAGAATTTTATAAGAGGCAAAACATTTATTAAATTTGCATAGTTGATAAAATTTTCAAATATTTCTAAAATAGTATAAAAGGAAAATAAATATTTAAATGAAAAATTATTTAAAATGTATGTTTACTTAAATTTGTTAAATTCTAACGAAATCTATTGTGTTGTACATTAATAAACATTATAATACATCACTTAGTCGAAATCACTAAAAAAAATAGATTAAACTAATAATAATTGAAATTTAATATAGATCTTTCATATTTTGAACTTGAATATATGTTGGATGGTGATAAAAAAGATTCATGACAATTACATTAAATTATTATATTATAATGAAATATGTACTATACCTAGACAAACCCATACAACTACCCGGACTAAACCGCCTACGTATAGTCCTATTATAAAAAGAATAGACAGATGGTTAACTAGACAACATAACACACATGACGGCTCAGACTGCCTACTATAAAGGGTAGTGCATAATGAAGAGTCGCTAACTCCAAACTTAGGAAATCGCAAGCGAGGTCCTAGTGTCCACTCACTAACACAGGACTTGGGCTTGGCCCAGACCCATCCAGAATCTGAATATTGGCCTAGTGCAACTAAGGGGGTCAAGCCCATAAGAAAAGGCAGACATAATTAATGACTCTATAACTACACGTGGACCCCAACAATTAAGGGGTATACTTTCATTAATTCATTAATCTAAGATTTGACTTTTAAGAGCCCTTGCTGACTTGATCGTCGAAGCCCTTTCCGTAGGTAACCCCTTAAGGGTCCAGACCGCCAACACTAGGAGAAGGCGCATCCAAGTCAAGGAGAAACCAGTTTAAGAAGTTATTGATTGGGGTAAGATGTGATTTGTGTTCCCTAACATTCTGTTATTGTTTCTGCAGGAACAAAATATCTTGTTTTATACACTAATAAAAATTATAATACATCACTTGATCAAAATCACACAGAGAACAACAAATATTAAACTAACAATAATTGAAATTTAACATAGATCTTTCATCTTTTGGACTTCATTATGTATATGATGGTGATAAAAAAGTTCATGGCAATTACATTATATTATTATTTTATAATAAATACAATTTATTTACATAATTATAGTATAAAATTACAAGAATGATGATGAGTTAGAAAATAAAAAATAATTATATAAAAAGCATCAAAATAGTATTCTACATCATAAAAATAAACAACAAATAAAAATATTAAAAAAATGATCAAATGGAAACAATTTTGATAGACCGTTGAATGAAATCACACAAAGAAAACAAATTATAGTTAAGGGTATGATAAGATGACAATAGTATTCTACACGATAAAAAATAAACAACAAATAAAAATATTAAAAAAATGATCAAATGGAAACAATTTGATAGATGTTAAATGAAATCGTACAAAGGAAAACAAATAGATAGCTAAGGGTGTAACATCCCATTTAATAGATAAATCTAATTAAATAAAACATCGCATACTTTATAATATCCAAAGAGCACGAGGCTTATAGTATAAAGGATTTTACAGTCATCCAAATATATCAAAAAGGAAAGCAAAGACACTACACAATGCCAGGAACAAAATATAAAAGTTCAACAGATGTCCATAAAGATTGCTCATAAAACAAGATATTACAAAATAACAAAGGTTCTTCAGCTCAATAGTGAGCAAAACTTCAACTCATGACCAACTACGCTGTAGCGTGCCCATCATCACTACAATCACCAAGGGTTCCCATATCTACTCAGACCAAGGAATTGGTGATCATTGCAAAAATGAAAACCACACAAGAAGACAAACAAAAGCAAGAAGGGTAAGCTAGAGTAAAAAGACTTATCATACCATTAAGCATGCAACTTACAGTCAAGAACACATCAATCATCCAAGCATGTGATAGCAAACAATAAGACTCTAAGACTCAATTTATCCGGATACATATAATAGGTTAGATTCACCAGATGCCTATGCTTGTGGTGGCCTCTACTACTCTATAGAGTCATTGCTAATGGGTTTCACCCTACCACGCACAAGGTTAGCCTTCAAATATCTAAGGTCATTATCCTACCAAAGACTAGGGCCTCTTGCTCCTCTCACCACTTGAGTCAATCTGCTATACGTGAGACTAACCGACTCTTTAGAGTTTCAGGATGCAATCCTTACTTGAATCCTTACCTAATTATATACACTACGGCACGACCCTAAAATCTCACTAAGAGATTCATGGAATTACATCCAACTCATACCACAACCATGTCTCTCCAACCAACCACGAGTTTATTATGCATAACAATCTCATGCGAATATCCAACCAACCAATCAGCCATGATTCATGACTTTATTCACATCAAGCTCATCAATTCCAATCCCATTATATCATATAGAACATACAAGGCATCACACTTAAACTTTTTAAAGCAATAAACCAACCAATCATTAGAAACACATAGATATGCAAGCACTCTGTCAATCTCACTTGAGCTAAGAGGCTCTCGCTTAGGCGAGAGGAACCCCTAGCTCAAGCTACCAGCTCTTACCTGGGCGAGGTTGCAAACAGAGGGCACGATGAGGTCTCGCTCAAGCTAGCCCACCTCGCTCAAGCGAGATCACTCTCGCTTAGGCGAAGGGCCTTCGCTTAGGCGAGCCCTCAAAATAGAGGAGGGTGAGCGCAGGCGAGAGCTCCTCGCTTAAGTGAGAGCTTTTCGTTTGGGCGATCACCCAGCTCGCTTGGGCGAGTTCAGCAGAACCCACCTACTCTCACGCATGCCGTCACAACCAGAAGCACACCATAGATTTTCCATATCGTCAACAACACCACACAAGCATTCAAGAGTACAAAACATTCCAATAGCAGACAAAATAGCATAGAAACACGAAACCCTAAGTTTCCTTACCTGGAGTGGAGCTAAATCGTAAGAAAAGCGGTCTTAGGAGAATAAAGGAGTACTGTAACTCCAACTGGTGCAAGAAACTGGAAAACAGACGCATAGAGGCTAGCATAAGGTTGCAAATTCAACCCAAGGTAGAACCCAGACACTGGAATGGAAAGGAAGGGGTAAAGTCCAAGCTCAACTTACCTGGAGGGGACGTTCGAGTGAAACAGTGGGTGTTTCGATTGTGCCCTAGCAAACCTCACGCTGCAGTTCTAAGAGGGAGGAGGAAGTTGGACCGTTTCTAGAAAATGAGACACTAAAAGTGAATTAGGGCTGGAATGAAAGGTCTCCTTCCCTTTGGACAAGGGCTGGTGGGATGGCCCTAGGCCCAACAGACAAGGCTAGGCCCTTATATCACAATGCAAAAAAAGTGGGCCTTACAAAGGGTGTGATAAAATGAAAAAGACCTTAGAGATCTGATAAAACTTTTCAAATATCAACATAGTCGAACAGATGAGAGATAATAAAATGTGTTTTAGCAAAACAAAATAGTTCTCCAAATGAATGAAAAATTAATAATAATATAATAAAAAAGATAAGTTTTTTATATTACCTAGTAAATGAAAGATTTATGTTATTAAACACTTAAATTGACAGTGTTAAACATTCTCATGTGCAAATAAAATAAAATAAATAAAAATATTAAAAAAGAGTATAAATATTCAAATGTGAGAAATAAAAAATATTTAGAAAGTGTGGTAAGAGAAAAATATCTTGGAGTTGCGAATGAATTTTATGACAAGTCAAACAATTAGAAGAAATATAAAATAGAAAGTTTATTATATATATATATATATATATATATATATATATATATATATATATATATATATATGGTTACTTAATAGACTATGAGTATTTTAATAATTTAAATGGGAACCGGATAGGGCAGGGATGAGTATTACGGTACGTATGGGAATGGGAACGATATGTACATCCTCATCCTCATACCTAATTGAAAAAGTCGAGTATTTACCATACTCTTACCCATATCCATACCTAGTCAATGTGGCGATTCTCAGTTTAAACTGAAACGATTTCAAGAAATATCCACGATAATAGATTTATTTGTTATCGATAATAGATTTATTTGTTATCGCTAACTGGTGTTCTGTATGATCACCGATTAATTAGAATGTAATTTGCAAAGTCAAATATTAAGTTACCAGCCGTGTAGGCTACAATTATGGACAAGGAAATCCTTGCTGATAAGCTTATATAGTCAAAAGGCATGCATTATTACAAGTTTATATCAAGTGATAGATTAAAGGTATGCCTTCTATTTCCTTATCATAGCTCGTAGGTGAGTAGTTTTATTGATTTAACTCTGTCCCAATTATTATTTCTTATTTGTTTTGTTTCATCATGGTTTGCGCATCATTGAAAATGTATGTGGTGAGGACGCCCCGCTTGAAATCAGAGATGACGAACTCGTACGTGAATTTGAACAAAGTCTGGCATAGATTGTTATTAAAGTAAAGAAGCTTTGTGAAGTCTTTGACGTACTCGATTAGAACTTCCTCACATCTCTAATCTTAAAGCCTTTGGTTTTGGAGATTTATTTTTCTCTTAGAATAAAAAATTCTTAAATCTATTTAAATGTCCTTCTTCATTAATGGTAATTATTTATTGGATATATCTTTCCTGCAATCCAAAGTCAAACCATTGAAACCCACTTTCGCTTGTATTATTTAATATTGCAGAAGACGTGCTGATTAGAGGTCTTACTATCTTTAAACCAAATACAATATGGTTTGCGTTAGTCAAAACCTGAATCATTTAATGGCAAGGTATACAAGATCTATAAGTAGAAAGTTTTGATTATAGTACATATAAATTAGTATTAAAATATCTCCAAGTTGATTACATACCTTCTAATAATATGTTAAGAGTTGTTTTATCAAGTTAGATGATATAATAATATGTTTAATTTAATTCAGTAACTTAAACATAATTAAAGTTACAATAATATATATATATATATATATATATATATATATATATATATATATATTTATTGTTGTAAATATACAATAAGAAAATAATATCTTTAATCGGAAACATACTCACATCTAAAAATATAAAATTTAGATAAAAGCACACAAAAAGATTAACATGATTCGAGACTTCAAAATATACATTCACAAATACTAAACACAAGTATATTACTAATATAATGACCTCCAAATAGAGCAATGATACAAGCAAGTGCACTAGCTAGTTCAATTGTAATACCAAGTATCCATATGGATTTCATCGATCTTTGTCAAAAACTATAACTTTATTTGGATTTGTGATTAAAACAAAGTGGCTGTGAATAAAAGTGTTGATCCATAAACTCCAATAAAACATGTTGAGAACAAATTTTGTTACTTTGATCTTAAACACAATTATTGTTTTATCTAATTACCAAGGTTAATTCATTGTTCCTCGAAGTACACTAATGTAATCCTAGACCCATGTTTGTACCCTAGTAAGATTTTTCCATTCCTGATGAAAGAACTTTTGCATTAGTGATCAAACTATATCACCAAATAAAGTATACAGATGCATATCTGCTACCTGACAACATTAGATGATCTAATTGGATCTATAACTCAAACTAGATTTCACCAAATTTAAGTTAGATGAATGATTTGTTTATCAAGAAACAAGCAAATTAAATCACTATCAGATTAAAGAACACTTGAATAAAATAGTAAAACAGTACTAATACATAAGTTTAGAGAGCTACATCAAATCTCAACACTAGGAAATTTAGAACCTCATATTGATTCTAATAATGGATCATAGGAGTTACTGCATTTCATCCATGGCTCTTCTAATCTAGGAAATATTACAAGCGAAAAGTGGAAGATAAGTCCTAAAGAGAAGTCTAGGAATCTGATGTCTAAGCCAGGGTGTAACATCTTGGTTGGATATTACTAATTTTAAATAATATAAAATAAAAGAAATAATAAAGTCACATTTATTTAAACGTCTTTCCCAAAATGCGGAAAATTAAATCCTTCTTAATTGTCATTCATAATAAATATAATTTATTTTCAAGTGCTTACATTTCCCAAACTAGGAAATCAAAATCCGAGTTACAAAGTAAATCAAGAAAACAATAAAATCAAATCCCCAAGCATCCTTGCTCCGGCTCTATGTCTCACCGGCACCACCTGTAACATCATCTGCTCCTGTGTAACGTGTTACACGATCATCGCCAAATACAAGCAGATAGGATGAGCTAACAATATCACATTATATATACAATTCAAATATATATATATATATATATATATATATATATATATATATATATATATATATATATATATATATATGAATACACTCATCAAAGGAAATTTATTCTTTGATTCTATACCACGCGATGATCACCATGTTATCCATATTCTACGTCTTTAGATGATAACCTAAAGATACCCTTTGTTGCCTCCACCTACAAGTCACAACTTGTAGAACACGTGTGAGAAACTTGCTACGGACCACACTCTGTAACGTTAAATGGAGTTACCAATACAAACCATAGTTCGTATTTGTCCCAAGACTACCAAACTCGCCGACTAATTCCAAAGAGGGTAATCTTCCTGGACCCATCCGTACGACCCATAACTCGCACACTCACACCAACAACACTCGCCAATCCGAGCCACAACTCAAGGAATGCTCGTGTCCATCCGCCATCCCGAGCCACAACTCAAGGGAAGTCATTCTGAACCATAACTCAAGGAATGCCACATGTTTGCCCTCTATCTCGAGCCACAACTCTAGGGATACAACAACAAAGTCTATCATTAAGGTATCACCAAAATCCCTATAAACCACGCACATCTAAAGAAAAAGCCACAAGACTTGTAAAACTCTAAGTCTCATTATGCACCTGAAACTACTATTCCAAGCACACCATACCAATACTCGACCATGGATCCAAGATATACATGCTTCCATGAACCTTCCCACTCGTGTTCTTGCCTCTACAAACCTCCCCGCTCATAGCCCAACTCTATGGACCTCCCCACCCGTAGTCCAATAGATGTGATCAAACAGTTATGAACCTTCCTGCTTGTAGCAGCCCTCAAATGTGATCAAGGAACATACAAATCTCCTCACTCGTATCCTCACACGATAGCATCATAATATAAACCTCTCCGCTCATATTATCATGTGTTCACCACCAGTTATGGACCTATCTGCTCATGACACAGTCAAGCATCTCCTAGTTCAAGCACAACATCATAAACACGCAAAACACAAGCCAAGCATTGCCTAAGCACCGCCAGGTGACATTCTAACACAAACCGCTTGGTAGAGACCTCTCACCGCCAGGCGCTAGTAAGATTCTGACCCACTGTTTTTAAGTCTATCGTCTGGCGGGTCACCCCTCTCCGCCCGGCGCCACGCGCTCCAAAGATATCCCTGATTGTCCTATCGTCTGGCGGCCCCCATGTGTCGCCAAGAGCTATACTAGTAGCGAAACTTTACTAGTTTTAGCACCCAAAACAAAGTAAAATTAATCCTACTCTTATAATTATGCATATCCATAATCAAGAATATTGGCTTCCAAAAATCAACATGACTCACATGCAGAATCTCAATTTAGATGGCTTTAGCATACACATACACAAGTTTCACCAGATATCATATGCATCAATCCCTACATATTCATATATATACTACACCATTTAAAACCATGCTAGCATTCAATTCCAACTTATGAATAATGCATGCTCAAATCAAATATAAAGTAGCAACACTCTAACAACTTAAGCACATGATTCTATGCACCAATGCAAATTAATATAGCACTTCACACCTCATATGCAACAATTTAATTTATATTGATACACATGCATTCACCAATAAACCAATTCTCAACATATGACTAACCCAAAGGAACATTCAAAAAGACTTACAACATAACCAAATCATGCTTCATACTAGGGATGTCAAAAAAATTTGTACCCACGGGTATTTGCGGATAAAACCCGTGCAATGGGTAGGAAACGAATATTAAAAATGGATACCCACGGGTACGGGTATTTTTGATACCCGCATTTTAACGGGGCGGGTACGGGTATCATAGTATCCGTATTCGTTGATACTCGTACCCACTAAATTTTAATTCACAAAATACCTATATATATATATATATATATTAGTAAAAAACATTCTGACCTAATTTTTTCTAAGTTGCACATTTTGTCTTGTCTTATGTCTTCATTCTTCCAGCTTCAAGTATTGGTATGTTGTCTTTTTTCAAGTACACCCTTTGACATTCTTCTCTTTCCTTTCTTTATAAGAATACTTGGCACATGACAATTGAGGTTTATTATTTGTTTATTTTCAGGAATCAATCGGAGAAAGTGAGCTTATTGATCAAAGCACTAATTAAAGAATTTTCATTGTATTGAATGTTATTTTATATTTATTTTTATAATTATTTGAACTTGTATGAACTTGAGTTTATTTGAACTTTATTTAAAATTTATGACAGTGATGTATTTTATTTTATTTGAATTTATGATTAAATATTTATTTTTTAAATAATTTTGTAAATACCCGCGAGTACCCGTGGATACCCACGGATATGAAAAAAATAGACGGGTACCCACATAACGGATACCCAATGGATATGGGTACAGGTACGGGATAGATATTTATCCAACAGGTAGGGTATGGGAGAGCTACTACTCATACCCTACCTCTCCCATACCCTACCCGTCCCGTTGACATTCCTACTTCCAACTCATGCCACATTAGTAGTTACTTTAAATTATCAAGAAATTATTCATGCATTTTAAAGACTTCCAAACCAGCAATCATGAGTAACATATATCTCTAGCTACATAACTCCAAATCAAATCTCCACCATTCAAAGTAAAGAACAACATGTTAGGGATCACCTGCCAAAATTTCACCTAAAACGAATGGTTAAGGAAATAGGGAAATGTAGTTTTCCGAAAACTACACAGACCAGAGATTAAGGACCTAGCACCTGGAAGTATAAAACCAGCGCCCAACGATTCGTGTTGCGTGAAAATATGAAAAACAACGTTTTTCATGAAAAGAACACCAGCACACATCGCCTTACGGCAACTCTTCACCGCTAGGTGGTTCTTAACAAAAACCCAGAAACTGTGTTGTTTTAACATGAGTCGCTTGGCGGCTTCGAAGGCTCGCCAAGCGGTTTCTGAAAAATTCCTAAAACGCAATATAACCCAAAAAAATGCACAACTAGTCATCTAGGCTTATCATACAATGAAAAATTACGTAAATAAATAAATATTAAGCATGAGGTACAACTCTTCTAACCTGGTTCTCCTTGCTCAAATGAAAAATGCTAGAGTCCTCTTGAACCATAATTGATCAAACTCATATTCCTTCCCTCACCCTTAACAGGTAGTTTCCTAACCCTTCCATCTGCTCCTCAAGACGACTAGGGTTTCTAACCGTTCCCATCCATGCCAAAAGTAATTTTAGAAAAAAGGAACCTTATTTTTCTTAAGTTAAGGTTTGAACACTCAACCACCCCATTCTCAAGTCAATGCACAACCGTTCAACCAACTCTCACATAACTAAGTATTCTCTACCACTTAAGCTAGTACTATTCTAGATCATAAACCCCAAATTAAATGCCATAAAGGTTCCCACTACCTGCATTTATTAAATAATAATTTATTTAATTATTTAAATTTCTCAGGTCTTACATATGGGGTCTGCTATGTTTTTATAAAAATTTTGGTTTTGGTTGCAGCTCCAAGCATGGCGCCCAACTTGTAAAGAGGTTTGCTTCTTATAGTTAAGACTCTCTTCGTGATGTTCAGCCTAAAAGGTTTCCTTCAAGGGTGGATTTCCTCCATGGTTAAGCTCCAAAACTTGGTGCTTCAAATTTCTTCATGGTGAAGTTCTTCTCGTGTGGCTCAAGACATATTCTTCTCTACTTAAGTTGTGAAGGAAAATTTTGAGTTTTGTTGAAACCACCTTTTAACGCATAAGCTATTCTTTTGGGGCTCAATCTTCTTAACTTTGTTTTCTTCTAAATTGTTGAAATTTATACAAAAATTGCATTAAATCACCACACATGTTTATATCCAAATGCTTTTAATGATTTTCAAGTGAAAGAATGTGGAATATGAAGTTTATGCAAGATAATCAAACAAGATAGGTGTCAAAACGTATGTGAAATATAAGTAAAAATAGGCACTTATCAACTACTCAACATGCAATTTTTTTTTACAAAAATTGTAAATTGTAACATCTCGATCGAATATTACGGTTTTAAATAATAAAATATAGAAAATATAATGAAACAGCATTTAATGAAATATCATTCCCCAAAAAACAGGAAATTTAAAACATTTTATTACTTCCAATTAAAGTCCAAATCCATAAATTTCGAAACTCCAATTAATGTAAAACATCCATAATTTATAAAACTGGAATTAATATAATTAGTCTCACAAAAGTTTACATATTATTTCAAAACCATATAATAATAAAAACTCTCGAGCTATCTATTGACATGAGAAGCCAAGGTGGTTTGCTTCTTGAAGATTTGATGAAGATTGAATAAAGCTCTTCTGAACTATCTTGAAGCCATTACCATTGGAATGAAGCCTACATTGATGAAGGAAAGGAGAATTGATGATATCCATGGTGATCAAGGCTGGAACATGTGCTCTCCATATAGTTACATCATTAAGAAAGTGTACTTGTAGTTTGTAATTCATGTTGTAGACCTTAAAGCATTAATTAGATGTAGTTTGGTCTTTGTTGTGTTTTTAATCTGTTGAATGGTTTTTCAACATGTTAAAATGTCTCTTTTAATCTGTTGAATGGCTTTTTAACAGGTTAAAAGGTTGGCTGCAGTAGTCTTAAACTGCAACAAATTCAATCAGTTGATTTAGTTTTTAATCGACTGATTTCACTTAAGTCAAGTGAAATCAACCGATTGATTTGAAAATCAACCTGTTGAATTTCGTAACAGTTTGACTATAAAAGCTGTGATTTTCGAAAGAGATGTTTGTTGATCATTTTAGAGCACGATTTGGTTCTGGAAACTTGTGGAAACTCTCTCCTTCGTGATCATAGGTGTTGCAGCTGTTGAAGATTGATCTTTGATCAATTCTTGAAGCTTTTGGCTTGGTTTGAAGCTTGGAGAAAGTGGTTTGTGGTAGGCAAGGCTGTGCTACCACTAAGGTTTGATCTTTCTCAAGCTTTGTGTGTGTGCCTAGTGGTTTTCCAGGTCTACAAGAGGGTTCTTGTTGTGCTGGTGTGATTCTTGTGTGATTCAAGAGTCTTTTGTGGTGTTTTTGCATATTTTGGAAGTGTAAGGGTGGATACTTTGTAAAACTTTTGAAATAGTGCAAAGTCAAGCTAAGGTTGCCTTGACGAACTGGATGTAGCTTAGGTTTGAGTGAACCAGTATAAAAATCTCGTGGTGTTCTCTCTTCTCTAACCTTTCTCTCTTGCATTTTCATTTTAAAGTTTCAAGAACTTGTGCTTTAATCATCTTTTTCATGTTCTTGCATGTTTTCATAGCATCTGAAGCATTGAGCATGTTTGTATAATCATTTGGAACTGATCTTGATCATTCTTGAGCATTGTTTCTGGCTTAACATTCAAATTCACATTTCTGCATTTTTCCTAGTATTTTAGTCGACTGTTTTTCAGTTTCAATCGATTGATTATACCAGAACAGAAACTATTTAGTAAAATCAATTTGTTAACTCTATTTTTGATCAATTGAAAGTGTATAGTTCAGTACTATTTGCATCCTAACTTGGTGATCTATTTGATTCAATCAAAGGGGGTTTTTAGCTTGCAAAGATAGCCTAAATTTTTAACTAGCCAATTCAACCCCCCTTCTTGGCTTTTCAACCATTTCAAAACTAACACTATCCCTTCTCCGCAACTAAGCTTCACCAGAACCACCTGCATCAACATCATCTACTCACGTGTACCGCGCACACGATCATCGCCTAACACAAGCAGATAGGTTCCATGCACTTAAGAGTTCTAGTAATGGATCATAATCACACTACACCAATTTATTTTACATTTCAATGTCATGAATTATTCAAGAACTCAAGATTTCCAAATGTTCAAGCCTAGAACAATAATGGTGCTAAACTCATCCCATTACCCTTCGTTTCATTATAAGATCATAATAATTCCTTCCCACTTAATCCCTTAATAACTTAAACACTGTTTTCGTCGATCCAAATCACCCAGAAAGGTCGAAACACAAAAATTGAACCATATTTGCTAGCGTCGCCTGGCGGGTCAATTACTACCGCTAGGCTATTCATGGGAAACCCAAAAACTAGGTAATGTGGCTTGTGTCACCTGGCGGTACAGGGCCTCACCGACAGGCAGTTCCTCGCAGGAACCCAGAAATACCAAGAACAGGACGAATCGCCTGGCGACTATGTATAGCCCGCTAGGCAATTTTTGGAATTTTTCCAGAAACTCAACAATTCAAACAAAATCCAAGAGTGGTCATGCAATTCAAGTTAAACATTATGTAATTAATCACGCATATCAACAAAAACGGGTAAAACTCCCCTAACTTGGCTTCCTTTGCTAAACTTGAAAATTCTTGCCTCCTCCTTTGATCAAAGAATGGCTTCTCTTCTCTCCCCCAATTCAGCTCCTAGATGACACTCAATCTCACGTTTCTCTCTAGTTTTTCTCTCCCTAATGTGCAGTATAAGCCTAGGCCAAGAAAACCCTTTTCTCCCTTCAATTTGCCTTTTAATTAGGTCTTAATGGAGGTTAATTAACCAAAAACGAAAAATTGGGTTTAATGCTTATGATAATTGTCATTCAAGGCCATTATGGAGTTGTTTTTCAGCCCCTTTGGCTGCCTTCACGCAACTGCTAGGGTTTCCACCCGTTCTCATCTTTGCCAAAAACAAGTTTAGCAAAAAGGAAAGCTTAATTTGGGTTCACCAAGGTTTGAACCCACAACCATGCCAATGCTAACTCACTCAACCAATTCATATTTCATGACAACTTATCTAATCCAATGATTATATAACCACTTCACACAACCAACCATAATTATAAAATTAACTATAATTTAAATAACACATAATGGCATACATAGGATTTGAACCCAAGTCCTCTCACACAATTAAGTACTCTCAACCACTTAAGCTAATACTTTTCCATGTCATACAATTCTGAATTTGATGCCATAAAGGCTTCCACTACCTGCATTTATTAATTAATTATTTATTTAATTAAATAAATTCTATGAGTCTTACATAAACCTTCATACAATCCTTTTGACAAAACTACAATCCTTTTGAAAAAAATTGCAAACCTTCCCAAAAAACTTTTCTAGCGTAAATTGCAAACCTTCTAGTACAATATTTCCAAACAAAATTGTAAACCCTCCAATGACACACAATTATCCAAATCCTGATAATGTCCATTTCTACTTCTTTTTGTGTGTTTATTGTCATGAATAAATCAACTCTTTCCTAGCTTTTATCTTATTATATCCTCAAGTTTAATTTTTTTTTTTAGTTGTTTTATGTTTGTTTTGTCTCTAATCTCTCTTTTAAGTGTGTTAAATAAGTTAATTGGAAACATTTTGTGGTGGAGAAAAACAAGCAAGAACTCAAGGGAGCATGATTCGATAAGATAATATTCATTTTAAAGTAAATACCCACGTCAGGTGCCACTTGAATCACATTAGTATTTCAAATACACAATGTTGTAAAATTGCCCAAGGTTGAGCGTGGAAAATTGGAACTGAGCGCCACAGAGCTGAGCGGTGGATAGTGGGGTTGAGCGCTGTTGAGACAAGGTTGAGCGATGGCATCGCTAACATGTCAAAAAATGGGTTTTTAATCTTGTTTCTCGCGAGGGTTTGGACCATTCCTCATTTTGCATGATAGAGAAACACTTTTGGGTGCTTGGAGAACCTTTTGGAGGTTGCTAGGGTTGTTGGGAAGCTCTCCCACTCCTCTTTGGGTCTTCTCCTCCATTCATGGTCGTTTTCCCCCTTTTGGGGTTATAGAGGAAGATGGGTTGCGATTGAGAGATGAAGTTGCGAATGGGAGGCACAATTGGAGCATGGAGTGACTTCCAAGAACCTTGGGAGAGGGCTTGTATCTTCTCTTTGGTTTACATTTCTTCCCTATCTCTTCAATTTGTAATCTCTAGGTTCTCTAACATAGAGAGTTAAACCTATGTGTTGAGATTAAATGTAATAAACTGAATCTTGTGCATTTTGTGATGCTAATCCATATGCTTTTCCATTTCTATGTTAGTATTTGATTTCCATGCTTAATGCTTGCTTTGGTTTAGCCATCTATGCATGATTTGTTGTTCTTGAGGTGTTGGAAAATGTCTTTTGAACCTAGAACTGAAATTGAATGCCTAATGGAGCTTGTATCTTGGGATAGAACATGATGCATTAGTAATCTTGAGACTCTTGAACTTAATCCATGATTTCACTTGTTGAGGATTCAAGGAATTGGAACTTGATGAGTTATCATAGACTCAAAGTCGCTAGGAATAGGATTTGAGTATTGTTGTGAGTTGATTTTGACATGAAATTGGAATTGAGATGTTTGAGAATGCATGAGAATAAAGTGAATGAAATCTAGTCTTGACAATTGTATATAATCTATGTTAAATTTTTGTTGCACACCAACGGTTTGATAAAATACCAAAAACAGTTTCTTTGTGTTTTTGTGAGCTTTGTTGTCTATTTGAGACTTGTCATGTGTTGCACAAATCCTTGTGGAGAGAACCATACACCTAAGAGACTTATTGAATTGTGGTGATCACTCTCAAATCAACTTTTCATTCTTGTAATAGTTTTCTACTACTTCCTTCTTCATATTACTCGATGTGAAACTTTGGTGAATACCCACTTAAGAACTAACACAGACACACACATACACACATATGCATATCAACTAAGAAACATTATGCTCAAAGATTGTCTTTAATATTACAAACAATGTTCACCATGTGCTTTTTGTATATAATGAAACAAAGTATTCCTCCAATGTTCAAGAAAAATGTTCAAAGATTTAAGGATCAATGGAAGTTTAGAAGAACAAGCCAACATTCTTACTCATCAATATTATTTCTCCAACAGGGAAGACAATGAAAGCATACAACCATTGTTCTACAAATTAAAGATAATTAATCATAAAAAATATTCCATCAATCTGGAGAACTTTTGAAAATTGTGATCTCATACTCAATGAAGGTCTTAGAAATGGCCCTCCAAGCATCTAAGGATCCCAACATGCTTATTCTAGAAAAGCTTATTGGTATCTTGATAATCCATGAAGAAGTGTTTCAATGTGATTCTTAAAATAACAAATTTATGTATATTGTTCTCAATGCTTAAAAGTACAAGAAAAATAGCATCTTCCAAGCCATTAGATGTTAACTTATCACTTGTTGAAGAGTCAAATGATGAAGATGACATATCCTTCTTTACACACAAATTCAAGAAAATGTTTATGAAACATAAAGGATTCAGAAAATGAAGAATATTCAATACAAGGAGAAGATTGTTTGTTATGATTGCAATAAGCCTAAACATTATAGGTCAAAATGCCCAAATTAAGATGGAGAAAACAAGAAAAGGTTCAACCAAAAAATGGATCATGGTAGCAAAAACTGATGTATTTTCAGTAAAGCTAATTACATATCTAGAGTTTCATTTTTATTATTATCATATCCCATCATCTAGATTGACTATAAAATCAAATGATTGGGGCTCAATTAAAAAGCATAAGATTTTGGATAGTCAATAGGATGAAAAGTTTTAATAGTGACTCTATTGAAAATACTCAAATTCATGAAGGATTTAACACTTAATTAATCCATTTTTTATTTATGATGTGCACACATGTAAGCAATGACAATACAAGGTAGAGAACACGTCAACCAATAATGACTCAATTGAAAAATATAAATATTTTGGACACTTAATATAATGAAATTTTTTAATATGGACTCAATTAAAAATAATCAAGTATATGAGGTACTCAAAGGTTAATTAAGCCTTTGATTTTTATATTCAAATAAATTAGTTTCTACTTTTTATATTAATTTATTTTCATTGTAAAACATTAAGATGAATATAGTTATGCCATAGCTCTCCTGAAGAATCTTATGGACAAAGTCGACACTCAAGTTCAATACTAAAGAATGACAGAATGCATCACCTTGTGCTAAGTTCATTCCACACATTCACAATTCTAAACAACCATATAAATTACAAAATAGAATACCACTAGTTTAGAGTAGGAAAACTCTCTCAATGTGAGAAGTAAAAACACACGACACAGGTCCTCAATCAAGCTCCACTAAGATCAACTATTGGCATAAGAAAGTCAAATCAAATGCACAAATGAATGCCTACAACCAGCCAATATATCAAAGTAATAATGCGGTCAAATTTGAAGAACAAAGAAAAAGAAACCTAAAATAGAGTAATTGTCCGAGACCGATTTCTCTATCCATGAACCTTCAATTGATGATCCCAACAATCAAAGTAAAGAACCATATGCAATACACTAGTTGTCAAAATTTCTACTCGATCTAATGGTGAATAAAGCAGGAATCAAAATTTTACTAAGGCAACTTAGAAAAACAAATAAGTTGGCGCCCAATGTCGTACACATGGCGCCTAGCATGCCAAAACCCATGAGTTTGACGCCTAGCAGCCCAAACCTGCACCCAGCAGTGTCATAACATTGAACCCTCTACGCTCAATGGTCTGATACTTGAGCCTAGTGCCCACACCAAAAATAGAATGTGGTACACAACACATAATTTATACACTTGACCGAAGTAAACCAATTATTTTTAATCATGTTCCAAAACTGAGATTGTATGATCCTTAAACATCCAAGGTGGTTTGCTTCTTGAAGGTTTGATCAAGGGTGTTCGAATGGAGATTAATAAGAGAGCTTGGAAAGATGTGGTTGGACTCAAATTAAGAGGTGTGCAAATGAGGAAAGGTGAAATTGGGGTTGTTCCAGAATTCAACAAGATGCAATACTATGGCCAATGCTTGAGGAATCTTGCTGCTAAAATCAAGCACTTCCATGTTGGTGGTCTCAAGGTGGATCAAAGGTTTCTTGGTATGATTGTCACAAAAATCCTTGTTTCACGTGGTAGCAACCATTCAACATTGAATGAGGGAGATTTGATACTCATGTACTACATTCAACATAACATCTAAGTGGATTGGATCTATGTGTTTCGTGATCACATGCCCAAGGCCAAGAGGCTCACAGATTTTAGGCTGCCATATGTGGTTTTGGTGTCCAAGTTCATTGAATACTTTGGAATTGATGTAAAGGATGAGCTAGAGGAGTCAACTGGACTGTTGAACCATACCTCCAACCAAAATCTGCACAAAATGGGCTTTCTCAAGGTGGTAAATGGATGGACAACTGCTGGAGCTGTAGTTGGTGGTGCACATGACCATGAAGTTGGTCCAAGTGGTGCAAATCAAGAGGAAGAACCAACGGCTGGACCCATGGACTTAATTCCCTACAATCCTCTAGAGGATAGAGGCCTTGTGTACTCCCATTTTGAGAGGATGGTGCTGAACCAGCTACATGAGCTCAATGTGTCCCAACATGCACATCACAACTATTGGAATGAGAGGTTCAATGCATTGGATGGCCAAATTCATGATATCCATGATATGCTGAACTCATTCCAGACCAGAAATGATCCTCAGGATGACTAAGTGTGGTGCTTGTTTATGATCATGCATTGCATCCATGTGGTTGTGCTTTATCAGTTTCAGCTTTGTCTGTTTCAGTTGGTTGTTTTTCGTTTCAGTCGGCTGATTATATCAATTTTATGATTTTTCTTCTCTGTTTCAGCTTGTGCTTGCTGTATTGTGTTCAAATATTAATGAAAGGATATGCAATGTTTGTTCTCTTTATGCATTTGTTTTGTTTGATGAATCCAAAAGGGAAGAAAAATTGGAAAATGGAAAATTGATCAAATTAAAAGCATAGAAGCATTAAAATTGGAATTAAAACCAAATCTTTAATTGAACCCATATTATTGAAAGGGGGAGCATGTGTATATGTGTGTGCTTGCAAGCTTGTGTGCATTGCTACTGTAAATGTTTTTCAGGTTCACAAGTTTCAAGCCAAGGTGTCACTTCATCAATTTAATGGTATCCCATAAATGGAAGCATTTTGCAATGGAAGATAGAAGGAAAAATATATAGGTTGGCTTCATCAAATCAGGGGGATATTGTTGACATGAGAAGCCATGGTGTTTTGCTTCTTAAACATTTGATGAAGATTAAATGAAGCTCTTTTGAACTATCTTGAAGCCATTACCATTGGAATGAAGCCTACATTGATGAAGGAAAGGAGATTTGATGATAACCATGTTGATCAAGGCTGGAACGTGTGCTCTCCATGTAGTTACATCATTTAGAAAGTGTATTTTAAGGTTGTAATTTATGTTGTAGACCTTATAGCATTAATTAGATGTTTTTGGTCTTAGGTGTGTCTTTTAATTTATTGAATGGTTTTTCAACAGGTTAAGATGTCTCTTTTAATCTGTTGAATGGTTTTTTAACAGGTTAAAAGGTTGGCTGCAGTAGTCTTAAACTACAACAAATTCAATTAGTTGATTTAGTTTTTAATCGACTGATTTCACTTAAGTCAAGTGAAATTAACCGATTGATTTGAAAATCAACCTGTTGAATTTCGTAACAGTTTGACTATAAAAGTTGTGATTTTCGAAAGGGAGGTCAGTTGATCATTTTAGAGCGCGATTTTGTTCTGGAAACTTGTGGAAACTCTCTCCTTCGTGATCATAGAGTTTGCTTCAGTGGAATATTGATCTTGGATCAATTCTTGGAGCTTTTGGCTTGGTTTGAAGCTTGGAGAAAGGGGTTTGTGGTAGGCTGGGTTGTGCTACCACTGAGATTTGATCTTTCTCTAGCTTTGTGTGTGTGCCTGGTGGTTTTCTAGGTCTGCAAGAGGGTTCTTGTTGTGCTGGTGTGATTCTTGTGTGATTCAAGAGTCTTTTGTGGTGTTTTTGCATATTTTGGAAGTGTAAGGGTGGATACTTTGTAAATCTTTTGAAATAATGTAAAGTTAGGCTCAGGTTGCCTTGACAAACTGGATGTAGCTCAAGTTTGAGTGAACCAGTATAAAAATCTCGTGGTGTCCTCTCTTCTATAACCTTTCTCTCATGCATTTTCATTTTAAAGTTTAAAGAACTTGTGCTTTAATCATCTTTTTCATGATCTTGCATGTTTTCATGACATTTGCAACATTGAGCATATTTGTATAATCATTTAGAACCTGTCTTGATCATTCTTGTGCATTGTTTCTGGTTTAAATCTCAAATATGCATTTTTGTATTTTTTTCAGTATTTCAGTCGACTATTTTGTTGTTTCAATCGATTGATTATACCAGAACAAAATCTATTTAGTAAAATCAATTTGTTAACTCTATTTTTGATCGACTGAAAGTATACTGTCCAGCACCTTTTGCATCCTAACTTGGTGATCTATTTGATTCAATTAAAGGTGGTTTTTAGCTTGCAAAGATAGCCTAAATTTTTAACAAGCCAATTCAACCCCCCCTCTTCTTGGCTTTTCAACCATTTCAAAACTAACACATGACACACACACACATATAAATATATATCAAACAAATTCACTTCTACACACTAACATAAAGAAGACTTTTTACATTTGTTATACATCAGAGGTGATTACGGGAGATGAAAATTTATTTATATTAAAATCCCTGACGTAAATTTACGCCTATTGGTTGAATAACAAACCTAAAAGGGATAAAGTGTTATTGTTTCAACATAGAGAACCAATCTAGAAATCCAAAAAATTTAACCTCACTAGCCAGCTCAAAACCACTAAGTTTTTAATCTACACAATCACTTGTCAAAAAAATTATTAAACACTCAAAAGTGCAGGATCCATAAAGATGGAAAAATGAAACTACCTTCACGCATGGGGGCAAGAGGTCTCCCATCTTAGATGTCTTGTCTTCGTATGATTGCGTTACTGGCAACATTAATGCGGACCTTGAGCGTATCAAGATTTAAGTACTCTCTACCTAAAGCAACATAATCGCAACAAGTTAAGCAAAAAGGATTTTACCTAACATAATGAAAGATCTATGAATATGCATTCTACAAGAATTTGAGAAACTGTAGAAACCTTATAAGTGGCTTTCGAGTGCATGTTTTCTTCGACCTTGAGAACAATTGCGGGGAGCTTCTCTTGGCATTCCTTGTGTTTCGTGGTCGCAAATTTTTTAACGTCAACGACGACCCTAATCTAACACATGGCCAGCAAAAAATTCAAAGGAATGCACAATGGTGAGAAAAAAAGGGGAAAAGAATAAGAACCCAAAACCTGAAAATCTTATGGTTTCTAATGGAAGCCTTAACTCGTAAAAAATATTCTTTGCAATTGAGAGAAAGTTTTGTGTAGGGAGAAAAGCGAGAGGGAAATGGGCATTGCAAATTTTTTTAAACAAATTTACGTGTAACATGTAAAGGTTAGATGTAAAATTCCTATTTTATGTTTGGTCTTTACATGTCAGACGTAAATGTTGATCATTTATTTATAAAAATGTCATCATGCATTCTTTAGGTCTATTGTCTACATGTTAGGCATAAATTTAGTGACGTGGATGACAATTTTGGTGTTAGTGACACAACTAACTTTTAACGACTTACGAAAACTAATTTGGCTTACTATTTAGCTCATCTCTATTATATTATATATTTTATCTATTATACTACACATTGGTTTTAATACTACTACCAAATCTCTTAACCATTTATCTATTATCTATTATATTATAATCACTCTACTGGATTAATAACATTTAAAGTTATATCTTAGTGGCCTCATTCTAACTATACATATCACTAGGATATTTTATTATTTGTACTAAAAGTACAATATTTTATTCTCCCTTACTAATATCTAAGAATATCTTTAATAACACCTCACAATAGCTAACAATATCTAAGAATATCCCATAATATTTAACAATATCTAATAATAAATAACCATATATAAGAACAATAATAGAAATCTTAAAGTTAGAGTCGAGCAAAAGTCCAAGCAAAATAAATAAAATTCACTCTAATCATGATTAGTGTTCATCTTTGCGTGGGTCAAAAACGCATCCTAAACAACTATAAGCTATAAGGGTTTGTGTCAACCTCAAAAATTAAGGCATTAACATGGACCTAACCCATTCTAAGAAAATAAAATTATAATTAACTAAACTAACACAGGTTTAACCCATGCTCACTTTTTTATTCTTTAAAAGAAAAAATATTATTGATAGTGACAGTCACATTTATTTTTTTTAGAAAAACATATTAATTATAGTGTCGGTCAAGTAGGAGATTGTTGTAATGTCGTCTGTTGGTCAAGTGGGAGATTGTCACCGAAATCTTCACTAGCCAAATCAATTTGGCTATGTGGGGCTTTAATGGTCCAATCAAAAGCACAAGCAGAGGGTGAAGAGTGCGTGTTGTGCGTGGAGGAGAAAGGTGGTGTGCAAAGACAAAGTTGGGTGTGAAGGTGTGCATGGAGAAAAAATGGAGATAGGGGGTTTTGAAGAAGAAGGGTGGATCCATGTGAGGAAGAAAATAGTTAGAAATGTGTGGGGTGAATGGGTTTTTTTGGGGGAGATTTATTAGAGAAGAAGAGAGCTAAAGATGAGGAGATAATGGAGATGGAGGTGGAGTGACAGTGGGTTGGGTTGGTCTTTGGAAGAAGATGAAAGAGATGGTGGTTATACCTAGGGCTGGTTCAAGGGTAAAGGGAGTAAAGCACTTGCTTTAGGTCTCAAGAATAAGAAGTCCTCAAAAAAAGTTTTTTACTACTAATATTTATCTATTCAATTAATTATAAAATTATGTTGAAGAAAAAAAAGGCCACACAAATTTTTTTAATACTAATTAATATACCTTTATTAAACTAATTATAAAAATATGTTTAAGATAAAAAAGGCCTCAAAAAATATTTTATTACTAATATGGCTTTACTAAATTAATTATAAGTTTATGTTTGGAAATAAAATTTAATTAAATTATTATTAGTGTATATTAATTTTGATTGGCAGAAAAAATGATAATTAATGAGTTAAAACATTTTTTAGTGAATTATAATTTTGTTTATAAGAAAGAGAATGATTAGTCATCTTTATTCTCTTATAATCAATCTGGATCATGTGGCCAGTATGTACCAATTTTTTCATTCTCATTTCTCGTTAGTATGTTTTTTCTTTTTATTTGTGTAGTTATTTTTATTCTATTTTGGATTTGTATTAGAATTAGAAATGTGTTTCTTTTGTCTAGTTTTGTTTTTCGGTACTTTTAGATTTACGAGTTTCGAGAGTTTTTTTTCTGATATATCTTGAGGAAAAAATGAATTTTTTTACAAAACTATTAATTAGATTATGATTTAGTCTTTTGGTGGATAATAGATTAATTTGAGCATAATTCAAAATTAAGTTTTCTACAGAAAGATAATTCAAGTTTTGGGAAAAAAAGACTTACTATCGAGTTTAGAAGAGCAATATATATTCTTTAATTATTATTATTATTAATGATTAATCTTAAAATAAACAACTTTGCAAGTTTGTGAAAAAGTTGAGATTTAAGAACGAAAAAGAGACTTGAGACTTTAAGATACTGCAAGTCTACTATCAAGTTTATTTTCTTGACAACTGGAACCAGGTTTTATTGTTTAAATTCATTCATTCTATATATTTATCTATAGTAGTGTTTTATATATTATCATTTTTTATTTCATATAAAAATTTATAGATATGTCAACTAGAAAATTTGAATCAGGTTATTCAAAAATTCAAAGAAAAGAAGAATTGAGACTTTAAAAAGAAATGTTTAATGAAATTAATTATGACAATTTAATAAATAATTTTGCATCAAAAAAAGCTTAAAAAATAAATTTTAAATAAAAGGCCTCATTTTTAAATTTACTTTAGGCCTCCCAAACCGTTGAACCACCCCTAGTTATACTGCTTGTATGGCAGATTTAGTGAAAAGTGAAAAAAAAAAAAAAGAGAGAAATGTTTCACGTGGGTAGCAAGAAAGTAAAATTTGTGAATTTTGAAACAAATGCATTCCTCATCTAATTTTTAAATCATAAATACAACTCCCTTAGTGTTGGTCTAGCCCACACAATGTTTAATGTTAATATTTTTAAATTTGCATCATTTTTAAGGAGGATTAACACATTCTATTATTAATTTTATTTTTTAACATCAACCTACTTCACACAATGTTTAATATTACTGTTTTTATTCATCGATTAACTTGCATCCATTTTAGAGTGAGTTTGACCCACTCTTTCATTAATATTTTTATTTTATTTATTTATTTTCTCTACACAATGTCAACTTGACTAAATACTTATATTAATAAAAAAAATAACGGTTTGATCCATATAATAATTAATGTTATATTTTATTTATCATGTAATTTGTGTTTGTTTAGAGTGAGCTTGACCAACTTTATTTTTATATTTTATTTTGTGTCGAGTTAGAGTTGTCTTGACCAACTCTAATAGAATCTTTTTCTTACCAACACTATGTAATGCAGCTAATAAAATCTTTTAGTTGAATATCTAATAATATCTCATATCTCACTACAAAAAAATTATTATTTAGTGGAGGTTTCTTTTTTTCAATTCGCGGGGGTTTTCGCCCTCCGCAAATTAATTTGCGAGGGTTTTTCAAACCTCCATAGTTAGAGTTGTCACAAATTATTTGCAGAGGTTTTTGACAACCCCTGGTATCCGAGTTATATTGCAGAGGTTGTTTTGTGGAGGGTTTTAATCTCTTCTATTGATCACTATTATTTTGTAGAAGTTTAAAACCTCCTTTATTTTGTAATTACTCACTCACATACATTTATAATTTATTAATTTAATGAAATTATTTTTATAATAAAAAATAAATAAAATATAAAAATTCATAAAGTACACAAAAATTAACTAAAATTAATTTCATTGATGATTTGATAAAATATTGACAATTACAATGTAAATATAAAAATAGAAAATACATCATGTCGAGAAAAAAAATAACATAATGTTCTAAATATAAAAAACTTGGTTCGGAAAACAAATTTTCTTCTTTCACATTAATCCTATTTGTTGTTGCTCCAAATGCTTGCAGCTTTGAATCCAGTAGACTAATATATAAAGTTCATCACCTATAAAAAAAATAATTGTAATTATAATGCATCATAATTTTAAACAAGTGCATAAATTCACTGGCATGTCATTTTCCACAACAAAATTCTAGTTCAATAACCTTCAAATATGACAGTAATTATTGTCTATGAAATATCTGCATTATATAGGTCATTATAATTGATATTATAGTACACCGTAAAAAAATTAACAATTTGACAAAACATTAGTTGATATTCGATGTACCATGTTCACTATCTCTGTCAATGTGTGAACTTGAACTTGAATTGCTCGAATGACCAAGGGCCTAGTTAAAAGAAAAAAATATATACAAGTTATATTCAAGCATGATGCAAATAGAAACCACATTACGCTAAAAGTAGTGTTCTTATAATTCAAAACATGAATAACTAGTCTTGTTTATAGCTTTGTTATTGAACTTCCCTTTGGGAATGAATTTAATAATATTTTTCCAAGGAAAAAAGATAGCAGACTAATTATATTCTGCTAAAAAAAACCTAGCCATTTTAATGAAAATGATAAATCCAATTCTACATACCAATCTATAAAGAGAAATTAAGAAGAATGTCACAAATTAGCATAGCTCCTGTATTCCTTATTCTACCATCCTGTAATGAAGAAAGATTAAGATGTAAAAGTATTTGTACCTCTTCTTTTTGTACACAGCAGAATTAAGATCAGTTTCCTCATGATGGTAAAATATGCTAAAGAAAATCAACTAAATATGATAAACGGAGACAATATCATGAGGGAAATTTACAAATATGATAAACTTAGCTGAAGCAGTATGTGACTTGTCCTCATTATTCTCTAGTTTTGACACAACTCATTTGCCTCTTCCCTGCGAGTAGAAAGATAGAGTTACAATCTGAGATAATAAAAAATCAATCGTTTAATCCATATTGTACCTTCAAGAAAAGTAAAGCATAATAAAAGTGGTGTTAAAAGGTATCTTATCCAGAGGCAATGGAATCAGCTACAAGGCTTCTTAATAACTGAAAATCATGTAGAATGTGATATTTTTGGGACAAACATGTAAAAGAGGGATCAATTTCTTCTCTTTTAAATTCCAACTCAACATAATAACATGCCAAGTTATACCAACCTGATTTTGGAACACAACAATTTATCATTAAGCAATAACCGCTTTATCCATGAAGGCTTCTCATATTCTCCGGTTAATTATGTTTTCCATTGTGAAATTGTTGAGTCCAATGCATTTAAAGAGGTTAATGCCAAATTATTTCCTTCATCCTGTAACAGATAACCTCAAACAATTTGAATGTTCTTGCATTTTCTCTCTAGCAAAATATGGTAATTACAATAAAAACACCTCCGTTAACAAATAAAGCATAACAATATAACTACTGTTATAGATACTTAAGCAACAATTTTTTTTAAAATCAAAACATCAGAGACACTTCTTGTTCTAGATAATCTAAATCAAGCAAGACAAAGCAAAACTAAAATGTATGATGACAC
Source organism: Vigna unguiculata (assembly GCF_037176805.1). Taxonomy (NCBI): domain Eukaryota; kingdom Viridiplantae; phylum Streptophyta; class Magnoliopsida; order Fabales; family Fabaceae; genus Vigna; species Vigna unguiculata. The sequence continues at coordinate 6,861,807 of NC_140801.1, forward strand.
CAACTAAAAGTGACAAACTTATGTAATAGTGAGAAGGCTAAAGTGAAGTGCATTCCCTCAATTTAAAGGTGGGAATGCAAATTTTGGTCACAGATTAGCACACTTTCGAAAGATAATCAAATTCCAAAACACTATTTAGCCTAGGAATTTCATCAAACAAGTAATGGGCAGCAAAAACATCCCCGGTCACAAAATCCATCACCATCAAATTATTACCCACAATAAACTTTCAGATGATCAATAAACCTATGTAAATATAAGGTTTTCGTGAAGTTACCAGATTATTTCACAGAACCAACACTCTCGCCCTTACAATGCCCGTCAGAGCCAACAACTCTAACACCGAAGTCATGAGCCCAACGCGTCTTCAGGGTCGAACACCCCAACCACTTCAACGACCTTCCACCACCATGCCTTCACCGCCTACCACTCCACTTGGACAGTTGAAAACTTTTTGATCGAAGTAAGGAAACCTTGAACTATTTCTAGGGTTCTGAAATAAAATTTGTGAGTGAAACTATTTTGTATGAAAACGTAAGACGAAATCGCTTAGAGAGATAGATGAGAGGGAAACTGAAAATGAAACAGAGGAGGGAAATGAAAACTTTAATATTTGCGGAGGAGGTCTTAAACCTCTCTACAAAAATATTAAACCCCCTGTTATTATTGTCATTCTAGAGGACTTACAAGATTATCCTAAACTATATTAATTTGCGGAGGATTTTTAAAACCTTCCCAAAATACCCTCCACTAAATGATAATTTTTTTGTAGTGTCTTTTAAATTGAATAATTATTTTCCAAATCTCATCTTTTATAAATATTTTAAATAAAATAAATCTTTTAGAAAACCATTTTATATCTTATAATAAAACAAATCTTTTCACACAAATCTTAATATTTTTAAAGAAAATAAATCATTTCATTTCAATAATTAATAAACCACCGTGAATATATATTTTATAATTTATTATAATTTTCCCAAACCACCACCTTGTGTATTTAATTTTAAATTGTTATAATTTCTTGGATCTTACAATAAAATTAGTTGGATTAGTTTTATCATTGAGTATATTATGAAAAATATATGCATACTTTTTTCACATACAAGATATTATAAGTTCCCTTGAGTTGTATACATATTATACGTTGTTATACTGTTGGGATAACTCTAATAGCATACTCTAGTTTTTCTTTTTTTGGATTTTCTGTATTTGGATTATTATTTATGGAATGTTTCATTTAATGGTTTATACTATTAAATGGGATACTAGATAGAAAGTCTTATCAAATTTATAATTTTGTCATTATATCATTTATTATGTTGAGTGGATTATAACTGACATGATAAGTCATCATAAATAATTAGTTTTACACTAATGAAAAGAAAAACAAAAGCTTATGAAAATTACTTGTCTATTATTTAAGAAATCAAACAACTCAAAAGATGTAGTCTTTTAAAATATTTAATCTATTTATAAAATTGATATAAATTACATATAAGAACTAATTATTTTATTCATGAAAACTAATTAAAGTAGTCAGATTGAATAATCCCAATTTACACGGTCATAAATTTCAATTTGTTTCAAATACATAATCCTGAAAATGAAAGATTTAAGTGATAATATTATATTTAACAATAATAAATATAATTTAATAAATAAATTTTCAACCAGGAAGAATGGTCTAATAAATGAACTTTCAACAGGAATGGTGAATTAATAAACTATGAAATATTTTTCACATATCAAGGAAAAAAAATAGCCCTCTTTCCATTTTTTACTGATATAGGACCAAAGTATTATATTTTTTAAAACAAGTTTTAAAATATTACTTGAAAGAATTATAAAAAAATAGAAAAAAACCTCATTATAGAAATGAGCTAGATTATTTATTTTATTGAGTATGTTATAAAAGAATATACATGTTTTTTTTTACATATAAATATATTCTAAGAGAATCTAAAAGTTCTCACAAAACAAATATCAATTAATTGTGAACTCACTGCCTTGCACGTTATGGCAAATTTCAAAGTCAAACTTTTTTATCAGTCTTTCAAAATCAATTATTTTAATTATCAGCATTTCAAAAGTCAATTAATTTCACAAACTATATGTATAGCAATTCACTGATGCATCAATTCAACAACATAGATCACTATAATTCTAAAATGGAGTTAAGTTGGGTTTGGATGATTGTTGCTACTTTCTTGGCATGTTACATTTTTGTAAAGAAAATAGTGAGAAAGTTGAATGAGTGGTATTATGATATGAAATTAGGAAACAAACATGTCTTATTGCCTCCTGGTCATATGGGTTGGCCTCTTATTGGAAACATAATTCCCTTCATCAAAGATTTCAACTCTGGTCATCCTGGTTCATTCATCAACAACTTAGTCTCCAAGTTCATATCTTTCCTTTTATCTTCCATTCTTTTTCTTTTTCATATTATATCTATATATACATATGCACATTATATCATAAAATCTTACTCTTCTTCAATGTCATATTTCATTTTCTTTTGCTTTATCAATTTAGATAGTTATACTTGAAATTAATTTATTTACGTAATTTTTCCTTAAAAAAACCATCCACAAGAATTATGTGAGTAGTCTCACATCGAGTAGAATACAAGAAAATAAAATGGGAATGTGTGGATCAAGGAACTTTTACATATTAATTTCATTAGTTTTTTTTTTCATCTTTCATTTTATTTTAATGTTATAAGGTGATCAATAGATTAAGGAGAACAAGAGAGGTAAAGATCAATAGTAAGTCTCTTAATTAAGAAATATTATTCTATATGAAAGCTTTTGATAGAAGAAAAGTTTTCAGTTTATGAGAATTTAGCTTCGTAAAAGTATGATTTTCATATTTTATTTATCTTCTGATGAAATAGTACTCTCCAATACATTGTTTGGTCGGAGAGTTGACAATCTAAACTTTCCTAAATTCAAGTAAACGTTTTAGTAAAAAATTCAACGTTCCTTTATTAAATAATTGAGTGTGGCAACAAGTTAACGAATTCAAAACAACTTGCTAGTTTTTTATTTACGAGAAACTTTACATATATTACTAACAATATAATTTTGACCCACCAAACATAATTAACTTGTAGAACCATTATATTAAATATATATAAAGAGTTTGAGTGATGAATAATTTTCATTAAAATAATTTTTATCTCTTTCTATGTGTATCTTAGAAAGTTAAAAGCATACTAAAGTTTATGTTTCAGATATGGAGAAAGTGGTATCTACAAAACTCATTTGCTGGGAAAACCAAGCATCATCATTTGCACACCTGAGATGTGCAAGAGAGTGTTGAATGATGATGACAACTTCAAGCAAGGGTATCCAAAATCCACCAGTGAACTGTTGAAAAGCAAGGCTTTGACCAATGTGTGCAGTACAGAACACAAAGGTTTAAGAGAGTTGGTGAGTTCTGGAATTTTGGTTCAGAAAGTGCTGGCCATGAACCTAGAAATTGTGGAAAAGATAGTGATTAATTCACTGGAAGAGTTATCCAGAATGGAACAACCAGTTCAGGTTTTCAAAGAGATGGAAAAGATTTCCTTTGAAGTCATTGCTCACATCTTGATGGGTTCTCACATTCATTCCAACATTGAAAAGTTGACAGAGTTGTTTCACCAATTCTCCAAATGCAATCCCATTTATTCTCTTCCCATTAACTTCCGTGGTTTTCCTTTCCATCAAGGACTCAAGGTTACTTTCTTTTCTTTTTCATCCTCTTATCACCATGTTCATCATATAATCATTATTATTATTGTTCAAGTTGTCAAGTTGTCAATTTGGCCCCTATCATGTGGCTCGCTCCGACTCACATGGATTAGGGCTAAATAAGCCCATAGGACAAAACAGTCTCCCATTTAAAAACCTTCACAAGACCAAAATGATCACAAAAGTCCTACGGACTAGCATCAACCCATGGACCCTTTCTTAAACATGAAAAAATATTAAGCTTTTAAATATACTATTGGATATATAAGCAATAAGTAGTATGAAAATGAAAACATCAGCTCGAATCGACCTTCGATTCAGCTCGCCAGTCTTGGCCTTCATCGTGGGTTAATTTGTCTCAAGCTTCGGCTTGGGCTAACTCATCACGATGTTCTCCCCAATTGGCCTATCTCGACCTTCGGCCTAGACGAGTAGGTCACCACCTTAGTCTCGGGGTGGCCCATCTCGACCTTCGATCTGGCTTAGCCTGTCTCAACCTTCGGCTCGAGTCAGTCCATCTCAACCTTCGTCTTGGACAAGTGTGTCTGACCTTCGGTCTAGGAAACACGTCTCGACCTTAAGCCTAGAGAGGTCTATCTCGACCCTCGAACTAGGTCAACCTATCTCCACCTTCGATCCAGGTCGACCTGTCTTGACCTTATGCTAGTTAGCACATCTCGACCTTTGGCCTAGACCAACCCCTCACGACCATCGTCTCGGGGTGGTCCATCTTAACCTTTGATTCGGGTCAGCTCGTCTCAACCTTCAACTCTGGTCAATCCATCTCGACCTTCGTCTTTGACACGCATGTCTTGACCTTCGGCCCAGGATGACCCGTCTCGACCTTTAGCCTAAAGAGGCCTATCTCGACCCTTAGACTAGTTAGGCCATCTCAATTTTCGACCAAGGTCAACCTGTCTTGACCTTCTACTTGTGCTTGTCCATCTCGACCTTTAATCGAACTCATCCTGTTTCATTTTTTTGCCCAAATCAACTTGTCTTGTCATTTGGCCTTACTCAGCTCGTCTCAATCTTTGGCTCGACCCAACTCGTCTAATCCTTCAATCTGTGATGACTTGTCTCGTCCTTCAACCTAGACTACATGTCTTGTGCTTTGGATTAAGTCGGTCTGCCACAACCTTCAGCCTGGGGCCATGTCAAGTGGTGTCAACCTTCAGCCTATGCCGACTTGTTTTGACCTTCGATTCGAAACGATTCAGCTGGACCTTTGACCCAAGTTGAAGGTGTTATTTTTAAAAGTTAATTAAAGTCTTTATAGTGAAGTCAAATCTACCTTAACCCTGACCCTAACCCACTTGAGAGGAGACTTTAGGGACAAGCTTTTTCTTAGTGGGCTACTATTGGCCCAGAACCATGGACCATGGGTTAAATTGACAACTCTAGTTATTGTTATAAATTTTATTTTCCGATTTCATATTTATGATTTTGACTTTTTTTTATTAATTAATATGCATTATGCATTTTTAAAACTTTACCATTTTGATCCAATAATTAATTTGCATATGCTTTTTTTTTTATTTGTTATATTTTTTTGTAATATATTACATATAGTGTTCAATTTCACTAAAATAAAAAGAAATAAAATTAATTAAAAAATAAAAGATTTCAACAAAATTGGATTTTTGAGTGTCTTAAGAGTAATATTGATAAGATTGTAATCGATCATAACAAAAATCACACCAAAAACTATGACAACCACAATAATAATAAGCGTTAAATATGTTTTTAATTGATAAATTTAGACGTGAAATTAAATTCGTTCATTTTCTTAATTTTGATACATTTTAGTCCTAAAACATAAAAAATAAATAGATATAGTCATTTTAACTCAATGCTGTCAATTTTTCTTTATATTAAACAATATTTTTAGATTGTATTTGAGTTAGAACTTGTTAAATGATATAAATAATTTAAACGTCAACCTGAAAAAAATTTCATACATTTAAGTTAGAAGGACTATACATATTTATTTTTAAATTATTTTGAAAGATTGTGTTTCGTGCTTAAACTACCTATATAAATGTTTTGTTGTTGCACTTTTACGAAAAGTCATTTAAAATATCTTATCTAGCAAAAGCACGTGGAAGTTATATTATATTCCTGTGTAGCTCTATTTGTCACGTGGTAAATATTTGGAATGTATTTTACGGGATATATGTTTTACATTACTTTTATCAAATACAATAATAAAATAGGTATATATTTAAGTTTGGGATGGAAAACAACATTTTTTAACATAATTTTGATAGAGAGAGAAAAAAAAAACATAACTAACCCTAATAAATACAATAACAATTATGATAACAATAACATTAAGCACAATAACAGTTAAAATAATAACAATGATAAAAATAAATATGAAAAAAGTATTAATTAGAATATCATAACAATGTATAAGTTTTTAACAATTGATTATAAATTTACTTAAGAAATTATATTATATAATTAAATTATACAGTTGATTATTATTATTTATTAATATTATTATTAATAATATATAATAATAATAATTATTATTATATATTATTATTATTTGTTATTAATATTTTTTTAATATTAGTAATATTAGTAATTAATAAGATTATATAATAATAATATTAATATTAATATTATTAAAAATATAATTATAGTACTGATATATAATTATTAATAGTATTATTAATATTATTATTGATATATTAATATTATTAATTATTATTAATATATGATAATATTATTATTATCAGTTAAATAATAATAATATTATTTTTATTATATAATATTGTTCCTGCAGAGAACAAACAAGGTAAGTTAGGCACAAGAGTCACCTTACCCATGTAGTCCGCTATCTCCTCAGTTGGCCTCTTCTCGGTCAATACATGTCGGATTAGACCCAGAAGGGGTTACCTGCAGAAGGGACTTCGAAGCTCAAGTGAGTCAAAACTCTTAAAAAGGTCAAATCTGTGATTAATGAATGCGTACCTTTAATTCGTAGGGTCCATGCGTATTTATAGAGCATTAATGATGTCTGGTTATCCCGTGGGCCGGGCCTTGACTTTGGGCTCTAGCTTGGGCTGTGAGTGGGCCTGGGCCCTAATCCAGGCCCTTAAGGCCTATTGAACGTGGGAGCTTCCATTTTACTAAGTCTTCAATGGTGGTATGATCCGTTTACTTCCAGACTTGTCGGTTGTCGTCCTTGGCCGCACACTGTCCTAGGTTGGCCGCTTTGTTGTTACTTTAGCTTTTATTCAGTTATGAGTCTGAGTCCATGCCAGCCCAAGTCGTGTACTTGGGTTGTTTCCGGCATGTATTTGAGGGTTGTCATGTATATGGTTTAAGTTGACCAGGTCCGGTACACCAGTCCCCCAGCCTTTGCTGATACAATGTGTCGGTGAAGGGTTATATGTATTGGTATGCTACTCGAGATCGGCTAGGTGTGATACAAATATTATTATTATTAATAGTAGTATTATTATTATATTTTATAATGATTTTGCATGTGCAGAGACTAAATAGTGACCAAGTTTCAATCAGGAACTATTTTCAAATTAAGTTTAAATTTTAGGAACCAAAAACATTTTTTTTTCAGTTTTTGCGAAAAGCGTCGGCTGACGCTAGTTTTTTTGTTTATAAAAAAAATTAAATAACACGTGACATGCCATTTTTTATTTTTAATGCCGTCCAAAAATAGGGACTAAAAACAATTATTTTGAAAGTACAGGAACCAAACAGTGATCAAGTTTCGACCAGAGACATTTTCAAATTTTGGTCAAACTTGAGGGACTAAAAACATATTTTTTCTTATAAAAGAAAAAACTTTATAGTTTTAAGATGATTTGAAATTAATTGACACATTAATGTTAATATAAATGCATGCATAAAAAGGAATCTATTTTAAGAATATATATATATATATATATATATATATATATATATATATATATATATTAAAAAAATATTTTATTAGTAATTAATTTTAGTGACAAAAAGTTTATTAGTCACTATAGTAACCAATTTAGATACCAATTTACAAAATTAAAAATGATTGGTTAATGAAATAGTCACTATTATAAATAAAAAATTATAATTGATCACTAATTAATTAGAAACCAATTTACTAACTAAATCATTTTCGCAGTCAAAATCTAGGTAACTAATTTTTAGTGACTAATTTACTTTGGTAGTCAAAACCGCTGATTTTAAAAACTAATTTAATGACCAACTATAATTTTTCATTCATAATAATAACTATTTTAGTAACCAATAATTGTTTACTTTGTAAATTGGTATTTAATTATTCAGTAACTAACAACTTTTAATCACTAAAATTGGTTACTAATAAGATGTTTTTTTGTAGTGATATATGGAGGCTAATTTGAGCTTTACTTGTTTTGTTTTTGTTTTTTTTTTTTATGGTATGGTTTTAGGTACTAAAGAAGTTGTTGAAGGCCATTGAATCGATTGTGGGTGAACGGAGGTCAATGATGAAAATGGTAAAGAAGGGAGAAAATAAGAAAGATCTGATTGAACTTGTTTTGGAAGCGAAAGGAGAGAATGATGAGGAATTGACGGACGAAGATGTTGCAGATATGTTGTTAATGCTTCTCTTTGCTGGTCATGAAACCACAGCAATGGCTTTGACTTCTTCAATTTTACATCTTACAAGACATCCACAAGTGTTTGCAAAAGCCAAGGTATTAACCTCAAAACTATCATTTATTTAAAAAAATTTATTTAAAAATTATAGTTCGTGGTTGTATATATATATATATATATATATATATATATATATATATATATATATATATATATATATATATGATACAGTATTACTATTTTAAATATATTATGTTTATCTTAAAAATACCAAAATGAGATTAATCCTAGGAATCTGATTTATCATGGTTCAAACTGAATTGAGTTAAAAATAGGTTAATTTTTTTAAATTTCACTTAAAGGTGAGTTAATTAACATGTAATCTATTACCAATAATTCTCTGTTAAATTCTTATTATTTTTTTATAAGTTTTTTTATCTATTTATTGATAAAACTTTTAGTATTTTGTGATTTTTTTTTTGCAAATTTGTTATAAAATTTTACAAAATTCATTTTTGTTATTTTTTTAAAAATTTTAATTGATAGATAATTTTTTTTGGATGTTATTTTTTATTAAAAAAAGTGTAAGTATTTCTTATAAAATTTGTTGTAAAAAATGTTTTGTAGAACATATTTTTTCAAAAGATTGATAGTAATTTTTTGTAAATTATTTTTTATAACAAAATTCGTAAATAATTTTTTTGAAAAAAAATTTAAAATAAATTTGATAGAAAATGTGAATTTTTTTTAGTACTGCTATAACATCATACTGCTATAACAAATTTTTTCATTTTCAATTTTCTCTTTTATGAACAGTTAAATATTTTACTATTTTTGCCTTCCAAATAAAGATTAATTTAACTTTAATTTTATTTTTCAATTTTATCCTTTAAGTAACATTTTGTAAACTAACTAATTATTTTACTAATTTTACACTAATTATCTTTTAAATTAAAATAATTATCTTAAAATGACTATTTATTTAAATTTAATTATTTTTAAAATTAAATTAAATTATCCACAATAAAAAAAAAGGGCAAAACACATATACGCATAAGAGATATAGTTCCCCTTGATATAGTAATAAAAACATGTAAAGTGTATATAAAGCGAAAGTCAAACTATTATAATTAAAATGATGTACCAATTAATAAAATATTGTAAGAGTTGAAAAATAATTAAAACCAATATATAGAAAAGGACACATAATATAATTCAGATACATATCTATTTACCTTCATCTACTACTTTAATTAATTAATTTACCAAACACTTAACTTTAACTAATAGATTTACTGAACATTCATCAAGTTATTTTTTGTCAAACATAACTATGATCATATTTATGGCAGCTACATTTAACACATCTTCATTTTAAATAGACTTTCATAAACACTGAAAGATTATTTTTTTGGACCATTATTTATGTCATATAATTTTACATAAATCATGTGCAATGAGTAATCCATATTTAAAAAAAAAAAGAAAAAAAAACTGTTAACCAATGCATGAATGAAAAATTAGTATTTTTATAAGCTTTAAATATAGTTAATAAGTGTTGCTGGAGCGTATGAATAAAACTTGCCTTGTATTTGGTGGAATTTAAAGATAGACCTAACAAAAATAAATAATACATCATTCTAAAACAAGACCCAAATTAAAATATTGGGCTATATATATATTGTTTTGACAGTGATATTTAAAATCCATTTATTTTATACAAATAAGTATATTTTAAGAAAATGTTCTTTCTCTCCAAAAAGAAACATTTAATAATAAACTCATGCGTGGAAACAACCACATAGTACATGGTTTAAAAATTACAGTTAAATTCCTTTAGTTAGGCTTGATTAGTAGAAAATTTATCTGAGAAAAAAAAAACTCAAATTCAAATAATAAATTAAGTACAAATATATTATCATAATACAATTTTTTATATGTATCTTATTTATGTAAAGTATATATTAATTGAATTAAATATGTTTTTTTTGTTATTAAACTATTATAAAATATTTAGTATTTACACTTTGTGAAAGTCATAGGAAATATCATACCTAGCAAATGGCATGTTGAGTATTTTCCACATGACAACCAAAATTTTATATTAGACTATAATATAACTCTCATGTAGTTGCAAATAAATATTTTACTTGACTTTCATAAAATGCATAAATAAAATATATTATAATTTATTTTTAGGATGAAAAAAAAATTTATAATAGTTATTAATTTTGTTAAGAATTTAATTATTTAGTTTTGGTAAAAAAAATTAATTACCTTTGTTAATTAACAAAATTTGACGCGAGACTGTGCATAAAAATGGAGTTCTGATAAATGGTTTTGATGCAGAAAGAGCAAGAAGAAATTGTGAAGGCAAGACCTTCGTCTCAAAAACAATGAAGTCGTACGGAATTTAAGAAAATGCTTTATCTTTCCCAGGTAAGTATATACGTATCAGTATATTACGAAAATAAACTTTATGTCTAAAAAATCAATTCATTTTAATTCAAAATAACTTTATTTTTTATTTTCTTCTTGTTTATTTATTGAAAAATATGAAAACAAATGAGAAGATGGTGAATTTTGTGAATAATTGCATGCAGGTAATTGATGAAATGTTACGTCGTACCAATATTGCATTTTCTCTTTTTCGTGAGGCAACTAAAGACGTTAATATCAATGGTTCGTTCATATTTATTTCAAACATGTTAAAAAAGATTGGTTTCAATTTTATTTTTTATTAAATGATAATAAAATCTTTATAAAGCATTTCTAAATATTTTCAGGTTATATTATACCAAAAGGGTGGAGAGTTCTAGTTTGGTTAAGAGCTGTTCATATGAATCCTAAATATTATCCAAATCCAGAAGAATTTAATCCATCAAGATGGGATGTAATATATGATTAATTATGTCAAACATTTTTTGGTGATTTTGAATAAATAATTTTATAAAATAATTCTATTAATTTGTGTGTTATTATTCTATGTAGGTAAACAATGTTAGGGCAGCAACCTTCCTTCCTTTTGGAGCAGGATCTAGGCTTTGTCCTGGAAATAACATTTTCAAATACGAAATTTCCATATTTTTACACTATTTTCTACTAAATTACAAGTAAGTATTATTTTCTTGTTATTTCTTTTATTTAAGATTATTTATGGTGAGGTAATAGGTATATTTTTCACGTTTATTTAATTAAAGGAGCGATAATAAGTATATAATGGGATTGACAAAAGAGAAAAAAAGATTAAAAAAGGGTCACAACAGTAAAAATATGTGATACGTTTCTATTCAAATAAAAACACCAGAAAAAAAGAAAATAAAAGATATCTTAGTCACCAAGTCACCATGAAACTAGAAGTATAAAAATATCACGTAGAGAAAAGAGAAAAGTCACAGAAGGTGAAAACCTATTTTTAAGAAGAGAGAATAAAAAATATTTATAAGATCAAATTAGTTTGTGTATAAATTAAAAAAAATAATGTTCAAAAGATATATAAAAAGGAACTTTTATAAATTACATTAGGAAAAAAAATAATTTTTCTTAATTATTAATTTCTCTTTCTTAAAAGTTTTTCTTAATTAGCCAAATAAAAAGGTGTTCCTAATAATATATTATATAATAAAAATTGGTTTAAGGAGTTCTTTTTGTTATTTACCATAGATAATATCTTCCACTAAATCCTAAACTCTAAAAAAAACATCTTCCATGATTTTATCTTAGATTTATACCATGCACTCTTCAATAACTATTAATGAAAGCATAATTTATAAGTCAATGGAAACCTACTTTCTAATTAATGTTTCTCCTTTTTTTATTGTAAATAATTAATTTAATTTAAAAAACAGTTAAATTTAAATAAACAAACATTTTAAAAAATAGAACGGTAAAATAATCATTTTAGTTTACAAATATTAAATTTAAATACATAATCAATTAAAAAGTAAAAGTAATGTAATTCCAAAAAAAATCACATAAAATATAAAATTAAAAAAGTTATTTACAAAAAGATTCCTTTTGATAGTATATATATCTCAATAGTCAGAAATTTTTCTTTATTATTTTATTATTTTTCACTTTTTATAGGTTGGAGGAAACAAGTCCAGAAGGTCCTGAAGCTGTCTTCCCATTCTCTCAGCCAAAAGACTTAGCTAAGCTCATAAAGCTCTCTAAATAACCTAATCGAGCATAATCAAAATTGCTATGTGTTGTTTTGGGTTTACTTTTGTGTTTACACTATACCCTTTTGTTCAATAAGAAGAATAAGAAATTTGTAAGAGTGAGTGTGTCTACTTGTGTAGAAGAAGAACAAAAAGTTTATTATTATATATCTGGAATGTATTTGTATATTGAAAATAATTCAATTGTGAGTCTAAGTCTCACATTGAATAAAAATAATAAAATTAAATATCATATAAAAGAAAATACCTATAAACTTAATGTTTGAGATTTTTTATTAAAAATTGTGTCAAATACCTTATATATTAATTTGTGTCACATATATATAACCTCACCTTAATAATGATCTTCTATATAAAAGAAAAAAACAAAAAACGCATTTTGATATTAGTGTTGATGATTCCTCATGGTGACCACTTAAATCGCTATAACAAAATCACAAGGAAAATATAGTTGGTCATCATAAGAAAAATATACCATATGAGAAATATTCACTCTTGAAAGGAGATTGTAGAGAATAACTTAAGTATGAGTCTTATAAGTTTCACGTTAGGTGAAGATAACAAAGTTAAATACCATACAAGAAGAAAAATTCATAAATTCAATATCTGAAAGTCTTACAGAGTGGAAATGAGTTGAAATATTCTAAATGTTTTATTCTTTATTTATTTATAATATTTTTTACCGGTGAAAATATGTTATAGTATTGTTTAAAGATATAAATTTTATTTCTAATTTTCGAGTTTTATTTTATCTTTAACTGTAAATGTTTGTTCAGATTCTGGGGTTACCTAATCATTGGTTAAAAAGGTTGTTTATGCCAAGTAAAATCAGGTTTAGGTTGCTTATTTGTGATTCACAACGTTAAATTTTATGCATAATCATAAGGTGTTTCCTTCATTTTATCATGATAGGTTACTGCGTTGTCTGAAAACTAGTGTGTTTCATTTTATTGCATAGTGTGTTCAATCTTAGTATATACTCTATTTCTCATCATACGATCCTTTAACTAAGTACGAAGAGAGGCTTATTAATCGTTTAAGGGTTTAGACAAAATCAGAAAATGTGAGGGGAGTAAAAAGTTCTCTTCAAAACAAAATAGAAACATTTACCTAAAGAATACTTAATTCACGCAACCTAAATTATTGACCAAATTACTCTTTTGATCTTTATTTTTCTCAAAAATGTTAAATTGGTTCTTCAAAAAAAAAATTGTCTTTTTTTTTAAAAATAATTCAATTTGATTTATCTAATTATTTTTCAAACAATATTAAATACATAAAATTCACAGATTGACATGTAACACTAATTTTAACATCATTTGTAAAAAACGGTAAAGATTAAATGTAACACCCCATTTATTGAATAAAACTAAATAAAGGATATGTCACACAGTATAATATAAGAAGCGAGAATAATAGAGTATAACGTCACTCCTACAATTATCCCAATTACTTAAAGGACGAATAAAAGAGGCACACCACGATGCCAGGTACAAAGTAAAGTAAGAGAGTGATAATGACTTAAACAAATTCCCAGAGAAAGCAATACAGGGGCCTTAGCCCTAAATGAAAAGCCCAAAGCAGAAGTCAATCCAAAGGCTAAGCAACGGAACCATCACCTCCCTGTTGACCACGGGTGTTCCTCGCATATGCTCACATCAACAAGTTGATGATCATTGCAAAAGAGAGTACCACACAGCAGAACACACAACAATAACAGAAGGGTAAGCTAGAGCCAAAAGTGGTTTTATCATGCAATCAGATATACTTTCACAATCAATTATACATACATCACCCAAGCATGTTATGACCTTCCAAAACAATACACTAAGACCTGACTCGACTCATCCGGATACATATAACCTGGTCGGATTCAGCGGATGCTTGCACTTGTGGTGGATACCTCTGCTCACCCCCGAGCCGCTCACCCCCGAGCTATGTGTTACAAGTGTTACAATGAATCAATTCCCTCACACACAAGGTTAGCCCTTAATGAGTTTCAGGCCTCCTGCTACTCTCACCACAAGAGTCAGTCCGCTCTAAGTGAGACTAACTAACTCCTTAGAGTGTCAGGATGCAATCCTTACCTTGAATCCTTACCAAGTTATATAGATGGGGCACCACCATGGACACCCACTAACAAGGGCCATGGAATTACGTCCCGACCACTGAAGCACGACCCTGAAAATCTCACCTAGAGATTCCAAGGAATTACGCACTGACACAGACCAATCATACTCAATCAATCAAGAAGGCTTAAGTAAGAACATACATACATATATATATATATATATATATATATATATATATATATATATATATATATATATATATATATATATACACACACACACATATATCACATACCAGTGCCTCATAATTCATCTCTTTCATATTCCCAGTGAATCAATACCAACCCATTATTCTCAAACCATGAATATGGAACTCCATCTCATATCAATGCCAAACCACTTTGTTACCAACCATCTCGATTAGATCACAACCAAGATCATATCCAACCCATCATTTTCAAACCAAGGATCACACAGTTCTTGCATACATAACTCATTCATGCTCTTAACATGGTAATGAAATTTTGTAGTAGATCACCAATCAATATATATATAACACAACAAACATCGCACCAACTCAAGCATCAGCCTCGCTCAGGCCAGGAACCCTCGCTCAGGCGAAAGATCAGGCGACAGGTCCTCGCTTGGGCGAGATGGCCAACAGTGAGGGTTGATGGAACACAAATTCTCGCTTAGGCGAGCCCCTCCTCGCCTGAGCGAGTTGTCTCCTCGCTCAAAAACAAGGTCCCTCGCTTGGGCTGAAAACTGCAGCGACGAGCCAAAGTCCTCATGCGTTCTCGCTTAGGCGAGCCCCTCTCGCCTGAGCAGATGTCTCTCTCAAACGAGAGCTTTCCGCCTGAGCGAGAGCTCGAGTGTGAATCTGGCCTGTTCTGCAAATCTCGCCTGGGTGAGACAGGCCCGCTTGGGCGAGAACACGCGTTTCTCGCCATTGTTTCCCTGTACAGTCACATTTCCATATCCAAACAATATTTCCAACCATACCATACATCCATAGCAACATATAAGCTCAAACATCACGAAATACAAGCAAAACAACAGCCACCACACCAAACAAGAGGGTTCTAGCTTCCCTTACCTGGAAACAAGCTAGCACAAGACTCGTAAACCAACAACTAGCAAGCACAGCAGCTCCAAGATTAGCTCCGTGAACTGTAGGTACGCGAAACAAAGGGGAAACTGGATTATTAGCAAGGAACTTCGGTTGAGATCAAGACAATAAGGATAGGATAGGAGGAAATAGTTGAGAGGCTAACTTACTTGATTCAATGGAGTCCTTATAGCTTGACGAGAAAGAGGACGCAAAACCCTAGTAGAAAGTGCGACTGCTCAAGGAGGCAAGGAGTTCTATTTTACAAAAATGAGCATAATGATTAGGGTTAGGGCACATTAGGTCTGGTTTTCCACTTTGGGCCAGCCCTTTGGCCCATTAGTTTGGGATAACCTTTTTAATTTAGGCAGAAAAGAAATAACGAATTTAATGGGCCTTACATTCTCCCCAATAAGAAAAAATTTTGACCTCAAAAATGAAAACTTACCGGGCAAAAAGATGCGGATGTGATTTTTTCATGTCCTCCTCTAACTCCCAAGTCGAGTCACCTGTCCTCCGATCCCAGATGACTTTAACAAGGCTGACTGTCTTTCCTCGGCGTTCCTCAACTTTGTTATCTTCTAAAGCGATGGGGGGTACTTCCACAGTAAGATCCTCTCCGATCTGTATATCCTCAGCTTCTAACACATGAGCTGGATCAAACACGTACTTCCTTAGCTGAGACACATGAAACACCGGATGAAGATTTGCTAACTAAGGGGGTAAAGCTATCTCATAAGCCATAGGCCCAATCCTCCTCGTGATCTGATAGGAGCCAAGGAACTTAGGAGAGAGCTTCCTTGAGCGAAGAGCCCTTCCCACACCAGTGGTCCGGGTCACCCTCAAGAACACATGATCGCCGACCGCGAACTCCAAGAGTCTCCTCCTGCGATCCGCATAGGCCTTCTGTCTACTCTAAGAAGCCTGCATTCTGTCTCTCACCATCCTCACCTTCTCAGTAGTCTGCTCCAACAACTCTGGTCCCACAAGTACTACTTCCCCATCCTGATACCAACATAGGGGAGTCCTACACTTCCTGCCATAAAGAGCCTCATATGGCACCATGCCAATGCTCGTGTGAAAGCTGTTGTTGTAGGTGAACTCTATCAAAGGCAATACTTCATCCCAAGCACCCAGGTGGTCTAAAATGCATGTCCGCAATAAGTCCTCCAGTGACTGAATCGTCCTCTCAGACTGACCATCTGTTTGAGGGTGGTAGGCTTAACTTATGGTCAACTTGGTTCCCAAAGCATCCTGTAAGATTTGCCAAAACCGTGACGTAAACCGGGGATCCCTGTCTGATACAATGCTTGAAGGTACTCCATGTAGTCTTACAATTTCCTTAATGTACAGTTGGGTCAACTTTGCCATGGACATCCTCAAGTTCATCGCTAAGAAGTGAGCACTCTTAGTCAATTGGTCCACTATAACCCAGATTGTATCATGCCCCCTAAAAATCCGTGGCAAATGGGTCACAAAATCCATGGAGATGCTGTCCCATTTCCACACTAGTATCTCCAAGGGCTGTAGATTCCCACCGGGTCTTTGATGCTCCACCTTCACCTTTTGACATGTCAAACAAGCGGATACGAATTGTACGACATCCTTCTTCATTCCCTGCCACCAGAAAGATTTCTTGAGATCCTGGTACATCTTAGTCATGCCAGGATGCAAGCTAAGACGACTCTTATGCCTTTCCTCAAGGATTAAATATTTTACCTCAGCATCATCAGGTATACACACTCAACTCTGGAACTGTAGTATGCCATCATTACCCAAAGCAAAATCCTTTGCCTCATATGTCCCAAGTTGTTCTCGTACCCAGTTCAAGTTGGCATCCAATAGTTGCCTCTCCCTAACTGAATCCAAGAAATCATTAAATATAGTTAAGGTACTACACCGAATGGACTCGGACCCCAACTCCACCTGCAACTTCATTTCTCTAGCAGTCCCACCTCTTTGATCATGAGGTGTGCAGCATCTATAGTCTTCCTACTCAATGCATCAGCCACTACATTCGCTTTCCCCGGATGATATAGCAGTTCAAAATCATAGTCCTTCAGGAACTCCATCCATCTCCTTTGCCTCATGTTCAGCTCCTTTTGTTTAAACAGATACTTGAGGCTTTTGTGGTCACTAAACACACGAAACTGAGCACCATAGAGATAGTGCCTCCAAATCTTCAAGGCAAACACAATAGCTGCCAACTCCAAGTCATGAGTGGGGTAGTTTCTCTCATGAACTTTAAGTTGCCTTGAGGCATAGGCCACCGCCTTCTTTTCCTGCATCAACACACAGCCAATCCTCAGATGGGATGCGTCACAATAGACCTCAAAAGGCTTCCCTACATCAAGGATCACTAGTATCAGAGCACTGGTAAACCTCCGCTTCAGCTCTTGAAAGCTCTCCTCACACTTATCTGTCCAAGTGAAGGGTTGATCTTTCCGAGTGAGTTGTGTCAGGGGCGCCACTATCTTGGAGAATCCCTCTATGAATCTCCTATAGTAGCCAACTAACCCCACAAAGCTTCTGATCTCAGTTGCTGACTTGGGACTTTCCCATTTAACCACTGCATCCACCTTTGTTGGATCCACCGCTATCCCTTGAGCGGATATCACATGCCCTAAAAACTGAACCTCTTCCACCTAGAATTCACACTTGGACAACTTGGCATACAATTGCTTCTCCCTCAAAACACCAAGCACCAACCTCAGGTGTTCTGCATGCTCCTCCTGAGTCCTGGAATAGATAAGTATATTGTCTATAAAGACTACGACGAACTTATCTAAGAATGGCTGG
The DNA here is from genome assembly GCF_037176805.1 of Vigna unguiculata. Taxonomy (NCBI): domain Eukaryota; kingdom Viridiplantae; phylum Streptophyta; class Magnoliopsida; order Fabales; family Fabaceae; genus Vigna; species Vigna unguiculata. The sequence goes on from NC_140801.1 coordinate 6,880,303, forward strand.
AAAATCCTGTTCATGTAGTCCATAAACACCACTAGAGCATTGGTCACACCAAAAGGCATAACCACATACTCATAGTGGCCATATCTGGACCTGAAGGCCGTCTTCTGTACATCATCAGCCTTTACTAAGATCTGATGGTAACCCGATCGTAGAACTATCTTCGAGAATACTGATGACCCATACAACTGATCCATCAAGTCGTCAATTCTTGGGAGCGGGTACTTGTTCTTGATCGTCATTTTGTTCAGTTTCTTGTAGTCCATACACAAGCGTGAACTCCCATCCTTCTTCTTCACCAACAGCACTGGTGCTCCCCAAGGCGAAGTGTTGGGTCAGATAAACTGCTTCTCCATCAGCTCCTCTATCTGTTTCTTGAGTTCCAACAACTCTGCCGGAGCCATGCGATATGGGGCCATCGACACCGGACCTATTCCTAGTACCAGATCAATAGAGAACTCCACCTCTCTATTGGGAGGCAACCCTGGTACTTCATCCGGAAATACGTCTTCAAACTCATGCACCACAAGTATGACTAATGTTCCTTCCTTCTCCTCTACCTCCATACAGGCGAAGATTATGAAACACTATGCGCCACTCTAAACCTCATTCGCAACTTCCTGATGGGATATCACTTCCGGCTCCTCCGAGTCGGGGAATAATAGCCTCTTCTCTCGACAGTCTATGAGAATGCGATTGGCAGAGAGCCAATCCATTCCTAAGATTACTTCCAACTCCTGTAGAGGGAGGCAGATCAGATTCACTTTGTATCTACGCCCTTCCACCTCCACTGGACATCTGGCACACAAGGACGATGTCCTGACCAAACTCGACGCCGGAGTAGATACCACCAGCTCGAACTGTAGCTCACACACCAGCAGACCCAGACGTTTGACACAAGCATTGGACACAAATGAGTGTGTCGCTCCAGAATCATATAGCACACAACAACTAGCACCAGCGATCACACAACAACCAATAACCAAGTTACATGAGCCTGCCGCCTTCGTCCCTGTCATGGCGTACACTCTGCCCGTCGCCTGAGGCCTGTTGCCTATGTCCCTCCGCTGATGCTGGTGGGGAGTCTGCACTGGAGGGCACGACCCATGTATTGGCTGTCCTTTAAATTCCCAATTTTATTACAATTGAATATTTGTATCTGGTTCAGTTTAACATCGTTACGTTCCTTGGATAATTGTATGGAGTTACATTTAAACTCTGAGACTGTGCTACAGTATTATTTTAGTGTGACGCTTCCTTTAATTACGTTTATTAATTAAATGGGGTATTACAATTAATATTAAAACAGTAAGAATGCTGGTATGGGTATAGGTACAAATATATACATGTTACCCTCTGGGGATGGGGATGAGACAAAAGTTTGATACCCGTTGGGTTGAGTATGAGGATGAGGGTGATTTTTTTCGATGGGATGGTTGTGGATAGCGAAACTCGTCTCTGTTCCATCTTATTGTCATCCCTAGACCCAAGCGTGTATGCACGTTTTTTTTTTTTTTATTTCAAATCTTTGTAGAATAATAATATAATTGTTATTATATTTATTTAACCATTAATATTAATATTAATATTAATATAAATTTTAAAAAATTAAAAATCTATTTAGTAAAAGTATTTAGTATAACAAAGTTTTTATAATTAAGAAAAAAACTTATATTAATAACACCACTATGAATAGTAATAATAATAATAATAAAAATAATAATGATACCAATAATACAAACTAATGATAATAATAATAATGTTTGTGCTATAAATATTAATGTCAATGTTAATACTAAGGCTAATTTTAATGATAATAATAATCTATAATTATATATAAAGATATACATCACCAACAAAACAAATAAAAATGACAACTAATTGAAATATTGTAACATCCATAAATCAATAAATAATATATTACTTTATAAGCATTTTATTATATATTATTATTATTAATATATATATATATATATATATATATATATATATATATAAACTTATATATATAAACTTATAGGTAAGCTAACATATTAGGTAAAAAAAAATTGGTATAATAATTTTGTTTCCGTTATAATACATAAATTTCATATATATCAATATGCATTCTGATACATTTTGATACATGTACGGTTAGCTAATAAGTAAATAAAATAATAATAATAATAATATAATATAACTGTACAATATAAGTATATGATAAATATACGTATATATGTTCATGAGTAGATAATATCATTAGTTACAGCAGGAATGACGTACTGAAAGGATAAAAGAAGATAAAATATCTTCTAACCATAATCTATAACTAACCTAATAGAACTACACCATTAAAATACTTAGTTTAATTGAAACTAAGTAATCATTACTCTACCACTATAAATAGCAAAGAGATGTTAGAAGGCAAGTGTGGAAAAGATATGGGAGAAGCTGTAGTGAACAAAAATAGAAGAGAGGAAAATAACAGAGTGAGAGCGTAGTAGCAAACAGATCCACTTGTCACCTTGGTGTTTTTTTTCACAATAATTAAGGTAAGGGAAGAAGACATCTATCATTTTATCTTTTTACTTTAATTATTTTTATCTGTTCATAATTATTTTTATTTCTATATTTACCTTAAGTGAGGTGTCCCTAACCTCATTCTAATTTCTATTTAGTTCTCATTCCTATTTATTTATTTATATTCATCTCTAGTTGAGCACTGATCCTATTTATATTTACTCTCATTTACTTATTTATATTTATCTCCAGTTACGTACTGGTCCTTTTTATTTATTTATAAATATATATTTTTTATTATGCATTGATCATGTTTATTTAATTATATAATTAAATGGTTTAATATTGAAATAAAATTTATGATAAATGAAGATTTGATTATTGTAGTTGGAGGTATGACCTTGGGGATTTAAACGAGTTAGTATTACTCAAGATGAGATGTTCTTGAGTTACTTTGTTGGCCATGAGCTCATTTATCCTGACTAGTCTCTACAAAATTAATCAAAATCTTTATAAAAGTATAATAAAGATCCAGTTTTATGGAATTGGGAGAATTTTCATTTCATTTTATTTTATTATGATATGCTGTATTTTTTTTATGTGATATTTGTCTCACTTCCCTATTTTATGATTGTGTGTGAAAAACAAAATTTTATAACACTATCATAGATGGCTGCTCCGAACATGCCTGATCCCTTCTTCACCGACATTGTGGCCATTTTTCCAGGAAATGCATGGCAAACCAATGCAGTGAATAATTTTGTAACATTTCAGGGAATTGCAAACTCTACCATTATTTTTCTCTCTGCTCCGAAGGCGCCGATTGTCATCGAAGGACAAATCGGAGTTACCTTTTACTTACCCCCAACAGTCCAAGTTAGATATGTCAAAGTGAGCTCGAACCCGTGAGCCAACCCGGCTCACCACGGGTTCGAGCCGGGTCGGGTTGGAAAATTAAAAATTTTTGTGATAATGGGTCAAAATGGGTTGAGCTCACTTAACCCACGGGTTGTGCGGGTTAGAGCCGGGTTATAGTGAGCTGACCCACCAACCCACCTATATTTAAAAAAAAAAAGACAAACCTAATATAAATAATTATTTAAAATTTAATAAATTAATATTATGAAAACTGTCTGCAATCCCTAATTCCTCTTTTCATTTTCGTGTATGCACACAGTCGCGCTTCTACTTCCCTTCCTTCTCTATCATTGATTTGTGTTCGTCTCATGGTGGTGCTTGTCCGTGGTGGTCGTTCAGTCATTTGCGGCGACGGAGGTTGACATTACTGCCCATTTCGGTGGTGGTCGGCATTGGTCTGAGGCGTGGTGTGAGTGCTCTCCTTGGTTCTCTACTTCTTACCCAAATAAGGCAACGGTGGTCGTTCGGTGGTGCCCATTCAGTGGTAGTCGTTCAATAATCTACAACAACGGTGGTGGTTCAGTGACAACGGTGGTGGTTCAGTGACAACGGTGGTGAACGTTGGTGCCCATTCCGTGGTGGCCGACGTTGGTCTGAGCCGTGCGTTCAGTAATCTGCGGTGGAGGTGCCCATTCCATGGTGGTCGTTCAGTAATCTGTGGAACCGATGGTGGTTCAGTGGCAACGGTGGTGGACATTGGTGATTATTCCGTGGTGTTCGACGTTGGTTTGGGGCATGCGTGCTCTCCTTGGTTGATTGCAACAACAATAGCTTTTCTCCTGGATTACAAGTGGGTTTGGGGCGTGACATTGTACTCTAATTTTTTTTTACTAGTCTATACTATATTTTTTTGACTAATAATGTAGTCAATCTTGCAGGACAAAGGTGGAGGGGATCCTAACTTGACAAAGCTTGACTCCAGTAAGCAACTTTCCTCTCAGGGCCAGTTTCACTATTGTTCAAGTATTACTGTACTCTAGGTTTGTATGTCTACTTATGTCATCTTTATGGTCAGATCAGATTTGTTCATGTGTTGATCCTTGTTTTTAGTAAGTTTTTCACTTATTTTTCTCAAAAATTAATGTGCAGCATGGAATCTGAAACTATTCATCAGAGTGTTAATGTGAGTTTTAATGTTGATGGTAATATAAATAATGAGAAAGCTACTGAACCAGAGCCACCTTCTGTTAACAATGAAGATAATGAGGTTCAAAAAGAAAGTAAGAAAGCTAAGACGTCTACCTCTGAAGTTTGGAAATATTTTACTAAAGTTGGAGTGAAAGATGGTAAAGAGAAGGCAAGATGTAATGCATGTGGGCAAGAATATGTAATTGGTGGCACTAAAATAGGTACTTCTACACTCTTGCGTCATTTGAAAAAGTGCAATGTTACCCCAAAATATAAAGATGTAGGTGGGATGATAATTGATAATATGGGAAAGTTAAGGGGTAGGGAACTTGATCACAAGCATGTTAGAGAGATTATGACAATGGCAATTGTTAAACATGGTTTGCCATTTAAGTTTGTTGAGTACAAATGGATTAGAGAATTGCTTTCATATTTGAATCCTGATGTGAAGCATGTGAGTAGGAATACAGCTGTTTATGATTTGTGGAAATTCCATCTTGAGATGAAGGAGAAATTGAAACATGAAATGCATCAATGTCATAATCGGATTTGTTTGACTTCAGATTGTTGGACTGCTTGTACTCAAGAGGGATATATTTGTTTAACAACACATTTTGTTGATAACAACTGGAAATTGAATAGTAAAATTCTTGCCTTTTGTAAAATGGAACCTCCACATACGGGTCATGATTTAGCAAATAAAGTGTTTGAATGTTTGACTAACTGGGGGATTGATAGGAAAATATTTTCTATAACTTTAGACAATGCTACTGCTAATGACCGTATGCAACAAATTTTGGGTGAACAATTAAGCTTACAAAATAGCTTATTGTGTGAGGGTGAATTTTTTCATGTGAGGTGTTGTGCTCATATATTGAATCTGATAGTTCAAGAGGGTTTAAAAGTGGCTGAAGTTGCTTTGCACAAAATTAGAGAAAGCATTAAATATGTGAAAGGGTCGGAGGCAAGAAAAATAGCATTTACTGAATGTGTTGTTCAAGTGAGGGGTATTGATACTAAAGTGGGCTTAAGGTTAGATGTTCCTACTAGATGGAATTCTACTTTTCTTATGCTTGAGAGTGGCCTTAAGTATCGTCGAGCTTTTGGAAGTTTCACTATACATGATAGAAACTTTAAACATTGTCCAACAAATGAAGAGTGGAAAAGAGCTGAAAGGATGTGTGAATTTTTAAGGCCATTTTATAAGATAACCAATTTGATTTCAGGCACATCTTATCCAACCTCTAATGAATATTTTATGCAAGTATGGAAAATTGAGTGGTTGCTAAGGGATACTTTAAGGAGTGATGATCCTTTAATGAAAGACATGGCAAAAAGGATGATGGATAAATTTGATAAGTATTGGAGTGAATATAGTACCATTCTTTCAATTGCCATGATTCTTGACCCACGAATGAAACTTGAAGCACTCCGATTCTATTATTCAAAACTTGATCCTTCCACTTGTGATGAAAAGCTTAATCATATAAAAGGAAAGATGTACAAACTCTTTGAAGAATATGTGAGTGTGAGGTCAAATTCATCCAATGCATCAAGTTCTCAATTCACTTGTTCAACTGAAGAACATTTGAACATGGAAGAAGACCAAGAGATTGATCCATATAATGTAAGTTAGTTAGTCATTATTCCTAACTAATTTTGTTATTTATTATTATCTTATCTTTATTTTAACCAATTTTTTTTTTTACTTTATATTGTTATAGGAATATATCAATTATGTAAGCCAAAATGTGAATGTAACTGGCAAGTCTGAATTGGATCTGTATCTAACGGAAACACCACTTGAGCCAAAGTATTTTCCAAAGTTAGATGTTTTGAGCTATTGGAAGGATCGACAAGAACGCTATCCCAATCTATGTAGACTAGCTTGTGAGGTGCTAAGTATTCCAATAACAACTATAGCTAGTGAGTCTGCATTTAGCATTGGTGGTAAAGTGCTTAGCAAGTATCGATCTAATCTTCTTCCTGACAATGTTCAAGCTCTAATTTTAACTCAAAATTGGTTACATGGCTTTGAAAATATTGGTAATTTAATTCATATTACTTTTCAATTTTTTTTTGACATCATACTTCTTATTCTACATTATATCATTTGTTAATAAGTTATTCTTATTTTTGAAGATGAAGATAATGAAGATGCTAAAAAAGAAGAGGAAATTGTTCTAGATTTTTCAATCCATGACTCTCATGTACCTCTTGAACAATAATTGTAGGTAAGGAAGCTATTTTTCTGTTTGTCCAACTTGTATGTGAATTGTTTCCTTTTCTTATATTGTGCCATATTTCATTGACTTATTCGTTGCAAGGAAATTTTCTAGTTACGATGCTAGTATGGTTTGTTTACAAGAATCACGACATGATCATGGCATTTTTCATTAAGTTAGATGAATGTCGTTGATTATGCAATTAGTATTATTTTTTGCTATTGATTAGTACAATTTTCCATGTTTCTATAAATAACCAAAGGATGGTATACAGTCACCTTATAAGCATGTCCATCTATTGTATATCCTATGCAAGAAACAAAATTGATGTTTATCATTGGTCTGTTCATACGTGCAGTAAACGTTGGAATGATTAAGAGTTCCAGACTTGAGATTCATATGCACATGATTTGGTTACTTGGGCTAAAATCTCTATTATTTGGTTTCTCTTTTATAAGCAGGGACATAGTCAATTTGGAAAGCTTCATGTTATGGAATATGGAACGTGCAGAAATAGAGTGAAGGAGTTAGTTTTTTTGTAACTGGATCATCATGGCTTCTCCAAACGGATTGTATAAGATTATAAATGACTAGGTCCACTGGAAGCACATGAAATTTCAAACATTGTGTTTGTTATTAACTCATTTTGCCATGGGACTTACTATTTTGTATATTTTTGTTTGTTTCTGGTGCATAACATCCATCTCATAAATCACCAATTTTTTTATAGGCATTATTCTGCAATAGATAAAAAAAGAGAAGAAAAAAATTACAAATATGATTTTTTTTTAATTTTTTTATTATTTCTATACGGGTTCGTGAGCCAACCCACTTAACCCACCAACCCGTGGTGGGTTGAGCCGGGTTGGAAAATTTCTGGCTCACCAGAAAGTGAGCCGGGTTGAGCTCAACAATTTCAAACCCGACCCGCGGTGAGCCAACCCGTGTGAGCCGGGTTGGCTCACTTTGACATGTCTAGTCCAAGTGAACCCTATCCATAACCTTTTCCCTCCACCTGTTTGAAAGCTAGTATATGAGGGAAAAATTGTAAATAAATAATACCTTTTTCCCCTTGTAGTATAGGAAATATAAGATGTACTAAACGGTGTAAATATAAGATGCATATATATATATATATATATATATATATATATATATATATATATATATATATATATATATATATATATATATATATGTGTGTGTGTGTGTGTGTGTGTATGTGAATATTTCATGTATAATTTTGCCTCTAAATTTTATAAGTATATTGTAGAAAATAATAATAATTAAATGAATAGAATATTTTTTTTTATCGTCACAAATATGATCTTGTAGTAAATAAAACTAAGATGTGTGTCTAACTATAATAATAATAATACCATTATAATAATATCTGGTAGTGTTAATAATAATAATAATAATAATAATACAACAACTAAATATATATAAAAAGATACACATTTTTTGTGTTCTTTTTTGTTTTTACAATTTTATCCTGTTAATTATAATTTGTTAAATTTAAATAATTATTCATAATAAAAAATTAGTTATTAGTTTTATCATTTTACTAATATAGAGATAAAATGAACAATAAAACAAATAAAAAATGGAAGTAATTCGGATACAATCACGTAATAAATAAAAGTAAAATGTGTGTCTAACCATAATAATACTGATAATACTAATAATAATAATAATATCACTAATAACATTGCGTAGTGATAATAATAATAATAATAATAATAATAATAATAATAATAATAATAATAATAATAATAATAATAATAATACAACTACATATATAAAGAGATAAACATTTTTTGTGTCATCTTTTGTTTTTTCAATTTTACCCTATTAATTATTATATTTTAAATTTAAATAATTATTTATAATAAAAAAATTATTTTTTAGTTTTATTATTTTACTAATTTTTGAAACTTTTTTTAATTGAAATAATTGTTTAAATATAAAGATAAATGAACAACAAAACAAATAAAAATGACAGGTAATTGAAACATGAAGTAAAAGTAAAATATGTATCTAACCATAATAATAAAAACAATAATAATAATAATTATTATTATTATAATAATTATAGTTCTTATGGATAATAAAAACAATTATATTTATAATAATAATAATAATAATAATAATAATAATTATTATTATTATTATTATTAAGAACAATAAAAGTAATATTAGTAATAATAATAATTATGGTGGTTACTAATATAATATTTTTTAAATGTCAATTTTTTAAGTTAAATATGATAGTAATTATAATAATATAATAATTATATTTATTAGTTATAATTCTTATTAATGATAATAATAATAATTTAATTATTATTATTAGTGATAATTGATAATAATAATAATAATATTATTAAAATAAAATAATTTTAGTATATAATAATAATGATAATCTATAACAATATATAAAGAGGATTCTCTCTTTTGTGTCTACATTTCAAAATACCAATTTTACTCTTTAATATATAATTATTTATAAAATTTTTGAAAATTGACCATTACTTTTATAAACTTTTTTTATATAAAATCGTCTATCTTTGCTCTTCTCTTTTTCTCTATTTATCAACAGTTATTTTCTCATCTTTTCTGATATATCTCACTTTATTTTTAATAAATATAATTTTATTTTATATATTATAACTTAATAACATTACATTATCATCACCTACTAATAATAATAACAATCATATTTATAATAATAATAACAATGGATAATAAAAATAATACTAAAAATAATAATTATGGGGTTAAAAATACAATGTCTTTGAAATGTCAATTTTTTAAATTAAATATGATAGTAATTATAATAATAATATAATAATTATAGTTCTTATTAATGATAATAATAATAATAATTATTATTATTCATATTAATAATAATGATAATAATAATATTTTTAATACTTCTTTTCTCATATTAATAATATATAATAAGAAAATTAATATATTACATATTAATATTATTAATAACAATAATAATTTTAGTAATAATGTTAATAATACTAATATTAATAATATATAATAGTAAAATAATAATAATAATAATAATAATAATAATTATTATTATTATTATTATTATTGTTACAATATTAATAGCGGTTATAATTTTATTACTGTTACTATAAATAATATTTATAAAAATTATAATATTAATACTTACAAAAGTATTATAAATAATAATATTACTTATAATTAATATTATAGTTGAAATAATAAATAAATAAATAAAAATAAATTGACTTTTATAAGATTTGAATCCTGGTCCTTTTATACCAGAGTTGTAAAATGACGAAAAAACTAATTTTTATGACACGTATTAATAAAAAAAAATGGGTAATGTAATAATTTTGGTCCTATCTTCTTTTTTTAATATGTAATAGATGAGTCAAATACTCAATTAGTGAAAAAAGTTATAATTTTTTACATATAATTCGTCCATTGAGATTTGAAAGTGAAGTAGCTAAGAAGTCTTTGACATACTCGATTAGAACTTCCTCATCTCTAATTTCAAAGCCTTTGTTTTTCGAGATTTCTTTTTTACCTAAAATAAAAATAAAAATTAAATTCTATTAAAATCTCCATCTTTATTAATCGTAATTTTATTGCTTATCTTTCCTGCAATCCAGAGTCAAACCATGGAACCCACTTTCGCTTTTATTATTTTATATTGCAGAATACATGCTGAATATTAGGGATGGCAATGTGGGCTGGCCCGGCCTGTTTAGGCCCGGCCTGTATTAGGCCCGCAAGTTGTGGGTCGGACAGGCCCGCCCCACACATAATTCGCGGACTGGAACATACGACCCGCCCCGCAGATATCTTGGCCCGCGGGCCTGCAGGTTGGCCCACATACATTGGGTAGTTTGACTTACGCAAAAAATAAAACACATCCTGGACATTTTAAAATAGATCTTGGGCATCATAAAATCATAAAAAAGCAGGTCCTGGACAAGTGCAATAAACAACATAACAAAACACTCCATAAAATCAAGTCTTGGAGTATCAAGTTCAATAAAAAAACATCAAAACAACAAAACAATAGTCCAAATAAAAAAAAAACAGTCCAAGAAAGATGGTCCAAATAAAAAAAATAGTCCAAGAAAGATGGTGGTATTCTATTGTTCTTCAACTCCCATGGTTATAACATTTGATGCAACAACAATAGAGGACCCTTCATTTAGCTCCACATTTTGGTAGTTGACATTTTCTACCTCATTTGTGCATACATATAAACAAAAACAATAATTAATATGTATGAATGAAATCACAATAAAAGTAATACCAAGTAAGAATTGCATAAAAAATAACTTGAAATGAAATGAAACCATAAACTTACATCAAATAGGCTTAGATGTGGAAGAGAAGCGGATGAGGAAGAAAATTGTCCTTGATTGCGCTTTAGAGGATTTGATGATGTTGTTGTTGGCAAACTTTTACTATATTCAGCAAAAAAGTTGTACAATTTTTCCTTGATTCTTGCCAACTTGGATTTAGAAGTGAGTGGATCAATCTTTTCAAAGCAATAGGCCAATGTTTGGAGTTTCATTCTTGGGTCTAAAATTGCCCTAAAAGCAAGTACAACACTATATTCTCCAACAACAAACTTTGAATCTTTCAAACTTGTAAGAAATACAAGTTCGCAGTGGGATAACTTGTGGCAGGAATTAAGATTGTCATATCATAGAAAGGCAATAAAAACCTACAAATTTTTTCAGCCCTGTCCCAATCTTCCCTTGATAGGCAATATTTGTAACATTCGTCAACCAATGACAAGCTTCCAAAAACACGCCGATATTTTAAGGCACCTTTGAGCATCAAGTATGTTTAGTTCCATTGTGTAGGGACATCAAGAGACAACCCATGTGAATATTCAATATCATCAAATTTGTCATTACATTGTTTAAATTTGATCATTCTAGTCTCTGAACCCATAACATATTTTATGCTATTTCTAATTAGATCCAAAGCATTTCCTAGCACCTTTAAACCTTCTTGCACAATCAAATTTAATATGTGGGCACAACAACGAATGTGAAAGAATTCCCCCTACATATCATGCCATTATGTAGATTAAGTTGAGTTCTTAAGGAACTTTGAAGCACATCATTAGCAGAAGCATTGTCCAAAGTGATAGAAAATACTTTTTTCTCTAATCCCCAATCTTGCAAAAGTTCATAAACTTTCTTAGACAACTCAAAACCTGTGTGTGAGGGGGGCATGTGACAAAAGTTTAGAAGCTTGCTATTTAATTTCCAACTCAAATCCACAAAATGGGCAATCAAAGCTATAAATCCCTCAGTATTAATTGATGTCCACAAATTAGAAGTCAAGCAAATCCTACTAGGAATAGAAACAAGCATATTTTTAAGCATTAACTTTTCTTTGTCATACATTCTCCCAATATCTGCCTTAATAGTGTTTCTAGTAACCATAATTGCATCAGGACACAAGTAGCTAATCCAATTCCTACGTTCAGGATACTTGTAACATCCCGACCAGATATTACAAATTTAATTAAATAAATAAAGAAAATTTAAATAACCTCATTTAATAAAACATCATTTTCCAAACATGCGAGAAATTTAAAACTTTATTCCATTTAAAAGTATCTCAATTACGTTGCAAACTCATATAAAAACCAAAATCCATGTTCATAATCAAAGTTTACAATCTATAAAATCCATAATGAAACAACTAAATAAAAATCTCCCAGCTAAACCCGGCTTCGTCGCTATGCCTCACCAGACCCACCTGCAATATCCTCTACTCACGTGTACCGCATACACGATCATCGCCAAACACAAGCAGATAGGGTGAGCTAACATAATAAACATATACGTATATATAAGGAATTCCACTCACATTAAGGAATTCCATCTTTTCATCCCACATGGCCACAACCATGCTATGATATCGATATCACTCAAGAAATTCCATTATTTGTTTCACATGGCCACAACCATGTTATTAGTGTTCTACGTCTTCTAGAGAGTATCTTAAGATGTCTTGCTGCCACACCTATCGGCCACAACCGATAGAGCACGTGCGGAAAACCATGCTACGGATCACACACCATAACGCCAGGTGGAACTCCCAATATGAACATAGTCCGTAACGTCCCAAGACTACCAAACTCGTCAGCTAATTACTGAGGAGGGAAATCTATCTGGACCCATCCGTATTGGCCACAACCAGCACACTCACACCGGCAACACTCACCAACCTGAGCCACAACTCAAGAGTTCCTCGTGTTCATCCGCTATCCCGAGCCACAACTAAAGGGACGTCATTTCGAGTCATAACTCAAAGAATGTCACGTGCTTAACCCCTATCCCGATCCATAACTCAAGGGATATGTTCCGAGCCATAACTCAAGGAACACCAGCAAGCCCACCTATGAGATATCTTAGAAGCCTCATAGACCACACATCACAATTTAGACACCAAACAATCCAATCCAGCATAATCAATTTCCTTGAAACCCACAATTGCTCCAACTTTAGCTTAAGCCTGAAGCCTTCGCCTAAGCACCCAAACCTACCTCGCTTAAGCTAGGTTACCTCGCTTGAGCGAGCACCTCGCACAAACAAACCTTGAACTCTCGCTTGGGTGAGTATCACTCGCCTGGGCGAGACCACCTTTCGCCAAAAACAAAAATTCTCGCCTAGGCGGCGAGTTAAACAACCCATCAAACCCTCCTCGAACTCTCGCTTAGGCGAGGGACTCTTGCCTGAGCGAGACACTCTTTCGCCCAAAAAACATGGCTTCGCGCCTAGGCGAGATGCCTAAACAAAAACACCCAACACCCACGAGTTCTCGCTTAGGCGAGACACACTCGCCTAAGCGAGATGGTGTGCTGCCCAAGACCAAAATCCTCCGCCTGAGCGAGAGACTCGAGCAGAAATAGGGTTCGAGTCTTTGCAAATCTCGCCTAGGCGAGCCTAGCTCGCTTGAGCGAGAATTGCATACTCTTACACTGTTTTACGCACGCAAACTCCGGCAAACGTGCCTAAGTCACACTCCAATTCATACCAAACATTTGAAACAATGCAGCAAACACATATGCATAACTTAGACCCCATATGTTCCCCAAAATTTTCAAGTTTACACAATCACAACATATACAGTGCATCAGTCCATTATATTCATACATTGGAGTAAAAATTTCAATAAAACAGTACCAAAACACCCAAACCCCAAATTCACCTCATGTGCAGTACGAAATTCATAGCATAACATCATCAAAATCATGCAATATTCTCAAACATACAATTTACAGGTTCAGCTCCCCTAACCTAGATGCCTTTTCTTAGAAAATGCAAATTTTGGAGAATTTCTCCTTGATCACTGGACAACCAAACACCTCCCTTTTGAAACAGCTCTCAATTGCCTATCACTAGCCACCCTTTTACTATAATTTCGTGCCAGACTGCCAATCTGAAAGCAATAAGGAAACAAACTTCCTTTCCGAGGATGTTGAGGAAGAAGGAGCATTAATGATGTCTAGGAGATCAGGTGTCGAGCTAAGTCCGAGCTGTTTTGACAACTCAGTTTGGTACCTTGATATATAAGCAAACAACCACATGTACAAGGACGAGAATCTTTTTAAGGAGTTCACCAAAGTTGAGGTTGGACACGTATAATTTGGAGATGCATGAAAAGTGGCAGTAAAAGGCTGGGGTATAATCTGGTACCTGTAGAAGAACAACTGAGTTGGAGAAATCAGAGATGTGTACTATGTACCCGATCTCAAGAGCAACATATTGAGCATGGGTCACTTGCATTTTGGTGGGATGACCGAGTTGGTGAAAAAGGAGATGGTGCGAGGATTCCCGACTATGGAGTTTGAAAATAAATTTTATGAAAGTGCATGCTCAGGAAGCATCCTAGGACCTCATTTCCGAGGACTGTCGAGTATCGGGAAAAGGAACAACTTAGATTAATTCACGCAGGCATTTGTGGACCAATTACCCCTGAATATTTCAATGGGAAAAGGTATTTCATTTCTTTCATAGATGATCTTTCAAGTAAAACATGAGTGTATTTTTTGAAGGAAATATCTGAGGTGTTCCAATTGTTTAAAAGGTTCAAAGCAATGGTTGAAAAGGAGACCGACATGCCTATCAAATCTGTTAGGTTTGACCGAGGACGCGAGTTCATCTCATCCGAGCTCATGAAGTATTGTGAGGAGCAAGGAATAAGGAGATTTCTGTCAGCACCATACTCACCCCAACAGAATGGAGTAGCTGAAAGGAAAAATCGAACTATACTTGACATGGTTCGAACAATGTTGAAAAGCAAGAACGTGCCTAAGGAGTTCTAGGAAGAAGCAGTGCAATGTGCCATCTATGTGCAAAATAGATGTCCACATGCTAAGCTGAACGAGAAGACACCGCAAGAAGTCTGAAATGGAAGAAAGCCAAGTGTGTCTCACCTTAAAGTGTTCGGCAACATTACTTATGGTCATGTTCCAGCTCAACAAAGGACCAAACTTGAAGATTGGAGCAAAAAGTACGTATTTATTGGGTACGATGAAAAAACCAAGGCGTATAGGTTGTTCAACCCAATAACAAAGAAGGTGATTATGAGCCGAGACGTTCAAATTGATGATAAGAGCGAGTGGAAGCTAACCGATCTGCCTAAAAGAGTTTGACCTATTGGCGTAAAGTAGGTGTACACGAAGAAAACAAATGCTGAAGGTGAAGTTTAGAGATATAAAGCTTGACTCGTAGTGAAAGGGTACAAGCAAAAGGAAGGAATAGACTATGACGAAGTATTCGCCCCAGTGACGAGGATGGAAACAATTAGGCAGCTGATTTCCTTAACAGCTCATAACAGATGGACAATCTTGCAGATGGATGTGAAGTCAGCATTTCTAAATGGAGTCTTGGAGGAGGAAGTATATGTTGAACAACCACTCGGATACATGCGAAGAGGCGAAGAGAAGAAAGTGTTGAGATTGAAGAAGGCACCTTATGGCTTGAAGCAAGCTCCACGAGCATTGAATGAAAGAATCGACACTTACTTCAAGAAGAATGGGTATGAGTAGTGCCCTTATGAACATGCTCTTTACATAAAGAAGAAAGGAGAATATGTGATATTCATTGTCCTCTATGTTGATGACCTTATCTTCACAGGGAATAATGCTGAGCTGATTGAATCATTTAAAGAAGTGATGAAGAAGGAGTTTGAGATGACCGACTTAGGTCTTATGAAGTATTTCCTTGGTTTGGAAGTTGTTCAAGGGAAGGACGACATCTTTGTGTCGTAGGAAAAGTATGCTAAGGAGGTCTTGAAGAAGTTTAAGATGACGAGTTGTAACCTGATTTCCACCCCTATGGAATCAGGTACAAAACTTCCTAAATATGCAGATGGACCCCGAGTTGATGCGAGCAAATACCGAAGTTTGATTAGAAATCTCAGGTATCTTACAAATACCAGACCAAATTTAATGCTGAGTGTTGGAATAGCAAGTCGGTATATGGAGGAACCGTAGTATATTCATTGGAAGGCCCAAAAGAGAATTCTAAGGTACGTGAGAGGAACAATGTCACTTGGCTTGATGTATACTTGGACGGATGACTACCGACTAGTCAGCTACTCAGACAGTGATTGGTGTGGAGATGTCGATGACCGGAAAAGCACGTCTGGATATGTAATCTTCATGGGGAACACGACGTTCACTTGGCTTGCAAAGAAACAACCCATTGTAATACTATCAACATGTGAAACCGAGTATGTTGAAACATCTTGGAGTGTCTTCCATGCAGTTTGGCTTAGAAACCTTCTAAGCAAACTGGAATTGAAGCAAGAAAAGGGGACTGTGATCCGAGTTAATAACAAGTCGGCCATTGAATTGGCAAAGAACCCGGTCAATCATGAGAGAAGTAAACACATTGATGTTCGATTTCACTTCATCCGTGAACAAGTGAAAGAAGGAAATATGAAGTTAGAGCACGTCGAAAGCCGAGCACAAGCTGCAGATATGTTTACAAAGCCGCTGACATCCTCTTTGTTCGAGAATAATAAGATGATACTCAGAATGAAGGACAAGAAAAGCATTTAAGTTTACGGGGGGATTTTGTTGGGAAAATTTAAATGTGGGTAGTTGGAAGTTGTTAATTTAATTGTCTAGGAGATTGCAAAAGGTTGAAAGTGGGTCTAGCATTGATTAATCATGCAATAGAGTTCATTAATTGTGGTTTAAGTAGTGGTTATATTTAATGAATGTAGTTGAAGGGTCGTGTCCAAAGGCCTATAAAAGAATCATGTAGTGCTTCATTGCAAAATACAAAAAATCTGAATAGATAGAGTATTTATCCAAAGAGAGACTTGTTTGTCAACATTTACAAATATTAAAGACAAATATTATTATTCAATATGTAATTTTTTATTGAGAATCTTCATGCAATTTGCTCAAAAATTGTCTTTAATATTATAAACAATGTTCAACATCATTTTAATATAACAAATTATTCCTCGGCAATGCAATATGTTTACATAATCTACCACTTTTCACTAATGAGGAAACCATACAAACAATGGAGTTAATCAAAAACTCAGATTTTTTACGATCTTATTTTAATATTCAAGTTAGAGGTATTCTTTATTGAAGTTGATAAGGTGTTTTACTTTTCAGGATTGTCATTTTATTTACTAAGGAGACCATATTATGCGAGTGCATGCTCTTATATTGTTAATACTTCTAATTTAAATGGATATGTACCACCAACATTTAATAATTGAGAGATCATTTGCTTTTGAAAGAAAAAAGTCATGTGGAAAACTTCTCGTAACATATAATAAGCTTTCAAATTAGAAAGTTGTGATAATTCTAAGTGATAGGTAGAGAAATCCTCAAAGAAGACCATTTATCACTAAATTCAGTAGATGGATCCGGTGAGATAAAAAACCAAGATTTTATTATTAAATACATGAGAGATGCAATTATGTAGATTGGGCCAAAAACATGGTATGAATTGTAAATAATAATCCAATTGTATGTAAGGCAACATGTATGTTCATAGAATCATAAATTCTTTCAACTATTGAAATCTTTACGTAGTTTGTAGGATACTAATATTCAGTTAGAGAATAAAGCATATCTACCACGTTTAGGCTAAGAGTTTGCTTATGAAAAAATGACATGGGCTAAACTCAAGCATATTTAATTTCTTAAGTCTAAGTATCATAAATATATGTTCTTTAAATCATCATCAATATTTAGCATGGTATTATGGACGCATATGATGTTGTTCTAGAAAATATATTTTGGATACTAGGGAAGGGTGATTGTATTAATCTTTGGAATGATCGTAGGTGTTTTGACATTTGCATATCTAGATTGGCTAGAATTCCTTATTTTGATATTATACTTTGTTGTTAGTTCGGCCTAGACAAGTACTTGTTGTAGGTTTGAAATGAATTTCTTAAGCAAAAAGAGGGAGTTGAATTGGCTGAATACTTAAAAATATGCTCAATTAGAACTTGTAAAAACCATTTCTTTTTGAATTCAATTGACCAACAAATCAGATGCTTGTTGTTGCAACACCACACAATTCAGTCGATTGAAAAACAACACAATTGATTAATTTGTTCATACAATATGATTCAACAGATTGAAATATAAATCAACAAACTGATATTGTGGGAAATTTTGTAGAAAAACGTAAATCACAAAAATCACTCAAACAACATGCATTACCATCCAAGATTGGTTCAAATTGATATATCAAACTTAGTTTCAAACCTTACAAAGATTGCTTAAATGTGTTTTCTTGAGATTTAACTGAAGAAGAAGATAAGGAGGAGAGAATCACACACTAGTTTTTATATTGGTTCACTCAATTTTGAGTTATATTTAGTTTATTATGACAACATGAGCCTAATAATGCACTATATCAAAAGAATTACACAAACTCACAAAGATTACAGTTTTGAATATAACAAAAACATCAACATTCTTGTATCCCAGAAGAATCTGAACCCCTACACAGCAATATCCCACTTGCAGACTTGGAATCATACCAAGAAACACCTAGAAGCACAAGAACAACCAAACCTTGGTGGTGGCTCTCCATAACCAACCAAAACACGTTCTATAATGCTTCAAAACCAAGCAAAACTTGCTCCAAGATTCAAAGATCTTCAATCACGAGTTGCACATTGCGTAACCCAGAGAGAGAAAGTTTCCAAAAAAGGTTTCACTATTTTCGTGTCAGAAATTACAAAAGTTACTCCACTCTCTGAAAAACCAGCTAATAGCCTGATCATAAGTGAATTCAATGGGTTGATTTGTTCGTACAATCTATTGATTTCACTTGACTTAAGTGAAATCAGTTGATTGTATAACAATTCAATTGATTGAATACATTCATACTAAAATTATATGCACCAAGCCTTTTAACCTGATAAAACCTTTTTTAACATATTGAAAAGCACATGCACAAGACAAAAGACATCGACACTATGTCATACAATCTATGAATCGAGTCTAATCTTCAAGCTTTGTGATCTTCATTTCAATTTCAGATTCAATATATCTCAAGCATGAACACCAATGAATCACTTCACTACGCCTAATTTGGCAATAGATAGCGTTATCTATTGGAGCGGTATCTATTAATAGACAGTGCTTGTAAAAAAGCGTTGTCTAATAACACTTGATAGATAGCGCTTGTCTAAACAAGTGTTATCTATATATTTTTCAATAGATAATGCTTTCTTTAGAAAATGTTGTCTATCAAAGCTCTCATAGACAACACTTGACAAATGCTGTCTTTGAGAGCAGTTTTGCATCAATATGTAGCGTTTTTTCAATTCATTAGTATATAGCGCTTGTTCAAACAAACATTGTCTATTTTTCATTAATGGATAACACTTTTTCAATTCATCAATAGATAACATTTTTTAAAATAAACGTTGTGTATTGGTTTGATTATTTTTTATTATAATTTATTTAATTTTTTGTTCATTCCTTCTCATTTTAGTGGTACCTGTAGAAAACATTTATGACAGCTATAACAACTAATCAAAACTAACCAAATGTGATTTAGATTGTAGAGTGAGTAGTTTCACGGATAGTATTGCATCCCTAATGGACAATGATAACCATGTTGATTAATTAACTAATAATATGATTAACGGAACCAACAAGACATGAGCAATTTCACTAGATCCTCTGCTAACAAAAACAAATAACACAATTATCGAGACCTAAATGGTTTGAATGATGTTTAAAGTGTTTCCAAGTTTGGACATGTTCATTCTATTCTTTGACTCATATGCTTGTATAAAGACTTCGAACTTGAAATCAAGCAAAACTGAAATGAAAGGGCATTGAAATTCTTACATAGTTACACAAAAAACTTAATGATGTTTATATATTTTTAAAAAAGTATAATATTACATGAAAGAAATTAGAAAAAAACTAAGATTTGCAATACTCATCCATCTTGTTCCATTTTTGCTAGACTGTGGGGCCAAAACACTTTAGACAAAACATCTCCTAACCTTCCCTATTTTGTTATATAAGGCATTATACAACTAACCTACAAACATTTACTAATGAGATAAAAACACCAATCTTCCCTGAATTCAATGATTTGATTGTCAGAATATTTTTAACATCTACAACTAGGAAAATACTATAACAAAGAAAAATTAAATTAAATTAGTCAATCAAAATCCTACTACAAATGAATAATACATACAATTAAGATAACTTACATCTATTGGAATTGTTCCTCCTTCACAATATGTGACAATTTCCTTCATATATCGACAAATGTAATACCCATAATCATGACCGTTGGATTGTTTTGGACACTACTCCAAAATTGTTAATAAACAATGTTTTGTTTGCTAATGTAGCGCTTTTTAGACGCTATCTATTGGAGCGGTGTCTATTAATAGACAATGTTTGTAAAAAAAAAAACGCTATCTAATGACATCTTATAAATAGCACTTCGCTAAACAAGTGCTATCTATGTATTTTCAAAAAGACAACGCATTTTTCCAAAAGTGTTATTTATCGGTGCTATTATAGATAGCGTTTGGAAACATAAGTGTTGTCTACGTTTTCTTGAAAAATACAAATGATCTATAGACACCGCTTGAAGGCACAAGCGCTCTCTATTTATTTTTCATCAATAAATAATATTTTCTCAAATAAGCATTGTGTATTGGTTTGATTTTTTTTATAATTTATTTAATTTTTCGTTCATTATTTTTTATTTTAGTATTATCTCAACATAAATCATATATGAGAATTATAACAATCAATCAAAAAATAATCAAATGTTATTCAAAAAAATATGCATGTATTTTATCTTCTAGACAAGTGTTTTCTTTTAAAGATAGAAAACACTTATAAAAAAAAATTAAAGATAGTAGGTAAGTTGTATACTAGTCTAAGTTCGTGGGTAACTGAAATTGTCTATAACTACAATATATTCATAATAATCATATATATTACAAGTTAATCCCAAATATGATATATCAGACCTATTTACATATCCAAAAAGTATTATATCTATACTAGGCTCCTTAAAATTAAACTTGAATCTATATACCAACAAAACACAACCAAGAAAAAAGACAAAAACATGTTCAAACTAACAACACTATGCTCCATACTCTCAACAAAAGTGCTTCACATATTTCTTTTATAGCTCCAATTTGGTCAAGAATCTCACACATCATGTATGTGGACATCATTAACTTTTGCATTTGCATTTTTCCATTGTTTTTCGCGCTGAAACCACATTAAAAAAAATGGCCACAAACGCATTAGAATAGTGAAAGAAAAAAGATCCTTCTCAATGGTTTAATTAGTTTTATTTATGAATTTACTTTTAATAAATAAAATAGACTGTGCTTAGGTAATAAAACACCATCTATTCATAATCTAATACATGACTTAAATTTAAAAGCACTTTTTATTAGCATATTATATTTTTTATTTTTTATTTTTAAATATAAATTTGATATAGATAACATATTTTTATGAAGTGCTATCTATATGTGGCAATTGTATAGCGCTTATTTTATAAACCGCTATCTTTTAGTTTTGTGTTTTAATTTATAGTACTTAATTAAATAAGTGTTATCTAAATAGTGTTGTCTATTGAATATTTTGGCATAGTGTAGAAAACATCAATACAATTGGTATTAACCTTCAAATAAAACATCATTTGATCTTCAAATACACAATTGTAATCTACCTTAATTGGTGTCCACTTGATATTGCTTAACTTAAACTTTGAAACCATAAACCCTCTTGAGCTTGGTAGGTTTGTATAACCCTTGTTAATAAATAAAAATGAAGCATATATAAGTAAAAAAAAAAAAAAATATATATATATATATATATATATATACAAAAAGTATACATATATGTGTGAATCAAATTAAGAAGATTCATACATATCAAACAACTTCTTCAAATCTTGCCTCATATTAATGTCTTTCGCCAATGGGTCAAGATAATAAATTATCTCCATTTTAAGATTGATTTCGAGTAAGACCCAATGTTGGCTAAAATTGGAAATGAATCAACAAAATTAGATTTTGTGCATCTAACTTTGAAAATAATACATTATTGATAAAGGTAGGAAAAAAAATATTACCCTGTATTGATAGGAGCAAGAACAAACTTATTAATCATCCCATTGTTAAGAAATATACTCACTATATTTTGCATTCTCTCTTTCATTGGTAGTTCATGTGTTGTTATTTGGGGTGATAAAAAGAAAAACTCCTTATGATTTGGCTTAATGAAATTTTGATATAGGTACCTTACAAAAGAAAGATATAAGAATTAAAAGTTAGTAAAATCATAAAAGCTACTCACCAAAGATTAAAGTCAATTATAAAAAAGTAGTATATTGTACCCGATATATATAGAAATTAGTACAATGGTGTCTTTGCACCCATTGTCAACCTATCAAACATTTGAGGACAATCTCGCATATCTTCTTCAATAATGTTTGCAATCTCCTCAACTTGGTCTAAGTCATATGTTGTGACAGTCTCTTGTGGTGCATAACTTGTGTTATCATGCCTATTATGTGCTATACCATTTTTTTATTTTCACCATGTTTGGTCCTACATGAATAACTTTTATCAATTCTGTTGCATACTAAATGTGCTTCTAACTCATCTGTGTTCACTACCCTTGAATGACAACACTTCAAGCAAGGATAAATGATTCTACTAGGGTTTTTTGCATGCTTAACTGCAAATCTACAAAACTCTTTCACCCCATCTTCATATTCTTTTGATAATCGACTAGCAAACATCCATTTCTGATCCATATTTTCTTGAGCTATCATGTTAGTTACTATAATATTAGCTATATAGAAGTCAAGATACAATATAATAATAAGGCTCTTAATACTAATCTAATAATTTTAATTTCTAAAACAGAAAGCTAAGGAAAATTCACACGCATACATATATTCTTCAAACTAACACCATTTCCAATAAGAAACAATAAAATAATATTCATGTTACCTCAACTTTGAAGACACTGTGATTTTTGTGTAGTAAAAGTCAACAACTGCAAAATTATGTGCTATACCATTTTTTTTTTATTTTCACCATGTTTGGTCCAACATGAATAACTTTTATCAATTTCGTTGCATACTAAATGTGCTTCTAACTCATTTGTGTTCACTACCCTTAAATGATAACACTTAAAGCAAGGACAAATGATTCTACTACGGTTTTTTGCATGCTTAACTGCAAATCTACAAAACTCTTTCACCCCATCTTCATATTCTTTTGATAATCGACTAGCAAACATCCATTTCCGATCAATATTTTCTTGAGCTATCATGTTAGTTACTATAATATTAGCTATATAGAAGTCAAGATACAATATAATAATAAGGCTCTTATTCCTAATCTAATAATTTTAATTTCTAAAACAGAAAGCTAAGGAAAATTCACATGCATACATATATTCTTCAAACTAACACCATTTCCAATTTAGGGCTATCTCTTTCCTTCCCAATGGCTGGCCACACCTTTGTTTTAACTTAGGGGTCCAATTCTTTCTCAAGAAAGCAACCCTTCTCATTCACCTTTCGAACCTTAAACATAAATAAAATCAAAGCATTAGCATAGTTTCTGTTTTTGCACTAGTTCCCCAAATTGAAGTGAAAAGCAGCAGGATCAGCAATTCAAAGGAAACCTAGAAAGAAGAAATAAAATAAACAAAATGGAAAAATGGGAAATAAATTATTTGATTGAGTAGAAAATAAAATGAAAAATGCAATCAAATAGAATGACATAAAAAAAAATACTATAATAGGATCCTTGTCCCTTTACTTGTTAAAATCACATTAACATAATTTACTTCTTGATGTGTGTTGATATAATGATGATAACAAACAACTCTTCCAATCTTCTCCAAAAGATTATCTAGAACCTAATTATATCTTCTCTCTCACACACTTGAGATGATCTGATTAATACTTTAGATTTAATGATTTGATTAATACTTTATGTGGCTATAATTGCAAAAAAAAAAGCACATGACTCGATCGGTGTCATAAATTATATGTCTCTGCTTCCTATCGACAACTAAGAACTTCTTAGAAGATGTTTATGTACTACTTTAATACCATCATAGAAATTTGGAACCATTCTTTCCACATCCCTTTGGAAGATTTCATTAAAAAAAACTATTTTACTGCTACTGTTAACTTATCATATGTAAAGTAGATTACCCATGATACTCCTAATATAATAAAGGATTTTTCCTGAGAAAGAATATCATCAAATCTGCAAAAGATTAGCCCAAACAAAACTAAAAGAAGTCAGAGAATCAGTGACCAAAAAAGTGATATCATTGATGGAGTGAAAAAGACCATACTTGATGAAGTATCCTGGTTCAAGCTTAATGTAAATCAAACTAAATAAATTGTGTTAACCATATTTGCATCCCATACTCATGTTTGATTGTTATTATACTTTTTCATTTAAAGTTACGGTGGCCAAGAGATTTTTCTGTTTGCTTGAAATTACAGCAATCACCAACCCACTCATTTATAACCTTAGGTTCACTATCTTATTAAAATAGACAATCTCTGCAAAGTCATAGTATCATGTACAGGAGATGCTACAACTTCCTAAATGTAAGTATTTAAACCTTTTAGAAGAAACGGTTAAGATATACATTATTGCTAATAAAAGAAATAGTAAAGATGGTTTTTTTTGTTATTTTTCCTGCATAATTCACAACCTATTTTCTTTTGTTGTAGTTTCTTTCTTTCACTCAGGGAATCTAATAATAGTCTATGCATGCCAACCACAAGCATCAAGCTACATAATATATCATACAATCAAGGGCCAGGGGTGAATCAGGCTACATCATATATTAGATTGTTTATTGAAAACCTAAGCAAGGATTTCAAAACTAGAAAAAAAAAGAACTAGTATAATATACATTACATGTTTAACATTTGTTACATGATATTCCAACTAGCTTCACCCCAAAAGAGGCAGTGTCGTATTTTCACAATCCTCATGCATATAATAGCTATTAATATATAAACAAAACTATGATTTTATCATTTTATACGAATCTTTTCATAATTATTACTTATCAACCTCTGCTTTAGTTTTTAACTTTCCAACATGTTATTGTTTGTCTTTCAAATTGATGCAATCCAAAGATGGAAATTAGCTTTATAAACCTTATTAAATGATAAATCTTGGAACACCTGCTGCTAATTAAGAGGAAGAGTTTTTTTTTTCATTCTTTGTCCTATTTTCCCTTTTTCATTGTAAAAGTGAAAAGATAGAATTGTTTAGAAAGGTCTCTCATATGTTGTTCATGATTTTCAATTCCTTAAAGGAATACTCGGAACATCCATTAGTATTTCCTTGAACTCAAACTTGAAACATGCTCAAAGTATATAAAAAAAAGTTTAAGCAACCAAATACAAATGGATTTTGAGTTTAAACACAGATTAT
This sequence comes from Vigna unguiculata, assembly GCF_037176805.1. Lineage (NCBI taxonomy): Eukaryota > Viridiplantae > Streptophyta > Magnoliopsida > Fabales > Fabaceae > Vigna > Vigna unguiculata. The sequence goes on from NC_140801.1 coordinate 6,906,087, forward strand.
AGAAGAAACTTTGAAAAATCACTATTTACTCAATAAAATTAGTGTTCCACTAAAATTTTCCCTAGTCCCCCTGCCATTGCCAAACATGAGTCCCAATTTTTTGCCCTAAATTACAAACAATTTGAAATCCATGTTTTTCTTTCAACGATAGTGCATATATTCACATTGATGGCAAAGATTAGATAAAAACAATACAAAGAATGAACAAAGATACAAAGACTCGAAGGAGAAAGAAAGAGAATTTGGTACTCAAAGAAGGACCGTGCAGTGGTTGCTAGTTCGTCGTTGTTGGCCCACTGCCGAAAGATATGAGAACTGGTTCGTCGTTGCAAAAATCAATGGAGAAGAACAAATTTCCCAAACCCTTAATCGATAGTGCCCACTTGAAATATCAATGTTTTTGTGCTTGGAGGATGCGAATGTTGTTGCTGTGGTTGAGACACAGTTGCTTCTGCTGTGGTTGGAGACGTAGCTGCTTCTACTGTGGTGGGAGACGAGGCTTCTACTGTAATACAACTATATGATTCATACTTGATTTTTAATTTTGTTGTTTTATACATTTTGATAGATGCAATGTCACCTAAACGTCCATCTAGTTCCGATAAAGGTGAAGAAGATATCAAAACCAAGAAAGCAGCCACGCTATATCATAAAGGTTCCTAACCAAATACCACAGAGTGCACCCATTCAGGCACCATCCCTTGCTGGGGTACCCACACCACACCCTACTATGGCTACCACACCATCTACATCCACACCACAACCTTCGCATACAGGACCAGCTCAGAGTACACACATTCAGTCACCATACACTGGTGGGGTACCCACACCACACCCTACTATGGTTCCCACACCACAGCCTTCCCACACAGGACCATCCCTTTTTATGGTTCACATTGCTTCTAGACCTTCCTCATCCTCTAATCCCTCTCCTGATCTTGCTCCTACACCAGATGCTCATGATTCAGTTGCTAATGATATTGAGCCTCCTCTCCATGAATGATTGATGATTGAGTCGTTTAATCGAGGGTAATATCTCATTATCTTAAAATATAAATTTTTATTACATGACTTCTTATTTGCTTTGGCTTCCTTTAGATGACTTTTATGCATTTATATTTAGGTTTGTTCCTTCTAGAGTTGCTTCTCAGGCCATCACTCCATCTATTAAGCAACAATTCCTTTCTCCTTGGCCACCATTGGGAGCAATACCTGAAGAAGAGAAAGAACCTTTCTGGCAGCGATTAAGGTAAAACGTCATGAAACTTTTTTTCATTTTCTATTAATGTATTTATTTCAAATGCAAAATAGATGTCCACTACTGTATTTGATTTATTTTACAGATGAAGGTTCAGTGGAGACTTGAGCATGAAGCTTAAATTAGAAAAAATTTCCACAACAAAGCATCTCATAGGCTATTTAAGATGTTTAGAAATGCTAGGAATGCAAGACAATGCCCTTATTGGATTGGGGACCATATCTGGAATCACTTGCTAGAACATTGGAATTTTGCTTCTTATCGCAATAAATGTGCTACAGCTCAAAGGAAGAAAGCTTCAAAAAAGGGTGGGACCCTACACATTGGTGGTTCCATTACCACTCATGAGCATGCCCTTCGTATGGTATAAACCTTAATTCCTTTTATTTTCATATTATGACTAAATTACGTCTTTTATAATGTATATATGTTTGCCTTTATTTTGTTATAAGCAAAAGAGCTGGGGCGAGAGGCGTATATTGATGAGGTATTTTACCAAACTCATCTTTGCAAGGGATCTGGCCAGTTTGTTGATGAAAGGTCTAGGAGAACACATGCAAGCAAAAACTTATACTATAAATTCCTTTAAACTTAAGTATCATACCTTATTGAATTAATTTAATCAAGACTAATTTATATGCATGAATGAAGCTAACTTAAGATGTGCAGGAATGATGTAGGTGTAGAGAGCATAAAACCTAAGGGTAATGATGAATTAAATCTAAAATGGAAAGAGAAAGAATCTAAGTAAATGATAAACTTAAATTAAAGTGAAGTGAATAAAAGCATAGTTGAATGGTTTATGAAAGAACAAAATAAGGGACGCACTAAAATGAGAATGTAGCATATGATGCTAGAAATTTATAAACTACATGAACAAATTAAAGGACAAAAAGTGGATAGAAAACACAAAGATAGAATCAACACATGTGAAGATTTGAACCAAAGCTAAAATATTCAGTTAATGGACAAACAATTCCTTCTACACTCAAGAAGACCTTTTGAGAAAATATGCCCACTTTGGGGTCAAATAGTTTCCAACATAAACAATTATGTGTGCAGAGTTAGGAATTAAAGTTCAAGACACAAGAACATCAGGTTACTTCATGCATCTGACCATGAAATGGAAAAAAAATGAAAGAAACATATTTAAGAGTCTAAATATTCGAACTATAATGCGAATGGCGAAACTTGAATTGAAATCATAAAGGTTGGTAAAACTAGAATGCACGTTCATCGAATTAAATTGCAATAAAAGTTAAAACTCTAACTGGGTATTACAAAAAAATTCATATACATGCATAGATAATGGTCTAAACCTAAATCTTATATTGTAAGAACAAGAAAATAAATTGCAGAAAACATAAATTATGCAAGAAAAGAAAGCAACACAAGTTTAACATAATTTATTCTCAAGGTCGCTTTGTACTCTTGAGAACCCTCTCACAATCTCCTTTGTACAACAATAGTAATCCCTAATTCCTAGGCTATTTTGCGCTCTAAGAAATTGGGACACCCTACTTGACGAACAAGAACCCTCCTTGATTCCAAACGGTGCACGAACCAGCCTTCTTCAACCCATTTCCTCATTTTGCCTCGTGCTCATGGGTTTTTTTCTTTTTATCCTTTGCTCAACATCTTCAAGTTCATGGATTCAACGCCAGCCCATACTCACTCCATCCAGCACAGCACCGGCTTCTACTAATGTTTTGGTATCGCGCCCCTCTCTTGCATGAGACTCCTCAAAACCCCTTTTAGCCTTCCACCTCTTTTTTACGTTGGCCCCCTTTTTCCTCGTGCAAATGTGACTTTGTGATGGCAAATTCTGAAGGGTTTAGTTGCAAGGTCAATGGTTGGTAAAAGGGTCATCTTCAAATCTGAAAAGATAAACAAAAAAAATTCAGCAATGGGAAGGGCTGCCCGACAAAACTGTATTTTTATTTTTCTATTTTTCTAAAAGGAATAAAAAGTATCATCTACATTAAAACACTACTAAAAACATCTTTTTAAATGGAAATTCATAAAACTCTAATTTTCATACTAAGATAAAAATCTATCCTAACTCTAGAAATTCACTAATTCTAAAAAACTAAAAAGAAAATTTTAAGAACTAAAAACAACCATGAAATGGAGTGTTAACACTATCCTATGTTGATTTTGCAGAGGAAATTGCAATGTCTTAAAGTTTCCTTGAAAGAATAGAATAAAAATATTTTTGGAAACATACATAATCCAGGCCTCCTTTCTAATATTCGGAACATAGATTTATAATGCTTCCTACCTACAAAAACTTGTTACATGTTCGACAAGTGTATCAAATTGCACAAGTAATACAGTGGACAAGTCCAGATATTGTTCCCATGGAGACTACTGTGATTTAAATTTAATGGATTGTTTACAAATAAATGTACAAAGAACAAAACAGTTTTGGTTTAGATTAAATATTAAATTTAGAAATAAATGTAAAGAATAAATAGAAATTAGCACAATGGAAACAAATAGCTTGATTTAGAAAAGTATGAGATAAAAGCTTCACTAGGATTGGATTTCATGATTCCATTCAAAGTAAAAACAACAAACAATATATTTGTAATTCCTGACTCTAGCATTCACACAACTATGTAACAAACACTAATGTCTTAATGACAAGACTAAACTTTAATAACAACCCTAATGTCTTTGACCTTTCCTTATTAAGAGTTCACATTAAGCTCTAAGTTTGGATGTAAAAATGACCAATGATGTACTTTATGTCTAGATGCACAATCAATTAGTTGTCTATTATAGTCTAGGTTCTAATATTGTGTCCAATGATTAGATACCAACAAATATGCAATTAATAATTAACATGCAGTTAAGATCGAAAATAGAACACAAGAGTATGGAAAAGAAATATATTGAATGAAGAATTCACAAAAAATTAAGAAAACATTACAACCAAACCCCATGAATGAGGGAGTTAACTACTCCTAAACATACCGACAAAATTGTATTTTTATTTTTCTATTTTTCTAAAAGGAACAAAAAGTATCATCTACATTAAAACACTACTAAAAATAACTTTTTAAATGAAAATTCAAAAAACTCTAAATTTTGTACTAAGATAAAAATTTATCCTAATTCTAGAAATTTACTAATTCTGAAAATCTAAAAAGAAAATTTTAAGAACGAAAAACAACCATAAAAGGGAGTGTTAACACTATCCTATGTTAATTTTGCAGAAAGTTGCCTGAAAAGAGTATAATAAAAATATTTTTGGAAACATACATAATCAAGGCCTCCTTTCTAATATTCAAACAACAGATTTATAATGTTTCTCCATGTAAATTGGATGCTTTGCTAATTCATGAGGCGAAGATAAAAGATTATTTAAGTTTTGCTCTAGATTGTCAAGCTGTTTATTGGAAGAAAAAATGTAACATGAATTGGTTTAAAGATGGGGATAGAAATACTATATTTTTTCATGTTGTGGTTCACAAGAGGCATAATGTAGGAGGTATATTTAAGTTGCATCATGATGATCAAATTATTTCTTATCCAAAAATGATTGAAGATTCTATTTTGTTTTTTTATACTAATTTATATGTTGCTCCTACTAATCTTGATGTTTGTATTACTTTGATGCAGTCTTTTGTTGCTTCTTATATTCCTTCTCTTGTTACTAATGATGAAAATAATTTTTTGATTAAATGTCATGATCTTGATGAGCTGAAGCATGCGGTTTTTCTCTTAATGATGATAGTGCTCTTAATCCATATGACTTTGGTGGATGTTTTTGTCACTCTTTTATGGGACATTGTTGGTGTTGATGTCTATAAAGTTTTCCAACAATTCTTTTGGCAGGGTTGGATTCTCCTTGGTATGAATTCGAATTATTTCTCGTATTCCTAAAGTTGACGAGGCAAAACATATAACTAACTTTCGTTCTATAATAACGAAAAATTTTTGTTTCAAAATCATTACAAAAATTTTAGCTGATAGACTTGCAGTGATTGCTAATAAGATTATTTCCACTAGTCAAAATGGATTCGTGAAAGGGAGGAGTGCTAAAGATTGTATTTTTATTACTTTTGAAGTTATTAATTTTCTATCTAAAAAGGTCAAGGGTTGTAATGTAGCCATTAAGATTGATATAGCCAAGGCTTTTGATAGCATCAATTGACATTTCTTAATTTAAGTGTTGCGGTGTTTTATTTTTCATGAATGCTTTTTGACGTGGATTCTTCATATCTTGCAATATGCTTATATTTCTATCGAGGTTAAAGATGGCTTGGCTAGTTACTTCACTTGTGATAGAAGGGTTAAACAAGAGGATCCTATGAGATACTAGAACCCTACAACATTTGAAATCTTTCTTGTATGAGTATAACGCTTTCTCTGGTCAATGGGTGAGTCATGCTAAAAGTCACTTTTACATCGTTGGTTCTTCTGCTTCTATTGTTAGACATCTCAAAAGGCTTATCTCTTGTAATCAATGATCTTTTCCTTTTACTTATTTTAGTGTGAAGCGTGTTTAGAAAGTTAATATTACTTATCTATAACAACTTCAGTATTGTTTAGAAAGTAGTCAACAAAATAGAAAGGATAAAGTAACCCTCGTCTCCCAACGAACACAGAATTGATTTCTAACAAATTAATACTTATAAAAACTATACAAAAGAGTTAGTCAAATAAAATATAACAATATAAGAGGAGTAAGATAAACAAAGAAAAAAATAGAATTGAAAAGATAAGAAAAGATAAAAACAATAGTAAAGAAAATAGGTTAATTCCCCTTCTTTTTCAAAATAGGATTCATCATTGGTTTCCTAAAGATTATTGTTATTGATTTCTTATTTAAGATTTCAAATTAATCAATGTAACTTCTCAAATAATTTGTTGGCGTCCTCACTTTTAACCAAAGTAACTTTTCAATAAAAAACAAGAACTTTATAGATTAATCATAGTAAATTTAACCAAAGTAACTTCTCAATTAAATATTACTAATTCTAATCATGTCTACTTTTACCTCATATATCTAGTAAAAAGATAATTAACCAAAATAACTTCTTGATTAATTTTAATCAAAGTTTTCACCTTTAATCAAAGTAACTTCTCAATTAGTAGCAAAAACTCATTCAATCATATGAATGTTTCTAAATCTAACCAAAGAAACTTCTCAATTAAAATTTAAAAATCCTTGGACTCATACGATTGTTATGCTATGTAGATTTAACATTGTGTTAACTTGCTACAATGTAAAAATCATTACTTTTACTAGATTAAGAACCAAAAGACATGGATGAAAATAAATCACAACAAGAATTAAAAAAACAAACAACTTTATTGATCTAACCTCAAAATCCAATTAAGAAATTACAATGGAAATAACCCTTGAAGCTTAGCCCTCCATGGAATGCAAAAGTAAAATAAAAATAGAAGAAGAAAGTAGAGAGAGAACGAAATTAGGACCCCTAAGGGTTCCTAAAACTTTGAAGTGTCGAGCTTCCCTCTTCTTAGCTTAGCCAAATTTCTTCACTTTTTCAAGCTTTTCTTGCCTTCTTTATGCAATGCTTGGCTTGGATTTTTGTGATTTTGATAATTTTCTATTCTTGAATTTATCTTTAAGATGTCATGCAGCTTTAATCGATTTATTTTCACACTTCCCTAAGCTCAACTTAGCTACAGCTGCACTAACACACCTCAAAATGTCCCAAACTAAAAAACTATTTTTAACATGTTTTTGTATCTTATACTCAATAATCCCAATTATAAGAAATCACATTAAATCAACCTTTTAAGAACAAAATTCAAATAAAAGCTCAAAATTAAACATTAAATGAAGGCATAAATATGAACCCATCACACCCTCATACTTATCCTTTTGCACTCTTGGGCAAAATTGAATAATTTCAAAACTTTGTTATGGGTTAGTTTATTTCACATGTACACTGGATCAAAGGAATGAACATAACTGGAAACAAATCAATCTTCTAGAAATCAAGTTATCATGCATATACAAATGGAAAAGTTTTATATATTTTTTTCATGCATGAGTTAATCATTGGAATTTACAAGAAAATCAAATATGAAAGAGACCACTCAAGTTAAGATGTATATTTTCTCATCAAAATTCACTCAAGTGTTTTGGCTTGTGTTTTCACTCAAAATACTTATGTGGGTAAACACTTTTGCTATTTAACAAGAGTCTAACATTCACAAACTTTCAAAAAACATGCAATCAAAGATAATGAGGACTTTTCATAGGTTGTAATGAGGCTAAGGTAAAGGTAGGAAAACTTAAAAGGATTCTTGGATTTTTGAAATAAATATAGATAGGATAAAGGAGCATGATTTCAAAATCAACTATTTTCCTTTTTCTACTGTTGTTGAGAAACAATTATTTTTCTACATTTTTTTTTTCAAAACTCTTTCATCACTTTTTTCCTTCCTTTTTGCCATTTTTATTATTTTGTAGGTAAGGTACTCACCCACGCACTTTAGTCCTCAACTAATCCTAACATAATCCATTAGCTCCTTCTTTCTTCCTAAGGTAAGGAAAGAAATGGTTTTTTTTCTTTATAAGGATTTACAATGAGCTTACAACAAGAAAAAGAGGTTAAAAGCTCAAAGGGACTACGAATGGATTAATATCAAGGTGGGGTTATTTGGCCAAGTAGCTAAAAAATAAGAAATGCTTCAATCATATCAAATCATGCATATTCACTTAAGATGCAAAACAAAATAATCAAGCTAAATATTTGAGTATAAACAAAACATGAGCAAGTCACACAAGGAAAATAAGAATGACACATGGTGGTCCATCCTCACTTTAAGGCTCAAGACTCACAAGGTCAAATTATTTCACAAAAGATTTAATCAAGTAATTCTCAGTTCAACTCAATTAGCAAATCACATAAACAATCCATTCATATCAACACGACTCCTATTTTTCCATAATTATGATTATCCCAATTTCTAAATTAAATTCTAAAAATCCAATGTCAATATGTTTTATTGAAAGTAGGGAAATATTTTTGCTGGTACTACTTTCACAATTTTCTCAAAAAGAAATCATAATTTTTTTAAATGAAAAAAAAACGGTTTGTCTCCCCTACACTTGTTTCAAAAATTGTCCTAGATGGACTTATTTTGGGGAGGAGATGGAAAGTTTTTGTGACTTCTGGCTCAATTTGGCCATATGTTAAAATTTATTTTCTTTAATTTTACAAAGTACAAGTCAACTTGTACAATTTTTTTAATTTTTACTTTTTCATTTTTATTAAAAACAAAAACACATATTTTTGAAATTTTTGTGAAGATTTTTCTATTAAAAACAAAAACAAATATGTATGCAATTTAAATTTTTTATCAACAATGATTTCAAAAGAATTTGAGTCTAACATCTTTTCCTTTTGCAACAACCTTTCTTCTTTCTTCGCAGCAAAGTCAACAAAGATCACCACTGGAAATTTATGTTCATTGTTCACATCAATAAAATTAATATCCGGAGCGTGTGGCTTTAACTCAATTTCAGCATCATCAGGTGCATTAGGATGATTAACAGGATTATCAGTAATCCTCATAATCTCATCCTATGAGCAAAAATTTGCACCAGAAGTAGTTGACTTTACTGCTTTATCATTAACCAAGTCAATTGCAATAGTAAATGCTTTAGATGCATCTTCCAATATCATTGGTTCTTCAACTTCACTTGGTTCCTCCATTGTATTATTCTCACAACTTTACTCCTAAAAAAGATCCTTTTTACTCATATCATCATTAGCATATAAAACTTTATATTCAAATTGGGCATTATCATATCCATCAGTAGATATGTCAGTGTGAGAATCTTCAATTTCTTCATAAACAAAGTCAGCAACATCTTTAATAAAATTAATATGTCCATCAATAGACATATTACTATTAGCATCATTATATCTATCAGTAGATATATCAGTATGATGTGATTTTAGTGTTGGTTGATCTAACATTTGGATGTTGTACTCGTTCACATCAGCATTCAATTGTTCCATCTTTTTGATTCAGGTCCCCTAACATTTTTATTATATCAACCTTATGCTCTACTATCGTCTTCATAAAATTTTCTAAAGTGGCTTCCATAACTTTGTCATTCATTAATTGGCTTAAAGCATCAGATATTTGTTCTGCTTTAATAGTCAACTTTAGAAGCATATCTTTTATGTCATGACGAAGTATTCTAAATTCTGGAATTTCAGCAAATCTCGGATGGCATTGGAGGGTGGTATTAACAATATCAAGTAATTATACAAAATTGTTGTTACCTGCATCCTTGATCATGTTATTTAATATTTGATCATTTCATACCATTCTTACTCAATATTTTTGCATCGTTGATTAGCTCGCCACCTTTCATCTATGGTGTCTAATTTCTCTCTTAGTCCATCCATTAGTAACACAACTTCCCAATAGGATGGTCCATTGGTTGCTGCAACTTGTTGTGATGGTGCATGATGTTGTTGTTGAGAACCAAATGGAACATATGATGGCTAGAGTGGATACTCAACATATGGTTGTTGCTCATGGTATGGTGGTTGGTCATATTCAAAAAAAGATTATCTAGGATATAGATCATTAAATTGACGTATAGTTAACCTATTTATATCAGGTGCAGAAGTAGGTGTGACAATTTACTACTGATAACCATATGAATCATGTGGTTGTTGTGCATAGTAATCATAGTTCATTTGAAAATCACATTGTTGATTATTTTCATATAAAAAATGATTTTGCATTTTTGAAAGAATTTTTCTGAAAAGAAATAAGTTGAAATCTTGTTGAGTAAACTTCTAGGAAAGAGAGGTGTGTCTCAATGGACAACTTAAGTACCATGTCTTTCCTTAGCCAAAGTGTTCCCCAATTAGTTTCATAAATTTCCCAACAAAATTCCTCAAATAAATATTATGCTTAAAAAAATGAAAATGACTAAAGAAAATAAAATAAATGTTATAAAAAATAAAATTTGATTACAGGATAAAAAAAGTAAAATAAAAATATAAGAAGAAAGTAGAGAGAGAGAGAGAACGGAATTAGGCCCCCTAAGGGTTCCTAAACTCCGAAGTGTTGAGCTTCCCTCTTCTTGGCTTAGTCAAACTTCTTCACTTTTTAAAGCTTGCCTTCTTCATGCAATGCTTGACTTGAATTTTTGTGATTTTGATAATTTTCTATTCTTGGAGTTATCTTTAAGGCGTCATGAATAGGGATGTCAACGGGGCGGGTAGGGTACGGGTAGTAGTTCCCCCGTACCCTATCCGCTAGATAAATATTCGCCCCGTACCCATACCCATATCCGTTGGGTATCCGTTATGCGGGTATCCGTCTATTTTTTTCATATCCGTGGGTATCCACGAATACCCGCGGGTGTTTACAAAATATTTAAAAAAAAAATTAACCATAATAAGTGCTTGGATCAACAAGTCCACTCTCTCCGGTTGATTCTTGAAAAATAAGCAAATAAAAAATCACTAACAATTTATATTGTAATTTATTTTTGAATGAAATATTAAAGAAATTACTAACTTCATCAATGTTCACATCTTGCAACATTGTATAAAGTTTCATGTTGTCCAATTTTAATCTAGAAGAGCTTGAAAACATAAGAAGTTCATTAAAAATTTCTAACAATCACTTAATTAAAATATCTAAGTAAAAGTGTTAATTTCATTACCTTCCATGTTGGTCCATAACCAGTCTTGGAGACACATCAATGCCTCCACAATATCTGGAAGTAATCTACTCCGATGTGGGGTAAGAATCCGACCACCATTATTGAATGAAGACTCAAAATGTTTTTTACTAATATATATATATATATATATATATATATATATATATATATATATGAGGGTATTTTTTTGAATTAAAGTTTAGCGGGTATGGGTATCTACGAGTACGGATACTATGATACCCGTACCCGCCCTATTAACATGCGGGTATCAAAAATACCTATACCCACGGGTAGCGGGTATCCATTTTTTATATTTGTTTCCTACCCTTTGCGGGTTTTATCCGCGGATACCCACGGGTACGTATTTTTTTTGACATCCCTAGTCATGAAGCTTTAATCGATTTATTTTCGCACCTCCATGAGCTCAACTTAGTTGCATCTGCACTAACACACCTCAAAATATCCAACGGACATTTATGCAACTAAAAAGCTATTTTTAACTTTTTTTTGTATCTTATGCTCAATAAACCCAATTATAAGAAATCTCAATTAAATCAATCTTTTAAGAACAAAATTCAATTAAAAGTCCAGAATTAAATATTAGATGAGAGTATAAATATGAACCCATCACTTATCTCTAGTAATCAATGATCTTTTCCTTCTACGTATTTTAGTGTGCCAATTTTGGTGGGGCTTCCAAGGCATGATTTTTTCAACCCTTAGTTGATAAGATTCGTAAGAAGTTTGCTTCTTGGAAATGGAAGTTGCTTAGTATGATGAGAAGAATTTAACTAGTAAATTCAGTAATTATTGGTTTAGTGTCTTATAGCTTATAGGTTCACAAATGGCCTACTAAGCTTCTTCTTGAGTTGGAACAATTGATTCAAAATTTTGTTTGGATTAAAGATACATAGAAACAGGTACTAGTCACTATTAAATTGTCCATCTTGTGTGGTTCTAAGGTGTATGGTAATTTGCAAGTTAGTAATATTCAGTTGGGGAATAAAGCCTATATGCTACATTTAATGTAAGACCCGTGAAATTTAATTAATTAAATAAATAAATAATTAATAAATGCGGTTAGTGGAAGCCTTTATGTTATTAATGTTAAGATTTATGATGTGGAAAAGTATTAGCTTAAATGGTTGAAAGTACTTAATTGTGTGAGAGAACTTGGGTTCGAGTCTTATATAAATATGTCATTATATATTATTTATTTTGTTATTATTTTTAATAATATACTTGATTATAATGAGTGATAATTTAATCCTATATTTATAGGAATTATCACAAAGCATGAATTAGCTAAAGGGTTGTGCATTGGTTTGACATTGGCATGGTTATGGGTTTGAACCTTGGTGAATCCATACTAAACCTTCTTTTTGCCAAAATTTCTTTTGGCATGAATGTGAAAGGGCAAGGAAATCCTAGAAGCCAAGAGGGGCTGGAAAACTCATGAAGTAATGGCTTTTGAAAGGCAATTACACCTCTTAATGATGGAAATTCGTTTTCCAACGTTAACCACCATTATGCCATGTTTAAAGAGACCATTAAGGGAAAGTGAGAGAGTTTTCTTGACTAGTTTTTGTGAGGGCTGTGAGGGATGGATTAACAGAGCATACATTGTGCTAATTGAGAGAAAGGGAAGGTTGCTACGTGTGGTTGAGTGGAGGCAAGGGAGAAAATCATTGTGGAACCAAGGCAAAACGTGAGTAATCAATTTCAAAGCGAGGAATCCAGGTTAGGGGTGCTGAACTCGTAACTTATTTGTAATTGGTTAATAATTGATGTATGAAATGAGTGTACATTGTTTCTGGTTGCCAAATATCTTGAATTCTGGATTTCTGGAAATTTCCAAAAATCGCTTGGCGGCTTTGAATGAGCCGCTAGGCGGCACATACAATTTTGCTTGTTTTCTGGGTTCCAGATGAGGAACCGCCTGGCGGTACGAGCTTGACCGCCAGGCGACACATGTGCGCCAACCCAATTTCTGGGTTTTTGATGAACTGTCTGGCGGTGATGATTACCCGCCAGGCGACGCGAGTCAATTTGGCTCGATTTTAGTGTTTTGGGGTTTCTTGGTTGATTCTGTTCGGGGGAAGAGATAGTGCCAACTATTTGGAAATTATTGGAAGCCCGAATTTGCTGAAGTATATAAAATTGAAGGTTCGATTGGGTGAAAATTGCAAGAATATAAATTTTTGGGTTGATGAATTGGAGATTTCTTAGTCGCACTGAATTAAGTGGTAAGATTAGTGGAATTTCGTATATGAAGAAGTCTTATGAAGGAATAGTGAATATAAACACATGAATGCAACCTATTGGATGGTAAATCGAGTGGAAGAAGAATTGTAGGGGATTGGATAAGGTTCGCAAGTGCTGAGGAAGTTTTTGGGTTCCTGGAACAGCAGGAACCGCCTGGCGGCACCCAATTGGCCACCAGGCGCCACACCAGAGGTACGTGGTGTTCTGTTCACAAAACATGTTGTTCTTCGTACTTTTCGTGCAACAGGAACCGCCGGGCGGTAGTTTAGTCCCGCCAGGCGCCACCTTCCTCATTTTTGGGCGCTAGGCGCCACCATTTTTCTAGTTTGCGCAGTTTTCGTAAAACTGCATTTCCTGGTTCGTTAACCGTCCGATTTAGGTAAAATTTTGACATGTGGTCCACAACATGTATTTCTTCAATTTGAACGGTGGAGATTTGATTTGGACGTCAGCAGCTAGAGATATAAGTTACTCAATATTGCTGATTTTGGAGTATTTAAAATACATGAATAAGCTCTTGATAATTTCAAGTTACTTCTAATGAAGCATGATTGGGTTATGTGGTAAGTCTCTATCAATTTGAATGTCCATTTGGGCTAGTCTCATGTGGAGAATTGGTTATTGGTGAATGCATGTGTGCCAATATTAATTTGCATTGGTGCCTAGGATCATGTGCTTAAATTGTTAGAATGATATTGCTTATACTTGTTTGAGCATGCGTTACTCATAAGTTAGAATTGAATGCTAGCATGGGTTTAAAATGGGAGAATATATATGAAATGTGAATGGATTGATTTTACTTTGTTCTGGGTGCTTAAAAATCAGTATTGCGCAAATACTAGTGTAGCGCCTAGCGGTGGTGTTTGACCGCCAAGCGATGGCTACAAAACCAATAGAGAATTGAAGCGTGTTGCGCTTGGTGATAAGGGTTGTCCCGTCAGGCGATGCTTGTGGAAACAGTAGCATCAGAGGCGCTTGGTGCCTGGCAGCACGTGTCCCCCGCTAGGCGGTCTGGAAGCCTTTTGCGCTTGGTGACTCGTGTGGAGCGCCAGGCAATTTTTGATGAAGCAGACATCATGTTTTGCTTGATTTGGATGCATGTGGTCTACGAGGCTTTGGGCGATATCTCAAGGGTCAGATGCTGGAGTATTCTTGGAGTTGTGGCTCAATATGGAGGGTAATACGAGCATTCTTTGAGTTGTGGCTAGGAATAGCGAGTGTTCCCGCATATGTTCTACAAGTGGTGGCTTGTAGGTTGGATAGCAATGATAGCTTGAGATTATCAACCAAAGACGTAGAACATGGATCACATGGTGGTGGCCATGTGTGATGAGACCAAAGGATGGAGTTCCTTTAATGTGTGTGTTTTGTTATATAAATTATTGCATATGGTTATATTCCTTTAGCTCACCCTATCTGTTTGTGTTTGGCGATGATCGTGTACGCGGTACACGGGAGCAGATGACGTTGCAGGTGGTTCTGGTGGAGCGTAGAGCCGGAGCGGGGCTAGACTTGGGAGAAGGATTTTCTCACAGTTTTACATTGTTTTTATGATTTCAAATAAATTGTAAACATGGATATTACTAGACTTTTGGACAATTATAATAGTATTTATTATCATGGATTTTTGGAATATTGTTGAGGTAATAAAAGTTTTAAAATTTCCCGCGTTTTAGGAAAATGATATTTCAGTAAATGCAGTTTAATTATATTTTCTCTATTTTAATATTTAAATCCGTAATATCCGGTCGGAATGTTACATTTAGCTTGGGAGATTGCTTATGGAAAAAAGATTTGGACTAAACTCATGCATATTCGATTTCTTAAGTCTAACTATCATAAATATATGTTCTTTAAATCGTCGTCAATTTGGCATGGTATTAAGGATGCATATGATGTTGTTCTAGAAAATACTTTTTGAACACTAGGTATGAGTGATTGTATTTAATCTTTGGAATGATTTTTGGTGTTTTGACATTTGCATATTTAAATTAGTTAAAATTCCTTATTTTGACAAAGTAAGGTTATACTTTATTGTTAGTTTGGCCTGAATAAGTACTCACCGAAACTTTCCTTCTTTTGTTGTCAGTTTATGTGATTTTTCTTCTTCAATGGTTAATGAGGATACGTGCAATTGGACTCTGGATGATAATGGTGTGCTTTCTTAAAAAGTTGTAAAAAAGTTTTACTCTTTTGGTATGAAACATGTGGATTGGGGAAACTTGATTTGGTTGGATGAGGTTAGGGATGGCAAAGCGGGCCAGCCCGGCCTGTTTTGGCTCGCCCCGCCCCGCGGGTTGGCTGCGGGCCTGCGAGCTGGCCTGCATTTGTGATGAGTGAAATATTTTTTTTTAGCAAAATAACTTCTTTTTTTCATAATAATTGATATTCATTTTCTATCAAAATAATTCCAATTAGTTTACCTAATCAAAGACAAGAAAAATAACAACGAAGATTATAGCTAAAATACAATAGCAACATGTCACCTTACAAGACATCTACTTAAAAATGCATAAAAAGATATTCCATATTCAAAAATTAAAATCATTATCTTATATACAATGATTATACATAAACATAATAATAATAATAATAATAATAAAAGGAACTTAAAGAAACAATATGATGAATGATGTGAGAACAAAAAAAAATAGAATATATAATTTTGTAAGCGGGCCAGTCCGCCCCACCCCACCTTTAGCCCGCGCGGGCTGCGGGCTGCGGGCTTATGCAGGGCGGGCCATTGCGGGCCAACGGGTTCAACATCCTAATCCGCCCCGCGTTTTTTTGTGCGGGCCTGCGAGCCAGCCCGCCTGACCCGCCCCGAATTACCATCCCTAAATGAGGTGTCACCAACTAAAACTTTAGTTCTTTGGAAATTGTTGTGTGGTCGTTTACTTATCAATGTGGAGGTTAAAAAAGAAAGGAGTGGTTGTATGCTCTATGTGTTCTTTGTGTGGTAATAATGTTAAATCTTTCTCTCATTTGTTTTTTCATTGTTATATTATTATACGGTTGTGAGAATGGTTGAAGGAAGTTTTTCAAGATTTGTAGGTTTCTTCTTTGGATTTGGTTGCTCAATTTATGAAGCCTCGTTGTAGTCCTTTTCTTAAAGTGATTAAAGTGGCTTTCATAGTTATTTTAATGATTTGGAGGATGAGAAATCATAGTATATTTTAGGATCCAATTGTGTTTCCTACTGCTATTTTTTAAAATAAGGAGTTAGTGTGTATGATTGCGAATAAATGTAAGAAGCATATGAGTAATAATGTATCTTTTTTTTTTTGTTCTCAAATTTTTCAATATACAAATTAAGGAGGATAGGATGGTTTCATTTATGGACGTAATATGGCAAGTTTCATCTGCTAATTGGCTTAAGGTGAATATTGATGGTGCAACTAAGGGTTGTCCTAGTTTGGCTTCATGTATTGATACTTTTAAAGGAAGCCAGAGTGAATATGTGGATATTTTTTCAACTTTTTAGGGGTACAATGAGTATGAATATACAATTCAAAGTTTTTTTTCATGTTCTTCGTGAAGGAAATCATTGTATTATTAAGTTAGCTAATTTAGCTTTCATTCATATAGAACAATATAAGTGGTTTAATGTTTTACCTTCAAGTATTTATTTTGATTTTTTTTTTCATAATAGGTATAGTTTGCTTATGTTTCTTGAAGTATAATTTTTATTACGGACTTAATATGGGCCCATGTTTTATGTTTTATTTATTTTTTTAATAAAATTTCATATGATAATAAATAATTGATAATCTTTAAAATATTAGCATAGTTAAAATGTCAAAACCAACTTTATTTAACCTCGACCGATAATAACACTAGTAGATGTAACTTAAAAACTATATTTGACCTCAATGAAAAAAATCTTCTATTTTGGTAAAGAAAAACTTAACAATTAATAAATAACAATTATTTATATCAATGAAAAGTAATCCCAAAAGAATAACTATTGTAAGACCCAATATTTTCTGCCCTAAATTAAAAGGGCTGCCCCATGTGAGTTGGGCCTAAGGGTTGACTCAAAGGGAAACAAACTCTAAGTCTGCCCTAAACCTCATTCCTCTCACTTTGTTGAAACAAATTTCCTAACCCCCTTGAGTAGCCGTCACCCTCTCCGATAGGGTTCGGCCTTGGAGCTCCGTCGCACTTGTTCGAGCCAGTTTCGTTCCACGTAAGTTGCATCTCATCCCATACCTCTCTTGTTTAGCACAGTTGCTTCGAGTTCCAACTAGGGTCGTACTAAGTGGCTTCATGTCCTTCTGTTCTTTTGTTTCCAGCTCGCTAAACTGCTCTAGGAGCTGCTGCCTTTCTCTGTTTACACCCAAGAACCCAACTGTTGGTCATTTTCCAGGTAAGGGAAGCTAGAACCCTCTGGTTGTGTGATGTGTTTTATGTGGTTGTGTGTTTGTATCGGGATTGGTTGAGATTGCATGTTATTGTGAACGTATGAGATGGCTGGAAATATTTTTGGGTGCGAATGTATAGTTGATGCAGGTTGAACAGTGGCGTAGTCTGTTGATCTCGCCCAAGCGACTTGGTCCCGCCTAGGCAAGACTTGCAGAGAACCAACCTCAGCTCGCACTCGAGCTCTCGCTCAGGCGGAGGGTCTTAGTTTTGAGCAAGGTGTTATCTCGCTCAGGCGAGAGACGCTCGCCTAAGCGAGCTTGCGTGGGAGTTCGAGGATGGGTCGCTGCAGTTGCAGCCCAGGCGAGGGGCCTTACTTTTGGGTGAGGAGCGGGCTCTCTCAGGCGAGGGAGGACTCGCCTAAGCGAGTACGCGAGAAACACCCGTTCGCCTCTACCGCGATCTCGTCTAACCGAGGGCCTGTCGCTTAAGCGAGAGGACCCCTCTCACCTAAGCGAGGGCCTCTGGCCTAAGCGAGGGTTGGGCGAGAGAATGTGTGGGTACTGTTTGGAATCCTTATTTGAGGTATTAAATACATGCTTGGTTGTATTGCTATGTTAAAATATGAAATGAATGAGTACACATGAAATGGGAGGGCGTATGAGTTGTGATTTATGAGCTCTAACTTGATGTGAGTATGATATATGTAAGAGATGATTCATGGAATTGAAATTATGAGTTTGGTATGAGTTTGACATGAGACATGAAAGGGGTTGGTATCAATGTGGCATGATAATGATATGAGACGGAGTTCCATATTCATGGTTCGAGAATAATGAGTTGGTATGGTTTGGCTGGGAATACGCAAGAGATGAATTATGAGAAACTGTATGTGATGTATATGTGTGTGTATATATATATATATATATATATATATATATATATATATATATATATATATATATATATATGTGTGTGTGTGTGTGTGTGTGTGTGTGTATGTATGCTGAATCTGTTTGATTGATTAAGAATGTTGGTCCGTGTCAGTTCGTAATTCCTTGGGATCTCTAGGTGAGATTTTCAGGGTCATGCTTCAGTGGTCGGAACGTAATCCCATGGCCCCTGTTAGTGGGTGCCCATGGTGGTGCCCCATCTGTATAACTAGGTAAGGATTCAAGGTAAGGTTGCATCCTGACACTCTAAGGAGTCAGTTAGTCTCACCTAGAGCGGACTAACTCCTGTGGTGAGAGTAGCAGGAAGCCTGAAATTCATTAAGGGCTAATCTTGTGGTGAGGGAAAATTGATTCATTGTAACACTTGTAACACATAGCTCGAGGGTGAGCAGAGGTATCCACCACAAGTGCAAGCATCCGCTGAATCCGACCAGGTTATATGTATCCGGATAAGTCGAGTCTTAGTGTATTGTTTTGGAAGGTCATAACATGCTTGAGTGATGTATGTATAATTGACTGTGAAAGCATATCTGATTGCATGATAAAACCACTTTTGGCTCTAGCTTACCCTTCTGTTTTTGTTGTGTGTCCTGCTGTGTGGTACTCTCTTTTGCGATGATCATCAACTTGTTGATGTGAGCAAATACGGGAAACACCCATGGTCAACAGGGAGGTGATGGTTCCGCTGCTTAGTCTTTGGGTTGACTTCTGCCTTTGGGCTCTTCATTTAGGGCTAAGGCCCATGTATTGTTTTCTCCGGAAATTGGTTTAAGTCATTTTCATTCTCCTACTTCACTTTGTACCCGACATCGTGGTGTATCTCTTTTGTTTGTCCTCTAAGCAATGCAATTGGGATATCTGTAGGAGTGACGTTATACTCTTTTATCCTCACTTCTTATATTATATTGTGTGACATATCCTTTATTTAGTTTTATTAAATAAATGGGGTGTTACAACTATGATTATTTTGGCTCCAAATTTATTTAACAATTTTGCTATCATGTGTATAACTGGAGGATTAAAATAATAGCCAATGTTATTTAAAATGTAAGTTTTTTACTCATTTTAGAAATATAATTATAAGTTCTTAAATAAAAATTATTTATTCAAAATAGTATATTAAGTTATTAAAAAGACATTTTTCAACGTCATATTTCCCTTTTCTATGATTTTATATTACAATTCAACAATTACTGGACCATAAAAGCACACTTAACTTATACACATATTTAATTTTACTTTTCATAACTTGCATATCTTACTTTTTAATATTCTTATATAAAAATATAAAAACTAAGAAAACCCATAGGTTCACAACTAAAACCTGCTTAATCCATTGATTAAATTAGATCAACTAAATAATCCAGTTAAAATTTCAAGGTCCATTTCTCGATCGAGTTACGGGTTTTACGAGTTGATTATGTCCAAACACCACTTTTACGCTTTTATTTTTCCCTAGTGTGATACGCTGTCGTTTGCAATGTTTTCCCCAGGGGGCGCCAAAACAAATAACCCGAAATCTAGAGGATCCCTTTCATCTTTCGTTCCCAACAATTTTTATTTTCTCTCTTCGCAAAAACAAAACCTCTCTCAACACAAAGGCACAGGCATTCAACTTTTCCGATTCTCCAATCCTGAACCTTTTTTTCCTTTTCCTTTAAATTCCATTTTCCTCAGAAAAAACCGTGTCATTGTTTTCCTTTCAGAATTCAACACCCTTTCGCGACGAACAAAAAGGGGTGTTAGGGTTTGCATTATCTGCCACGCTTCCGCATTGTGGTACCCTGCACCTTCCTCACCGAGCCTTGCGTTTGTCACTTCCATTGCGTATTACTCTCTCTCTCTCTCTCTGCTTCGAGATTAGGGTTGATAGGTTTGAGGTTGATTCTTCTTCCGATTTTGAACCGAGTGAATCGCGGAAAATGTACGCTGATCGCGTGGAGAATGGAGGGCGGAGGTCCGTGAAGGAACGCCTAAATGGGAATGGTATCAGTGGCCCTACTCGGCACCAGCAACAGCGTCAAATCACCGGCAAGAGGTTTGCAATTCTTACTTCGTGTTTTTGTGATGATTTTTTATGCTTTTGGCGAGGTTTTAAATTCGGTTGTGATTTTCGATTTGACCGCATGTTGGCCACCTTTGTGATTGGGATGCATGTAGAGGTTAGATAATTCCCGTTTTTGATTGAACTAGCTTCTGAAAAGATTATGGGTTGGATTGGTATGGTATTTATGTCGTAAGTATATAGTCTTTGGAAACATATTTGATTATGGTGTTAATATTTTTATTTATAATAATAAATAGAATTAAATTATGGGCAATATATATCACATTTCACTCATTCTTACTCTCTTTTTTTATTAATTCAAAACAATTCTTTTTCCATTTTCTTTCTCTTTGTTTTTTCCTTTTCCACACCCCCAATGTCCATCACCCATCCATTAAAAGCATGAAATACTATGATCATAAATGTTATTCTATATACAGACTAGGGTGTATGATCAGTTTTGGTTCTTTTTGCCACCCTGAGTTAATGAGGGGAAAGTGTGCTAGTTCTTATAGCTGCTGATCATCCAGATATTTCCTATATTTGTCAGTCTTTAACAGCTACCTAGATGTAACTGTATGAAAATAAGAGTTCTACATTGAGTTCATTTGATGAATGTAAATTACGCAGATCACATGGAACATTCTTTCCATGTTTGTCTAAATAGTTATTTTTGTCACAGTTAATAGAGAGGTCACCCAATAGCTCTTCCCTACTCCATTGCCCTCTTCCTCTCCCATATCCAAGTCCCTATCATAACAATGCCCCTTTAAGCTGACCTCTTTGTGACTCTTCAACACTTTACTCAGCATACTGTTGGTTAGAATCCTCCATCTGTTAGAACCCTTCATAAGCCCTTTCTGATATATTAACAACCAATTTTCGTACCATTTGATAATACTCACGTACTCAGGGATCTTGAGAAGTAGTTATTTGGAGGGGAGAACCGAACAATTCAATGCCCTACATTGTGACCATAATAGCCATTTTCACGGAAGCTGAACCACACTGGAGTCACAATAGTGGATTTTTAGAATTTATGAAATGCCATTATTCTATAGTGCTGCTATCACTGCTCTGCTGCCATATATTTGGGTGGTCACTAGAAATTTTCATGAATGTGACAAGTAAAAAATGGGAAAAGATATTGTAATGTGTGTTTCTAGGTTTAAATATGTGGTAAATACTACAAACTGATGTTGAATTAATGAGGATGTCAAACATAGGATGCCCGAGTGAGATGCCTTAAATGAAGAAAGGCATCAAGAATTATTTGTGACCTCAAAGTACCTCCAAACTCAAGGACAAGTTTTTAAAGGGGCAAGAGAAAAAGGTCGTAGAAAATGTTATAAGACAAATGTGTGATCATACAAGAAAAAAAAGGGTACGAAAAGATTATGTATGAGTAGAGATTGGCATAGAAGAGTAGTTTATAGTTTTTTTAGTTCTTTGAAGAGGAGGAGAGGGTGGCCAAAAGGGTACTAAAGGAAGTGGTAAAGAGGGATCTCATGGTATATAAACTGACTGAAGCTATGGTCTTTTACTTAGCCAAATGACATCATGTGATCTATACATCATACCTCACGTAGAGAGATAAGACTTTGTTGTTCCCTTCCTCTTGACCTTTGCTCATGAGTCATAAACCCACTGCCATTCCCTTTATTTTTTGTCAGAACTTAGTAGTATGTGAGGTATCTGTCACTAATCCCTTGAAAATTATAGATTTCTGGTTAAATGATACTGCAGTGCAGATTAAGAGTTGACGTAGTTGCAAAATATTAGGTGAATTGACTATTTTTTCTTTTCTGGTCTGATGTATTATTAGATGTCTGACTTGTGTGGAGGATATTTCAAATTTATTTTGTTTCTTTTTTCACGTAAATATATTCAACCATGATGAACTTATGCCTCAGATTGGGCATGTACAGGTTTAGGTCATTTGTGGGTTACTGTTTTGGTTAACTGCATTCTCTTTTGTATATACTCAGAATATTACTTTTTTTTTACCTGATCATTCTGCACATAAAAGTTACATAAATTAGATTATTTGGCAAGTTTTACTATGCATTCAGGGTGCTATATTGGATGCTCATAGAAATAATTCCATATCATATGTTAGCATTGTAATTTCAAAGTTACAAGAATTGTAGTCAGAATTAACCTATGGTTATATGGGAAGTTGAAACCAAGGATGAGAAAAGAATAGTGCCAGGATATTGCTTTAGTGGGGTGGAGCAGTCCTTGGCCGCTGTGGACACCTGCATACCGAAGCATTTCAGTGTTGTGGTGGAGAGAGCTGCCAGAATAGTGGCTGAATCAGCCAACATAGCGGTACTACAGCATCTTCTAAAAAAACCTTTAAATTAGGTCTGGTAGGTAGTATATGGGTTCATTACAATAAATATTGTCATATTTTGTTCTTAGCACAATAAGAAAAAAAGAATAAACTTAGTATAAAAGCTTTAATTCCTTTAGTTTTGTTTGAACTCCATTAATGAATGTGGTAATTGAGCACACATTTAGTCTTTAGTATCTGCTATTGTGTTTATTGAAAAGTCAAATTAATGTTAATATGTAATTAACCTTGAAAGAAGCCTTTTACCCTTTACCTTTTATTTTGTATGTTTAAAATACTTAGTGGTTTCCTTCAACATTAATTACATATTAACATTAGTTTTCTCTGAATAAACATGTGACAATTATTTGAAGACCAAACACATGCTCAATTACCTCAACCGTTAACGAAGTTCAAATAAGATTAATGAACTTAAAGTTTTTGTATTACATCTATTTTTTTTTCTTATTGTATTAAAAATAAATTATGTCATATGGTGTACTGAACTGACTATTTATCTTTTTTATATTCAATAAAAAAGTTGGTTTTATTGACCAACTTTTTTTCTGATCGCACTTTTTCTCTCCCTTTTGGAGACTATGTTTGACTTTTTTTGATGCCTCAAAAGGCTGCTGTATCTGCATGGGTGTATTTTAACTTTTGTCATACATAAATAAAGAGCTGTTTTGCTCCTGTACACATCTGCTTCCTATTGCTTTATAAGTTTTTTTCTTTCTCCCACAACCTTCATTCTGTTTCTTTGCTTGGTTTTATATTTGAATAACTATGTTTCTGTGAAGAGTTGTCGACTGGTAGATATCTATTTATGATTCTGTCATTTAATAAGTTGTTACATATTTAATTCATCTAATGCATGGTTATGTGAAGTGTTCTTGTTATATATTGAACATAAAAAGTGTTTCTGAAAGAGCCCTCCAGCACTACCCATAAAACCTATTTTAAAGACTTCTTTTTCAGAACATGCTCCACGTGGAGGTGTCCACAGCAACCAAGGGCTGCCCTGCTAAAGCACTATCCCGGTGCTATAGCACACTATTGTCATCCCAAATAAAAAAATACATAGAAGAGTGGTTGTCCCACTATATGCTTTAGTGTTTTTGGGATCAACCATTACGCTCTCCTATCCAGGATTTAAAACACTGTTTGAAACCAAGTTTCGTTCATCTGCTTTTTCAGTGTACTTGATTGGGTACTTAAAATGCTTTAGTTAGCATGAACATCAGTTTTTTGCATGTTTGTTCCGATTATGACTTAATGATATAATCAAAATTAAATTTTCCTTATTAAATTACAGGTCGAGGCAAGATGATAAGTGGGAACATGATCTCTTTGATGATGATGAACCACGGATCACTAGTATGGATAAAGTTATTCTCATATAAGCAACTATTTGTTGCTAGATTTATTGGGTGCCAATAGTTTTTTTTATGGGTTTTGACTGTTTGTTAATGGCTTGTGATTGTGAAGATCGGAAGGTTAGTGCTCAAGATCTGCGCCTCAAGCTTCAAAGGAAAGGTCTTCAACCTGCATCTCAGAGTGGAAAGAGTTATGCTCCGAAGATGCGGGATCTCCGTGAAAGGTTATCAGGGACAATGACAGTACAACCTACCAGTGTTGATCCGCCAAAATCAAAAGCTGTTAAACCAAGCAGTAAAAGTGTTGGTGTTGAGGCCCCTGCAGCGCAGATCAAAAGGCCAGCTGACCCAGCTCCTAAAAAGTCACGGAAGGTATTATTCTTGTCATGTCATGGCTTTAATTGTCAATTTGAACTTTTTGTTTTGACTGCCTCTTATCGTATGTAATGTCAGATCATCACCTATTCTTGATCACATTTGTACTTCCTATTACATTTCCGGTTAAACTGGTGATGCATTTGGTGATATGCTAGGACATTTATGCTTGAAGAACTGATCTGGAGTCTGTTTCAATTTCTTCCTTCATAGTTCTTTGAGTAGGTACATGCATAGGTGGCCTCTAGTGTGTGCAACAAGACTGGATGAATGTAGAGTATAAATATTCTTTAGAAAATTACTAGGAATAACAATCAAGTTCACTTTACTATAGACATAACTTTATAATATTTCATTTATATAATATAAAAAAATTATATATTATATATGAACTGATATTTTAACCATTTAATTTAGTGAAAATTAAGTTCATCCATATTTGATTATGATAGTCCAATTGATTGAACTTCTAAAATGTCACAATTTAAAAACGGGGAGATAATTGAAATTACATGACCTTTGTCAGAGTAATTTTGCACATAATGAGGACTGATATATGCTGGTAAAAATATGGTACTGCTGGTAAGTTGTAGTATTGTCGAAGTCAACATTTACTATAGTAGTGGTATTGTTTGATATTTCTGGTGGAAGGAGGTGAAAGGTAGCTCTGATTTGGCATTCAATCACACTTTCTTGTTGGTTGAGATATATACACTAGATCGTGTTCTTGTACTATAATGGTGGATATGAATAATTCTCTTCAAATTTACTTCAAGATACTGGTAGCTTCAGATGTTAAGCTGTTGGCCTGTGTTTGTTTCCGGATGTTTACTGTAGTAGAGGATTGAAATCCGGGTGGGAAGTGTTGTTTGGATCAGGCGATTTGAAATTATTTGGGCAGAATGATTTGTGGGGCAGAGTGGATGTGATCTTCGCTCCACTGCAGAGAATAGGGGAGAAAGACAACACACACATTATATAATTAGATATTTGGCCCGAGTGTTTTCTCTTTTTCACTGTTGATGTCATGTATTTTTATTTACATATTTAGGGAGTTAAAATTAATTAGTTTACAGAAGCTAAAATTAATTAGTTTACAGGAGTTAAAATTTAAATTAGTTAAAATTTTATTTTAAGTTACTTTTATAACCAAGGGTAAATTGGTAATCTTCCATTTTTACAATTAAACATTTTTTTAATGTATGATGTATCAAATCCATCACATCACTCACTAACTTTCATAAACTTTCATCTCAAATCCCTTCCTTCCTCACCACCTTTCCCTTAATCCAAGAACCCCAATTTCACCTCTCTTTCCCCTCAAATCCACTCCCCTAAATCCATATTCCAAAAAAACACTCCCTTAATTTACTTGTTGGTGGCCACTTTGTGTTCAATCATGTATGTATTTAATTAATTTTTTTGTTGTGTTTTGTAAATTTTTAGTTTTAATTTTTACGTTCATACTTGGCAAAGATTTTGCCCCATATTTCTTTATGCAATTGTTAACCTTCTCTTACTAAATAATGGGAAATTAAAAGATATAAATTCTGGTTCTTGTTTTACAGGCTGATTCTTCAATTGATGACTTCTTGCAGTCCGTGGGTCTTGAAAAGTACCTTATTACTTTTCAGGCTGAAGAAGTATGCTATACATCTTTTTAACTTTTTTCTGCCATTAGAGAAAGTTCATTGCCTTGACTGGTTTTTTATTTGACCATCAAGGTCTAATATTTCTGTGCAAAACCTGTTTTTCAGGTTGATATGACAGCACTCAATCATATGAATGACGAAGATCTCAAGGCTATGGGTATACCAATGGTATGCATTGAGCTAGTATTGGAATTTTGTACTTTTCATGCTTGTCTGTTTCCAATGGCAATGTCATGCAGTTCCATTATAATGTGACTCATGTCAATGCTTGCTACTTGGAATGCATCTTATACTCTGCATTTTTTATGGACTTCTTATGTGTTAAATTGGCCCTATTTATGCAGCAACGTGCAATATTTACTCCACTTTGGTAGTTCGGTTCATTTGAAGTGGAGGGGTAACTGCACATTTTTCAGCGTAACCCTTCAAATAAGTTTTTGGATAAGATTAGACATTTAGCTTTCATTTGATGATGTACATAGAAAGTAGACTTTAAGTCTAACTGAACCTTACAAAATTGGCTTCCTAAGGTGAGGTGGGTACCCACTTATATATTATGATTTGATTATGATTTGAAGATTGTGCATTCCAAGAATCCAATTTTTTGTGATAGAATTCAATAAAACCCTTAGCTTCAGAGAACAACACCAATGCCATGTGTCCCAACATGAGCCCAAGAATAGAGCCGCAACTGCATATGCCAACTGCACGGAAACACCAAGAACTCCATCTTCTTTGATATTCTTTCCACCATGTGCCATTGTCCTCTGCCGTCTACCATCACAAATTTCTCCTGTGACCACCAGATTAGAGCCCAGATTAGAGCATCTCTCCATGCGACTGCCAACCCTGCCAGTCTTGGAAGTAGACTCTACTCCACACCTCACGCACACTCACTTTCTATTCGTTGTTGTGTGGCATGTGATGTCCACACGTCGCCCTCCTCTTACCATAGCAGCAACGTGCATCCTTCAAAGGGTTTCACAAGACCTCATTGTTGTTCTAACCCTGGGTTCTCCTTTTCCAGCATGAAATGTCTTAGAGGGTTTCTAATCAAACCTAGGGTTTTCTATTCATTGTTTTTATTGGTTTTTTCTTATGAAAATGTCCTTTGGACTTGTTGTCTCCTCTGGAATTCTGACCATTATCTCTGAATAGCTGAATGGGAAAAATTATCTCTCTTGGTATGCCTCAATTCAAGTATGGTTCCTTGGCCAAGGTTTCCAAGATCACCTTGAGCAAGACGGGAGTAACGTGCCATCTACTCAAGTTGAGCAGTAGAAGCAAATTGATTTTCAATTTTGATACCATATTAAGAAGTGAGCTAAAGCCTATTTCTTCCTCACAAAACCAACTTGTAAGATGATGTTTGCACCCTATTTTTATATTGTAAATAGGTTTTATCTCTAGTTGTTGTGAGATTTCCAACAAGTACTAAAACAACTGGAAACTAAAGCTCCTAAAATTAATACTTTGCTTTTCTACACTGAGCATGCTATTTCTCTTTCTCCTCCTAGGCTAATTGTAGTGGCAATATTTACCTGGTTCTAGTGCTTGCAATTTTGGTGAATAGCAAATTGCAGACATGCAATGTAAGTTAGTCAGGAAGAGTCTGTAAAAGGTTGGAGTGGAAGCTCAATAATGCAGCTACGCTGCCCTCACCCCTCCACCCTCCATGTTTTTTAGCTCTAATGGTCTGTTCTTATTGTGCATTCTGTCAAAAAGGCTAGTTGTAGTTGCCAATATTTACCTGGTTCTGCTGCTTGCAATTTTGGTAAATATCAAATTGGAGACATTTGTAAGCTGTCAGTCGGGAAGATTCTGTAACAGATTGGAGTGGAAGCTCAACAATGCAGCTACACTGCACTTTGCCCTCCAATTTTTTTGGCTCTAATGCTCTGTTCTTATTTTGCATTCTGTGCCCTCTATTTTGTTCCGTGTTACTCTTCTGTATTTGGCTTTAGTGTTCTTTTTTTGTGTTTTATATTTTTAGTATAGGCGTTATTTTGGCTTACTGCCATTAATAGCCATCCACCGTTAACCATGATGCAAGTTTTTGGTGGGGAATCACAGTAAAAATGGGATTGGGATCTCAAATAATGAAGCTACTCAACATAGGGCGCTGGAATCAGGAAATTCAGAATCCTTTCTATAGAAGAAATTGCTGATCCGATTTTGGAGTTTGGGCTAGAAATTAAATGGAGAATGGTTGGTTGCTGAGTTATAACTTAGAAGAGTCAAGTTCTGAAGTTCCAGCTAAGAGCATCCCCTTAATTGGAGAGAAAATAGCTTATTTAGATAGCTGGAATGATCATCATCAGTGTGATTTGAAATTTAAAAACATAAAAATCAAACTCTTTCAAAACCAATAGTTGGAAAATCAGCACAGAATCTGGAGAAGCTGGAGAGAAAATCTAGATAGGTGGAGCGATCATGAGTCGAATTAGAAATTTAAAAAAACAAAATCAAGCTCTTTGAAAACAATACTTGGAAAATGAGCTCAGAGATACTAGAGAAGTTGGAGAGAAACAGTTTTGCTGGATAGCTGGAATAATTATCATTCAGAAAGTTCATGGCAAGCAAAGCAGGTTATTTGGGACCCAAACTTTTTAAACTTGAAAAATGACATTTTGACGGAGACAATGGTAGTGCCTCTGGGACAAAGCTGGGACAAGGCATCAGAGCAAATTCAGGTCTCTGGTACATCTGGGAAAAGTCCTGGCCAGTGCATTTAGATCGAAGGGCCCGTGTGTCTAGAAAAAGTTGAGGCCAGGCATTTGGGAAAAGCTGAGGCCAGGCATTTCGAAAATTTGGGATCTGGATATCTAGGAAAAGTCAGGGCTAGTGCATCTGGGAAAAGCCGGGGTGATTGTAAATCCTATTTTCATGTAAATTCTATTTTCAGTGTCACACTTCCAGCAATAAAGCTCCATTTAGACAAGTCCATTATGGAATTCCACTATTATGTGATGTACAGACTGAGTTCTGAAACCGGTTCTCATTTCTTTTATTATGCATTGCTTGGTAGTTTCCTTTTTATGGAATGACCTTTAAGCTTTGTTTAGATGAAGATTTTTGAAGAACGTAGTTTGAAATACATGGGAAAAGATAATGAGTAGAAAATGGATAGATTTTGAAGTTGGTTGGGTTGAGAGAAGTAAAAAATAAGGAGAGAAAAAGAATCCAGTGTATTGTAAAAACATCTTTGCTCCAGAAAATATATTTACATTGTAAAAAATTTGATAGGTGAGCAAATCATTGGTGTTTTGGTAAAAATTGGCTTTGCGTGAAGGATGTCTAAGAGTTCCTTTGTATTAATGGGAAAGAAATGATGGAATCTTTATTGTTGTCAGTTGCCGTGAGATTTTATTAGGATTTGAACAGTTCATGTAGCACTTTGTGATGTTTTACAAATGCTCCTTTTATGGTTGTATCTTTTTTAGGCCTCCTGAGATATCGGTTGTTGTATTGCAAGTTACATGTTAGGTTATTTTACCCGTTTAGTTTGGTATACTTCATCTTTTATCGGACATAGCTTTTTAGTATGATCCTATGATAAATATTTGACTAATATATCTTGGTGTTGTAACTCCATTCTTCTGTACCTTTTCTTGTCAAGTATGCTCTTTTGATTTGTAATTCCCATATTTAGTTAAACACATTATGGTTACACTTTTTTTTTTTTTTTGTTCCAGGGACCAAGAAAGAAGATACTTTTAGCGTTGGAGTCGAAAGTCTGACATGTATTGGAAATTATTGATGTTCTTAGCTGGATAAACTTGTTTATGGACGGTGGTGGGTGATCAGGATCTAAAAACCAAGTGTAATAGGATAGGTCTTCGATTATTTTACCCTTATTTTAGACATTAATGAAGATAGTTTTGGAGTTTATTACCCCGTCAGCATCCTGAAACACTTTTAATTGTACCTACTAATTAGTGGCTTTGAGAATTCACTTTTTGAATCAATAGGTTTTGCCGCAAGGATGTTATTATGACCCATTTTTCAAAATTTGATGACCATCTAATGATAGGATCAGTGGAGGAAGCTGATTTTCAATACTCCAAAATTGACACCAAAATGTTAATTCAGGCATGGATTTACTAATTTGTTGCAAGTTGTCAGGCTATTACTTGTTCCAAGTGATTTAAATTGTTATTCGTGTAGGATTTATGTCTGGGTATATAACATGGAATTGGTTTTTGCTTTATAGTTGCACTTTGAAAAACTGACTCTGCCGTGAAGAAGCAGCTTAAATAAATATTAGCCGTTCAATTTAAATGGAATCAGCTTAAATAAAGGTGCAATTTATTATATTAATTAAATTAACTAGTTAAATTTTAAAGTTGAAATAACTTTTTATTTTATATAATTTATATACTATGTATAAATATGTGTGATATATTCCATGTGTTTGTATTTTTCATGTTTGCTTTTAAGGTGAAAGAAACGTGTTGCTTTTTTTTATTATAATGTTTTGTTTTAATAAATTAAAAATTAATATCTGTATTAATTTAATAAATTTATTTAAATATAATGTTTTTATTGTTATTTTTTATATTTAATGTATGCAATCTCTAATTTAAATTAAACATTAAGTTTAATTGAACATTGGAGTAGTTGAAGTATGTAGTTTGTTTTAGGAGGAGTAATTTATATCTATTCTTCTTTTTATGATTGATAAAATAGAAATATAAAATGTATATACTAAGTGAGAAATCCTTCTACAATTATATGCACTATCTTTCATATAATGATTTTATAATGATATATGGTAAATACGTAGTTACTATTTTACTTTATATATTATTGTAATGAATAATACTAGAATAAACAATCGTATTTATTTTTATTATTTTTGTGTGCTAAGTTGATAGTAATTTTTAATATGTATACATGAAAACCCTTAAAAAAAAATAAAGGAGAAAATCATTTATAACAAAATCATCTGTATAAGATGACCAAAACTTTCATTTATAATGATTAGATACGATCTATCCAAAATGGTAAACAGAGTAAGGCTTCTGAAACAATTGAAGGCATACATGATTAAGATAAATCTTTTCTCTATTGACCTAGTTATACATTGTAGAATCTTTCTCCTCATGTTTACGAGACTAACTCCACAATGATATTATTCCTTGCCAAAGAATTTGGTAGACTCTTTCAAAACATTTTGTGCTAGGTGTGCATCACGATTTGTGGCTAGTAAATTAATGGTGTCTAGCTTCGCAACTCTCGATGGCATAGAGTAAGAGGAAAATAAGTCACTTCCAGACACAATCATAAACAAGCCTTCAATCACGACTTACTACTCGAATTCCAAGGAGATAAAGTTCCCACCTATGGTTACATTGACTTGTTAGTCATGTTTGGTACTAATGAAACACATTGGAAGATAATGGTTTGGTACATTCTCATAAAAGCGAACAATCCTAATTTGATGTAAGGCCCTCCATAAGCTTGGTGTCATCATCTATACATCGCATATGGTGATAAAGTTTCAAGGAACAGACAAATCAATTGTAACCATCAAAGTTTATCTAAAAGCAACAATGGAGTTATGCTTAGAGTTTAAAGGTGGCTTCTTATTCTTCAAAGAAACCAAACATTAGTGGATCAAACCAAACTGACGATGAAAACCCATTTTAGTTCTTAAGAGATATGGTATTAATTAATGGTGAAGAAAACTCAAGAAAGATTTTCGGTAGACATTTACATTGTCCTCTAATTCTCTCCATGCACCATTGATCTTCTAGAAGGGAAGGTTAACTTCAAACTCTCTAAAAAGGTGCCTCATGTGTGTGGTCCAAGCCTAAGTCTATCCTCCTCTCCAAATAAGTGATATTCTCTTCCAAGATAGTCTTAATCAATCCTACAAAACAAACATACAACAAAAGAATCAACAAAATCAACTTAAGCATAGTCAACAAGGTCAACGCAAACAAAAGTCAACATAAACTAATACTAAATAAACTAAGAGATGATGGATTAGAGGTTTTCCTTCTTGTTGTTTTCGTCCTCTTAGGAAGGTCCTCTATGCTCTCATGAAGAGTAATGAACTCATCAACTGAAGTATTGAACCTTTTTTTATAATGTCTTGAGCAATGAAAATAAACCTTATGAACAATGCCACAATGTAAATTTCATGCTGATTGATTCATATTTGTTAGAAGAGGAAACACTTACTCTAGATCAAAATTTAAATAGGGTTTTCCTACTTTCAATTAGGCAAACTTTAGTTGGGTTTACACCCTCTTAATGAAATATAGTAAGACAAACACAAAGTTGAACACTTTACAATAAATTCAGGAAGTATTAACTTGAAACTCTTATGTGTTTGCCTAGAGTTCGATAGATATGTTAGACATTATCACGTATTCATGTGTCATAAGCTCATTATTCTTCCTTAAGCAAAACCAATAGCTAAGAGGAAGAGAAAGTCCATAAAAAAACATTGTTAAGTAGTTGACCTAGAGGTTAACAAGTTCTTGAAAGTCCACTTTGCAAAATAGATCATATGCAATATATGGTTCGCTAATGTGGTTATGGTCAAGAAATCTAACAACCAATTGAGGAGGATGCGCAGTGATTATATAAACTTAAGTAAATACATGTCCAAAAGATGCAAATCCTTTACCGAACATAAATTCTTTTGTTGACAACACAACCATATATGAGGTTCTTAGCTTACTAGATGACTATTTTGTGTACAATCAAATTAGAATGTATTTGTTAGATGAAGATAAGATAGACTATGTTCTTTCTAACAAATTAGGGCTTGAGGATTGCTTAAAGATTACAAAATTGCTAATGGTTATATATATAGAGGTTGGGAAGAAAAAGTGTTGTCAACCTTTCTTCTTCAAGAGAGTTTTTATACAGAGAGGTTGAGAAGAAAAAGTTATTGTATATTTTTTTCTAGTCATTGCGAATGTTGAAGAAGTGCTTTCAAGTTGTGTTTGTCCACATGCAAACGTAGAGATGCATGTAACATTAATTGCATTTTTCTTCTTTAAGCAACAAAATGACTTACCAAGTTTACCTTAAATAGTTTTTATCCAAACAAGAGCAAAAAGCAAAAATTTACAAGATTGATGGTTTTTGTAGAGTTAACATACAAGGTTGATGGTCTTTGTAGAGTTGACAAAATGAGTTGTTAATATTGATGAGCTTTTACTCTTTCTTCGAGAGATCTTATCACAAGAATTGAAGAAACATTCTCTACATACATAAAATACGTATTTATTGTATTTGAGATGTATTATGAAATGTTTATAAAATTATGATTTATATTTCATGGTAAAACACTTAATCAAAATCACACGTAGATTAGATCGTAGTTTAACGTCTACATTTTTTATAACAAAAATAATAAATATAATTAAAAATTCTAATGTAATTAGTATTGTAGTAAAAAAATATCAAAGCATAAAAAATTATAATAAAATATATAATAAATAGTTATATAAATATTTTTTATTTTAATATTAGTTGTAGCTATACAATTAAAATATTTTTATATTTAATCATGGATAGTCTTTTATAGACTATAAAAACTAAAAAATTAGTTAACAAAAAATTAAAGTAAAAATACTTAATAGAATCTTGGCATTTGAGATGTGATCCGTTAGATACATCCAAGGGTCTTAGGGTCCAAATTAATGCCAAAGGGTGACGCCAACAAGTACAGAGACTGGGAAAAGAAGAAGAAAAAGAGGAGGAAACAGCAGAGTAAAACGGAACAATCCAAACCCGGAACTTCCCATGGATGCTACCGAATCGCAAACGGATCTGCAGAAACGACCCGGAATCTTCATCATAGGATCCTCAAACGTTGGCAAACGCACCATCATATCTCGTAACTCTCTCTTTCCTTTTTCTTCCCTAAAATCTTCGCCCTTTCACCTTGCTTCAACTTATTCTACTTAACTAATCTTTATTTAGTTCTAGGTTTTCATTATTCTGTCTCCTGCAACTGTTTTAAATCACATCTTTATCATATTTCGTGCTTAGATATATTATTATACATCTTTTTAATTTTAAACGTAGGACTTTTTTTTTTCAATTTTATTATGTTTTGGATTTTTGTCTACATGTTCTGGCGTTAGTTATTGACACTAAATTCATTTCTTTGTTCTGCATGCTGTATTGTTTATTGTTATTATTTCGAGGGGTGAAACTGAAATTTGATATTTGATTTTGCTAATGTTGAGAATAGGATTGACCTCTGTTGATGTTGAGGATGCTTTTGATTCGGCTTCTGAAGTGAATGTCCATGGGTATATGTTCACCCTGAATTATTTTATCCATCTTTTTGGTTATGAATCTTTCTGAATTTCTGAGTGTGTTTGTTTTAATTGTGGAATAAACAGGTGGACTATCAATAATAAGTACTATACTGCTGATGTTTCTATATGGATGGCTCATCTTCGTGATGATTTTTCTGCTGGAAACATGTCCGTGTTTCGACGCATGACTGCATTGGTGATGGTTTTTGACATGAATGAAGTTAGTTCCATCACTTCATGATTATCATTTGATTTGTTCTGTTTATGTTGTTGATTACTTAATGTTTGTTTCTGATGACGGTTTTATTCTGTATTCAGTGCTTATTGTTTGGTTTTACGTGTGCAGAAGAATTGTTCTTGAACCACTTTCTTCTTTTGTGTGCCTAGTGACTAATACATGTAATGTATCTTTAATTTACCCTTTTTGTGCAGCCATCTTCCCTAGCTGCACTTCGAGAATGGGTTTCTCACACTGATATTCAGAACTTTGAGATATTACTGTGTATTGGAAACAAAGTGGATCTGGTTCCAGGGCATCCAGCTCATGCTGAATACAGAAGGCGGTTGCTGAAACTAGAAGACTCTGCTGTAGACCGTTATTCAGAAGAGTATGGAATATCTGAATCGGAGGGAACTAGTTTATTGGGGGATGAGGCACCGACATGGGACATCAGAAGGTCCTGTTTGGAATGGTGCACTGATCACAATATTGAGTTCATTGAGGCATGTGCTTCCAATGCTGATTTTGACAAATGTAAAACTCCACTTCCCGTTGTAAAGAGCCTGTGTATAACATATTGCTTTTAACTCTGAATTTTGCCTTGACAAATGCTCAGTTTTAGATGTGGATGAGTCATACTTATAATACATTATTAATGAGAGAGGAAAGTAGGTGACTTAGATGACAATGAAATATTTGGAAGATGATTAATGATAGATCATTGTAAAACGCATCATATCTTTTTCTTCTCCCCATTAGGGATAGAATGATGAACATTGAAAACCATTTCAGATTATATGATTTCCACTCAAATTTATTTTACAGGTTTGTCCATAGATGGTGATTTACAAGGAGTTGAACGTCTCCATGGTGCACTTTCTGCTCATATGTGGCCTGGAATGGTATTGAAATCTGGTGATAGAATAAATCAACCATCATTTCCTGAGAAAGAGGGTATTTTCTTTCTATTTTCTTTTCTTTGAACAATGCTACTCGCAACTTGTCAAAGTAGAAAAAACGAAAACACTAATTTTGGTTTATCCTTTTTCCCAGAGTTATCTTCAGAAGAATCTGACTATGAACCAGAGTATGAAGTGTTATCAGCTGGTTCGGCTGATCCCTGGGATGAAAGTGAACAAGTATGGGTTTCTGCATCTTCCTTAGATGCAGGGGGGTCAGCTTCTCAAAACAATCATACTGCAGAGGGTCAACAGGAGGATGGAATTAAACCTGATAAAGAGTCTGCGCCCACAACTTCAAGTGCTGCAATTCAAAATGAGAGTGAGAGGGATGTGCTGCACAATACCATGGATTCTGATGGAGATGAAAAGGCAGAAGAGAGTAAATATCTTGACTTAGAGGATTTGGAACAGTTGATGTCTGAGATTGGGAATATGCGTGCAGGCTTAAGATTGATGCCTGATTTTCAAAGAAGGGACATGGCTGCAAAGCTGGCCATGAAAATGGCTTCCATTTTTGGAGGAGAGAGTGATGATGAGAAAATTTAGTTGATTTTGGATGTAAGCTCAGTGATTAGTTATAGGTATAAGGTTAGATAGATGAATGTCATTCTGGGTACCTTTATGTGGGCCATCACATGGAAAGAAGGAGATGAGCAACCTCTGTTGCACAAAGACCAGGGGCACCTTTTTCATGCTTCTGCTTTCTCTTACTCCTTTTAAGATCAAGTATTCCTGTTTTCTTTACACAGTTTTATAGTCCGTATTTTGTGGAGCATAACATTTTGTTAAAAATTTCGTGGTAATCAACGTGGTGGTGATGTTGTGAAAAACTGTGTCAGGTTACTTCCTGCTGCAATTGTAAGTGTAGAACAGATTGAAAACACTTACAGGGACAAAATGACAAATAAAATTTCTAATTTTATTTTTTGCAAGTCCCATATTTATATAAAGTGCACTTGTTTGTGTCTATGTGAAATTCAACAATAACTCCGAATATTTTTTTTATTAGTGTTAACTAACTGTAATGATCCATGTGTCTATAGTGGGTATAAAATGGATAGTTCATAACTCCCAGTTAAAAATACCACGAGTTGAACAAGTTGTGTCTACTCCTCTTCGCATAATTGGAACTTTACTTGATGCATATTTATCAGTGGCATAGTAGTTTTCCTTATTTTTTTATGGTGTTGGAGATCACTAACTTGGATTCAAACCTTCCTTTCACATGGAAACATTATAACACATGTGAATTGGGTTATCTTATAATAAAGTTTCACAGGAAGATGTAAGGAGGATGTAGGAGATTTTGTAAGGTTGTAAGGTTTAAGAAGTGTGTTGATTATGTTGCATTTTTATTTATAGGGTGCTTGTAAAATCTTGAAAGTAGCGAATTGTAAAATCTTGAAATGAGTGAATTGGTTTAATTATGGTGATTAAGTAATTAGATGTAATTCTCTTATAAGAGAAAACTAGTATATTTCTTGTTATTATTCTCTTTCTCAAATCTCTTAGAAATCACAAGTGATATGAATTCATGTTGCATGGTTATGGAAAACTAAAAAAAATTAATATAATTTTATTTAAAATATTTATTTAATTTAAAGTTAGAAATAACAATATGGTTTGACCTACCAGTTTTGGTTTATTCCACATTTAATCTACATCAAATGGAATAAGATGAACTAACCCACATAAGAATAATGGACCAGTTTTGGTGGCTCGGTGGCTCGTATTGCATAATGATTAACTCATAGGCTAGAAGTCTACATAAAGCAAAATCTTTAAAAGGAAAACATCGTACAAATATTACAATAATATTATTTTATTGTTTTACATCTTTTTGGCATTAATATAATTTTATTGTTTCACATATTTTTTTCATGGGTATCAAATTAACATTGAAATTGAAATAAGTTAAATAAACACAACATTAACAACTTCATCAAATATCTATGTCAAGGTTATATCTTTTATGAACAATAATATATATATATATATATATATATATATATATATATATCTTTGAAGTTACTAAAAAGCTATAGTTATTAAAATATTATATCATTATTTTTTAGTTTAATTATTCAGATGGTGCTCACTTTGATAGAGGTGTGTCAATTTGGTACCTGCTTTTAAAAAAATGTCAATTGCATCACAACTTTTGAAAAAAATGTTTCAATTAGGTCTATTTCAGATAAAAATTATTAACACCGTTACTAGCGTGCTATGTGTCAATCTATGTTTTTTTTGTTTTTTTAATTTTTTTTTTTTGCAAAAAAAATGTCACGTGTCAGGTCTCTGATGTGGCAGTGTCAATGTCACGTGGCAATGGAATGACACGTGTCAATGTCATTGTTAAATGTCATTGTGTTGATTTCAATTTAGTCTCCATATATGTCTTGTTGATTAATTTTGTCCCTACTTATGTGTTTCTGATTCAATTTTGTTCTAATTTTTTTAATAATTAAAATAATTTTTTAATCTATTTTTATAAGATTAAAACTAATTAAGTATAAATATTTTATAAAATTAAGTACCGATATTTACATTATTGAAAGACAATATTGTTCTATTTTGAAAAGAAAAAGTAATAATTAACAAAACATGAGTTAATAATATACAATAATGTAATATGTTAAAAACAATTTAATAGAAAATATTAGTATAAAATTTATACAAATAATAAATTTGGTCTAAGATTGGAGAGAAACAATGTAAATATTAGTACTTAATTTTTGTAAAAGTATTTATACTTAATTAGTTTTAATCTTATAAAAAATGGACTAAAAAAGGATTTTAATTATTGAAAAAAATTGGGTCAAAATTGAATGAAAGACACGTAAGATTTGACTAAATTGAATCAATGAGACATACATGGGAATTAAATTGAATCAATAAGGCATATATGCGGACTAATTGAAATCAAGACAATGACATTTGATGGTAACCCTGACACATGGCATTGCCCTGCCATGTGGCTCTAACAATGTCACGTGTCACACTAGGGACCTGACACGTGGTAATTTTTTTTACTAAAAAAAATTAAAAATTGAAAAAAAAAACACAAACTAACACATGGCACGCCGTTAAAAAAATTAGTAACTTTTGTCTGAAAGGGACCTACTTGAATCACTTTTTTCAAAAGTTGGGATGTAATTGACATTTTTTAAAAAGGGTACCAGATTGACACACTTCTACCAAAATGGATACCATCCGTGTAATTAAACCTTATATTTTTTTAATTTCAATGACATTGGATACAATCTTGAAAGAAGTTTCATCTTCCACTATGTCATAATTATAATTCCCCCCGTTATCATCTACATACATTTGAACAATGAGAGATGTAAAATCCTAGAAATTGACATTTTAGAAGTGAGACTGGTTAAAATAGTGAGACTCAATTATTTTAATATTGAAAAGTTTTAGTATAAATAGTTTTGTTAAACGAGTTTCATTATTTTAAAACACACAATCTCTCTAAAAACTACTTTTCTAGAATTCTCTGACTTCTATAGGAACTTTCGTTCTCTGTTCGCCTGATTGAAAATCTAAGACTGTATGAGTGATTTTCGCGATGAACTCTTCAATTCGGATTGATCAATTTCTCGGCTCGTGTAAGTTAATTTTTAAATATTTTCTCGCAGTCTTCTTCTAGTTTTTGTTGTATGTGAAGATGCTTGTGTGTCCTTTTAATCTTCTATAAGAGTCTTTGCTTATAAGTGATCATGATGGAATGTCTGAATCCTTTGTGTGATGTTTCTATGTGTAGATAAAACATTCTATGAAGTTAGAGGCATTTTGGTGTTCCCATAGCTGTTTGGGCATGTTGAGCTAAGGTGAGGGATGCTAATTCTAGCTTTTGCATGTCGAGTTTGTTAATTGTTGTTGTCAATTGATAATTTTGATGTGATAAGTTATGAATTTGTGATTTACTTGTTTTGTGGTGATGAACTTCATGTTTTAACTGGTAAGTTGATATTGAACTCGTGTAGTATGCTGGATTGTGCATAATTTTGTTTATATCACTTGAAATTTTGAATGGCTTGTTAAAGTTGTTGAATTGGGGGTTAAGCTTGGGTTGTATGCTGAGTTTTGTACAAAATTTATGGTTTTGTTTGTGAACTTGGATGCCTATGTGAGAATTCTTAAATTGAGTAATCTATCCCGACTTGAGTTTAAAACATAAAAATTTAAATGTTAGAAAGTTTACTAAGTGAGGATTAACTCAAGAAGGGTCATATTTCTCAATCAAATCTCAAAAAGGAAAGTTATGTGTACTGATACACCATCGGACACCGTTGCAACACGTTCGGGAACCACTAAAATAATGGCCATTAACTTAGGACTTGGGGCACTGAGCGCCACTTTTGTATCACCGGGTGCTAGCAAGTCGGTGAGTTCTAGGGGTTATAACATTAGGCGCCACTTTTCCAGCATCGGGGGCCACCCTATTTTTCGAGTCTGCGTCATCTTAGGAGAAATAGGATTTTCGCTTCATTAACTATTGAATTGGGTTGCAATTTTGACAACACAACCTAGACATATGGATCTATGATTGGACCATTTGGATATTTGTTTTGAGCTTTATGGTTAGGGAAATGTTGTTCACTGTTTTGATGTACGTAATGAAGATATTGTGATTGAATTGATGAATTAAGCTTATATGAGAATATGATGGATGAGCTATGTATGATTGATGATGGTATACTGAGACTTGACTTGATATGTTTTCGTACAATATATGATTGAATATGAGATAACATGTGGAAGATAAAGGAATTTCACGGAGAAATTCCTTTGTTGTAATATAGTGTGTGTATTGATCTATGAATTCAAGTAAGGTTACATCTTAACACTCTAATGATCATTCAGACTCACAAAGAGTATAATGGTTCATGAGGTGAGAGTAGCAAGAGGTCTTAGTCTAAGATGATTATGGATTGACCTTGTGTGTTGTAGGGTGAAACACATTGACAATGGCTCTATAGAGCAATAGAGGTCACCATAAGTGCAAGATTCTAGTGAATCTGATTTCAATACATGTATCCGAATAATTGAGTTTAGAAGAGTCTTTGATTATAGAGTTTATGATTACTTGAAGTGCATTGTATTGTGATACAACATGTTTTGTTAATGTATGATATTCTTTTTGTAAATTAGCTTACACTCTCTTGTTTGTTTGTTATGTATTGTGTTCTTCTTTTGCAATGATCACCTTATTGATATGAGTAGAGGTGTAGAGACACCTCTTGATGTTGAGGAGTCATCTGTCTAGGTGATTGAGTGATGTTAGATCATGTTAGGTATAATCTTGTAATAGAATCATAGTATAGTAGTTTGAGAATGTATATGTTTGATATTATTATAGTCTTATTTGATATGACTCTCCTAATATACAATATACATTGGATTATTTGTTTTATGAATATTCATAATAAAATGTTTTATTTTAGTAGTATTATCTACGCTATTAGAATGATGTTACAACATATGATGAATTTAAAATAAAAATAATACAATAAAAATAAGATTAGATAAAAAGACTATGTTACCTCCCAAAAAGTCATTAGTCTAACTTTAAATACAAATAGTTACTTTCACACTTTTTCTAATGCATTAGTGGAGCATGACTCATCTCACATTATCATTTTGATCTAAAGTTCCTATTTTTGTTTCGAGAAAGTTTCTATTTTTATTTTTTTACTTGTACCCAAAACTAATTTCAACTTCAAAAATAAATTAATTTTAGTTTATGAAAAATTAAATTTATTTTTTATTATTCTATTCATATAAAAGTTCTTGGAATATATAAATTTTCTTAATATCGCAACATAATTTTTATTGGTGTGAGATTATAAATTTATGTTCCTAAAGTTTTAGAAGTGTTGTTATCTAAATAGTGCCTATTAAATATAATTGGATTTAGAATGGATTACATAAATTGATTTGGAAAAAATATATTCTTGATTGGATTTTAAACCATTTGAAAAATTCATTCTATAATAATAAGTGATAGAAATGGTGGCATTATTGGACTAAGTAATACCAATAACCCAATTGGTGTGAGTGAGCCAACTAAAGAACCAAAACTCATAAGGAAAAGTACGAGACAAACCTCAAGACCATTGGATGGGACGTAATAATATGCTTCAGACGTAGCTAGAATTTCTCCATTCGCTCGAAATGTGATTTGCACTTTTTTTTTTTTGTAAAATTGTTTTTAATGCTTGTGAAGTATCCTAAACTAGTTAAGATTCAGTTCGTGCAATGTTCCTCTCCTATTATAAATGAAAAGAGTAATGGAATGGAAAATTTGAAATTTACGGGGTGCAGAAAGCAAGTCTTAACTTCATAGCTGGGCCCAAAACTAAAGCAAAACTTGTAGACATTTCTGGTCTTTTGCTTCTTGCACCCCAATGATTACTACTTTCATATATTTCAACAGGTCTTTGAACATTTATATAATGTTCTGAAAAATATCTCACATATTCTCAAAAGCTGATGAGTCCATCTTCAAGAGTAAGGAAGCCAAGGAGAAGCCATGCGGAATTGATGAAGCTTCCATGGAGAAGGATGAAGGTGCGAAAGTTAGAAGATGAGAGGAGAAGTGGTGCGGCAATGGTGTTTGGAGAAGCTCTCAAGTGAGGTTGGGCCAACACTCAAGGAAGGGGGCTAGAGGAAACCAAGAAGGAGAACTCTAGCCTAAGTTGATTCACAAAAAGAGAGGAGTCTGGAGTCATCTCAACAGAGTTTCTCTACTATATTCAT
This sequence comes from Vigna unguiculata, assembly GCF_037176805.1. NCBI lineage: Eukaryota > Viridiplantae > Streptophyta > Magnoliopsida > Fabales > Fabaceae > Vigna > Vigna unguiculata. The sequence goes on from NC_140801.1 coordinate 6,948,642, forward strand.
GAATGAAAATACAAGGGTCCTAAGCTCTCTATTTATAGTAGAAAAGGAAAGCCAAGTGGTCTAGAAAAATGGAGGGAAAAAGGATCTAGAATGTGGTATTTGGAGCCAAAAAGAGAGCATGAGGCAAGTGTGACTTGCCACCTAAGCAAGTCACAAGGGACTTGCTTCTAGGCGCATAAAAGAAGCTTGGTGACCAAGCTTGGAGCAAGAAGGATCTAGATTCTCTCACAAATGTGCTCTGTCTCTTGTTAGGCCAATTTCAAGCCCAACTCTTCTTTGGTCCAATTCTCTTCAAAGCCCAAAAACCCTCCAAGGCCCAATACATGGCCAAAACAAAAACCCTATTCTACAAAGCCCAAAATACAAGGCCCAAAAAATAAACCCTATTCTAATATTTACAAACAAAGAGTTTTAAGCTAGGTCTTCACATCTTCCTTGGCCCATGTAAAGTTCATCTTGGGCCTTGTGTGTGCATTGGAGGCCCATTCCTCTTGTATCCTCCTAGCCATTGCTCTTGTTGTGGATCCCTTGATTAGAGGCATCTCATCATCCCCTCCCTCTTGAGAAGGATTTGTCCTCAAATCTGATATTTCTGCCTCATCATCTGTACCACCTGCAAAAGGTATTAAGTCAGCAACATTAAAGGTGGCATGTACATCATATTCCTCAGGCAACTCTAGCCTATATGCATTATCATTGACTCTTTTCAGCACTTTAAAGGGACCATCACCTCGAGAGCTAAGTTTAGACTTCCTTTTCTTAGGAAATCTATCTTTTCTAAGGTGTAGCCACACCCAATCCCCTTCTTCAAAAATCATTTCCCTCTTCCCCTTATTGTTGTACTTAGCATACCTCTTAGTTTGTTGTTGGATTTGTCTTTTAATCTTCACATGCATTTTCTTAACAAAATTAGATTTTGCCACCCCTTCTTTATGAATGAAATCAAAAGATGTAGGAAGTGGTAACAAATCCATAGGAGTGAGAGGATTAAAGCCATAAACAACTTCAAATGGAGAGATCTTAGTAAACCTATGAACTACTCTATTGTAGGCAAACTCAATATGAGGAAGGTATTCATCCCAAGATTTGTAGTTTCCTTTCAAAATTGCCCTTAGCATAGTAGACAGAGATCTATTAACAACTTCAGTTTGCCTATCAATTTGTGGGTGACATGAAGTAGAGAAATTAAGTTTAATTCCTAGTCTTGACCAAAGAGTTTTCCAAAAATGGCTAAGGAACTTAGTATCTCTATCAGAAACTATGGTGCGGGGTATACCATGAAGCTTGACCACATCTCTAAAGAAAAGCCGAGCAATGTTGCTAGCATCATCCACTTTGTGGCAGGGTATAAAGTGTGTCATTTTGCTAAAACGATCTACCACCACAAAAATGGAATCAAAACCCCTTTGTGTTCTTGGGAGTCCTAAGACAAAATCAATACTTATATCTTCCCAAGGGGCTGAAGCAACGGACAAGGGGGTGTATAATCCATGAGGCATTGTTTTAGACTTAGATTGTAAGCATGAGAAACATATATTACAATGCCTTTGGACATCCTTCCTCATATGGGGCCAAAAGAATTTCTCTTTTAAAAGATCTAGGGTTTTTTCTACCCCAAAATGACCCATTAATCCCCCTTCATGTGTTTCTTGAACAAGGAGTTTTCTTTGTGAACCTTGGGGAATACAAATTTTTCCTTCTTTAAACAAATACCCCTCATTCACATAGAAACCTCCTTGAGGTCTTTTCATACACTCAGCATAAGTAGAGGAAAACTCAAAATCTTGATTATACATTTCTGGAATGTGATCAAATCCAAGAATTTGGGCTCCCGATTTTGAAAACAAAGTGTGCCTTCTAGACAAGGCATCAGCCACCACATTACTTTTGCCCTTCTTGTACTTTATCACATAAGGAAATTGTTCCAAGAATTTCATCCACTTAGCATATCTTTTATTCAGCTTGTGTTGGCCCTTCAAATATTTTAGCGACTCATGGTCACTATGAATGACAAACTCTTTGGACATAAGGTAGTGTTCTCAAGTTTGAAGGGCCCTAACTAAGGCACACAATTCCTTATCATAGGTGGGATAGTTGAGGGAAGCACCATGAAGTTTTTCACTGAAATAAGAAATTGGGTGCCCTCCTTGCAATAACACAACACATATTCCTACATCGGATGCATCACACTCTAGCTTAAAGGTTTTTGAAAAGTTTGGTAAAGTTAGAATGGGTGCATTGGTGAGCTTTTCCTTGAGTTGCTGAAAAGTAGACTCTTGTTTTTCACATCAATTAAAAGATACATCTTTCTTGACAAGTTCATTGAGGGGTGAAGCCAAAGTAGAGAAGTTAGGAACAAACCTCCTATAAAAGCTTGCCAAACCATGGAAGCTCCTAACCTCTCCAACATTTTTAGGAGTAGGCCATTCTTGGATGACCTTTGTTTTTGTAGGGTCAACATGGACCCTATTTTTATTTACTACAAAACCTAAGAAAATAACACTATCTACACAAAAAATGCATTTCTCTTTATTTGCAAACAAACTATTTACCCTAAGGATGGTAAGGACAAACCTCAGATGGTCTATGTGCTCATGTAAGCTCTTGCTATAGATCAAAATGTCATCAAAGTAGACAACCACAAACTTTCCTATGCACTCTCTAAGAACGTGATTCATTAGCCTCATGAATGTGCTAGGTGCATTAATAAGCCCAAAGGGCATCACCAACCACTCATATAATCCAAATTTTGTCTTAAAAGCGGTTTTCCACTCATCACCTTCTTTGATTCTTATTTGGTGATAACCACTCTTTAGATCAATTTTAGAAAACATGAGGGACCCATGCAATTCATCAAGCATGTCATCAAGCCTAGGAATGGGATGCTTATATTTAATGGTGATGTTATTTATGGCTCTACAATCACAACACATTCTCCATTTCCCATCCTTTTTAGGTACTAACAAAACAGGCACAGCACAAGGGCTAAGGCTCTTTTGAACCCAACCCTTCAACAACTCTTGGACTTGAGACTCTATCTCCTTTGTTTCTTGAGGATTTGTCCTATAGGCTGATCTATTTGGTAGACTAGCCCCAAACACTAAATATATTTGATGTTCAATTCCTCTAAAGGGAGGAAGCCCAATAGGCCCTTCCTTAGGGAATATATCCTCAAGCTCTTTCAAAAGATTTTCAATTTTAGGAGGTAGATTCTTAAGCTCAAAAGTTGTGGCAGTACATGTGAGTGTTCCTGTACATAGCAGGAGGCATGAAGGTTGTTCAACATTGAGAACTTGATTTAAAGATTTCATGGTTAAAATGTTCTCATTTTGAATGACCTTGGGAGAAGGAACACCAATCTCTCCCGCCTCAAATTCATCTTTATTTAGCTTTTGGACTTTTTGAGGAATTTTTTTTGTCCTCATCTTTCTCTTTTTCTCTTTTGTTCTTCATTTGAAGTTGATCCTCAACCACTTGTGATGGCAAAAGAGGATGAAGAACAAACTTTTTAACCTTGTGAGTAAAGGTAATCTCGTTGGTGAGACAATTGTGCATGGTTTTCTTATCAAATTGCCAAGGTCTCCCCAATAAGATATGACAAGCTTCCATAGGTACTACATCACATAGCACACTATCTTCATATTTCCCTATGGAAAACTTGACCTTTACTTGATGATTGACTGCCAAATCCCCATCTTCATTAAGCCAATGAAGTTTGTAAGGTTTTGGATGAGGTAAGACAGTCAAAGACAACTTGTCAACCAACCTAGTACTGCAGCAGTTACAACATGAGCCACTATCCACAATTAGAGAATAAGTGTTTTCCAAAATTCTACACCTCGTGTGAAATATGTTCTCTCTTTGTGTTAGTGCTTGTGGACTAGGTTGATTGTTGAGGATCCTTCTAACCATTAAAAGGTCCCCATCACAAGGGTGAGCATCTTCTATATTAGACTCGTTGGATTCCTCACTTCCACTCTCACTTTCATTTTCATCCTAGCTGTTATATCTATCAACACCCCTAAGAATCATGGTCTTTTTGGTGGGGCATTGAGATGCTATGTGACCTCTACTAAGACATTTGAAGCATTTGATTTCACTTGTGCGAGTGTGTGATGATGCACTCCCCTCTTTACCTTTTCCTAGATTCCTAGGTGGCTCCTCCTTTTTCTCTTCTTTCTTAAAATCTTTCTTAAGAGTTAGTTTGAGCTTGATTTCTTTTTGAAAAAGATTTTCTCAAATTTTGTTGTTCTACCTTAATGCATATTTGCACCAAATCATTCAAATCTTGGTAAGGTAGAAGCTCAACTCTATCTCTTATATCAAGGTTTAAGCCACTTAAGAATCTAGAAATGGTAATGGACTCTTCCTCAATTATTTCTGCCCTCATCATAAGTAACTCCATTTTATGTCTATATTCTTCCACAGACATATTTCTTTGTTGGATTCTTTTGAGCTTGTTCATGAGCTCCCTATGAGCTCCCTATTGTAGTAGGAGGGAATGTGTCTCCTCCTAAGGGCTGACTTAAGATCATTCCAATATTCAATTGAAGGTCCATTACTTCTTAGCCTCTCTTGGACTATAGAAGTCCACCAATACATAACATACCCTTGAAAGCTTAGGGTAGCAAGAGGCACTTTCCTTTCTTCACTAACTTGATGGCAAGCAAAGAGTTGCTCGACCTTTATCTCCCAATCCAAATAAGCTTCAACATCATCCTTGCCTTGAAAGTGAGGCAAGTCTACTTTAACTTCTCTAGGAGTAGGGTCTTTTCTTTGTCTCCTAATGTGGGAAGGTTGTTGATAATATTCTCCTAATCTTAATCCTCCCTCTTCCCCATATATTGAAGCTCCACTTCTAGACCTTTTGCTAGAATTACTCCTACTTTTTAGCTTATTTTGGATTTTCTCATCTCTTTTCTTTAAAGCTTTGATTTGTTCCTTCAAGAGAGCAATTTGGCCATCTCTTTCCAATTGATCTTTCACTTTGTAAATTGCCTCTTGTTGTCTCCATAGTTCAAGTGATTTGAGTTGTTGAGAAACATGTTTTAAACTATGAATTGAATCCTCATAATCACTTGCACTATGTAGGGAGGATTGACTAGCCATGATTACTAAAAGCTAACTAAGAAATTCTAAAGAAGAAGTAAATAGAAAACTTCTTGAATTATCTTTCAGGAAAGAGAGGTGAATCACTTGGATTGCTTACTTACCAAGTCTTTCCTTGCCAAAGTAATTCAAAGAATATTGCACAAAACTTCTAAAATAGAATTAGACACACACTAACAATTAAGCAACAAAAACAAAAAGATTTGGAGTCTAACTATGCGACCTACTTTAGTGAGGCTTGATGTTGCAAAACACACTCACTGTCTACAAGCGCTTTTACTATTTAAGAAGGTTCTAATTAAGAGATGAGAGAACACCTAAGGCTCCCCAAAGACACTTAATTAGTCCAAAGAGATACAAGAAAGAAAACTTGAACAAATACAACTCAAATGAATACAATCACAAATTTGCGCAAACTTTAAAAGTCTTCAAGTGTTTCGCTCCACTCTTTTCTTTCTTCTTTTGTCTCACTCAAGTGTTTGCTTTGAATTTTCTCCTTTGTGAACTTCACTTGTAGCTTGGAGTTCCACTTTGGTTTCCACCTCCTAGGATGCTACCTTGAGTATTTGGTTACCTCCAAAGAAATCTTCCACCAAGAATGTAACACCAAACAAAAAAGCCAATAAAGAACAACAAGAAAAGCTTAAATGAAAGAAGAGCTAAACTCAAGTGGAATATAGATGAAACATACTCAAAGATTTAACAAAGAAAGACAAACTAGAAATAAGGCAAAGAAACAAGTTAAGCACTCAAATGAATTACCTAAAGAATGACACTAGAATGGATTAAAAAACAACCAAAAACAAGTTAGAAATCTGCACAGAATTTGAATTTTCAGCCACTGCCAATCCAAAAACGTGAAATTCAGCCTCTACTTCAGTGATTTATCATTTTTTCATTTCTCAACATTTTTCAATGATTTTTGTTTTCTTTACTTCGTCTATGTTTTAGCTAAAAGAGGCAAAAATTGGATCTGGATTTGCAATAGCCAATTGTTTGTGATAAATCAAATACAGAAAGTGTGCAGACAAATAGAATTGGAACAACAGTAAAATGTAACAGAAAAATGCTCTCAAACTCAAATGATGGTAGTGATTCTAGTGTACTTCTTTTGCCACTTTCTTTTGATCTTTTCTTTTGATTATTTTTGGCACTTGCTTGTACTCTTTTTGTGCTCTTTTTCTTTCTTTTTTTTATAGCTCTTACAGTAGCTAGTTTCCACCACAAATTAGAATCACCACCACACTATGCTTGATCATTTGCATTTTAATAGAAACAAGAAGAGAAGGAAACTTAAAGGAATCAAAGGAAGATTATGAAACTCAAGGAAACACAATGGAAATTAACTCTAAAGAACTTGCCAAGAACTAATTAACAAGTATGAACTCAAATGCGAAAATTAAAAGCACACAAAGCACACTACAAACGAAAAATGAAACTTAGGTGATTAAGCAAGCACAAGGAAAATTCCCACTGGACATTAAGATAACAAAGGTTATCTAGATGTGAAGGTTCATTTCCAAGGCTCCAAGGGAGAAAAGAAGGTGTATTTATGAACCAAAAACAGCAGCAACACAGTAGCAATACAACAGCAAAACAGTAGCAAAATGGAAAGCTAAACAAAGGAATTTAAGACATAATTGAACTACACGTTACTCTAGACAAAACATATGGATGAGAAAATTAAAATGACTCAAATAGATGAAATAGAAAATGAACAAGACTCAAACGAAAATTTAAAAGGCATACAAATTCACCATGGTTGAGTTCTTAGGCAATATGGCCGAATGGTTCCAAAGGAACAATGATAAGAACCATATAACCAATGAGGTGAAAAGAAGAAAAACAACAAAACAATCAAAGGAAGTAATGAACAACACGGAAATTGAAAGAAAAACTACAAAGAAGATGAACTTATCTCTTGACGTCAAGCTTGATCAACCAAGGCTCTAGATACCACATGATGAGTCCATCTTCAAGAGTAAGGAAGCCAAGGAGAAGCCATGCGGAATTGATTAAGCTTCCATGGAGAAGGATGAAGGTGCGAAAGTTAGAAAATGAGAGGAGAAGTGGTGCGACAATGGTGTTTGGAGAAGCTCTCAAGTGAGGTTGGGCCAACACTCAAGGAAGGGGGCTAGAGGAAACCAAGAAGGAGAACTCTAGCCTAAGTTGATTCACAAAAAGAGAGGAGTCTGGAGTCATCTCAACAGAGTTTCTCTACTATATTCATGAATGAAAATACAAGGGTCCTAAGCTCTCTATTTATAGTAGAAAAGGAGAGCCAAGTGGTCTAGAAAATGGAGGGAAAAAGGATCTAGAATGTGGTATTTGGAGCCAAAAGGAGAGCATGAGGCAAGTGTGACTTGCCACCTAAGCAAGTCACAACGGACTTGCTTCTAGGAGCATAAGAGAAGCTTGGTGACCAAGCTTGGAGCAAGAAGGATCTAGATTCTCTCACAAATGTGCTCTGTCTCTTGTTAGGCCAATTTCAAGCCCAACTCTTCTTTGGTCCAATTCTCTTCAAAGTCTAAAAACCCTTTAAGGCCCAATACATAGCCCAAACAAAAACCTTATTCTACAAAGCCCAAAATACAAGGCCCAAAAAATAAACCCTATCCTAATATTTACAAACAAAGAGTTTTAGGCTAGGTCTTCACATCTTCCTTGGCCCATGTAAAGTTCATCTTGGGCCTTGTATGTGCATTGAAGACCCATTCCTTTTGTATCCTCCTGGCCATTCTCTTGTTGTGGGTCCCTTGGTTAGAGGCATCTCATCAAAAGCTTGTTAAGAAATAATTGATTTGAAAAACATCTCATATATTTTGGAAAAGCTTATTCTAGAAAACCTGTTAAAAAAGCTTGTTTCAAAAGATTTCTATAATATGCAATATGAAATTCACCATTGAAATAAACCATTTCAAAATGTCATGGGGCTGCGGGTAGTAATTAAGGGGTGCAGTAAGCAAGGGCCCCATATCTGAAACGAGGAATGCAACTACGATTCCAATTTCCATGGCGGAATCTCTGTAGTAACCAGCACACAACACAGACACGCACAGTGACTCTCACTCGCCGCGCATTTCCAAGACCAACCGAAGCGACGCAACCAATGGCTCTTCCTCCCAAAGCCACTTTCCCTCTCTCTCTTCTCCTTCTTCTTCCTCTTCTTCTCCTCTCTCTGGTTTTAGCCACATCAACACAACAAGAAGAGTTCTCGGAGGAGTTGCTGCTGAAGCCCTTGCCCGATCGCAAGATTCTCGCGCATTTCCACTTCCAAAATGAAGCTCCTCTCGACGCCGATTCGTTCGCTCGTCACCACCACCTCTTCCCCAAATCTATTTCTCAGCTGGTTCGTGCCTTCTCCTTTTCCTTTTTCTTTTTATGTGATTTTTGTGAAAGAAAACGTACGAATAGTTTTTAATTGTTTACATGCCTCAGTTTCGGTGGATTTGGTTGTGAGGGATGCTGTTGAGTTTTTGAAAATAATGTAGATGCAAAACAACCTTCTAAGAAATATTTGAAGTCGGATGTGGGGATTCATAACCATTGGCTTAATTGTGTGTCGACATTTTCGTTTGTCTAAATTTCGAGAGATGAACACTTTTCTTAATTGTTTGAACAAGGAAAAATTATTGTTTTGGTTTCTGAGAAATCTTGTTTATTAAGTAAAAAGGGTTTGTGATAGAAGGCAGAAAGTCGGTGTAGAGTTTGGAAAAATGCGTTTTGCTATTGTTCGTATATTTTAGGGAAGCATATATGGCTGCCCCGCTGCTGCAAGTAGTTATTGGTGGTTCTTTTTAAAGAAGAAATGTCAACGGGAAGGGAGGTAGACAAGTGAAACGGGAAATGAGAGATTTATCCAATGCAGTAACTATAGCACTCTTTGTCCTGCTGCAACTTGACATTTGTCTGTGAATCGACTTTTTTGTCGATATAGAATGCTTTGTTTGTGAAACACACTCTATGTGCTTCAATAATTAGTTTTGAGATGTTTTCCTGGTGTAAAATACAGGTTTCAGTATTTGATTGTTTCGTTATCAAATAAGGACTAGGGTTTAAGTTTGTAGATTTAAGTTTTAATCATTATTTTTTTCATGTATAATCATTAAATGAAACATTGATGTTTGTAGTTCTCTTTGCTTTTCAATTTTCATTTGTGCCTTTCAGGTTTTTGTTGGGAATATTTTCTTACATTTCATTTTATCATGCATAAAAAATGTGCTGAAGAAGGAAATTGACTATGGCTCTGACTTAAATATTATTATTCAGAATAAGAATTAAGAACAAGAGCCTTTACCTTCGATGAAATTATTTTAAAGGAAATCAATTATATGATGTCAAACACTAATGGACATTCTGGGTTTTACTGTTCTAATAGTTATAGTCAAGTCTCCCTTGCTTACTCATTAGTTTTTGCTGCTTTTTGTGCTTTTACTCTTGTAGCAGCAACATTGTATAGGTTTGTTACATTCTGGTTGCTTAGAGAATATAGAGTTTGTCCTGAATATACTAAGTAACCCGAGTTTAGTGTTTAATGGACAGGTTCAGAAGTTTCATATTAAGGCAATGGAGTTATCTTTTACACAAGGTCGATGGAACTATGAAAGATGGGGTGGATTTGATCCAATATCAAGTCATAATGCAAAGCCTCCAGGAGTTGAATTGTGGGCAGTTTTTGATGTCCCTCCACATCAGGTTGATGCTTCTTGGAAAAATTTAACCCATTCACTATCAGGTCTCTTTTGTGCTTCCATCAACTTCCTGGAGTCTTCTACAACTTATTCTGCGCCTGAATGGACATTTCAATCAGCTCTGGGTAGTTTAAGATATGGTACACTGCCACGTGAAGCTGTCTGTACTGAGAATCTTACACCCTGGTTGAAACTCCTTCCCTGTCGAGATAAAGCTGGACTCTCTTCCTTAATGGATAGACCGTCTATTTACAGAAGCTTTTACCACTCCCAGCGGTTGCACTTGACAATGTCCTCAGCTGCTTCAGATGGGTCAAGATCAGGAATTATTCTACAACAAACACTAACAGTTGTACTCCAGCCTGATGATCAGAATGCTGATATGAACCATGTCAGCAAAGCAAAGGTACAACCAAGCTGGTCCCTGAGTTCAATATTTGGAAGAAAAATCAGTGGAAGGTGTGTCCTTGCCAAGTTGAGTAATGTTTACCTTCATGCTGATAGAGGTCTAGTTGCTCAACTTGAGAATCTCCATAAGAATACTACTCAATTTGCTAATAATGACACAGGTCCCGAAGATTATAGAGTGAACAGTGGCTTTAAATTGTCTGTTACTCCCAAGAGGATGCATACAGAATTGGGAAAGGGCTCCTCAATTCTGTATGAATACCCAATCAAAGATTACAAGGATACTGAACAATTTGATTTAGGCCTATCGTGGGAGCATCCAATTGTTTGGTCCAGCCCACATGCTCCTTTTTATGCTAGTAGATTCTTGATGGGAAGTGGAAATGAAAGGGGTGCTATTGCAATATCCTTGAAATCAACGGAAATGACACAGGGACTTGTAACCAATAATATTGAAGAAAGGTGTAAGTTGCAAGTTAATGTCCTCCAAGTTGTGCCTTGGTATGTTAAAGTATATTATCATACTTTGCAATTACTAGTTGATGAAAGACCTCGAGTACTCACAGATTTTGTTGAGAGAATGCGTGTTTTGCCTTCTGAAGACAAAGTATCGCCAGGGATGATGGAGCTTGTCCTTCAATTTCCTTGTGAAATGAAGTCAGCTGTATTGAGTATAGAATTTGACAAGGTTTGCCCGAATTCTTTTCTTACATTTGTAGTTCTTCTTCCTCTCAATATTTGCGTAACTTATTTTACGGACATCAAACTATTTAATTTAATGTCTGTTAGTCACCTCAGAAATGTTAATAAGGAACTCATTATGTTATACTTCCTCCGTTCCAAAATGACTGCATTTTTAGCCACATAAAAGTTTCAAATTGACTAATGTCTCACTTTTAAATAGAGCATTAAATTTTTTCTTCCCAGTATGTCCTCAATATTTATTATTGTTTTCAACACGTGTGCATAACCTAAACTGTAGTCATTGTGGAACAGAGGGAATATGAAAGTTAGATTGCTGTTAATACCATATGAAAGCAGGAGGAGGAATAAAGGATATATTTATTTGTAATACAACCTTTTAAAAGTAGTGATCGAAGTGACTGAGCCATGCTTAACCTGACCCTTCTTGAGTAAAGGTAAATTGCCCTTTTAGGTTATGGGCTTCACTTAAATTGGTCAGGACGGTAAAATATAGGCGCAATTAATCCTTTGCGTTTTTGGCAGCTATGCTTAAATGGGCATGGCTGATCCGTTTATAGCATACAATTAGGTATGACACCACGGCATAAAAGTAATACTTGTTTTATTTTTTCATAAATGTGGAATGCGAATATGTTCACTTAAGATCATTTTTAAGATGGATGATTAGGAAATCGGTTTCTTCGTATCAAAATAAATTTTGACTTGCTTTTGTTGGCCTGCATAGGGCTTCTTGCACATTGATGAGTACCCTCCAGATGCTAATCAAGGATTCGACATTCCATCCGCAATAATAAGCTTTCCTGACTTAAATGCTGGTTTGCAATTTTATGATAAATCTCAAAGCAAGTCACCGTTGTTGTCTAAATTACAGGTTTTTTGAATCTACACTCTTTCTTCTCATGACACTTACACGTATAATATTCTTTGTCATGCCTCTAACTATCCGGATCTATGTTGCAGGAAAAGAGTCCAGTTCTCTCTTACACAGAAGTCTTACTTGTACCCTTGACAACTCCTGATTTCAGTATGCCATATAATGTCATCACAATTACATGCACAGTTTTTGCATTGTATTTTGGATCTTTGTTAAATGTTCTCCGAAGACGAGTTGGAGAGGAGGAAAGACTTTTGAAAAACAAAGGTAAACCTCTGCTCTTGCCGTGTCTGCATATTGAGACATTAGTTAATCAATTTTGTGCAACAATGATTAATCCTCAAGCGTGGTACTTTTTTAATTAATAAGTCCTACCTTGATAGCCGTCGAAAACAAAAACATCCTCATCTTTTAAGCTTCCCCTTGCTCTCTGTGCCAGTTTTCTATATTATTGACTAATACCTTCTATGTTATTTATGACTGCATGCTGTCATCACAAACTAGACATGCAAATTCAATAGCAAACTAAAGAAATAAGTACTTTTGTTAGATTAATCTACTTGAGCTCTTTTGGATATAGTGATCCATGAATATGAATATTTATGTATCGTCATTATTGAAGTGTATTATAGCTAGAAACCTAATATCTCGCTAGGAAGAATAAGGGATTTCTTTCCTGAGCACGGTGCCTAAGCTGTAGAACAACCGAGTTCTGGATCTCCCTATGCCGAAAAGCTCCAATTCCCTGTGCAAATGCCAAGATTAACAGGCAACATGTCTTATTTCTAAAATCAAACTAATCGGTACATATCTGATATATATGCTCAAGTTTGTGGGGAGGATTTAATAATATAAATTTTGATGTGTGAGATTAACTTGTACATTATATGATACATTATTGTCTACAGACCTAGTGGTATATATTTTTGGCCCGCCTTCCCTCATTCTTATGGTTAAAAATTCTTATTGAGTTGCTAATGTTTTCTATTTTTGTACCTGTAGATGCCAGCAAAGCTGTTTTCCTTCGTCGAATACTAAATAAATTATCTGCCAAGCTTAGAGGCAGACCATTGGAATCAACTTCGTCCCCTTCATCATCATCATCATCATCCTCCTCCTTTGTTAGTCCAAAATTGATTCTCAGAGTATTACTGGTTGCAGGAATTGCAATTGCATGGCAATACTACTCACAATGATAACTTCCAACCCGGTAGTTTTCCGTGTACTATAGTCTGATTGCATATATTTTATGTACAATACAAACCTTACTTCCACTTTACCGTGTACTTTCATTCATACCTGTTTTTAGTCGACCAAAACAATGTACACGACCAAATTGATTGATTATAAAACAAAATTGTCCTTCTGATTTTCCACAGGTTTTAAGTAATAAAATGTGCAATACCCTTTCACACTAGAGGGCACTTGTAACTCGATGATTGGTAGTCATTGTGGTCGACGGCTTGAGTTTTATGATGGAAGTAAGCGTTCACATTAGTGGACATTGCTTTCGGAGGAGTCTTAAACCCAGAGGAATTTAAGAAACCTCAGTAAGGTCTATTTGTAGGGGATATCTTGGTGTGTTAGGAGTGGTATCATACCTATTTACACGAGTATTAGTGTATCTTCTAAAAGTGTCCTAGCATGGTAGCAGTAACCGTCTTACACAGTGTTGCATGTACCTATATAGTGGAGCTTGCATACAGGGCATGTTAAGAGGTGGTGTACCGTCCATGGCTGCTGTGAACATATACGTCACTGACATAAAATAGTTCTAGGAATTATGGGAAAATGGTCAAATCCGTAGTTCATTCCAGATTAACCACAAGGGGATTCAATCTTTGTTTAGTATATCTCGATTGGTTTCACTCACTGACTGAGGAGATCACCATCCTTCAAGCACACTTGTTTTGGCCGGCATTAATGGTAGGATAATCCATCATTTGTCATAATTTCCCACTAAAACAACTTAAATAAAGCATTGCTGTCTTTCACCGTACATTAAACATATATTTTATAACTATATCTCACGATTGTCATTTGCAGCAATAAATCAAGCATGTTTTTCCTGATCTAGCAAGCCAATTAAAAGGTATACACAGTTTATTAGTCTTTGGATGAAATGGAAGTTCAAAATAACTGAGTCATCATGAGAGCACATTTATACCCTCCATTGAGCACCTATCTCGTTAATGTGGCATGAAAGCTCACTGTTATTTTGGTCCAACTCTTCAAAGTAAACAACCAGAATGAGATATCATTTTCAGATGCCCAAATGAATCAAAACGCTATGCTATTGATTTCGGACCAACTGACTTCCGAGACTGCACTAGCTTACTCAGAAAATTATAGGTTTTATGTTTATGCAAGTTAGGGATATTAAACTTTTGGTTAATGGAACTTTTGAAAGATTAGGTTGCGAATAATTCTTTACTCCCAATTCTTGAGCAAGAAATTTCATTTTCCAAGCACTCGGAAGGTTCAATCTTTTCATCCTCTGCACTTGCTAAACAGGATCTGTTATCTTTCTTTATATTTTCACAGCATATCATACATATACACAAATGTACAGTAATTTTTACCAAAAAGGGCAAAAATGAAAGAGAAAAGGTAACTAACAACAAAATGGCAAATGTGGATTATACTTTGTTCTTTTTTTTTTAACCCAATGACACATAATTTATCTAATCCTTTTGTAGTTAGCTGCCACAATTGCCTCATCTTCTCGTATCCGCTTCATATTCTTACTTGAATAGCTGCATGTAAACTGGTTGCGTGCAATGCTCCCAGAGTGATCATCAATTTTATCTCCAATATCTGAGAAGAGTCCATTAAAATGTTAGTATAGTAGAGGCAGTTGGAGAAGAAACTGCAATGCCATAAAATGTAATGAATGCTGAACTTGCCTGACTTGTCCTCATCTATTTTTAGTTTCTTGAATAGGTTGACATCTTCCCATAGTTGCTTTCTCTTGCAGCTTTGGCCTTTCAGAATCTCGCCTAAAAGGGCAAAGAAAACAGAATTGCTACTTATAAATTGCAAACTATTTCCTCATCCTTTCTTCAGATATTAAATCTTGACAAACTTCTATAGATGTAACTAACAGAATTGTAAAATGTCATTTATAAGGCTTAATTAAGTTTTAAATTTCGTCAGACATAATTGTTATTATATTTTGCCACATGGTATGTTAAGAAATATGAGATTCATCATGCTTTGCTTCTTTATACTTCCATGTCTTAAAAAATATGAAATTTAATGATTAATAAATGATTGGTGAATTTTATTACTTCAATATTGTTTTAGTTTTACACAAGGAGAAAGCAAACAAGATTAAGAAGCAAGATAACATTCAGGCGCACTCAATTGAAAATATGCGTATTTATTAATAAAACCCATTTATAATCATGGAACTGAATTATGTACCTGAGCTGCTCTCTTTCAACTTTTTATTCTTGATCAAGTTGATAGCTTGCAGTTGAATTCCTTTATTGTTATCAGCATTCTCACTTTCAATCATCTTTCCAATCCCATCTTGAAAATCTAGTGAGTCATGTCCTCCTGATTATCACAACCATGTAACTAGAAGTTACATCATTCTTAAACAAAACACACATCCTATTTAGAAAATATAAGTAACAGAAAGGAATAAAATTGAAAAAAATATAATTGACTAAGCCCTCATGGAGTCCATGTTCAGGAAGACATAAAGACATGACAGGAAACTAGGTAAAACCCCAATTACAATACCTTAATGAAATACAATAAACGACCAACATTCAAATCAAAACATATAATCCCAATGAAATTGCTTAAGTAACAGAAAACTTTGAACTCTGAGATTTGAAAAGAAGAAAAAGGTGAAAGTGAAAAGACATACTCTTGAGTCCTACTTTGCAGAGTTTGCCAGTGACGAGAAGAGCATCGCATTGGTCTCTGCCAGTGGACAAGCCTTTGGAAGAGAAGAAAGAGAGAAGAGAGTTCCAAGTGAGAGAGGAAGCTATGAGGTCCACCCCTCTGCTGATGAAGTAACCGTTCAGCCTCAGCGTTGATGGGTCAAGCCCAAAGGCCCGCGAAATGGAGCCCAAGTCGATTCTCTGGTCCTCCCAGGCCACCACTTGGGCCACCTTCGAGAGGGAGGGGCATAGCAGCTTTATGGTTATCTCTCTGGGTTTCTTCTCTGACATCCACACACAACACAGCAACGGGAAACAAAATCAAACAGTGTTCGTGACTCTGCAAGAGAATCAGAGGGCACTGTTCTGTGTTGCTTCTAAGTTTGGTTCAGGTTGTGATGCAAAATCATCACTCATGATCATGCCTATGAGCTTTCCCTTTCTTTCCATCTCCAGAACTTACCATTACTGTGAGTGCTTTCTCGAATTGTCTATGATAATACCCACCATACCGATCATTGGACCCTGTGACATATACTAGGCCTCAATGTACGTTTTTTAAATTTAGGTTTCTTCTTGCACCACCACCATGGAAGTTTTAAGAAAAGTAGATTTTCGGATTATGAAATTTGAAAATATGCTCCAAAGTATATAATCTAGAATTCGAAGATATAGTTTAGATTTTATTATTACATATTTTGGATTATGTGATGTAAAAATATATTTTTAATGGTATGATTTGAAATATTTTGAAATTAAGTAATTTAAAAGTATAATACATTTTTTACATTATATATTTTTAAGGGTTAAATATGTTTTTTGTCTCTTAACTTTCAGTGAATTTTGGAATTAGTGCATTTTGAAATTTTGAACCAATTTAGTCCTTCATCTTTTGAAATACGTGGATTTATTCCTTTTAATCAAATTTTCTTAAGTTTATTTGACATTTCAAGCGCGCGTTTCACAATAGTATTTGACTTAACATTAAAGCAAAAATGTGTCAAACAGTATAAACAACTCAAATACAATCCGTACCAAACATCAAATAAATCTAACAAAATTTGATTAAAAGGACTAAATCCACGTATTCCGAAAGATGAAAGTATTGGAAGGGGGAGCCTTTCATCCATAAATGAAGAACAGTTTTGATGATGTCTACTGATCTAGGATAAAACATAGCTTGGTTCAGTTAGGATATGCATTAGGCAATTAGGTTCTCTTTATCAAATGTATTTCAGGCCTGTTGTGTAATTCTGCATATGATTAATTTTTTAACTAATGGATTAGCTGTGAGTATGGTACAAAGTAAGTGAAAGTATACTCACGATAATCGATTAGGTAAATTGCTAATCGAATTAGTGACAGCAAAAACCTTTGTATAAAAGCTGTTTTGGAATCTGTTTTGGGTCTGGAAAAAATCAGAAAGATCATGCAGTTTTCATCTGAGATAGAGCCATCTGAGAGACACAAAGTTTCAGAAGATTCTGCAAGATAACTCAAGTACAGATCCAAGAAGAATTGATGGTTGATTCTACCATGATGGATCTTGCTTGATTCAAGGAGCATCAAGTCAAATCTGCACAGCTTAGGTGTTTTCGTTTCTTGTTTTGTTTTCTGTATTTCTGATTACAGTAGCTTCAGTGTTTGAAGTGTGGACCTCGGTGCAATTGTGTGGATGCATTGCTCCTAGGGGGAGTTCTTGATTGTTGAATCAAGTTCTTGGGTTTTGGGGGTTAGAATTACATAGGTGTGCTTGTAATTCTTGGAACCTTTCTGTTTAGTGGAATCCTCCTAAGTGTGTTACTTAGGAGAAGACTGGATGTAGATTCTTTTTGAATCGAACCAGTATAAATTGTGTATCTTGCTTCTTTCTTCTCTCTCATAATCTTTCTTGATTGATTTAAACAGTCCATTAACCCAGAACTGCGAAATTGATTAATTGAGCTTTAAAACCTAAAGATTTATTCAAGATTCATCTTAAACCATATAAAAGCTTGTTAATCAATTCAGATCCCTTTATGGTTAAGATAATTAGACAGATCTGCTTTTAACAATTGGCACCAGAGCTGGCTAATCGCACGATAATCGATTAGAAAGATCCTGATATGTCTAATACATCTCAAACCTTTGCTGAAGGGGCATCCATCAACAGGTCACCTCTGTTTGCTGGTGAAAACTACCCTTTTTGGAAAATTAGAATGAAAATTTTTCTTGAATCAGTGGACAAAGTGGTCTGGGATGCTGTAGTTAATGGACCTTTTCAACCCATTAAAGTTGTGGAAGGCAAAACTGTTCTTAAAGAGTTCTCACAGTGGACTTTTGATGAAAATAAAAGGGCACACTATGATGTTAGAGCCAAAAATATTATATCCTCTGCACTAACTTTGGATGAATTTTACAGGGTATCTGTGTGTGAATCCGCCAAAGAGATGTGGGATGTTTTGGAGGTCACCCATGAGGGCACGGATGAGGTAAAAAGAGCAAGGAAGAACACTCTCATTCAAGAGTATGAGATGTTCAGGATGAAAACTGAAGAAAGCAGAATCTGCAGATGACTCTAATGATGATTATAACTTTGACAGTGAAGCTTTGAGACTAATGGTAAAGGGGTTCTCAAAATTTCTAAAGCACAAGAACAAATCTAACAGTAATTCTGCAGAAATTAAAAGATCTTCTAGGAAACAAGAAAAACATGTTCCAACCTGCTATGAGTGTGGAAAAATGGGACACATCAAACCTAAATGCCCTGCCCTCAAGCTGAAGCAAAAACTAGAAGAGAAAGGTGAGGCAGACAAGCACAAGAAGAAAAGGAAAGCTTACAACAGTGACTCCAACTCATCCAGTGAATCTGATGGAAGCATTGAGGAAGAGACCAACCTCTGTCTTATGGCTGGAACAAGCTCTTCTAAGAGCAGTGTGAGTAGTTTCAACTCCAATGATGATGAAAATAACTACTATGAATTACTTGATGCTTTTAATGAATTGCATAAGGAAGCCACAAAATTGCAAAAGTCAAATAATAAGCGTAGAGGAGAAATTAAATGGCTTGAAGGTAGAGTAAAGCAACTAGAAGAGAAAAATGAAAATCTGATAACAAGTCTTGAAAAACTAGAGAAATCTAAGAAACACTCTAGGTCCAAAGATGACACAAGCTCTCCCCAATGTGAAAAATGCCCAGGACAGCTAGAAAAGATAGATTACCTAATGAAAACTCTCTCAAAATTCACTTTGGGAAGATCAAACCTTGATGCAGTGTTAGGATCTCAAAGGAGTGTGCTTAATAAAGAGGGAATAGGTTACAGTGGCAAATCTAATCCATTAGGCACCAGAAGTTTTCTAGATATGAGTAAACCAACATCTGTCATTTGCTCCTACTGTTCTGAACTTGGTCATGCATCAAATTCCTGCTATTTTAAAAATTGTGGGGTTCCTAAAGGAGAGTACAAATGGGTACCTAAAGGAACACCTCAAACCACTAACATGAAAGGACCCAAGTTCAATTGGGTACCTGCATCTTCTCTTTAATCTTTGTTTCAGATGTGTCTTGATGCAAGGAAAACAATGTATTATATAATGGATGCTCAAGACACATGAAAGGAGATGTGAAGAACTTCTGCATGATATCTTACAAAGCCAATTATTGGTCATGTTACAAGAGGTGATAATAACAAAGGTCAAATTTTTTATCCATCACATTGGTCTTGGTTTATATTTGCTCTATACTTCCATAAATGTCTGCACTCTGATGTTAACCTGTGCTATTGATTTCACCTGCTGCGTTGTTAGTATTGTCATACTTTGTATGCCTACTGTGTTCAAACTGTGTAGCTGCTTGCCTAACCTTGGCCTTAATCCATTATCGTGTTCTGTCTGAAGCTTAGTTTGTGTTAAGTTCTGCATCACATAGTTGCTACTTAATTTCTCAAAAGGAACCCGCTAATCCATTATGCGAAATTGTTATACATTCTAGTTGTTATCCTGGTTGTTATGCATTATCTGCTGCTGCATCTCTTACATTGCTGCGCTGTTTAGATACAATTTTCCTGTTGTCCTGTATTGCATCCTAAATCTGTCTGATTTTTTTGCTAATGTCCAAAAAGGGGGAGAATTTGATATATTGATGGTTTATTGGTAGGGGGAGTATGTAATGAAAATGATATCTGTTATATGCCTATGCTGTTGTTTACTTTGTGTGCCTGTACTGCTGTTGTTGTTTGCTTAATGTGCTGCAGGTAGGCTTATCACAGTCCATGTTTTGGACATCATCAAAAAGGGGGAGATTGTTGGAAGGGTGAGCCTTTCATCCATAAATGAAGAACACTTTTGATGATGTCTACTGATCTAGGATAAAACATAGCTTGGTTCAGTTAGGATATGCATTAGGCAATTAGCTTCTCTTTATCAAATGTATTTCAGGCCTGTTGTGTAATTCTGCATATGATTAATTTTTTAACTAATGGATTAGTTGTGAGTATGGTACAAAGTAAGTGAAAGTATACTCACGATAATCGATTAGGTAAATTGCTAATCGAATTAGTGACAGCAAAAACCTTTGTATAAAAGTTGTTTTGGAATCTGTTTTGGGTCTGGAAAAAATCAGAAAGATCACGCAGTTTTCATCTGAGATAGAGCCATCTGAGAGACACAAAGTTTCAGAAGATTCTGCAAGATAACTCAAGTACAGATCCAAGAAGAATTGATGGTTGATTCTACCATGATGGATCTTGCTTGATTCAAGGAGCATCAAGTCAAATCTGCACAGCTTAGGTGTTTTCGTTTCTTGTTTTGTTTTCTGTATTTCTGATTACAGTAGCTTCAGTGTTTGAAGTGTGGACCTAGGTGCAATTGTGTGGATGCATTGCTCCTAGGGGGAGTTCTTGATTGTTGAATCAAGTTCTTGGGTTTTAGGGGTTAGAATTACATAGGTGTGCTTGTAATTCTTGGAACCTTTCTGTTTAGTGGAATCCTCCTAAGTGTGTTACTTAGGAGAAGACTGGATGTAGATTCTTTTTGAATCGAACCAGTATAAATTGTGTATCTTGCTTCTTTCTTCTCTCTCATAATCTTTCTTGATTGATTTAAACAGTCCATTAACCCAGAACTGCGAAATTGATTAATTGAGCTTTAAAACCTAAAGATTTATTCAAGATTCATCTTAAACCATATAAAAGCTTGTTAATCAATTCAGATCCCTTTGTGGTTAAGATAATTAGACAGATCTGCTTTTAACAGAAAGACTAAATTAGTCCAAAGTTTCAAACTGGACTAATTCCAAAATTCACTGAGAGTTAAGGGACCAAAAACATATTTAATCCTATTTTTAAATTGTGTAATTTAAAGTACGTTTTTAATTTATGTAATATCCTTGTATAATTTAGAATGTATTGTTAGATTATATAACTAAAAATATATATTTTATAATATATAATCTAAAATATTTTTATACATTAGGTAATTTAAAGTATATATTTTTTAGTTTGAAAGAAAAATATTTTAAATTATATAATTTATAATATATTTTTAAACTATCCAATCTAGAATATATTAAATTATAAATTATATAATTCAAAATAATTTGTTAAGTTATATCAACAGTGGAGACCTTTAACACTCTTATGGGTTATGCATCTTTTTATTTTTCCTTTACTTAAATATTTCTACACTTTCTCTTTGTACATCTCTCCCCTAAAGTGAGTGATCATATTAAACTTTAGTTTAATATTCAAAATAAGTGAATTAATATATGATTTTACACTCTTAAAAATCTAACTGAAGTTGGATTATGTTCAGTCTGGATATTTTTTAAAAATTGTTCAATTTTTATTTCTTAACAAAAAATAAATAAATTCTTCAAAGTCAATCTATTTAATTATTATTTATTTATAGTAATAATTATAGCAAACATCAACAATAATGACCAAACCACTAAAAAATTAAAACAATAATCATTAATATATTTTATAACTTAATGGTTGGGTTGTAAGAGAAAGTCAAACACAATAATAGATTAAAACATGACATTTACTCATAATAATTATGAGATAAAATATTTACTTTAATGTTTGTAAAATAAAATTCATTTGATAAAACATTAAAACACTTTTTTACAATCACATTATTAGATAATCAATATTTTATAATATATTTATTGTGTAATTTAATTTGATGAACATTTTGATAGAAAACTAACTCAATGGAATGATTCATCACTAGCAAGAGAAAATATAATTAGAAAAAGAAAATAATTAGATTGAGTTCAATTAGATTTATAATGTGAAATGATTACATTTTTTTTTTCATTTGATCTTTTGTTTTATCTTTCAAAAATATTATTTTAATTTTTATGATTATTTATGGCGTTGTTTTTATTTGAATGGATTTGACATACTCTTTTTTCAAAGAAGATTTGTTGAGCCTTTTTTAAATATTGAAGTTATAACTAAATTATAAATTATAATATATGAGTAGAATATAAATGTCATATTTTATATCAATTTAATAAAAAAATATATTCAGTAAAATAATAGACTTAATAAATACTAAATTTTATTAAAATAAATTTAAAATGATTTTGATATTATAATAATAGAAAAAGATATCAAGACCGAGACATAACTGAATTTTATTATATTAAAAGATGACTTAATAATATGGTAATAGAAAAAGTCATTTTATATAGAAAATCAATAATCTGGTAAAATAGATAAGTAAAACTATCTTAAACTCATAGTATACACAAATATAATTTTATAAAGTTAAGTATACTTAAAACTGACATTTTAATATAATATGACATTTTAATAAGATATGAGAGTATATTAATGTGGGTACTAATAACATTTATTTATCATGTCATCTTGCCTATGTTTATTTTCATATATGAAGTATCAAATTTTGTATGTATAGAGGTATAACAATAAAAATATTTTTCAAGAAAATCAAGTTTTAAATCAATCTTAAATTAATGATCATTTAATAATACGATTTTTTTCATTATATACATTTTAAATTATATTTTTTTTTATTGTAAAGTTATTACTCATAAAAATAATAAAATTATATATTTTTTAATATAATAAAAATACGAATAGTAGTTATTAAATATATTTTTTCTAATAACCTATTCATGTGGTTCATCCACTAATTGGACTTCAATAACTTCATATTTCACCTTGATCAATAACCGTTCTAACTTTTAAAATCCAACCCCTTTCTAATTTAATCTACCAAAATACTCTATAAAAATCACCAATTTTTAATTTCTTTTCAAAATTTTCTAACAAAAAAAAAAACTTAAGTCATCCTAAGAAATTATAAATTCATTAAAAACAAATTACCCCATTAAATCTCTGCATCCAAATACGGGCTAAAATAATTATAACCATTGCATAGATAAGAACTTCTTGCAAGTAACGGTCTACTCCAAAAAAGTTTGAAAGTTTATTCTAGACTTTCTACTTAACTTCATGAATGGGTGCTTCAACACAATGCATGCCACAAAGTTCTTTTCCCAGTAAACAAGAAAACCAAAAGGAAAAAGAATCAGAATGAGAATGTTGATGGTAAAAGAAACAAACAGAATTTTGGTTTCAGGTTTTTTCACATTCCTCCAGCTCTGGAAGCAGCTGAAGAATCTTCTTCCATTGCATTTCAATTGTTTGGTTGCTTGGTTGGTGAGTTTTGCCTGAACTTGACTGAAATTACTGGAAGAGTTGTGAGCAGATTTATACCATTTCAGGGCTTTCTCAGTTGCCTTCTCATCACCACAAAACAACCTTTTGAAAACGGTATTTCAAGACTCAAACTTTAATGCTACTTTTTTTATTTTCATTTAAATGTTGTTTAATGTCACAAGTCAGTGTTCAGTTTGCAAGATTTTCCCCATGGTTTTTAATCCTTCTTTTATTCACCAATTTCCTTTTTGTAATTGCTGTATAGTTCACTGAAAATGATATTCCATTTTTTTGGTTTCTGAAAGTTGGATGGTCTAATGAGAATTTCTTGTAATTGCTGTATTGTGGTTCTACAAATCTGTTAGTCTGTCAAAACATAGGTTTGATTGGAGAAACCTATTCATATACACGTCTAAAAGAGGAAACGAAGAATAAAACTGAAATGAAATCTACATTGTGCACAAGTTAGTCTGTAGAAGTTTTCTTACATACTTCTCAAAATCTGATTTATTTATTTTTCTATTCAAGAAATGTTCATAGGAGTTTGTCCAAACATATTCATGGTTTTGAATGTCATTGCAATTCAAATAAATTATAATTGCAGTTGAATATCACATACTGTGATGTGGAATTTTATAATCACATGGCAGCCACGACAGGAATCACAAATTAAATCCATGCATCCAGGGATTTGTGTGTTGGTTGAGTGTGGTTTTCATTGTCTTTATCTCTGAGAAGTGATGCTGTTTTGTTCTTATTTATTCAGCACATTGTTACTCATAATCTTGGAGTCTTAGCGACTATAGCAAACAAACTAAGTAAGCACCATTAGATTTTACAAGGAATGATTTTTTTTTTCTTTGCAGTCTATCATCTTATTTTATAAAAATGTCTGTTCCAAAAGTTAACGAAAAGTTGCTTGAAGACCTTGAAGTAATGGGATTTCCAAAGGCACAGGCAACCAGAGCACTTCATTATTCTGGTACGTTGATTCACTATATAAATAAGTTAAGATATGTAGATTGAAAATTATGTGTCGTGTTTAATTTTAATGTGCTAGAACTTAAGTACGTTATTTTATTCCTTACTAAGAGGCAAATGTTAGAAGGGATACCTGAACTTCATCAATCTAAAACTTTATTGAAACTGATGTACAACGGTGTACTGTGTAAATTCACTTCAGGCTTGTTCTTGCAAGAAAAAAATTAATGCTTTGACTGAAGATGACAAAGTTTTCAGTAAATTTTGTGTAACATGACTTAGTGCTTTTTAAATCCTTACACTGGTATGTCTCAAACAGTTGCAATTAAGGAAACTGAAATAACATGAACTCCAAAGCAAAACATATGTAAACACACAATTCTGTTCGATGCATTTGTCTGTAAGAATTTTTTTCTACACTATGATAAACTGTAAAGGAGAAAAACTAAGTCAGCAGATTCCAGAAGTTGTTGTAGTTTCAAGGCTCCAGATACCTTCTGGCTCGAGTTAGCTTTTAGTTTTGAATTAAAAGTTCAAATAGGCACATGTATTGTACACACTGAACAGTTTTACCATGTAATTACTCCATTTCTGTGCAACACAGATAGTGTTCACAGTTTGGTAGCATTATTTCTATCATAGAAAAGTTGTGTATTATGGTTTTCATTTAAGTTCTTTAGGATTTGATATTTTCCCATTCATATGTATACTTCGTCTGATACCGATGTTTTGCTTTACCAGGCAATACCAGCTTAGAGGATGCTATAAATTGGATAGTTGATCATGAGAATGACATTGATATTGATGAGATGCCATTGGTATATCATACACCATTTTTCTTTGGGACTATTCATTATTTAATTGTGGCTTAATTACAGTTTTTGTCGCTATAATTTGGAATGATTCCGTGTTTGGTTTCTTAAATTTAAAAAAGTTATTTTGGGTCAACAAATTTAAAAAAAAAATGCTTTTAATCCTTAAATACTGAATTTGACTGACCAAAACTTTTTTTTTCTAAGGATGGTAAAATGATTATTATTTTTTTATAAAATTAAGAGATCATATTATATTCATATAAATTTTCAGAAGCTAAAAACTTAATTTAGCTTTTAATTTTTCATCAGATGCATATTGGTCTCATGCTCCTCATATACATTCATAAATGATTAGGGTGTGGCATCATTCAGGGAAAGAAGATGCTTGTGTTCTGTTTCTAACAAGACATGCCTACACCTTGGTTTTTAAATTACAGTTACATTTAAGTTGATGATCTGGGAGTGACTGAAGTTACTTGTTAATCTAGTTTAAGCTCATAAATATATCTGCAATGTCCTAGTTTCATCTACATTAGCTTTCCAAGTCAAGGATTGATTATTAACCTCACAGAATTTTCGTTCACAATTGTAACTGCAATATTGTGGTTTGAATGGTATTGAAAAATGTGTTGTCACCACAATATTGTGATTGCGTTGCTTTATATTGCTTTGGGAGATATTCATGACAATCATAATTGTGTTTGGAGTTGCAATTTAAAAGCATGGTTTAACTTTATTCAGTTGTTTACATTTCCACAGGTAGATGTAGACATTGAGGTAGAGTCAACCGAGTCCTTCCCCATCTCAGAAGAAATCAGAATCAAAGCACAGAGTTTAAGGTTTATAACCTTGCTCACTATTTTCATAGAAGTCGTTAGATTTTGTTCTTTGTATTATGGGAGCAGTTGCTTTTTTGTGACATATTGAAATTGTCTAACAAATGGTGAAACTAAAGATAATAATTATTTCATATGATGCTTTAATTTGAACCTTCCAGCAAATATTCTTCTGTTTCTTCTGTCTGCTTCTTTTCCTTACTAATATTTCGCTGTTGCAGGGAACAAGAACGTAAGAGGAAAGAGCAGGAAGAGAAAAGATTGGAGAGAGAAAGGGAGAAGGTATATTTTTTCAACTACAGTAGCTGTTTATTTCTAGCTTTTTTTGCTTTGTACTCCTTACACTGCAGTGGACAGAAATTGCACATAAGAAAAATATATGTAAATCAAATGGTGCAATTGCCAGTGTCCTGGATTATGCAACAAATTATATGATAGAAACTGATTTTTACTGATATATACAATGGAGATTAACTCCTTACAAGAGCAGATAATTGCATAAACTAAAAGATAAATATAATTCAGCAGATGCACTGCCCCTCTAACCAAAAAAACATTCCCTTTCCTCCTAATTATTGTTAGCAAAGGCACTCTATCTCTGAAAATATGATTTATTTCACTTGTGTTTTTCATATGAGCAAGACACTACAATTTATAGGACTTACATTTGGCTTTTCATCTGCAAGCCATAATGTCTCCAATTATTATAAAAACATAACACTAATCACCGTTAACATCCAAAACATAACACATAAAATTTTTGACCTTTCCTCTCCTAAAACATCACAAATGTAACCACTCATAAAGTCTGTTCAATAACTCCTAATTTAAGTTTATCCTAACAAAACTCTCCCGTAAACTTAAATACTTCTTCCATCCTTCAGTCCGATTAGATTTTTATAGTTATTGAACAACACAGTTGGCAATGGCTTTGTAAATAAGTCTGCAATTTGATCTTTGCTTCCCACGTGCACCATCTCTACATTACCTTCCTTCACCTGTTCTCGGATGGAATGAAATTTCACATCAATGTGCTTACTCCTTCCATGGTTGACTGGATTCTTTGCCAACTCAATAGCCGACTTGTTATCTACTCGAATTACAGTCCCTCCTTTTTGTTTCATCTCCAGTTTGCTTAGAAGATTTCTAAGCCATATTGCATGACATACACTCAATGATGCTGCAACGTACTCAGCTTCGCATGTAGACAACGTCACTATAGGTTGCTTCTTTGAGAGCCAGGTAAACGCCGTGTTGCTCATGAAGAATACATACCCGGATGTGCTTCTCCGGTCATCTACATCTCCGCACCAATCACTGTCCGAGTACCCTACTAATCGGTAATCGTCCGACCTAGTGTAGTATAATCCGAGTGATGTTGTTCCCCGCACATACCTCAATATTCTTTTCAGTGCTCTCCAATGTGTGTAGGTCGGCTCCTCCATGTATCGACTAACTATACCAACGCTTAGTAACAAATCCGGCCTTGTACTCGTCAAGTAACGAAGACTTCCAACCAAGCTTCTGTATTTGTTGGCATCTACGTGATCTCCTCCATCAAACTTTGAAAGTTTTGTACCTGGTTCCATTGGGGTTGAAACCGGGCTGCACCTCGCCATCTTGAATTTACTCAGAATGTCCTCGGCATACCTTTCTTGAGACACAAAGATGTTTGTCTCAAGTTGTTTGACTTCCAGCCCGAGAAAGTATCTCATGTGTCCCAAGTCTGTCATTTCAAACTCTTTCTCCATGGTTCTTTTGAACTTCTTGATTAACTCTGCATCATTACCCATGAACACAAGGTCATCAACATAAAGAGCTATAAACATTATCCTACCTCCATGCTTCTTTATATATAGTGTGTGTTCAACCGGGCATTGTTCATATTTATTTTCCACGAAATAAGTGTGGATTCGGTCATTCCACGCCCTTGGAGCTTGTTTCAGGCCATAAAGAGCCTTCTTCAACCTCAACACCTTCTTTTCTTCACCTCTCCTCATGTAGCCGAGTGGTTGCTCAATGTAGACCTCTTCCTTTAGCACACCATTTAGAAAAGCCGACTTTACGTCCATTTGGAAAATGGGCCATTTGTTCTGAGCTGCTATAGAAATTAGTAGACGAACAGTCTCCATCCTAGTAACAGGTGCAAACACCTCGGCATAGTCAACTCATTCCCTCTGTCCATAGCCTTTTGCCACCAATCGAGCTTTATATCGCTCTATCTCACCTTGTGCGTTCATTTTCTTCTTGAAAACCCACTTTACTCCAATGGGCCGAGCTCCTTGTGGTAACTCAGATAGTTCCCACGTGTTGTTACGTTCTATAGCAGCAATCTCCTCGTCCATTGCCTTCTTCCATTTCTCATCCACCACGGCTTCTTCAAATCTAACATCTTCTGATTCTGCCAAAAGACACACAACATGTACCTTGTTAGTTGTATTATATATGTCTTGTAGGCTCTGAGTTCTGGGCTGCAATGGTTCTTCTTCCTCGTCAGAGACCTCATGTTGTCTGGCTGGTACATTGTCCAAATTTCTTCTTTCACTTGCCGGGCTTCCAAAGGTAGTTTCTGAGCTCCCACTTGTCGTTGCTATGCTCTTAACTGTCACTGCCGAGTTGTTCCATTCGTTCTTCTCATCTATTACAACATCTCGACTCACAAGAACTTTGTTTGTTACTGGATTAAACAATTTATAGCCCTTTGTTTTTTCATCATATCCAATAAAAACAAGTTTCTTACTCCTGTCCTCGAGCTTGGTTCTTTGTTGTGCTGGAACATGAGCATATGCTACACTGCCAAATACCTTCAAGTGAGAAACACATGGTTTCTTTCCACTCCATGCTTCATGTGGTGTCTGTCCATTGAGTTTTGCATGAGGACACCTGTTTTGCACATATACTGCACACTGCACTGCTTCAGCCCAAAATTCTTTTGACATATTCTTACCTTTCAATATTGCTCGAACCATGTTGAGAATTGTCTGATTCTTCCTTTCAGCAACTCCATTCTGTTGTGGTGAGTATGAAGCTGTCAAAAATCTTCTAATGCCAAGCTCCTCACAGTACCTCATGAACTCGGCTGATGTGTATTCTCCTCCTCTATCTGACCGAACAGCTTTAATTTTTGTACCCGTTTCATTCTCAATCATTAATTTAAATTTCTTAAACACTCCAAATACTTCAGATTTCTCCTTTAAAAAATAAACCCATGTCTTCCGAGAGAAATCATCAATAAATGTTAAAAAGTACCTCTTACCACCGAAAGATACAGGAGTAATTGGTCCACAAACATCTGTATGCACCAAACCGAGTTGTTCCTTCACCTGATACTCAGCTGTCTTTGGAAACGAGGCTCTCTGGTGCTTGCCGAGTACACAATCTTCACAGAAATTCTTCTTAAATTCTATGTTTGGCAATCCACGCACCATTTCTTTTTGTACTAGCTCGGTCAACCCTCCAAAGTGCAAATGGCCGAATCGAAAATGCCACTTCATTGCTTCATCCTCGATGTCGAGTTTCAAACACCTCAGCTCCAGTTTATACATTCTGTTTTGTTTCATTTCTACTCGGGTAATAAGGTGTCCGAGTTTATCCCTCAACTCCAGCACTCGATCTTTCATGATGACTGAGTACCCCTTTTCCATTAACTGCCCCATACTCAATATGTTGGTTTTGAGGTCGGGTACGTAGTACACATCCCAAATTGTCCCAATTCGTCCATTCTTTTGAGAAAAACATATTGTACCTCGTCCTTTTACCATCACCTTGGAAGCGTTTCCAAATGACACATGTCCAGCTTCAATTTTGGAGAGCTCATCAAACATATTTTCATCTCCGCACATATGGTTACTAGCTCCAGTGTCTAGATACCAGATCGAGTTGTTTTGGACTCGCAAACCAAACTCAGTGTTTGTGCTAGAGTTCGGACCAAGCTCGATATCCGAGCTCCTTGTCAACAACATCTCATCCTCATCAGTTTCCTCCCTTGCCAAATTCTTCATATCATGTGCCGAGCTCGCTTCGCTACTAGCCATCAACAATATTCCAGCTTGTTCTTCAACCTCTTCTGTAAGAAGATTGGTTGATTCATTTCTCCTATTTTGGGACCGGCAATCCTTTGCAAAATGACCGGTCTTACCACAGTTATAACACTTGACCGATCTACACTCATTTGCATAGTGACCGGGCTTGCCGCACTTGTAGCACTCACCATTGTTGCCTGACCGACCTCCTCGGCCTCCACCTTGACCTCGGCCTCGCCAATTTTGCAGACTGGGAGCGCCGTCTTCGTAATCATCTCGACGTTGACCACTACGTCCTCGACCTCTGCCTCCAGGACCTCGGTTTTGACTCCCGTGATCTCTTCCTCCTCTACCCCGAGTGTTCTGAGTTCCAAATGCCTTTTTCTCCTTGAAATTTGTCCTTGCTTGGAGAGCTTGGCCAAGGTAGTCCTCCTTCGTCTTTCTTCTTCTTTGTTCGTAGGCTTCTAGAGACCCAGCAAGTTCCTCCACCGTGAGCTTTGAGAGGTCTTTGGATTCCTCTATAGCACACACAATGTTGTCGAAGTCAATTGTCATTGACCTCAAAATTTTCTCCACAACTCGGTTTGGAGGCAACGGCTCCCCATTTTTGCCAAGTTGGTTTGCCACAGTCTCCACCCGAGATATGAACTCGGTTACCCCTTCGTTCTCCTTCATCAGCAACCTCTCAAACTCTCCTATGAGAGTTTGAAGACGAACCTGTTTCACACGGTCATCTCCCTTATATGTTTTCTCCAAGATCTCCCACGCCTCTTTTGAAGTCGTAGCGTTTGCTAACTTCTCAAGGCCTGCATCGTCCACAGCTCGGTACAATGCATACATAGCTTTCCTATCTTTGACTCGTGTTTTTTTCAACGCAGCAATCTGGGCAACTGTCTGTTCATCAAAATCCTCTGACTCTTCGAAGCCACCTTGAACTACTTCCCACATGTCTTGGGATACGAGGTAGGCCTTCATCTGCATGCTCCACTTATCGTATTCGGATTTTTGTGTCAGCTGGGGTAAGGACATATTGTTGGCCATCACTCACACTTTTTTCACTCTCAGACACTCAGGCTAACTGGCTCTTGATACCACTTTGTTAGCAAAGGCACTCTATCTCTGAAAATATGATTTATTTCACTTGTGTTTTTCATATGAGCAAGACACTACAATTTATAGGACTTACATTTGGCTTTTCATCTGCAAGCCATAATGTCTCCAATTATTATAAAAACATAACACTAATCACCATTAACATCCAAAACATAACACATAAAACTTTTGACCTTTCCTCTCCTAAAACATCACAAATGTAACCACTCATAAAGTCTGCTCAATAACTCCTAATTTAAGTTTATCCTAACAATTATTGCCTACCTACACTTCTTATTCTTCCGACATATATAGATATTTTTTCCAAACTAGTAATTCTAAGGATTAACTTTTTCTTGTAATTTTTAGTTGCAAATAGTTTTTGTTGTCTAGGTTAATTTGGGGTTATTTTGCATTTCTATAGATATTTAATGAAGCATGGAGAATATCAGCACTTGATCTATTTGCGATTCTAAAGGACTCTGTGATATGCTTCCAATGCCTTTTTGAACTCTATCATTTGATGATAGAGCAAGGTTTAATTCATGGAAAATGATGAAGCATTTGAGTTGAGTTGATAGATTCATAGTCCTATAGTGCAACATGCGATTTCTACTCCACAAGATTGGTCTAGGAAATGCTTGCCACAGTTACATCGTTTGTCTTGACTAGGCTGACTTTGGCTGCAACTAGTTGGTTGTCCTGTAATGAGCAACAGGGTGTGCTGGTAGCTATTTTTCCGTTTGCTGGTATCTAAGTATGTAGTGCTTTGCACTGATGCTTATGCCTTGGACCATTTTGGAAGTTCTAATTGTATGACTGCATATTAAACTTTTAAGTCCAAATATATCCATAAGATTTGCTTTAGGGACTAGCTCTTTCGCTTGTATTTCATTGTTCTACCATATCACTTTCTCTTCAATCATAATGGACTATATATTCTTGTGGCAACATCTGATTGTTTTGGTGATTCATAAAACTATTATAGTCTTTCCAAGACTCGGGAGGTTTTTCAATCAGTTCAGACAATGCCATCTCATTTGATGATTCCGAAATCATATTGTTAAAATCATTTATTTGACTTAAAAGTAGAAACATCTTTCTGTTCACTAGTTTTAGCATAGTCAATAAACATTCAATAACAATTTGACAATTCATGTGACAAAACTGTCCTACTAAAATATTGATGAGGATGAATTCCACCGATAATAAGTCAATCAATCCTCACACTTTTGTATATTATGCCAATAGAATTCAAGTTGTAATGTAGATTAAACTAAGTATTTCTATTTGGCCCAAAAGTAATAATTAATTCCTGCATCTTTTTTATTTGTGTGAGCAAATTGTATCTAAAAGAATTTCTATCCACTGAACAAGTTGGTTTCCCTAATCATAAAGGTAGTTGTGATTTTATTGGTTTATCTCTGCAAGTTAGACATCCAACCAATCAGCATAGATTTTTATAACCTTTTTATAGCTTTAAATGCAGGAGAGGATTCAAGCAGGTAAGAGACTCCTTGAAGCAAAGCGAATTGCAGAAGAAAATGAAAGACAACGGTATATTAGTGTTCACTAGTTGATTCATTTCATTTTCCACAAGGAGATTATTTGTTCCAACTTACGTTGTCCTATCCTATAATCAGGAATTTATCCCTGAGAAAAGCGGAAAAAGAAGAAGAGAAAAGAGCTAGAGAGAGAGTTCTACAGAAACTAGAGCAGGATAAGGTATAAAGTTAATTTTCTAATAATATCTCCATGGGTGATCAATTTTGATAAACTATGTTGGGGTTGAAAATTTCATTTTCACAATGATCTATATAGTCTCTACTGCAGTCCCAGAAAGTTACTATATCAATATGTGGAGGCTAAAATATGTTTCTATTGTGTTAGTAACTTAGTATTAGATATTGATGCAGAATATCAGTTAACAGACACAAGCTGAACCGTAGTACCTTATATTTGCATTGATTTTAGGGAGATTGTATTATATAAATTCCTATAAACTACACAATCAATAACACAGATGGACAAATAAGTGAATCTTTTTTGTCTCTGTTGCTGTCATTTTCTAACAATACATTCAGTTGAAATATGATGTCCTTTTGTAAAATTATATTTTGTTGTTTTAACTACAAGTACAACCAAAGAAGAGAAACAGGAACAAAGTGTCATCCATTTTAAGAAAATGGTTTATAACGCTTTTGAGGAACTGACAACCAGTTTTCAGAAATAGATTTTCTTTAATGGCAGGAACATAGCAGTTTAGTGGTTTATAATAAATATAACAGGAAGATATGTAGCTCAAACTCAACAGTTTATTTTTATGTTTAGGGTTTTACTGAACATCAGCTAATGGGATAAGACTTTTATTGTTGTTTTATCGAACAACTTTTGAAGACTATCTTTCTGCAAAGAAATTGGTTGACTTTGTCCAAATTTCTATTTTGGCAATTAGTTAGTTTCATATAATAAATTTTCCAAGTTCCAGTAATATATAAATACACAATCAAGGAATAGTTTGTGTTATGATTATGAGAAACAAGGGTGAAGAAAATGTCAGTAATGATGCAAAAAACTTGACCTGTTCAAAATTATTCAAGGAAGAAAATGTGCAGCTTTTCAGTTCAAGGGTTGCAGTTGTTGTGTATGCAACTCAGTACACTCAGAAGTAGTATTTTAATGTAGTTTTTAGTGGATTTGATCACATTTTTCACTCATAGATGTAAGCATGTTGGATAGAACTTCTTTCAATTTGCTTGATGTTTTTCTTAATTACTTGTATTAATCAAACATGTGAAGATGTAGTGTTTCCAACACATTTTACATGATACACAACATAATATGATAAACTTCCATTGTTTAACATTTTGTCATAAAGGAACTTCAAAATAAGGGGTTTTTCATTCTCAAGTAGAAAGTACCATGCTCAGTAGAAAAGTGTTGCAGTCAAATTTTCTTCTAAATACATCTTGGCTTTTGTGAATGCTAAAATGGCTCTATATTCGTATAACTTTACAGTTAAATAGAAAATATAAACAAGGATTGCCTTCAGAAGGCCAAGCATCCATCAGATCATCTGCTACTAAACTACAACAGGAAAAGGTATGGTTAAGTTCTATTTTATTATACAATGATTGCCTAGTTCCTTGTTTTTAAGAAACTCTTTTCACCTTGTTGTTGTGGAGCAAGTTATCAATAATTGTGACTTTAATTCAAATTGCAGAAGTTAAATCCTGTTTATACAACTACAAAAGCTGAGCAGTTAAGAGAATCTCTGAGGAATCTGAAGCGTAATCATCAGGTGACACACTCATATTTTCTTTCCCATGAAACATTTACTAATCTTTGATCTGAAATTGTAATTACAGGCTCATTCTATAATCTTGTCTTGATTATGCCTGCTCTTTGAGCAAGTTTTAAAATGTCTGTGCATTTTATCATGACATACCAAAACATCACTCAAAATAATGACAGGAAGTACTGTATTTTCTTTAGAATTATTACCTTAATTTTCTGATATACATATAGATGAGAATGACCACCTTAATTTTCTGATATAGATGAGAATGACCACCTTAATTTTTTGATAGAGATGATACTTGCCATCAATAGCTTTTACTTTTTCTTTCTTTATTTTACCAATTCTAAAATTTTGTTTAGGGTGAGGATGCAAGAGTCAGAAGAGCCTTTCAAACACTACTAATCTATGTTGGAAATGTTGCCAAGAATCCCAAGGAGGAAAAGTACAGGAAAATACGACTGAATAACCCATTATTCCTGGTAATTATCAAAACATGGTTTTTCTAAACAAAAACATGTTTTTTTTTTGGGAGTGTTAGGTTCATCGTGTTTCATCAAACAATTTTAGCTAGAAAAGTTAAAGATTCAGGGTATACTAGATACAAGATTCATTAAGAACATCTCTGACACACAGCCAAGTCCTTCACTCAGTGATGATGAACTTTGTAGGATTCATTCTCCTGCATTGGACTCATTGGAAATTTTATTTTCTTATTTTAATAATCACTATGATCTTTAGAGAAATGCAAGTTATTTTTTATTGGTTGACAATAGTGTATAGAAATTAAACTCATTTTCATCTAGTATATTCTTTCATACATGTCTTCTTAACAGGATAGAGTTGGAAGTTTAAATGGAGGTGTAGAGTTTCTTGAGCTATGTGGTTTTGAGAGAACTGGTGACTTCTTGCATCTTCCTCAAGAAAAGGTTGACATGGCACTGCTGAATTCAGCTGGTTTTGTCTTGAATTCTGCAGTGACAAACCCTTTCTTTGGAGTTTTAAGTACTACTCACAATTAAGTTTGAGTGACCATAGTCTACAATTAGTTTGAAAAAGCCAAAAACATTTATGTACAGTGTTGAATGTTTAAGCATGGAAACTAATACAACCTATTTTATAGATTTAACATCACCAATATCTCAATAAAAAACATATCTAGTATTTCGTTCATTGTTGTATGTCTTGAATTAAACAAAAATATTATTAGGTGATGGTGGATTTCCACTTATTCTTGGTCCCCATCAAACTTTATGACACATGAATATTCATAAATTATTTTATCCTAAATAAAAAAGAAACTTAAACATGTGTCACATAGACATTGGTTAGAACTATATAACATAACAGGAGGAGCCTAATCATTTGTCTCGAATTGAATGTATGGTTTGTCTTCTTAATCTATTGATCGTTGAGTTTCTTGCCTTTGTTTCTTCTTGTATATCCATTTTGTAAGCTTTTTAATACATTTTGTTATCATTAAAATGTATTTCAACAATTCGTTTTTAAGAGGGTGAGTTATTGAGCATGTAACAAGTTGAGTCATTGTAAGCTCACACCATTAGCCCTAGATATATCTCTACAAGACTAGTGAAAAATACTTGAGATGGAATGAACAAAAGAGAAAATATGCAAAAAATATAAATAAATTTCACACTAACAAATCAACATGTATAATAAATGTTGTTAATCAATATGCATAAAGCAACAGTTTTAATAAAGATTGCGTAAACATAGACAAAACGACCATTTTAATAAATGTCGTTTAGTTAAACCAATAATTTTGTAAGTGTTGCATTGATAAAGTGAGGCCTAATCAATAAAACAGTGGCAGACAAACAAAATAGAAAGTAAGATTAGACTAAGAGAAAGTGTTGTCAAATGAGTGGAAATTTTTGAAATGATTTGTTTGATGTCATAAAATATATATTTTTTAAAATAATTTAGTATAAATAAATAACTTTTAGATATATAAATAAGAATGAAAATAAATTTTAAATTAAGAAAAATTATTATCTTATATTAACATAAATCTAGGCGCGATAACATATGTGTGTACGTATTTTTTAAATATGTATAATATTATATTAGTAGATGATGATATTGTAATGTTATTAAGTTAATATATAAAATAAAATTATATTTATTAAAAATAAAGTGAAATATATTATAAAAGATGAGATAATAATATTTGATAAATAAAGAAAAAAGAGAAAAAGTAGAGATAGATAGTCGTTTTTATAAATAACATGTAAAAGTAACGGTCAATTTTCAAAAATTTAATAAATAATTAGATTTTAAAGGGTAAAATTGGTACTTTGGAAAGTGGACATATATATTGTTATAGATTTAAAATCATAAATTAAAGGGTTAAATATGTTTTTGGTCCCTCAAGTTTGAGTGAAATTTGTAATTAATCTCTCTTCAAAAATTTTGACCAATTTAGTCATTCACCTTTGACAATGCGTGAATTTAGTATTTTTAACTAAATTTTGTGAAGTTATTTGACGTTTCAAATGCATTTCATGATAATATTTGAATTGTTTACACCATTTGACACATTTACGTTTCAATGTTAACTCAAATATTAACATAAAATGAGTTTAAAATGTCAAATAAACTTAACAAAATTGGGTAAGAATGACTAAATCCGCGCATTTCTAAAGATGAATGATTAAATTGGTATAAAGTTTCAAAGAAGAATTAATTCTAAAATTCAATGAAACTTGAGGGATCAAAAATATATTTAACCCTAAATTAAACTATTTTCACAAAATATCAAGTTTGAGTTATTTTATTTTATTTTTTATTTTATTGTAATATAAAACATATATTAATAAAATATTAATAATTAATAAACAAATTATAAACGTTTATATATATATATATATATATATATTATTAAAATATAATTTATATATAACCTAATGTGAATGTAAATATACACATGTTATAGTTTCCTGTTTAAAACTTTTAAATAATTAATTATTTTTAAAATATACTAGCGTAATATGTGTATGATTTTTTTATATGTATGATATTATATTAGTAATAAATGATATTGTAATGTTATTAAATTAATAAATAAAATTATATTATATTTATTAAAATTAAAATAAAAAATATAAAAATATTAAAAAATATCAAGATAAGTAAATAATTTTATAAAAAAATTTAAAAAAAATTGTTAACTTTTAAAAATTTAACAAATAATTATATTGTAAAAAATAAAATTGGAATTATAAAATATAGATAAAAAAATGAAATTATCTTTATATATATAATTATAGATGATTGTTTTTTTTCTCAATAGTAAATAAAGTTTAACTTTGTTTTTGGTGGTTTTCAATATTTTATTTTCTTAGTTTTTTAAGTTGGTCACCGGTAAAAACGTGGGACTGACATTTTGATCCCATGACTCACTGAATCATTCTTACGCACTACCGCCTAGCTTAGGTTTCACTGAATCAACCGCCACCTCCAACCAACTTCTTCTCCTTTATTCTCCGTCCCCATCACGCCACCTCACATAATTTCTTCCTCTCTCCAATCCATCTTCAAGAGGCTCGATTCACAGCTTCCAACGCCGGCGAAGCACCCTCCTTCAATTCCAAGTAGAGGATCGAAACCCCACTAGAAGAGAACAACACGGCGCGGCGAGTAGAGACTAACCCTAATCTGCCAGGTGGAGGAGAAGAAGGAACCTAACTACAGTGAGTTTTTTTTTTTATTAAGCAACAACGATCAATTGCGTCGTTTTGCGTTAAAATAGAAAACCCCTATAGACTCGCCAACTAAGTCTTGCTCCAAAAACGAGTCTGCTTGGGTATCAACTGAGTTTGATTGATAATCATGGCTGTGATTATTATCATTGTTGTTGTTGATTGTTTGGAATACAGTGGTTACATGGTATGACCTGTCATTGAATCATTTGCTCATTCCATTTTCATATGAGTTCCGGCATGTGTGCAACATGCTTTGCTTCTAATTATACCGTTCAGTTGGCCAATGATTTTGTAAGCTATCTCTCTACTCTACCCATGGTTTCGTATTGTATCAAATTTTATAAAAAACATGTAATGAAAGTTCAAGACCAAGAAAACAGATTTCCCATTGGCTCAAATATTACTTTAGTGCACAAACGCATGAAAAATGGTGCCAAAAAAAGCCTGGTGCATCTTCAATTCTCCGGAAACATGTGATTTTATTATTATTATTATTATTATTATTATTTTAGATTTTATTTTTGCCTTTATGATTATTAGTATGATCTACTGTACTAAACATTGATAGTTGTTTACGGGATCCTGGTAGAGGATTTAATCAACTAATAGTCGCCTTACATTTTATTTTAATAACGCCAACGCCATTGCATACATATTTTATTTTAATATAATATATAATTTTAATTTTAATCATGTAACGAATTACTAATTAATTAGTGTCAATTTTATGATTTAAAATAAATAAAATCATATTTAATTATTATTTTTTAATTTTATTATTTTTAATATAACAATAATTATATTAATTATATAATAGTAGAATATAATTACATAAATAAATAATTGATTCAAATATAATAATTATGATGTTAAATTTTTTATCTGAATAAAAAAATCAAAACAAAAAATATGACCCGGGCACGGGTCTCATACTAGTGACTTACTGAAACACAGAACAGGTGCAAAATTTTTTCACATCCCTTCCTCAGACTAGAGATGGTAAAATGGGCCGGGCCCAATGGGCCGGGCCCAATGGGCCGGCCCGTTAGCCCGACAAAAAAAACACGGATCGAGTCAAGAAATTTAACCTGCCAACCCAATACAGCCCGACCCGTCAAGCCCGCTGGCCCGTCGGACCAACCCGTGGGCCAAAACGGGCCAGTCCGCGGCCCGTACCAATTAATTAAAAAAATGGCACGTGCATATTTCAGCATCCCTCACACTCACACACTCTGTCTGCGCTCCCCACCCACCCACCCAATCTCTCCCTCCGCGCACTCTCTCTGTTTGCGATTTCCATTCTCAGGGCTCGCTTCTCTTCCACTGACGTCGCCGCTGGCCACCGCGAAACACACAGGCCACCACGTCGTCGTCGCTAACCATACCCGCTTCTCTTCTCCTCCACCTTCACATCCACCACGCGTTGGCTATTTCGAGAAAACAGCGTCCACGACCACCGCGAAAACAGCGGAGCCACCGTCGGACTGTGATTGGCGGACGATTCCGACCGCCACGACCACCACGAACACAGGTTTGTTTGTAATTTGCGTTCTGGTTCCCTTTTCTTTCAATTTGTAACCTAAATTTATGATTTTCGTAACCCTAAAATTGGTTTCCTGTAATTGGAAGTTATGGTGTATGTGTGGTTGTTGTTGCTGCGATTTGTCCTTGTTTGGATTGGACCCATTCTGTGAATCATAATTGTTGTGCTGTTGTTGGTTAAATTTTCCCCCAATTTCAATTTCGTAGTTGCTGCCGTTTTGGTGTGGTGGTGATGTTCATTTCTTTTTTTCTTGTTTTTCTAGTGTTACTATTTTTTATCTGACTGTGTGATAGGCTGATAGTTGTGGTTGTTTTCTTTGTTTGTCTGTTTATCTGTAATCATGTTGGAGATATGTGGAGAACATGTATTTCATCGTTGCACTGTGATCAAATAAATACTGCCACTGTTTCATATTGTTCTATCATCCTTGAGACAAAAATATGTTCTTCATTAATGATTGAATTATATGATAGAAAGTACCAAGTTGCAAAGTTGTATGTGCCGTGTTTGCAAAGCTGGGATTGAGTTGTTTGGCCTTAACTTAAACTGAAATTTGCTTATACACTGCAGTATATTTGATGTAGAACTATAATGCCACCTCCTTTTTAACTGTTCTGAACTCTAATTTGTTTGAGGCATCTCTACCGGGGTTTGATGATGGGGAGATTTCAGAAGATGCTCCTATTGATTTGGAGGGTTTAGATGCTTCTGCAGCACATGTTGCCAAACAAATTATACAACCTCTCATCCATAATTAATGCTTCTATTTTTTTTTTTATGTAACTGTTTGCACTTTGGTAATGCTCCATGCCTAAAGTACTCTAATTCAGACTTGTTATTGATGTTGCAACAGTGTCTTGATGACTTGCAGAGAGCAAAATGTCATTTATATATATTGTAGGGTTGTTTGTTTTGTGATCAGTTATATTATATACTGCAGGGTTGTTTTTGTTGCAATAATTTTGTTGAAATATGATTTTGGACTGAAAATGTAACATATGGAAAAAAGCCCGCGGGCCAGCCCGCTAGCCCGCCAGCTTGCGGGCCGGGTTCAAAAGTGTAACCCGTTTCACCCTTGCGGGCCAGCCCGGCCCGGCCCGTATAAATCGGGCCAAAATCGGGCCGGGTCAAAACGGGCCGGGCTGGCCCGTTTTGACATCCCTACCTCAGACACTGCGCCAGACACATTCCTCACAAACTCTGCGACTCTTCTCGACTCTCTTCTCTGCGCCATACCCGCGTTTCTCCTCCACCCACGTCGCCGCTGGCCACCACGAAACACGAAGGCAGAGTGCAGCAGCCCACTCACGGCGTCTCGTTTCTCCTCCACCGTGACATTCACGACGTCGCTGGCAGCAGCGAGAAAACGCAGCGCAGTGCACGGAGAACGCAGAGCCACCATCGGACTGCGATTCGCGGACGATTCCGACCGCCACGACCACCGCGAAGACAGGTTTGTTCGTAATTTGCGTTCTGGTTCCCTTCTTCTCGATTTGTAACCTAAACTTCTGATTTTCGACGTAACCCTAACTTTCTGATTTTCTGATTTCCGACCACCACGACCCATTCTGTGAATTTTCCCCCAATTGCGCTGTTCATCCCGTTCATCCGTTAATCGCTGTTCATCCTTAAATTGTCCCCCAATTTCAATTTCGTAGGAATATTAATTTAGTTCTGCGCCTTTTATTTCGCAGGAGATTCTTATAAAATTTTATTGAAAAGATCTGGATTCTCATGTTAAATTTAATCCTCACGTGTCAAAGGAGTGTTTATTCTCAACTAAAAGAGAATAGGATGCTATGGATTCCACCAAAAAAGAAGGGCTT
This sequence comes from Vigna unguiculata, assembly GCF_037176805.1. Taxonomy (NCBI): domain Eukaryota; kingdom Viridiplantae; phylum Streptophyta; class Magnoliopsida; order Fabales; family Fabaceae; genus Vigna; species Vigna unguiculata. Next base: position 6,990,136 of record NC_140801.1, read on the forward strand.
AATCAGCGTGGGTGGACTTGGCATCATTTGTTGATAACGTAAAATACTAATAAATTTGAAGTATTAAGAATAAAAATTCGGATTTACCTAAGATGATTATTGTGGAATTCTGGTACATTACACTCATTCTATATAATGGATGCCAACATAGCATTAGCATGACAAATATTAATCAGACTACATTAACTCTTACACACTTATAATAACATTTCAAATATTACCACGCTGGTACTATTTTACAGTGTTGATCTTATTGAATAGTAGCAAGTGATGAGAGTCACAATCGACCCTTTAGAAAATTGACGCATAATGTTTTCAAAATGTCCTTGTCTGGTTTTAGTAATGCCGCCTTATCCTTTGCATCCAAAGCAAAAGCTTACTAAAATATTCCAAACAAAACACCATAAAACTCAACCACATAGACAGATCAGAAGAAACAGTGCACGACAAGACAAAAAAAAAACATGAAATACCTGGACCAAATTTCGGGTAATAATACGGTCTATAAAGTGGAAGAGGATGTCGTAGGTGAATTCTGGGTGGCCTTGGATGCAAAAGATGTGATCTCCATAGCTGAACATCTCAATTGCAGTCATTTCTGAGGAAGCAATGAGGTGTGCTTTAGGAGGGAGCTCTAGAATCTGCAGTTCAACATAATATATATATACCATAATTCGAAGAAGAAGAAGAAGAAAAAGAAAAAGTTACAGAGACACTGACCTCGTCCCTGTGGCATTTGTGTATGGAAAGGTGTGATGGGTGGTTGAGAGAAGAGAAAGAGAATGGCAGAGATGATGAGATGTTTATAGATTTAACACCAATTTCCCAACCCTTCGGAGACCGGCCCACCTTCCCTCCCAATGCACGCCCAATTCTGTGAATGGTATTGAAAAATGTGTTGTCACCACAATATTGTGACTGTGTTGCTTTATATTGCTTTGAGAGATATTCATGACAATCATAATTGTGTTTGGAGTTGCAATTTAAAAGCATGGTTTAACTTATTCAGTTGTTTACATTTCCACAGGTAGATTTAGACATTGAGGTAGAGTCAACCGAGTCCTTCCCCATCTCAGAAGAAATCAGAATCAAAGCACAGAGTTTAAGGTTTATAACCTTGCTCACTATTTTCATAGAAGTCGTTAGATTTTGTTCTTTGTATTATGGGAGCAGTTGCTTTTTGTGACATATTGAAATTGTCTTACAAATGGTGAAACTAAAGATAATAATTATTTCATATGATGCTTTAATTTGAACCTTCCAGCAAATATTTTTCTGTTTCTTCTGTCTGCTTCTTTTCCTTACTAATATTTCGCTGTTGCAGGGAACAAGAACGTAAGAGGAAAGAGCAGGAAGAGAAAAGATTGGAGAGAGAAAGGGAGAAGGTATATTTTTTCAACTACAGTAGCTGTTTATTTCTAGCTTTTTTTGCTTTGTACTCCTTACACTGCAGTGGACAGAAATTGCAAATAAGAAAAATATATGTAAATCAAATCACAATGTACACTTTCATTCTTTTTTGGTTGTATTTACTCTGGACCTTAATATTCTGTAATTTGGTTCAGGCTCAATGTTCTATCTCAGTCAAATTGAACACAAATTGCCCCTGCCTCCTCCTCGTCTTGTTCTTCCCATTCGAGAAGCCATTCACATGGAGCTTGAAAAACTTTTCTTAGATAAGGTTTTTTTGTTGCTACTGTTTTCAGTTTCCATTTTGAACCATTATTGTGTAATTGACTTAATTTGCTTGGCATCATTTTTGTTTCCTATAATCATGCCAGGTTATAGCAAACTTGGGCCTTTGCATCTCTGTCTATGATATCAGATCAATTGACGGTGGGTTTATCTTCCCAGGTGATGGGGCTCCAACCTATACGGTATGAATTCATGGATTTGTTTTGAACTTGTTGTCCTGCATTTGATGAGAGTTCAAAGTTTGAACGCAAACTTTTATGTTTACAAAGTCATCTTTGCTTCTCTTAAAGTTTAATCCTTAAATTTTGATTAATGGCCACAAAATTGTTGATATGCTATTGGGTTGTATTGGAACCTGCAAAACGATTGTACTTTCTTAGCACCCCTTATTTACTATTTATGGTGTATTTTAAGGTCATATTTAGATAGAATTTTCTGTAAGTATTTATAACAAAAAATATGTGGTAAAATGAGTTTAACTCCAGTAAGTTAAAGTCAACTTATGCACTTTGACTTATAAATAAGTTCTCATCTAATTGTCCAAAATTAATGTGCATAAATTGATTTTGAATTGTGGAAGAAGTTTGATTCATCATACTTTTTAGTTTTTTCTCCTATTGAAAAGTTTATCCAAACAGTGCCTAACTTAGCAACCTATGGCAGAAATGATTATATATTTAATTGTGTCTATGAAATAACTAAATTCCAATATTTCTGGCAGGTTGTATTCAATTTAATTATGTTTCGTCCATTTGTGGGGGAGATTATCACTGCAAAGCTTATTTCATCTGATTCTAATGGCTTACAATGTATGTCTCTGTTTTAGCTACTTGATTTTATTTTTTTCTGTTGAAATGCATGATTTAGTTCCTCAATAGTTCGCTGTTCTATGATGCATATTGCTGGGAGGAATCGCTTTTATGTCATACTTCTGTTTCATATATTTGTTACATTTTACTCACAGCACAATACTTTTAGATACCGATTAGAAAAGGGAATTGTTTAGTCAATATTGCCTGAAAATTTTTGTATTTTCTTCCTTTTATGTTTTGGTTTGTTGCGTTGGGCTTTCATCTTAGTTTCTCTTTCTCTTTTAATTTAAATCATGATATTAATATAATAATATTAATAAAAAAACAAATATAATAAACTATTTAAAGTGTAACATATAATATATAAACTAAATAATAATAATAATAATTAGACAAAAGATTAAATAAATAATAACAAATAATACAATAAATTAATTAATATTAATAATAAAATAATTTCAGAATGTCAGTCATCATGCTATTCTATTCATTAATTTTGGCTCAGCTGCTCCCTGCTCCTATCTAGGAACGATAACTATGAATTCAATTGAAGCTAAAAGTGTGTTCTAAAAGAATAATGTGACTTTTCTATGTAGTTGTTACCAAAGCTAGTTTTTGTATTTCTGTATCTGTAGTGTGACACTGAAAACAACCTTTTTTTTGCTTCATGAAACAAAACCATCCACTGTTTGCATTATCTGAAATATTAACTGATTGTCAAATATTGATTTATTCAAGATAGTCCTGCTTAATAATTCTGAATCTGTGGCTGGCAGTAAGTCTTGGATTCTTTGATGACATTTATGTCCCTGCACATCATATGCCCTACCCAAACCACTTTGTTGAGGATGAACAAGGGAAAAGGTGATGTTTCCACTCTCTAGTTTGACTTTTTGGATTATATTTGAACTGAATACAAGCAATCTTTTATTATTGTTGTTGTTGTTATAATTATTATTATTATTATTATTGGTTGAATATAGGGTATTTTCTAGCGAAGAGTCAACAACTAATTCTGTGAGGTACTGACATTAATTTTAGGGCCAACATCTTCCATCATCAGTAGTATTCTTTTCATCCTTTTATTATTTTTATGTAATGCATACCTCATTATGTATGATCAACATTATGCTTATCTGTTCTTACTGAAATTACATCAGGAAAGGAGTATGGTTTTGGGATTTTAACGAACAAGAATATCCTATTCAAGAAACTGACGTGGTTAGCATTCTTTGCCTCTTTTGTTAAACTATATGATTGGAAACAGGCCCGCAAAATAACCGGTACAAGTATATCGTCTGCATAAAGCCTCCAATAAATGAGGTTTCCAGATTTTAAAAGTCCACAAATTTGTACCAGCCTTTTATTAAAATTGTGTCTTTACTTTCAAATATTAGGGGGAAGAGGGGCTGAATTTTCATGATTAGTATAGAGGTCCACAAATTTTAAGACAGGTCTGACTGGAAAACAAATAAGCTAAAAATTTGTTACCGATATGGCAGATCAAATTCCGAGTTCAAAATGTGAGTTATCCACAAATTCCGGTTGAGCAACCAAAAGAATCAAAACCATTTGCACCTATGTTGGTTACTGTAAGTATTTTATTGATCATCAAACCATTCTTTGCCTATACTTTATTCATTACCTTGGTTCATGAATACTTAAAACCACATAAGATCGATGTGATGTATAGTCGAACTGTACTACCTTTCTAGTTTTAAGCATTCACAGATATACACGACAAAGGTTGGGCATATACAAATTGTTATGGGAAGAGATTGGCTGAAACCCTATTTAATAAGCAGTATTAAAACAAATAGTCATGCCTGACTAGTATTACACATTAATGGTATAGTGACCTATCATGATTTTTATTTTGTAGGGATCGTTGGATCATGATGGTCTGGGTCCTGTTTCTTGGTGGTGTGCAGAAGAGATTGAGGTTGATGATGAGTGAAGGTGAGTTCAAAAGGTGGTGAAATTTTGGTCTGAGTGAAGATGTTAATCCTAAGTCTTTTCTTCAGCCTATAAGATTAGGTTTAGAAGTTGGTTTGGTCTGATAGAAGTAGTTTGCTTATGCCCCTGAAGATTAGGTCTTGTTTAATTTCTTTGCTTTGTACATTGTTTAATTTAGTTCAATAGAATCATTGTTTGTCTTTGATTTCAGCGTCCTGAATTCCTACAATGCTGGAGGATGAAATGCAATTTATACATCTATTTTTGGGATCCATAATTAATGACTTGCATTAAATATTTCACAATTAGTTTAAGACTTATGACTGGGTATTTAATTAGGGATTTAAAGTAATGTTTTTATAAAGCTCATATTAGGTATCATTTATGAACTATGACATATGACATCTTAGCTAGATAGACATTCCAGAGTTCATTTATCATCTACCATCTCATGAAAAATATTGAAAGGAAAAAAATACAATATCATGGGAGGACCAAACCAAACTCATCATTTAAAAGAAATACAAAGAAAACTTCCTATAAAAAATTACACAAAAGGAAACATAGGGAGTTGATACCTATAATGAAAAAGAATCTAAACTGATAAAATCAGGGAGGTAAGTAAACCACTTAAACTCAAGCCTCCTATCAATGTAAACATTAGCTAGTTTATTAACACACTGATTCCCTTCATTTTCTCCATCTATCTCTGACAGAGCAAGGAACAATCATAGGAGAAGTAAAAGCTTGACACAACAAAGAAGAATCACATTTTAGCCAGACACGCCTATACCCAACACCCCAAGAAAGCTCAATGGCTAGAATGACTTCCGTGATTTCAGCATATAAGGAATTGTGAACACCCAAAAAGAAGTGTAGCTCCCATTATACTCACCACAGCTACCCCTAAAGATACCACCATAAGCCGCATACCCTTGGCAACCTTCAAAATAGAAAAGTGAGTCATATCATTATTCATGTAATTCTTATAAGCAGTACGTGACAGTCTGATGTTGCCTTTGATAGTGTGAATGACAGTGTCTAAACTTATACATTGTTGAAATCTAGCGTAGTTTCTCACCTTCCAAATCATCCACAAGGAATAAGTAGCAGCAGCTATACCAGAAAATTTCCTGCAGCCAATACTAAATGTATACAGCAATAGTACATTCAAAAAATAAGCGAGAAATGATTTCCTCTTGCTGTCTACACAAGAAACACACAGAACACAAATACAGTCCCCTAAGCTGGACATCGTTTTCAGGTGGTAACCTAAGATGAAGCAGCTTCCAAAGGACGTAAGATTTAGCCGGAGGGATGGTATCAGACCATATCAAATTCCCCCAATCACAAGAACCATGAGAAGTGGAAAAGAAACTCCTAGCCACCTTCTGACTGAGCATACCGGAATCATCCAAAATCCAATTAGGAATATTAAGAGCATCTGTGGCAACAATTTTCTGCAAAGCCTCCAAACCAGGAATACTGCATAAAGGAGAAAAGACCAACAAGAGCCACTCCAAACTTGAGAAACCTTAGCACAGAGTTGAAGTCTCTCTTCATAGGAAACACCAGAAAGCAAAGAAAACACCTCCTGGAATACCATTGGTCATTGCAAATATTTATCTGATTACCTTCACCTACAGTCCAATAAGTGTTTTCCAGAACAGTGTGATACCAATTATTAATACCAGGTCAAATCGAAGAGGATTTATATAAAGCAATTTTTGGGTATTTGGACTTTAAGAACCTTGATCTCATTAGAAAAATCCAAGGCATAGAGATATAAGCAAAATACAAGCCAACTGTAGAAGATAACCTTTATTCTCCACAATTGCTGCCCCCCTTCATATATGCTGGCAAGAGAGCTGATTCCAATTAACAATGACAAGACCATGCTTACTAACATCAGCAGTCCATATAAAATTTTAACCATTTATCCACCTCTTTTAGCAAGTTAGCTGGTCATTTATAAACTTGAAAACTATAGGAAAGAAAGCCAGTAATGACAGAGTTTACCAGCTGAATTCTGTCCATCATACTCAAAGTTTTCCCTTTTCAAGAGGTAAGCTTGAGCCTAACTTAATTAGCAAGAGGTTGAAGGAAGTGAGATTTAGGAGCCCCCACAAAAGTAGGCACCCATAAATAGTTAAAGGATAATGATACTTTAACCTACATTTTTTGACCCATTTTTAACCTACCACTTCTTATCACCCTTAGATCATCATATCACATCACTCCAAAAACTTAAAATAGATGATCTAAGGGTGATGAGAGTAGTGGGTTAAAAATGGGTCAAAAAAAGTGGGTTAAAATATCATTTTCCATAGTTAAATGGTATAAAACCTCTATTGCAGCCAAGAATACACTTAACTCCTATTAAAGGCAGAAGAATCATCAGCAAGAATGTAAAGACTCTTAGTGAAATTCATCATTGGCCTGAGGCTGAGAGTAGTTTCATGAGGTTAGTCAGGGTACTCTTATTAGCTCTGCAGAAAACAAAGATGTCATCAGCATAAAGAACATGAGAAGGAAAAGAAATTATTTTAGGACCAACCATAGGGCGCATGTTCTGAGAACTGATAAGTTGAGAAATCCCTCTACTCAAAACTTCTTCAGCAATACAAAACATAAGGGAGAGAGGGTCCCCTGACAAACCCCACTACTGCAAGAAAAGTGACCAACAAGATTATGATTAATCCTAATTGAAAGAAGAGCAGACTGATGAATCTGTATAATCCATGGGTTGAAATTTTGATGAAAACCAAACCGCTGAACCAGTGTCAAAGGTTTTCTTGATGTCAGTTTTATAACATACATCTTTCTTATCTCTTCACTAGAACGGCAACTGGTAGATAATTATTTTCATCTTCAATAATGAGCAGAAATCAGATTAAACATGGAATCATTGCGAAGGGGACTATGCTAGAAGCAGTATTTAAATCCTTGTAAAAAGATAAAACGTGACATTAAAGCAGTTTAAAAGATTTTATTTATGCTAAGAGTTATCATCCTATTCAGTCAAAACTTTTAAATAATTGGAAAAAAAAAACTTGGTTAATCAATTAGAATATTTATGATTTTTTAGGGAGGGCAACGAAATATGGGCAACGAAATATGTTTTTATTTAATTAGGATTTTTCGCATCTGTAAAAAGTTTGTCAGCATTAAATCTTATACAGGTATAGAATTTTTTATGAATATTAAGTTCATGACATTCTATAATGATGTACAAATAATGTACTTATCAAGTGATGTACAAGTATTACAATATTTTAAGTTGTAAATTTTTATTAGGGTATATATTTTAGTGAGGATATGAAGTATTTTATGATATAATATGTTAAATTGGATAGTAAATTTTAAAATAAATTGAAAATTTTAAATTGTATAATAGTAATTAGATTATTTAAAAATATATTTTTTTTAATTTTTACTTGAGAAAATGGATAATTGAAATTTTTTATAATTTTAGATTTAGATATTTTTTTGGTATTTGTTTTTCATTTCAATTTTGATTTGGTGTTCGTTGACTTGATTAATTTAAGTGCTATTTGGTTGTTTGGTGTAAACTAAGTTCATTTTATTAATTTTAATAATATTTTTTATTTAAATTCTTATGATTACTTTTATTGTGATGAACCACTGATACATTAGTTAGAATTTTTGAATAGGAAGACTATTTTTTATGGCTGTGAATTATATTTTCAAATTGACGTCTCGTGATTATTTCTTTATTTATTCTATGTAATTTTTTTTTATAATGTTATGTTTTTGTGAACAACTTATTAGGTTTTTTGTTCGAATGCTAAGGAAAGTTTTGGCCAATGTTTAAAATTATTATTTTTTCTAAATGCCAACTCATTTAAAAGTTGATGAATTTTTTTTATTCAGCATTAAAATAATTCTTAATAAATTTTTATTGGAAAATTACATTAATTAATATAGACAAAAAGTATCAATATTAATATTTTTAAATTATTAACAATTATTTAATATTAAATAATTTATTATATTTAATTGCAATTAAAATACATAATTTAATTTTTTTAATATATCTACTTTTCTTATTTAAAGAAAAATATTTAAAATTGATAGAGGGCTATTCCTATATTCTATACAATTCAAAAGATATTATGACAATGATAAGGAACAAGAGATTGGAATATCAAATTTATTTATGACTTTTGATGCTACAAGCAACTGCAAATTTAAAGGATATAAAGATAATGACATGAAGCACATTTGAAAGATAATTTTTAGGAAAATTAGTTTATGTTTTAGAACTTTAAGTTTTCCTTCAGAAATTAGTTATGTTTCTATGTTTGTGGGCTTTCTTTTATAAACTAGTTTGTTTTTAGGCTCGGACCTTTTATAAGGTTTTCAAATTTTTTTAAACTTATGTGCCTGTATATAAAGGGTACTAAAAATTGATGTAGACACTTTTGAGTCATATTATATGCATTTGTATTATTTGAGAGAGAATTCTAATGGTTATTGGATTAGAACTCTAATTCTTATCAAAGATTCACATCTTTGTGGCGAATCTTCCATTGATTTATCGATATGCTAGATTGTAGCGTCCTCCATTTATGTCTTATTATGCATTATTCTCTTATTTACTTTTGTTGTACCTCTTAGGATTCTGATTCATACGTGGTCGGGTTGTCCCGATGATCTAGACAAGCTCGACGACCCAAACAAGCCCGATGATCGAGACAAGCCTGATGATCCAGACTGACCCGAGGACCAGGACGGGCCTAACGCCTAGGACGGACCTGACGACCCAGACGGGCCCGATAAACCAAATAGAATCGACAATTCAAACAGACCCGACAATCCAAACAGAATCGACAATTCAAACGGACCCGATGATCTGGACGGACTGCACAACCCGAATGACCCAAATGGGCTTGTCGACCCAGACGGGCCCAACAACTCAAATGGTCTCTACAATCCAAATGGACCCGATGATTTGGACGGGCCCGGCGATCTGGACGGGCTCAAAGACCCGAACATGCTTGACGACCGAGACAAGTGCAACAACCTAGACTGACTCGACGACTAGGACGAGCCTTGACAACCAGAATGACTGCGACGACTTAGATGAGCCTAATGACCTGGATGGGTCCGTCGACCTCGATAGGCCTGCCGATTCAGACGGACCCAACGACCAAGACGGGTACAACAACCCGAACAGTCTCGCTAATCCAGATGGGTTTGACGACTCGGATGAGCCCAACGATTCAAACATAATCGACGATCTGAACGAGATTAACGACTAGGACGAGACCGATGACACGGACGAGTTAGACGACCACGATGGGCCTGAAGATTCAGACATGCCCGATGACCCAAACGGTTCTGACGATCCGAATGGGCCCGATGATCGAAATTGGCCCGTCTAGGTCCCCAGGCCTTTCTGATCTTTGGCATCATTCTTGTCGACGTGCTTGTTCGTGTTGTCAGGTCCATTCATGTCGTTGAGCCCGTCTCAGTCGTCGGTCCTATTCGGGTCATTAGGCTTATTCGGATTGTCAGGACAATTCAGGTTGTTTGGTCCGTTCGGATTGTTGGGACTGGCCAGGTGTTGGGTCCATTTGGAACATCGAGCACGTTTGGTTCGTTGAGACCATTCGGGTCGTCCCGCTCGTCCATGTCGTTAGGCCCGTCCGAGTCGTCAGGCCTGTTGGAGTTGTCAAGCACATCTAGGTCGTCTAGTTTGTCTTGGTTGTTTGGTCTGTTTGGGTCTTTAGGCTCGTCTTGGTCGTCGGGACCGTTTGGGTCTTCAGGTCCATTCAGTTCTTCGGTCCTATCAAGGTCGTTGGGCTGTTCAAATCGTCGTGCCATTCAGGTCAACGTGCCCGTCCAGGTCATGGGACCCATCTGGATGGTCTGGCACATCTGAGTCGTTAGGCCCGTTCGAGTCGTTGGACTCGTCTAAATCGTCCTAGTAGTCTGGTCAGTCCCGGTCGTTGGGCCCGTCCAGATCTTCGGGCATGTCTTGGTCGTTGGGCTCATCTTGGTTATCGGGTCTGTTTGGGTCTTTAGGTCCGTTGGGGTCGTCGGGCTTGTTCGGCTCGTCTATCCTGTCTACGTCCTCAGGCCTGTCTGGATGATTAGACTTGTTTGTGTCTTCAGACCCATTGGGATCGCTCAACTTGATCTTTAACTCTGACTTAATGTAGTAGTTTTAAAGGGCCTAACCCACCTTAGCTCTGACCCCAATAGAGATGGAGCTTTGGGGGTTGAGGCCTTTGTTTGGCCCCCTCATTTGGGAGCTCTAAAAGGGGACTTAATGAAGAGTGAGTCAGGACTGACCCATGGATTAGGAGTCAAATTGACACCTTTATCTCTCAATGATTTTTTTTGTTTGTTATAATAAATATATTTAATTTTTATTTAGATATATATTAGATTACACGAAACGATAATAAGTAAGATCATGCAATATTATATTACAATAATATATAAATTTGTCAAGTATACGTAACTTATATTAAAATTTAATACTTGAGTTGCATGGTGATTTTTAACCAGCTTTGAAATTGTTAGGTTCAAAGATTACAAAAACAACAACAAAAAATTTGAAATAAATCGCACAGAACTGGTAATAGAAGTATGTATATACAATGGACCAACCTATACAACGAGTTTAGTTCAGTGAAACAGTAAAATCAGTAAACTAATTAAAACACAGCAATCCCCAACAAATATGGAGATGTTCGATGTGGATATTTTATTTTGTTTTTAATCTCTTGTTTTTATTTTCACTTAAAAAGCAAAGGGTGAAATATAAAACAAGAAGAAAGATTAAATTTATTCCATGAATGTATGTTCGATGAGAAGAGAGCCTTTTTATTGATGGTAATTCCAAATACGGTAGTTTTGATAATTTTTTAGAAATATTTATGTATAATATTTGATTATTGTTTTTGATACATTTTTAAATGACTTGTAATTATTTAATCTTTATCTTCAATATTATCAATGAAAAGATATTATAATTTTGAATTCATGGTTTAAACTAGAAGTAAATATGAAAAGATACCCAAGACTGAAACGCATAAATTTAAAACTAATTGTCGATTAAAAGATGAAAAGAATATATTAAATTTACTTTTTAATAAAAGAATTATCCTTCTTCCAACAATTTTTGTAATTTTATATTGGAAAATGATAGTTACATTTTTTTTTACAATCTTTGACCAAATATCTATTTAGGTAAGAAATATACTATTTTATTATTTTATTTTGCTTAAAAAATAAAAAAATTAATCTATTTTAATTTTATTTGTGAAAATTTTATCAAATTTATTATATATATATATATATATATATATATATATATAAAATGATTTTCCTTTTATATTCTTTTATGATATACGAATATATGATACATATTTCAAATATAATACAACTATTGTAAAAATAATAAAATACGTAATATATAAATATTAAATATAAATATTAAAAAATTAAAATAATTCTTGAAAATATAATATCTGTCTCGATATATAATATTTAACATCTTCATCTCTACGACAAATTTATTTTTTTTAAATGAAGATTAAAAATATATCACACTATAAATTATCTATCATTAATTCAAAATACAATAATGCATTACAAAATTATGATATGGTTTTATTATCCACTATAACTTTGAGTATTTTTCTAATAAATTCTAAAATTATTTCATCTCTTATCTCTTATATAAATAAACTAATAAAATCTTTCCAAACATCTTCAATTCTGACTACATAAACAGTTAAATCCAAAAAATATTTTTTAAAAAATCGTATAAGATGCTATAATATATGTCTTATTTTTTATCTCAATATATTCTTTTAGATTTTAATCCAATTTGTTTTTTGAAAATAAAATATTAATTTAACAATTTAATAATTAGTTACATACATATTCTCTATAAGTAGTGTTTATGTGTGCACAACTTCGTGGTTGCTGTTCCCTCTTCGTAGCCGCAATTCCTCTTTCTTCACCAAAGAAGAGGTAACAGCGATCCACACTTCCTTCGTTTTCGCAACGTCGTCGTTTTTGCTGCCACACCTATACCCTTCAACAAATCTACGATTTTTCTTATTCTCATCGTCTCCAACGCGCTTCTGTAAGCGTTCTCCGTTTGATTTAGGTTTGCGTTATGTGCTTATTGCGTTTTATGGTTATTAATTTATTATAGTTCCTTTTTTGTGTTTTGCTTTTGTTGTAGGTGTGTTAGGGTTTGTGTCTGGGGTTTAGGAGAGCATGGTGAAGGTTCAAGTAAGTAACAAGGAAGAGAGTCCCGTAATGGATAACGGTGGTTACAGTGATTCGCAGTTAGTTCGTCACTTCAGAAGCGTACTTGATGCAGTCACAACGGTAAGCTGTTGTAGATTTCGGAAAGTGTTATGGGTTTTGTCAATTCAAATGTTCTCTTTCTATTGCCTAAGGGAATAAAAGCTGGGTTATTGTGGCTCAGGGTGATAGAGGGAATTACGATGAGCTCGTTAGTTATTTGCACCTGAAGAGGAATCTTAGTCCTGATGAGGTTGCGATTCTTGTGGTAGGTTGTTGGTTTGGTGATCATAACTACGTTAGATGTTGTTGCATAGTCTTTTTTTTTTTTTTGTCGGTTTAAATCCAAGTCTGTGTGATAATATCGTCTTGTAATGTTATATCCCACTGTTGTAGACAACTTTGAAGGCACTTTCTGGAGCAGTGTCCTATATAGATTCTGATCATCACGCATCTCTTCTCTATGCTGTAAGATTTTATTTTCTCTGACGTGTTTGGGACTTCAAATTCATCCTCCTTAAATGATGATTGATTTTGGTGGAATTTTTTCTCAGGTTTCAAGGATGAGTCTCTGGAATTATGGAACTGAGGTTATGGATGCACTGCTGGAACTCATTACATCTTTGGTACATGTTTTTTTTGTGTGTCACCACTGGATATTTGTAATCATAGAGCCACGTGTTAAATTTTGTTAAGTTTGGTGCTTGTATATTTGTCTGCAGGCTGTTTCTAATGGGAAATACATTGATTGGTGTTTGGAGATGCTTGTGAAACATTTTGTGCCCCCTTTTTACATCTTTGATTCTCTGCAAACCGAGAATGGGATTAACAAGAAAAATAAAGTTCTGTCTCGCGTGCATGCGGCTTTGAAAGAGATAGCTGATTTGGTGCCTCTTGCACCCTTAAGATTATGTCCAATAGTTATCCAGACCATGCCCAGTGTCTTCAGTAATGAACGGGTGAGTTCATATGATTTTCTCTAGAGGCAACTAAGTGAATTTGTTGTGTATCACTATTATGTAACGTTGTATCAATTAGCTGGATGTCAATTAGCCATTATACTTTTTTATCTTGTCAATTTTACATTAGGTGACCAGTATCTGAATTGTTCACTTTTATATGACAAGATACCGTTTCCTCATCTTTGAATTATTTTGTATCAGAAATTATAGTGGTTATTTATTTTATTTTTACACTTAGTCTGCATTTTTATTTCAAAACAGTATGGTCAAATACATTATTTATTGATATAGACTATGGAGAGATTGGGCAACTTATTTATCAAAAATATTTTAATATATTTTTTTCATCAGGGTTCACTTTTTTGTTGCTTGTAGGAGATTGTCATATATGTTGAAAATATGTTAAAGTTGGAGAGTGGTGCAATTGGAGAAACTGTCGGTTCTACAGTGCTGCTTGCTCTTGTGGATAGGTTGCTAGAGTTGGATGTAAGTTGTTAATTCTCCCTTGAACTTTTTTGTCAAAGAAATGCTGGATCATTTTGACCATTCATATACTTTTATTAAAATGGCTGTAGGTGGAAATTGGATGGGATGGAATCTTGCAAGAAGATACCAGAGGCATATTTGATATGGAGTTAGAAGATATTATTAAATTTGCAGACGAGGATGAGAACACTCATAGTATGGTATGCTTCTTATTAATTTATTTGAAGTTCTTGCTGTGATTTAATGATGAGGTCTTTGACAATTAAAATGACTGAGCCGAGTTTATTTGGTTGCTCAAAAGATATAAAGTCAATTTAATTTATTTTCTCGAAGGAGAGAAATCTCTTATTCCTATCTTTGGTTCTGTATTTTCTGCCTGGTTTATGTTTATTAGTGCATTTTTATGTCTGTATTGTAGTTGTTTAATCTCTTACTTCTTATGTGTTATCTCATGGATTTCTTGTCTTCATTTTACAGCCTCAGTCAGAATTGTTAAATAGGAAAAATTTGCAAGGCAATAAGGTTGTTGAAAAATTAGATAATCTGGTTGTGCTAGCTTTATTGCACCTTGAATCCTGTCAAAGCAGTGGCCGTTTGGCTGAGGTATCCCATCTATAAAATTATGCATAGTTTCAACATTAGGGCACAAAACACATTTAAACTGTGCATCAACATGGCTTCATCTTAATACTCTTGTTATCTTCTGTTAGGTATTCGATATTCTACTTCATTCATTCCAGAAAACAGTACTTAATGCGTACAAGTCAAAATTTACCCAGGTACTGTTGTTACAACTTGTCTTACTGGTACTATTTCTGAGATTTGTGTTCTCATTAGTGCTCTATTTTGTTCCAGTTTGTGATGTTCTATGCGTGTGCACTGGACCCTGAAGGATGTGGGGTGAAATTTGCCATGGTTCTGGCAGATATGTTTGGTTCTGATGTTAATCCACCTATAACAAGGTATTTTTTGTTGTGGTAAAAAAGTTAAAATTCATTTGACTGTATAATGTGGTCTTGTGTAACTTTGTACATACTGGTCCTTAATGTGGTCCTTCATTTTACCACATGTGTAACTTTGTACATACTGGTCAAGTTACAACATTGCTGCAACTGGAATGATAACCCCTTAATAACTTTGTTATATGTGTTGATTACTGTATAAAAATGGTGGCCCTTGTTGCTGCAACTTACTTTTGTTGTAGAAGTGAGCTCTACTACTCCTAATCATGAGATGCTTTTTTATGATTAAAAAACTGGACTGACATTGAAATTGTCGTGTGCCTAAAATAATGTATATTCAAATGTAAATATTTTTTATAATCAATATTTAGAGAACATGACATTGGTAATTGCCTTCGTTCATTGTAGGATGAGTGCCGTTGCTTATCTTGCTAGTTATCTCTCTCGTGCAAAGTTCCTTTCGGCTGCATTGGTCACTACCATCATACAAAGGTTTGAAAACATTTTGAATGTCAACTGTTCATTTATGACCAAATAAGTTATCTTTATCTTGTAGTAGAAGAGGCAAATTGTTATTAATTGATTTTATGGTCTTTTTTCGGGATTTCAGCTTGGTTGATCAGTGTTATGCTTATTGTAAGTTACGTGATTCTGATATGAACCCACGAGCACATCAAGTTTTTTATTCTGGGTGTCAGGTGAGTCTTATTATCACATTTGACCTTTTTAGTTGGGGACTGCCGTAATGGTGATGTCCTTTTCAGTATTCTTCACTGTTCATTATGTTTTTTTTTTTTCGTTTTTTGTGTGTGTGAGCAGGCAATCATGTACATTATGTGTTTTCGCATGAGATCTCTCATGGACGTTCCTAGGCTTAGATTGCAACTACTTAATATGCCTATGGAGGCAATCTGGAAACATAAATTGTGTCCGTTGAAGGTAAGACACTTTTTAGTTGTCACAATGATGGTTTTTAATGATAAGGAAATTTTTTTATAAGCGCACGCATAGGTGAAGAAAATAAGAAAAAGTTAAATCATCAAACTAATATTAGCTTATACAGTTAATTTAATGAGGTTTTGTTGGATTAATCTTTCCAAATAGTTTGTTTTTAGCTTACAAATTAACTAATTTTATCATATAGAAACTTTATTTCAGTTTTTTATTTTCTTTTTGTAAGTATTTATGGAAAAAATTATCCAGATTGACTTCATATTCCTTTCCTCGTGACATTTGAAGGGGTGAAGTTTTGCAATTTGTCAGAACACTTTGAACAAAACTTTTAAGTTTAACATAAATTTATCTACCAGGTGTGTTTGCCTACTGTAGTAGTGGAATTTCTTAGACAGGCAAAGGCTGCTAAACTTTTCATGGCATCAGAATCATTCGTTTTCAATGACATGCTCGAGTCTGATCTTTCCAAGGCTTTTGGTGGGATGGATAGACTTGACATGTTCTTTCCGTTTGATCCATGTCTATTGAAGAAAAGTGAAAGGTTAGTTTTATTTATCTGAATTTATCTCATTTGACCTTAACATGTTACCTGGTTAAGTTTTATGCTCATGCTGATTTTGCTCTCCACTCCGATTATTAATCCATCACCAGCTACATAAGACCACATTTTGTTCGGTGGTCAAAAGTCAGAACTACATACGATGACGATGATGATAACGTTTCCGAAGTCAGTGAGAGTGGCAGTGAATTGACAGATGATGATTTTGTTGACACTAATACAAAAGATATGATTGATGATGATATGATGGTGACAGTTGAAGATCTTGATTTTAACCCGGACTTGAACAAAATGTCTATCACGCCTAAAAATTCTTTGAAACATTTGCGAATGCCAGCAAGAATTAGGCCTTCCACTAGTCCAGAGTCTCTGTGATAGGAATCCAATAGTACGAGGAAGTTCATTCAGAGGAAAAAGGTTATTGAAGTAATTCATAGAGAGCATAGTTAACATACGTACTGGTCATGTACCATCATTTTTTGTATTTATCCTGTACTCTGTTGAAGTAGGAGTAGCCAACTTTCTAAGTTTTGTTTCTAAGATTTGTTCCTTTATGCTATCTTGTAATTATAATTTATGTGGAGGATATGCTACATGAAATTCAGTAATTCTTAGATAATTTGTCACTTTGGCTAGTATTACTACATTTCTCTTACACAGCTGTCGAACTAAAGATGTGAACTTAAATATTCAAAGATTATGTACTTAATTAAAGTATCAACACAATATTAGTGCGTGTTTGGTGTTTGGTTATGCGTTTAAGTGATGTAGAATAGAATTGATTTCTTAACGTGGAATCAATACGTGGTTTCTAAAATCAATTAAAAGTTAAAAAATTCATGTTGAATGAGAAATAACTAATTTTTGTTTCTGTTTGTTTTTGTATTGGAAAATTGATTCTGTTGGAAGATTTCATTGGTGAACATTTTTTTTGGGGAAATTCAATGCAGTTCTTTGCACTAACAATAAGCACATTCTTTTAACTTAAGGGAAGTCATTCTGAATGTCTTGTGTTATTTGCACTAACAATAAGCACATTCTTTTAACTTAAGGGAAGTCATTTTGAATGTCTGTGTTATGGGTCACAAGCCCACTAAAGAAAAATCCATTAATCAAGTTGGATGAAAGATTTTTATTGTTAGAAAATGTTTGGATTGTTTTTATAGCCCAATTTTGGGGCCTAATTGTATTGTAATCTTCAGTATTTATATCATTGTGTATAGTGATATTAGGGCAATGAATGAAGAAAGTGTTTTATATTTCTGTCTTTCGTTATATGTATTCTATCTTAGTGTGATAGTAGTTGTGCTCTAACAAATTGGTGCTTTCATTGACCCACCTCCATGCCTCCCAAACCCTCTACCAACGATTCCAACGATTCCGTTGAGTCACTCAAAGCCATCCATGACATCCTCATTGTCATGTAGGACCACATGGAAGCTCAAGAAACACGCCACCATCTCCTCCAACAAACAATAGAATCTCGTTACGACACCTTCCAGGCAACCATGGACTCATTGCAAACTCAGGTTTCTGCCTTATCCCTTCCAACCACTACCAACCCCTCCTCTCCCTCTATAGTCCAACTTGCCCCTTCTAGTTCTCCACCATCCACTAGTTTCCCACTTGTCACTTTACCCTTTCCCATTCCTCCCAACCCTCTTTATGGTATGCCCTATTCTCTCACCGTCACAAACCTTCTTCCTCCCACACACAATAGTGCTTTTGTCACCCTTCCACCCCCACCAAACACCTATTCTTTTTTTTCTTCCCCTCGCCCATACCCATCTCATATCCCGTTCCAAACACCATTAAACCACCATAATACTATACCCTTCACCCACCTCCACCATAATACCTTGCCTCCCACACCAACCTTCCCTCTACGACCTCTCAAATTACAACTGAACCTATTTTACGACTCTGAACCTTTAGATTGGCTCTTTCAGGCTTAGCAGTATTTTTCATTATACCAAGTTCCTCCTGAACATCGTATTTACATGTGTTCATTCTACAAGAAAGGTGATGCCTTGAGTTGGTATAAATGGATGTACCACAACTCCCAATTTTCCACCTAGGAGTCCTTTATTGTAGCTTTGGAAACACGCTTTGGGTCATCTTCTATGAAAATCACCAAGCACTATTCAAACTTCGTCAATATAGTATTGTTTCCGACTATCAAGCCCACTTTGAAAAAAATGTAATCGTATTTTAGGGTTACCACCAGATGTGATTCTCAATTGTTTTCTCTTTGGTTTAATTCTTGAAATTCGCCACAAGTTAGCCATCTAAAACCCTACATAAATATCCCAAGCTATTGGCTTAGCCAAACTCATTGAAGCTAAGATCGAGGATTCTAAACACCACATTTTTAAGCCCCATACCTACCCTACGCACATATCACACTCCCCTCCTCCGACTTCCATTCCTCAACCCCTACCAAATCCCTCCCCACCTTGCCTATTAAACGTTTAACAACCTCTCAACTCCAAGAGCGTCGCGCCTAGGGCCTCTGTTACAATTGTGATGAAATCTTTATTCCCGACCATAAGTGTTCTCCTTCACATTTCTCCTTTTAATGACAGATGAAAAGTACCCAGTTGAACTGTCCCAAACACCTTCACCTGACCCTGACCCTGACCCACCTAATTCCTCTAACCCCCCTCTCCACTTCTAATTATCACCTCAAGCCCTCACCGACCAACACTCTCCTAAAACCCTTCGTTTTCGAGGTACCCTTCACAACCTTCTTGTGAAGGTCTTAATTGATATAGGTAGCTCCCACAACATTTTGCAACCTCGCCTTGCCCATCACCCCAATCTCCCCCTTCTCTGTCATGGTAGGAAATGGCGAGCGCATCCCTTGCGAAGGCTTATGTCCCCAGGTTGACATTCAACTTCAATCCACTTGTTTTCAAATTCCCTTTTTCCTTTTCCCAATTGAAGGCGCCGATGTGGTATTAGACATTGAATGACTTCAAACGTTGGGCTCCATTATTGCAAATTTTGCAATTCCCAGCATCTCCTTCACTTATGCCAACAATACCATCACCTTACAAGGCACTCCTCTTCCCCTAACCCAACCCACCATTTTTCATCAATTACGCCACTTAATCCATACTGATGCTATTGCTTCCCTCCATCTTCTATCTTTTAGCTCAACTGTATTAAGCCCTCAACCCACACACGACACAACCTTTTCCCTCACCCAAAACCCCACTTTCCTTGCCCTTCCAACCCTCATACAATCTCTTTTAGCATCCCATGAGCATGTTTTTGCCACACCCAGGGACCTTCCCCCTTCTAGACCGCATGATCATCATATTAACCTGTTACCCAACACAACCCATCAATCTTCGTCCCTACCGCTATCCCCACTTTCAGAAGGATGCAATAACTTCCATTATACACGACATGCTCCAAGACGAAATTATCACCTCTAGCACTAGCCCTTTTTCCTCCCCAGTCCTCCTCGTGAAGAAAAAAGATGGCACATGGTGTTTTTGTGTGGATTATAGATCTCTCAATGCTGTCACGATTAAAGACCGATTTCCCATTCCCACCATTGATGAGCTACTCAATGAGTTGGACACAACAACTATTTTCTCTAAGTTGGATCTACGCTCTAGATACCACCAAATTCGGGTGGTTCCTGAAGATAGACATAAAACAACTTTCTGAACTCCCGATGGCCACTATGAATTTCTCGTCATGCCTTTTGGGCTCACTAATGCCCCCTCTACATTCCAATCTGCGATGAATGATCTCCTCTGACCTTATTTACGCAAATTCATTTTAGTTTTTTTTATGACATATTGATTTATAGTCCTAATTTTGATTCTCATATGATTCACTTGGATTTGATTTTAAACCTATTGTCTTCTAACCATTTTTATGCCAAATTCTCAAAGTGTCATTTTGGGGTAGCTACAGTTAACTGTCTGGGCCATATTATCTCAACAGCAGGAATTGTCCCTAACAATGATAAAATCACAACTATTCTCCAATGGCCGGAGCCACGTACTCTCACGACTCTCCGAGATTTTCTTGGCCTTACCGGGTTTTATATATGATTTGTGCAGAATTATGCCACACTCGTTGCTCCTCTCATTGATCTCTTTCGTTCCAATCAATTTTCTTGGCCAATAAAGGTCACTACAACGTTTACAACATTGCAAAGGCACATGGCTCATCTTCCTACTCCAGTTATGCCTAATTTCGACAAACCATTTGTCTTGGAGACTTCTGGTATTGCAATTGGCACTGTTTTGAGCCAGGAGGGAATTCCACTCACATTGTTCAGTAAGAAGATGTGTCCCCGCCTCCAAAAATCCTCAGTTTATGTTCAAGAAATGTATGCTATCACTGAGTCTGTAAAAAAATGGAGCCAATATCTATTAGGCCACCTTTTTCATATCTATACAGATCAACAGAGTCTGAAATCTCTCCTCAACCAAACTATTCAGTCACCAGAACAACAAAAATAGACAACCAAACTCCAAGGATTTTAGTTTGAGAATTTCTATCGACTTAGACGAACCAACGTTATTACGGATGCCCTTTCCCGCAAGTCCCAAGACTCCATTTTTGCTTCCATCTCTTCACTAATCCCACAGTTGTTCCACACTCTCTACCAATTTTACACCACCATTGAAGGAAAATAATTACTTTCCAAGACCACCCAAAAGAGACTAGAAAAATTTAAAGTCTCTAATGGAGTGTTATATTTTGAAGGACGCTTATTCATACATGTTGATGTCAACCTTCGGTGCCTCTTGTTAGACGAATTCCACTCAACTCCCATTGGCGATCACTCTAGCACCAAACCCACAGTCACTCGCCTTGTGGCTTCCTTTTTTTGGCCAGGCTTGTACCGTGACACTAAACTCTTTGTGCAATCTTATACTATCTGTCAGCAAAGCAAATATCTGCCAACAAAGAAACAAGGTTTATTACAAGCCCTTCCAGTCTCGGAACAAGTGTGGGAAGATATAATTATGGATTGTATCACACACCTCCCCGCTTCCTTCGGACATACTACGATTTGGGTTATCTACGATCGCCTTACAAAATATGGTCATTTTATAGCTCTTCCATCCAATTACACCGCTTAAACCTTAGCACAACGATTCACGGTTGACATCAGTTGCCTCCATGGACCTCTAAAATCCATTATCTTGGATAGGGATCCCATCTTTTTGAGTGCCTTTTGGAAAGAATTCTTTAAACTGCAAGGGACAAAGCTCAAGTACCGTTCAACTTATCACTTAGAAACAGACGAACAAACCAACCGAAGTACTAAATAGGGGTTTAGAAACCTACCTTCGTTGTTTTTGTGGTGATAACCCACGCTCATGGTACAAGTTTCTTCATTTGTCGGAATACTGGTATAATTCTTTCTTCCACTCGTCTATTCAAATGACGTCGTTCCAAGGCCTTTATGGTTGTTTTCTCCCAAGCTTGGTTACTCAACTTTCCGCTTCTTCTTTGAATGCCATCCTACAAGATTATCGTTCTGTTCTACTACAATTAGAATAAAATCTACGCAGAACACGCCAACGCATGATCTCCCAAGCCAATAACCATCGTCAAGATCGCGCCTTTGAAGTAAACGATTGGGTTTGGCTGAACCTTCAGCCATATCGGCAAAATACAGTGACTCGTCACCCCTCCCAGAAGCTGGCTCGCTGCTACTACGGGCCTTTTCAGATCCTCCGACGAATCAATATTATGGCTTATGAGTTGAATCTTCCCACGTCTGCACGCATCCACTCGGTATTTCACGTCTCCCTCCTTCGTCCCTTTCATGGCACACCACCCATAACCCCTTTCAAACCGCTATCAAAACCCACCCTTCCCTAAGAACTCAACCTTAGCAATAACCCAACCCCTTTGAAAACCCCCACTGGCGAAAATAAAAATACGACTCCGACCACTATCTCTCCAGAAACTGAACCCACTGAACTAAATAACTTAACCCATACACTCTCTAACACAAATACAACCTATTCCATTCCTAAACCACGTGCCTCTTCACTTTCCAATACACCCTACCGCCCCAAACATCAAATCAATCCAGCTGGCCTCTACCCACCCATTAATATTTCCCCTCACGTGATTTCACACCAACCCTTGACTTGTGCGCCCTACCCACATGCCTTATCCTTAAACGACCACACCTAACCACACCTTGGAAAGTGCACCTATTACTTCCACTACTGCATCCACTTCCCACTCCCACTAGCCCAAGCCTATACCTTCCCTCCTTCGTGTGCCAAACTAGACCAATTATCCACTTATTGCAACCAACTCCAACTTTATGGACAAAGTTTCTCTTACAGCGGATGGTAATGTTATGGGTCACAAGCCCACTAAACGGAAAATCCAGAAACCAAGCTGGATGAAAGATTTTTATTGTTAGAAAATGTTTGGTTTGTTTTTATAGCCCAACTTTGCAGCCAAATTGTACTGCAATCCTACCCAATGTTTATATCATTATGTATAGTGATATTAGGGCAATGAGTGAAGAAAGTGTTTTATGTTTCTGTCTTTCTTTATGCGTAGCTCCATCTTAGTGTAATAGTAGTTGTGCTATAACAGTTCGACTATGAGGTTTCTTGTTCTTATGGAGTAACAATGGGTGCAGTCTAAAGGCATCGAATAATGATGGTTACAAACAATTGTTCCCTTCAATTTACAAATTCCTACACACATGAATTGGCCATGTTTTCTTTATTTTGTCAAAATCTCATTGTGAATCATCTTCTCCTTCAAGTCCAAATATACCATGTTGATGAACATGATGATTATCCATGGCATATATATCATTGTTCCTTGGAAAAACCAAGCCACCGATTTCACATCCCAAAGACTAATATTCAATTCACCAGTGTAGTCATCATGTCATCTGGAAAACAATGTTACAAGGTATCAAGAAAACTTTTGCCATTAATGTAGTACTAGAGGCACCAATATGCATATGTAACTGAGGGTCCAGTTTTTTCGACCAGATAACATAGATTTAGATTTTTTATTGGAACAATTTGTTCACAATCCTTCACCTTGTGTTTGGAGAGATATTTTAACAATTCCAAGAAATTGAAATACATAGTATTAGAATTATTTACAGTTGAATTTTATTCATTTATTAAGTAATTTGTTTGGATGAAGTATTTAAAATCTTATATTTCCATTTTTTTTGTTTGGATAAAACAATTTAATTTCTATTTTAAACTAAACTCAACTTCACCCTTGAACTTGAGTTTAGTTAGCTCGATTTTCAATTTAGGACGACTCATCTTGATTTCAATCCAAGCCGAATTAGCTCGACCTTCTATCCAAGGTGGCTTGGCTTGACCGTCGGTTTAGGGTGACTCGACTTGACTTTTGACACAACACAACTCGACTTTACATACATTCTGAGTTGGCTCAACTCGAACTTCGACTTGGACTGGCTCGACTTAAACTCAATCTGAGCCGACTCTACTAGACCTTCGGTCTAGGCCGATTAAATTCGAACTTCAATCGAAGTCGCCTCGACCTTTGGTTCAGGTTCGGGTCATTATGCTCGACCTTGGCCTAGGCCTAGTCAATTTGTTCTTTTTCTTTGATCGAAAGTCGAGTTAAGTCAGGCCGAACTCATAGTTGAGCTGAGTTGGCTTGGGCTTGATGTCGAGATGATTTGGCCCAAAAAGGTCGATATGAGTCAACTTTTTGAATTATAGACATTTTTCATCCAGACTAATGATGAATTTCACGACTCGTGGAATTTCAATTTTCTTCTTTTTCTAGTGAATTTCAAATTCTATTATTTTAGTTATTTGAAATACTTTCTTAAAGTTTTACACTTTCAATTTTCTTTTAAACTCCTCATCCAAATGAGTCATTTTACTTTAAAAAATTTCAAATTCTTCAAATATATGAATTAATCTTTTAAATTGCCTTATCTAAACACAACATAAATGTCCAAAAGAGGTTAACAATCAAGTAAAGTGTGATCCAATTTTCTCGAAGAAATTGCATTTTACATACCATGATTTGATTTTTTTTTTTTACATAAGTGAGGCAAATTTACCTGCAAATTATGAAAATGGATAAGTTTGAAATAAATTATGCGTCATAAGCTAAGTCGTGTAGTTGATACAACTTCTAAACAAAAATCGTATGCACACCACACGACTTTTGTGTAAAATTATGAAAAAGTGAAGTCTTGTGGTAAAAGCACAACTTTAGTGTAAATATATGTGTACTGAAGTTGTTAGGTCATGTGACGACTTTCAATTTGTTCTTCCAATTTGGAATTTGGAATATGAGAGGAGAAATGATGACTTCTCTTTTAATGTTTTTTCTTTTTTTTTTTGAAAAATTAGTTGTCTTGGTTTTTTGTGGTGAGGTTTATTTAAGTATTCAACTTAGATGTGTGTGATTTATTAGGAAAGAAGAAGTGTAATTTAAGACAAAATAACCTATGACAAAATACCATTAGAAAAATTGACTCAAGCCTATGATATGGGCAGTAGGTTTGGTCATATGACAACAAACTTGACTCAATGTATGAACTTTGTTCTAAAGGGAGCTCACTCATAACTCATTTGTGCTCTAATTAGGACAATCTTTGAAAAGACAAAATCATGGTTTGTTGAACGAGGTATGAAAGTAGAGTTAATATTAAAAGTTGGTCATCAATATCTAGAAGATATAAATGCATTTCGTAGAAAAAATCAACAACAAGCGGCCTTATGTCATGTACACAATATGATCGAGAAAATTCTGAATTTGAGGTTCAAAAGATACTTTCTCCCTATCATTACCACTATCCAATGTCTTACACGGTTAGATTAAATAACTAGAGGTGTGATTGTGGTCATTTTTAAGCTCTTCAAACCGTGTGCTCTTTTTACAATTTATACATGACGACATATGTTACTTGTATACAACCTCCATACCATTAACAAGACATATGAAGTCCAATTTCATCGCATTAAGAATAAAGATTATTGATCCACCTATATATAATCAAATTTCATACCAGACCCTCACATGCAGCATAGGATGTCAGGATCATCAACAACTACTCGTATCCATAATAAAATAAACCAACCAATTCCTGATAAACAAATGTTATTATTATCATAACAAAGATTATTTTCGTAACAAAAATATTTTTAGTTCAATATGTATACATAACCTAATACTATATCATCCTTCTTACACTCCTCTCTTGAATTTCCTGGTGTAGCACATTTTTCAAATTCATTTTTCACATTTTATCGTTTCACCGTTGAAAAAAATACTTTCAACTTTTGGTTAAACGAAATCAAACATAGCTTTTTTATGTATTAAGTTTAATTGGTTGCTAGAATTCGGCTTCCTAGAATTTTTTTCTTAACTTTAAGAAAATGGAGTATTATTTTTTGTTTTTATTTTGGAAGAATAATTTTCAATTTATTTATTTATTGAAAATGATTTATTAAAAATTTAAATTTCTGATAGTAAATATAAATTCAAAATTGATAAATAAAAATGAATTTAATGTGTTAAAATCAGTTAGGAGTAAATAATTAGAAAAATAATAAAAATAAATAAGATGATTTGAATATATTGTAATTATGGTAATAAGAAAATTATGATAATAATATATTGTAATTATGGTTGATTTTTGTAAACCTAAATTTAATAAATATATATTTATTTAGATAAAATAATTTTTTTAATAAAAATATTTTGGTGTAGTAAGTTCCAAAAATAAAATAAAATAATTTTATTTGAATAAACAGTTCAACGTAAAGTTAAAATTAGAAATATAATTTTATGTAGTTCTATTTTTTGTTTTTTTGTTTTAAATAAGTTAGTAGTAGATGCTTAGTAAAATAAGAATGAAGAATATGATGATCGGAGAGAATTGATTTAAAAAACAATGATTTATTCGAAAAATATTATTATTTACTATTATGATTAGTCGTATTTTTTTTAAATAATATACTTTAAATAAATTTGATTATTTTAATTATATTTAAATATTTAAATGTAAAAAGATATTTTTTAGGATTTAGTGTATTTATATTTAATTATTTAAATGTGAAGATGTCTTTTTTATTGTATTTGATTATGTAATTATTTTTATTAGTAGTTGTGTTATATATATATATATATATATATATATATATATATATATATATATATATATATATATATATATATATATATAAAAGTAGTAAAATATGGAATATTTTAGAAATAAAGTAGGATTACGTAATGATGAACTAAACTTGAATTTGAAGATGTTTGAATATTAATTTAAAGACAAATTAAACATTGATTTTAATAATTGTAAAGAAAATAGATCCGTACTTTATTTCTAAAATATTCCATATTCTACTACTTTTATATATATATATATATATATATATATATATATATATATATATATATATATATATATATATAAAAGTAGTAGAATATGGAATATTTTAGAAATAAAGTAGGATTACGTAATGATGGACTAAACTTGAATTTGAAGATGTTTGAATATTAATTTAAAGACAAATTAAACATTGATTTTAATAATTGTAAAGAAAATAGATTTAACAAGAGGAAATTAAATGACTTTATAATTTGTTTTAGATCTTAAATGTTGTGATCGGGTATATAGGTCTAGCCTTCCAAGTCTTGAAGTTATTCCTCAAAGTTTGATGGACGTAAATATATTGTTTGGATGAATAGTTCAATGGTGCCTTATGTGTACGATTTGGCCGTAGAAGTTGAGCTTCTTTCAAACACTTGATCTTTCAATGATGGTGGTGGCCCTTTGGATAGGTCCTCCAAAGTACATTATTGCTTGTCTAGATGGATGGGGTTTGGCTTTGTGGAAAAGGTTGCAAGAGGTGGGTTTAATGTCCTACAATTTATCATTTGTAGGACATTACGTTCTGTTGATTTTTTAGCATCATCATATGTAATCACAACTTCATTTGTCAATCTTAGTTTTTGAAAGTACAACTTGTTGAATGATGTATTGTTGGAAGTTCCAAACTTATGAATACTTTGTCTTTCAAGAGGGTAAAGATGAAGTTGTATGGTATCCAAAAGAGTTTTGGAGAATCATATTGAAACTGCCCACTGTCTTCACATTGCTTGATTTTACCATTTGAAAATAAAGCGGCGAGATAGGAATTGGAATAGTTTGTCGTCTTAGTGATAGTGAAATGTTTAGTGTAAAGATGATGAGTTTCAATATTTGACGTTAAAAATAGAAAAAAGATTATTTAGGCTTATTATAAGATGTATAATGGTAGTTTATAGTTGAAGTGTGGTGTATGATGGTATTTATAGGGTTAAAAATGTGTTATTTGAAGTTGACAACCGAAGGGTAAGTGTTATTGTGTTTGTCAGCTTCACATGTGATATCTGTGTGACATGCTTACCTAATAAATTTGACAACTCTTGTCTTTATGGTATAGTGCATGTCCTAAGCCACCCCATCCATCCAATGCATGTCAAGGTCAAGTCTTATCCAATCTGACCTTTGCGTGGCATACTTATCCAATAAAGTTGATAAGTCTTGTCTAGGAGGCAAAGTGCATGTCCAATTGTTTACACTTGTCATGAGTCACCCTATACACCCAATGCATGTCAAGGTTAAGTTTTATCCAATCTAACTTTTGTGTGGCACACCTACCCAATAAAGTTGACAAATCTTGTCTAGGTAACAAAGTGCATATCCATTTGTTGACATATGTCTTGTGCCACTATGTCCCCCCAATGCACGCCAGGGTAAAGTGTTATTGTACCTTGTGGATTTCAAGTATAAGATGGTGTTGGTATGTTCAAAGGTTGTGGAATTTGTAAGAAGTGGAAGTTAAAATGGCGTTTTGTGAGGAAATAATGGTTTGAATTCATTTCATGTTGTTGTTGATTATGAAGGTGATATGTTCACATATTTTATGTTTCCCAATGGTGTAACCATGAGTAATATGTGACACATCATCAATAGTCATTTATTGGGGACTTGACAGTGGTAATTAAGTCATGTCTTCTGTCGTATCTCGTTACAATTGGTTTTGGAAGGTTGTTTCAAATATATTTATTTTTAAAAAAAAATGAAGATTTGCACTATGTGATTTGGTGGCATTCATAGATGGCACAAAACATGGCATTTTCTTTGTATGTGAACATGGTGAAGGTAGAGTCACTTGATTATGGTTGTTGGCCATCCTCCACTAACAATGGTGGAATGACATATTGGTGCTTATTGGTTGGAGTGTCTCTACCACCGGATACTTTAATTTCGTATGTTTAAGAGTTTTTTTTAAGATAATCTTGTAAATGTTTTTTCAATCTATAAAATGTAATGTTCATTTGGGTAATTCGTAAAAGTTTGGTGTTGTTAAAATATTGGAAGCATGAAATTTTTATGTTTTTTGTCCCTAAATGAGGTTGAAAGGAATGATTTAATAAAATTGGGAGAATGAATTGGATGCAGCAATGACAGACTGCTTCGCACTTTTCCAGGAAATCGCTCCTCCGACTAAAAGATACACATAACCAAATGTAGACTTTCTTGTATCCACACAGCCAGCAAAGTCTGAATTTGTATAATCTATCACCTTAAGGTGATCAAATTTTCTATAAGTAAGC
Source organism: Vigna unguiculata (assembly GCF_037176805.1). Taxonomy (NCBI): domain Eukaryota; kingdom Viridiplantae; phylum Streptophyta; class Magnoliopsida; order Fabales; family Fabaceae; genus Vigna; species Vigna unguiculata. Next base: position 7,019,453 of record NC_140801.1, read on the forward strand.
ATATGATTCTTTGTTCCTTGTAGGTATCCTAAAACTTTCTTTGCAGCTTTCCAATGCTCCAGTCCTGGATTACTTTGGTATCTACCAAGCATACCAACTGCAAAGCTAATATCTGACCTCGTACATGTTTGAGCATACATCAAACTCCCAACAACAGATGCATAATGGATATTTTCCATCTGTTTCCGTTCCAAATCATTCTTTGGACATTGCATGAGACTATACTTGTCTCCTTTCTGTATTAGAATGGGAGATGCTGAACATTTATCCATTCTGAATCTCTCTAAAACTTTATTAATATATGCATTCTGAGACAAACTTAACAGTCCTTGTGATCTGTCACGGAATATTTCTATTCCTATCACATAGTATGTCTCACCCATATCTTTCATTTCAAAGTTATTAGAGAGAAACCTCTTAATCTCACTTAATAGACCAAGATCATTAGTTGCAAGCAAGATATCATCAACATACAGAATCAAAAATATAAACTTACTCCTACTGATCTTCAGATATATACACCGATCAACGGTGTTTTCCTTAAATCCAAAGGACACAATAGTATCATTGAACTTAAGATACCATTGCCGAGAAGCTTGTTTAAGTCCATATATTGATCTCTTAAGTTTACACACCATGTGTTCCTTTCCTTCTTCAGCGAACCCCACTAGTTAGTCCATATAGACATCCTCTTCTAAATCCTCATTCAGAAAAGCAGTTTTAACATCCATTTGATGCAACTCAAGATCATAATGAGCTACCAATGCCATGATAATTCTAAAAGAACCTTTCTTAGAAACAGGCAAAAACTTTTTCTTATAGTTAATGCCATCTTTCTGAGTAAAACCTTTGGTAACAAGACGGGCTTTGTAATGTTCAATATTGCCTTGAGAGTCACGCTTAGTCTTAAAGACCCATTTACACCCAACTCTCTTGCATCTTTCTAGCAATTCCACAAGATCCCATACATCATTATGTGCCATTGATTTAAGCTTATCTTTCATGGCATCTAACCACTTATCAGAATTGTCACCATTAATGACTTGTGAAAAAGAAATTGGACCATTATCAATACTTAAGTCATTTTCTGACTCTTGTAGATAAACCACATAGTCATTCGAAATAGCAGACTTTCTATCTCTGTGAGATCTTCTTAATAATATTTCTTGTGGTTGTTCTACTATTGGTTCATTGTTAACCTCGGGATCATTAATTTGTTGTTCTTCTTGATTGTTGTGAGTTTCTACAACATGTTGAACAACAACTCTTGATAAAGAAGTACTAGCTATAGAAACTTGTACTCTAATTTTCTTAATCTCCACATTTCGTAAAGCTTCACTTCCACTTGTTTCACCATTCTCAATGAACCGAGCTTTTCCAGTTTCAATGATTCTTGAACTATGGGTAGGACAGTAAAACATATACCCTTTTGATTTTTCTGGATAACCAATGAAAAATCCACTTATTGTTCTTTCATCCAGTTTCTTTTCTTGCGGATTGTATATTCTTACTTCTGCTTGACAACCCCAAACATGTAGGTGTCTCAAACTGAGTTTCCTACTCGTCCATAACTCAAAAGGAGTCTTTTGAACAGCTTTACTAAGAACCTTGTTCAACAAATACATGACAATCTTTAAAGCATACATCCACAATGATATAGGTAAACATGAATTAACATACTCCTAATCATATCCATTAAGGTTCGATTACGCCTTTCTGATACACCATTTTGTTGTGGTGTGCCTGGCATTGTGTATTGAGCACAAATACCACGTTTCTCAAGGAACTTAGCGAACGGACCAGGGTTTGTCCACTTTCATCATATCTTCCATAATACTCACCACCTCTATCAGACCTTACGATTTTCACCTTTCTGTCTAATTGTCTTTCCACTTCATTTATATAAACTTCCAAGGCATTCATTGATTGAAATTTCTCATGTAGTAGATAGACATGTCCATAACACGAAAAATTATCAATAAAGGTGATGAAGTACTTCTCTTTATTGAAAGAATTTATATCAAACGGACCACATATATCGGTGTGTATGATTTCAAGAAGCTGAGTTCTTCTCATGGCTCCTTTCTTTGTGTGTTTAGTTTGTTTTCCTTTAATACAATCCACACACATTCAGATCAGTAAAATCTAATCCGGAAGGATTTCATTCTTTACTAATCTTTGCATTCTTTCTTTGGAAATATGTCCCAAACGTTTATGCTACAAGTAAGCAGATAGTTTATCCAAATTCAATTTATATAAACCATCATAAAGTGTACCAGATCCAATCATAAAAGTGCGCTTAAAAAAACTGAAACAACCATTCCCAAACTTAAAAAAGTATCTAGCAACATCAAGCTTAGACAAAGAAATTAAATTCCTAGTGATACTAGGTACATAAAAAGTATCCATAAGGTCTAAGTGATATCCAGTGTCGAGGATTAGACGATAAGTCCTAACCGCTTCCACTGGAACTTTCTCTTTATTGCCAATGAAGACAAACTTCTCATTTGGGTTTATGGTTCGGGTTGTAAGAAATCCCTGCATCACATTAGAAACATGAGTCGTACATCCAGAATCAATCCACCTCCACCTTGTATTATGGGGAACTTCAGTTAAGTTTGATTCAAAACATACGTAAGCATTATGCTCACCTTTCTTTTCGAACCAAGCTCTACGTTTTATGCAGTCCTTCTGGAAATGTCCAGTCTTCCCACAGAAATGACATTTGTCATTTTTCTTCTGGATTTTGGTTGAGGACTCATCAATCTTTAGTGGTCCTTTACCCTTTCCATGTTTCTTAGCAACTTTCTTTCCAATAGCTCCTTGATTCTTCACATATTGAATAGAGTGGTTTCCCAAGTTCTTCAGTCGGTCTCCTCCTGAACTATCATACTGTGCAATTCATGCACATTCCACTTGTCTTTCATGGTGTTGTAGTTCATCTGGAACGGACCATACTCAGACAGTAATGAGTTCAGAATGAACTGCACGAGAAAACCTTCATCCACTGCAATTCTTAGAGTCTTAAGTCTTGCTGCGATATTTGTCATCTCGATCACATGCTCATGCATGGTACGTGAACCGTCAAACTTCATGGCGGTCAACGTACTCATCAGTGTCCCAGCGAGAGATTTATCAGCAATTTGGGAGCGCTCTTCCACAAATTTCATAAATTCTTTTGTGTCATCGATTTTGGGAAGAGCTGACTTTATATTGCTTGCTATGCTCATTCTCATAAACATTAAGCTAAGTCTGTTTGATCTTGCCCAAGCTTTGTAATGGGTTTTCTCTTCATTACTACTGGCATCCGTGATAGCAGTCGTCTTTTCAACTTGAAAAGCTAGATCAAGATCCAACACACCTAAGTGAAATTGGACTTGCTCACTCCAGTCAGAGAAATTCAACCCATTAAAGACTGGAACAGACGAAGCATGCGAGTGTAAAGATATCGGAACAGAGACTGCAATTAACACATGCCTGACATCAATGCTTTGAGTCATAAAACTAAACGTAAAAACAGATTCATATATAAACAAACATTCTATGCATGCTAATGTTCTCCTTTGGGAGATCCAATAATACACAAACATAAGCATAATGATGCTAGTCATATTATAACATTATTGATAATTAAAATATGCATCAACTAGAATCACCTACTACCTTTGGGTATATAAATAAAATTAGTAACGCATACAAAATTATCTACAATCATGTTCATTAATTATAAGAACAATTAATCAATCTTTGGGCGATCCTGAAATGCTTTATACTTAATGATTTTCAATTAACTCATAAATTTAATTATTCATAAATTAGCATCCATACTAAGGGTAATTGAAATAAAAAATATTAATAATTTGAAATCACAAAAACTTTAAAATTTTGGCCACTTTAATGACTAATAAAATTTATCATACTTGATTTCAAATAAATAAATAAATAAATAAATAAATATACATTTAATTGCTATAAACTTTATATAGCATCCTCATTAATTTTAGTTTAACAATAACAAACATAAATATTATTACAAATTAAAATAAAATTATTAATTATTTATATAAATAAAATAATTAATATTAATTTTATTGGTAAAACATTAAACTTTAATCTTAATTAACCATGTTCACACATTATGAAATTGGAAAACTTTCAATTTACACACGTTTACAGTAACTTTTATGCCATTCAAACTGCCATATTATATACTTCATTCCAAATTAAAATATTAAAAAAAAAAAACTTTCACAATTCCTATAAATGGCAGCACAACGGGATAGAGTTTCAGCAGCAAAAAATAATTCTCATTTTCAACCATGGCATTCCCATAATAACCCTTAAAACTTTAATTAGGGTTCATAAAAAAAGGAAACAAACATCATAAAAGGAGAATCATAAATCCTACAACCTTACTCTGATACTACATGTAAAACTAATTAACGATCTTTAAGATTTATGATTCTCACACGATAAAACATAATAGAGCACTAACCTTGATCCATGGGAGATCTTGTGAATATGCGTTCTTCAAATTTGTAATCTTGTGTGCTCTTCAATCACTGTTTCCCAATCTATCTCTTTGTCTTTCTTTCTCTTCTCACACGTTCTTGATGGGTTAATGTGAAAAGAACCTTATGGCCAAAGACAGAACCCCAATCCCTTCTATAAACCAACGTCCATCAAGTTGGTTTTTATTTTATCTCTTATCTTTATTTTATTTTATTATCACTTCCCATAATAATAACCAATAAGTCTTTAGATTTTATTAAATCACAATTGGGCCCATCATAATATTTCAAATGAGTCACTAATAGAATTAATTCGTCAATTAAGAATGGTATGTATATTTATTTTAGAATGTAAAAATAACTTGATTATTTTGTTTCAAGGTGTTCTTTTTTAAATGGCATGAATATTACATCAAGTGAAACTTGATTAGTTATTCAGGATGTTGCATCATTCCAAAATTTCAGTGTTTAGTTGCACGTACACCAGTGCAGGAAGGGCCTTTGGCAGCGGTTGTTTTTAATATTCTGCACCGGTTCGGGAACCGAAGCATATTGGGGCGAGGCCAAAAGGTCATAGCTTTTGGCCTCGGTTAAGAACCGAAGCCATAGAGGGAGCTTCTGCCTCGGTTTTCACTGCACCCGAGGCCATAGACCCTGCCTTTTGCCTCGGTTTTGACTGCACCCGAGGCCATATGGGCCTTTTTTCTTTTTTTTTTTTAAATTCGAGAACCCTTTTGGCCTCGGTTTTTGCTGCAACCGAGGCCATAGGGGCTGTTTTTGCTTCTCAATTGAATAATAATCAATGTTGTGTTACCAGATCCTCAAATTCCCCGCTGCAACACCAACAACACAATTCATTCACACAAGTTAGTTACCTATACTAAATAAACAGCGAAATCTAACATAAAACTTAGATTTCAGTCACTGAAAACATAAAAACCCACATGAATTGGTTCCTAAAATCATCGGAAGCCATGTCCAACCTAATTCCATTCAACATCGCCATCTCACTCATCCTCCCACTAACAACACTTCTCTTTGTTTTGCTACATCGTACTCGTCGAAGAGCACCGTATCCGCTGGGACCCAAGGGGTTACCCATCATAGGAAATATGTTCATGATGGACCAGTTAACCCATCGCGGTCTCGCCACCCTCGCCAAGCAATACGGCGGCGTTTTCCATCTCCGACCTGGAGGCGGCGCGTCAGGTTCTCCAAGTCCATGACAACATCTTCTCCAATCGCCCTGCCACCATCGCCATCAGCTACCTCACCTACGACCGCGCCGACATGGCCTTCGCAAACTACAACCCCTTCTGGCGCCAGATGCGCAAGCTCTGCGTCATGAAACTCTTCAGCCGCAAGCGCGCCGAGTCCTGGCAATCCGTGTGTGACGAGGTCGACGTTGCAGTCCGCTCAACGGACCACCTCACGGATCTCTACCGTGGAACCAGGTTGGACGGTGTAGCGTGGATGGAGGAAAAGAGAGAGGCGCGAACAACGGCACTCAACGTAGAAGAGGAAGAGCTGTGCAATCGCGTTTTTGAAATCCCTAATTTGCCATATGGCCTCGGTTCAGCAGCCACCCGAGGCCTAAAACTGCCCAATATTGCCGGTCGAAAAGCAACCGAGGCCAAAGGGGGGGTGCTGATGAAAATTTTAAATTAGGGTTTCTGGGCAGGATTATAGGCTTCGGTTCTATTTCAACCGAGGCCTAAAAGTGCTTACGGCACCGGTTGTTTGTAGAACCGAAGCAATATAGGTTGCTGAAATTGCAAAATTGCCACCGCCTCCTTATAGGCTTCGGTTCCACCATAACCGAGGCCTATAAGGCGAGGTAAAATATCATATTTGCACTAGTGGTATTTTGAGTTATTTAGGATGTTCAACTCATGATTAGTTGTTTAAGTTCATGTGTTTTGACTTATGAAACTTGATATGTTTGTATGATCAACTTTTGTTGCATGTATTGTATAAACGAGAATGAAAAAGAAGTAATTCCATGAACAACTTATTATATCAATTAAATTGTAGATTATTAAATACAAAACTTTCAATAGGAAGCTTTGTACATTCCACCTTGCAGACTGTAGAATATTCAATAATCTAATTCCAATTTCCCAACTCATATTGGCTATCACATGTTGTATCTTATCTGTATGAACTTCACTTTCTCCATCTAAAGTGGATATAATTCTTTTCTCATGTGATTAAATTTATCCCATGTAAACATTCCTGCCTGTATCAATTGGTTGGATTAGTTAACAAATTTTTCTCTCTGTTACATTTTTCCTTCACTTTATTTACACCACAAGCTTAATCATTACCATTTGTGGTGTTGTTTGTGGTAGTGTACTTTTTATTTGCTTGTCTAGATATCCTTGCAGTAGTGAATCATTTTAGCTAAATCTCTTCATTTGTCATCCTTTTTCTTTTCTCACTTGCTCATTCAAGAGTGAGGTTAACTTACAGAGAACCTGGAAGATATATTTCTTCCAATTTTTACTTTTATAACAGTAAAGACTGCATAATAAAACGTTGTCATTTAAGAGATATCATTAAAGCTGAAAAATATGTTTTATTTATTAACTTAAGAGAAACGAAACCGTTTTGACAACTCAATAGGCGCACAACATCTATTTTTCCAGTAAAGAAACAGAACCCGCATATGGATGGGTTTGCTGGTTGTGATAGTGCAATAGAAGTGGTGATCCATAATAGAACCTGTTGTAGTATGACCATGAGCAGAATAAATACTTTTTTCTTTTTGTTAATATGGGATAAAAAGGACACGTGAGTGAGAGGGTTTAAAAGGGGTGTGAAGAGAGAAAATGTGGGTGTAATAATGAAAAACATTATGGGCTATTGGTCTTTGAGAAAGGAGGCGTGTGAAAATGAAATAAGATGCTGCAAAAATGGTAGAAATTATTTGGACTCTTAACTAAATAAAAACAAGGTGCGGATAGAATATTGAGTGGTGTTGGTAAGAAAAAGACTTGGGTCGTTGGCTCTCAGGAAATGAAAATGTGTATATAAAGAACTTCAAAATAGAAAGATGTGTGCATTAAAAACAAAATGGACCTAACAATAAAAGAAACAAAAATAAAGTGCAAAAGGAAAATACGGATGGTATAGGTATTAAAATGATATGGGCCAACCAAAATATAAAAAGAACACTTTTCGCCCCATTTATTTACTCTCTATTTTTGAAATTTTGAAAAAAACATTTTTTACCCAAACGAAATTGAGTGTTTATAGAAGGTCTCTGTGAAGATTATAAATTTCTCTAAATAGGCTTTTGTTAAGCATCACTACCATTAACCTGACTTGAAATCACCTTCAACCCGGCTCGAACCCGTGGTTAAGTGAGCCAAGTTCAATTCAAGTCACTTTTGAAAAAAAAAATTCTCAATCCAACCCGGCTTGAACCCGTGGTGAGCCGGGTTGGCCTATGGGTTGAAACCCATTTTGACATCTTTAATAGGAACCTAACATTGAGTTTTCGTGAGTTCTATGAAAGCTGGACCAAAATCTTTTTGTCCAAGCAAAAACACAAAGAATACCAGGAGATAAATTCTAAGTTCCAATAGGCAAAACCCTTTGCTTGTCTTCCAAAGAAGAAAAAACAAAATCATAGAATCTTTTCCAAGTGGATTTGCCTTCCATTGACTCAAATGCTTCCAAGTCACGTCAAAATTTCTACAAAGGTCCAAATGTATAAGCGGTTTGTCCCCTTTTGTTAACAAAATACGTCCATGCAAATGAATTTTTTCACTCTTGCAAACTAGCAAGATAAACTTTTTCGGAAATTTGTATAGAGACCATATCCCCCTTTATACAAAGAGAAGGAAATTGTGATAAAGGAATATCACATGTATTATTAAAGACCTAGGCAAATGTACATTTGTCTACATATTTGAAGATGATTTTGGGGAAGATGACTTTCCTTGATCCTGATCTTGTAAGCAACCCAAAAGGGATGAAACCCCAAAGAACGAGACATAATTATACCTCACCACGTTGCAGACCTCAAACAAACCAATTGTATGGAAGCACCAAACCTGCACCATGCTACCAAACCCAAAGCAAGAGAACCTAACCACAAACCTACTAAAACGATTGCACCGCTCTCTAACGCAAGAATTATTTGGTTTAGATACACTATTATTTTGTTACTATTTTGTAACTAGGAAGAAGTTACTTCTACATAATTAGGATTTATGTGGTGTTAGTACCTAATGATGTACTATTTTATTTATATATTATGCAATTCAATTCTGATTTTTGAGTGACATATAATGAATTTGTATGTGAATATAAATTCCATAAAGTTTGTAGGATCTTACGATTTTTGTTACAATATTCTAATTTTCTATGTGTATTTTCCCTCTCTAATCTTTGTAAGATGTCAATTTTGACTACCTTGGCTAGTTGTGCTTATCTTCTTCTTGGGAAGTGTGCATTTACTTGATTAATTTTGTACTGTAGTGGCGTATGAAGTAGACAATTATTTTATAGCTGACAATACTTTATTTAGGGACTTGGTGATGAAAAATAGCTTCAAGTTTTTGTTAAAGAGGTCCTTTTGATGTAACTTGTTCTTTTTCTAATGAATCTTTTTTTGTCAAATAGAAGAGGTACACATTCCCTACATCATAGAAAAAACCTTTTATGTATTTTTATGTTGGTATTAGGTTAGCTTACTTTTGTGTGCTTTATCATCTGAGTGCATTTGAGCTTTGTTAAAGGTAAAGTAAGATTGCGTAATTTTGTATCATCTATTAGTCACAACACTTACATATTTCATCATTTGTTGTGCGTTAAACCATCATCCATTAGACCAAGCATATGTTTCTATACTCAACTTCTTGCAGCACTTAATCAAAATCTTAGGATGTAGAAATTTTCACTAATAATCTTCCCCCCTTTTTTATGGTTCTTAAAAAGCTAAAGTTAAGAGACACAAAGTTTTCAAAAAGTGGTTCAAACATATCAAGTATTTGCAAACATTTTCCATCCACAAACTCAAATATAAATAAAAGATATAAAAGATGTGAGTTCGATGGCATGTCAAACTTGTCTAATCCGAATATAAATTATAACTACTTTGGATTATATTTAGTTGATATATACTTTTGTCATTACAATATACATCCAAACTTAATTACAACAAGTGGTTCAAGTTGTGAGACAAATAAATTTTAGCATGGAGTGTAAGCACTAAATCATATTATTGTGCTCAAAAGAACCATCGGATATTACAACACAATTTGTTACAAATAAGCATATAGGCCAACACTTTTAGGATACTCCAAAAGGATCTCATAATGAAATGTCTTCATCAAAATCACTCAAAGAAAGTGCTTAAATTATCCATGGAAACAATTTATTGTAAAGGCATAATGTAAGTGTTCAGAAGTTAAAATACTATATTAGATCCTATGGATTTTGCTAAAAATAAAATAAGCTTCATGTGCGTATATTTGACAAGTCATGTTGAGTATCAAGCAAGTTGCATAAAAAGGCCACATGCATTTAATGTTGATCAACAACATTTAATGCATCTATGTGCTTAAATGTGGTTAGACAATAGCCAAAGAAGATGAAAAGCTTTTAAGCCTCACAACTATTGCAAAAGAATTTGCAATGACTCTTTTTTTCTTAGAACTATAATGTTTTTTTGAAAGAAGAAAGGTTAACAATGATGACAACAATGAAAATATCTATGAAAAAACTCTTGTTATCTTTAGCAATCTTTAAGCTTTTAGTTTGTAAGAAAGAACAATGTTGTACGCATAGTTATCTAGAAGAATGTGCTCAATCTTGTATTAGTATTATGATGTTAACTTTCTTTTAATGATAAAAACTTAACCTTTGTCTAAACAAAGTACATTAGTCTAGAGTGGTTGTGTTATAAAGAATACTTGTGCATGGATGCATTCTAAAGAATAATCGTGCTTAGCTAATAATGATTACATTTTAAAGAATACTTGTGTTTTGCTAGGAACGATTGCATTCCATATATTAATCATACCTATCCAGGAGTGGTTGCATTCTAACGAGTACTTAATCTTAGTTAGAAGTGTTTTTATTCTAAACAATGTCTATGTTTAGCCAGGAGCGACTAGGTTCAAATAGTACTTGTCTTTATCTAAAAGTTCTTATGTCTAAATAATACTTATAATTTAGTCAAAGGTGGTTGGGTTCAAATAAAAAAGTTAAATTGATAACATAAGAAGACCTTTTATAGTGATTCGTTTGATACTAGAATATGGCCACTTTTTACACCTGTGAAAATTGCGTTCAATTTAGATTATCATGATATGGCTTAATAAAAGAAAAGTTAAACTATACTAAATTTGAAAAGCTTTCAGAAAAGCCCAACTATTTTGGTGAAGATAACTAGAAGCTACTACGAATGACAATAAAGCTAGTACAGTTGCAAGTTTAACTATTTCATCCCCATCCTTGAAATAAAAATTCATCTTCATGGCTATCCTTATAGTTAACAAGTATGGAATTTTCATCACATCCCCTTTCTCATTGGGAAACAAGTATATCCATACTCGCTCATTTACTGTTCCACATATTAATTAATTTTTTTGCAAAAAATAAAAATCATAGCAAAGAAAATATAATATTAATTATTTAATGTCAAAAGAATACACATTTTCTTTTCTCTAATATCAAATATCAAGAAATAAATTATGATAGTATAAATTGGATAAAGTTCAAATGATTATAGAAAAGAGCAAAAATATCAAATGTGTATCGTAAAAATAAGTTATGAAACTATGAAACTAAGAAACAAAGAAAAGTTAATATATGTTTGTTAGATTACCTAATAAATTAAATTAGTAATTTAAAATAGGGAGGAGTATGAGGACGAAGCAAATATGCACACACATATCCTCGTCCCTACATCCAATTTTAAAAACTTGATATTATACATACCTAGTCAATATGGGTATTCTCTATTAAAATTGGGACCATTCAAACTATACTCACGAGAACAAGTTCATCTAACGTCTCTAGAAGCCACATTCATTTTTTTATATTCAACTTTCAACACCACCTATATAAGGTTTCCTGTACATCCTATCATCCTTGGAACATGCTTAAATATTATGAGCTTGATGTTATCATTGTTACATATGCTAAAATACCTAAGAAACTCTTTCGTTGAATCTCTTAAGGTAAAATATGACACATAAAAATTGACTTCCTCAAGTACCCATGCGAACTCAAGATTGAGTATATGGAGAATTTTGTCCTTTCGCCTACCTATACTAGAGAAAAAAAAATATGATATGATCCTATCCAGAAGATTGTGGTCGCTTCTGAATTTGAATCCTCAAGAGGCACAACAAAAATAAATCAGAGAAGAATGTAAAATAAGACAAAGATATGGACGTCATAATTTAGCAAATTGATAAGTCAAGTGAAGATTCGCCACAAAGATGTTAATCTTTTATAAGAATTAGAGTTCTAACTCAAGAACCAAGAAAATCCTTTCTCAAATGCAAGTGCATATAATATGACTCAAACTTGTTTACATTACTTTTTGGTACCTCTATTTATAGGCACATAAGTTTAAGAAAACCTAGAAACTCTAAAAGAAAGCCCAAGCCCAAAAGCATAAAAACATAAACTAATTTCTTGAAGACAACCCAAAACCCAAAAGCATAGAAACATAAATAATTTTTCTAATAATTATTCTTCAAATGTGCTCATGATATTCATGTTCTTTAAGTTTCCTCCTTCATGGAATATTATAAGCTTCAAGGAGACGTGTTTTAATCTTTGACCTTGTAATAGATCCTTTGAATTGAAAATGTTCTTCCTCAAGTTCTTATATATGTTTCTCAAGTTCTCTTATATATGTTTAGGAGATAATCATATATAATACCCTCTTTCTTAAAGAGAATTTATCCTCAAATTCGTACCACTTGAAGTTTAGAAGATAGTCCTCTATCATACCTTCCTTCTTAAAGAGAATTTCTCCTGAAAATCGTATCACTTGAAGAGTCCTTATCATTCTCCCTTGTTTGGAGAGAATTTAACTTGAATTCTAGAAGATCCTACGGATAAACACAAACATAAATCCAAGACACAGATATAAAATAATAAACAAAATAGAAATTCTACTAAAATGAGATTTGGATCCTTTAAGAGGCCAATCTCTTATTATCAAAGATTTTAAAGGTTCGCCTCCCGGGTCAAATACCCATTTGCACAAATCATCAAACAATTTTAAATTAAAGATGCAATGCTCAGAGAAAAACAAAGGAATATTGCGCAAACAAACAACCAAACTATAGGCATGACTTTAATAACCCAAGGTTTTTTAGGGATGGGTAAAAAAGCTAATTCATGGGCGTATATTTCCAAGCTTGTGCCCTCCTTTTTATCATCCTTTCTTCTTACCATTGTTGATCCTATTATTGCTTGATGAATACATCTTCCCATGGTATCCTTTCTTCTTCCCATTGTTGATGCCATTGTTCTTTAAAGAAAAATTCTTAAAACAATAAAAGGAAAGTTAGTAATTTTTTCAATGACAATTCAGAATGTTCTCTTCTTTCTTTCTCTTTGTCTTTATTTTCTCTATTCTCTTCTTTCTTTCTCTTTGTCTCTATTTACTTCATTCTCTCGTTTTCTAGTTTTCAATGACAATTTATAATGCTCTCTTATTTCTTTTTCTTTTTCTAGTGTTTTCTTCTTCTTTTTCTCTTTTTTCTTTCTCCTCTCTTTCTCCTGCTTCTTTTTCTCTTTTTTCTTTCTCCTCTCTTTCTCGAGTTTCATTTTCTCTCTTTTTGTTCTCCTCTCTTTCTCAGTTTCTTTTTCTATTAGTGTTTGCTTCTCCTTTTGCTCTTCTTGTCTTGCTTCTTTTAGCTTCTTTAATCTTTTCAACGTCCTTTCTTCCTTTCTTTTCAAATATAGGGTCTAGCTCTTAAGATCTTCATTAGTTGGAAACTTTCATTCCAATTAGGACATTGATGAGTTTCATGCACATAGCATTCACATTTGGAACATCTTAGCACACTTGTCCTTGGTAATGATTTTCTATTAGGTTTGAGCTTTCTTTTAAGACTACCAATCTTGCCATTCAACTTTATAGTTATGGACATCAAGGCATTGACATCCTCTTTCAAGGCCAAATTCGTATGAGGTGCCTCTTGCAGTCCAGTTTTTCTATCTTTGGAGAGACTTCCCTGAACTGCCATTTTTCCCTTGTAGTTTGCAAAATTGTAGTACTACGTGTCATTCTCCTAGCACTTTCACATTCTTTAACCAATGGATCTTTGCGAGGAGTAGGATAGGTAAACTCATATGTAAAACCACTTCTAGAAGAATGTCTTTGCTGAAATTGCTCATTATTGCTAGATTCTCCAAGAAAGCTTAGTAAAATAACAATAATATATTTATAACCTCTCCACTCTTCTAAGTTCTTTCACTCACAAATTTCACTCGTGTTTCACATTATGTAGGCTTTTTCTTGAATATACTCTCTTGTCTTTTACCACTTAATTCCCTTTAGCGCTTAACATAGAACTTCGATAGCTTAAGAAAAAAGTGAACAAACAATGTAAAAAATGTTGCAAGATCTAAATCTTGACTCAAAAGGGAAAACAAAAATAAAACTCTAAACAAAACTTCAAGGAATTTTAAAGAATAAAACAATAAAAATAGAAAATAATAGAACTACCAAAAGAGAGTTAAAGAAGTCAATGAGGAGACTCTAACAAAAAGGCTAACTGCAATTAAATATATCAATAAACCACAAATAAAATTGCAACAAAAAATTGTGTTGAACTCCTTTTTGTTTCTTGGATCCTTACTTCTTCTTTTTTTCTTTTCTTTCAATATATATTTGTTTCCTTTTGACTTTAATCCATTATTCTTTCTTTTCTTTTCAATTTTGTAGTTCAACATACAAACAAACTAAACAAATTGTCCTTCAAACCCCAAAATTCATGTAAATCAATGTAATTGTACTTGCAAACCTAACAACAAATAATTTCCATGAATCAAATATAGAAATATACAATTTAAAGGAAGAACACGACAAATTAAAAACTCAACCAAATTGTTTTAAACCTTAGGGGTTTTACTCTTTACAAAATTCTAAAAATAATGAAACAAATAGAATTTCAAAACAAAGCACAGAAAATAGACATTCACTAATTTATTTTTTATTTTATTTTATTTTTATTTCATATGACAAAAAAATAAGATAGAAGGAGAAATTTAAACCAGAACCTTACTCTATATACTAGACGATACAATCCTATCCATGAAAAAGTACGATCTCTTCTGAATTTAAATCCTCAAAAGGCACAACACAAATAAATAAGAGAAAAACGCGAAATAAGACAAAGATGAGGGACACCATAATCTAGCAGATTGATAATTCAAGTAAAGATTCACCACAAAGATGTTAATCTTTGATAAGAATCAAAGTTCTAATCCAAGAACCCAGATAATCCTCTCTCAAATGCAAATGCATATATATGACTCAAAAGTGTTTACATTACTTTTTGGTACCTTTATTTATAGGCACATAAGTTTAAGAAAACCTAGAAACTCTAAAAGAAAGACCAAGCCTAAAGACATAAAACATAAAATAATTTCTAGAAGAAAGTCCAAAACCCAAAAATATAGAAACATAAATTAATTTTTCTAATAACTATCTTCAAATGTGCTCATGATCTTCATGTTCTTTAAGTTTTCTCCTTCATGAAACATTATAAGCTTCAAGGAGACGTGTTTTAATCTTTGACCTTGTTATAAATCCTTTGAATTGCAAATGTTCTTCCTCAAGTTCTTATATATGTTCCTCAAGTTCTTCTTATATATATTTAGGAGATAGTCCTCTATCATACCCTCCTTCTTGAAGAAAAATTGTCCTCAAATTGGTACTACTTAAAGTTTAGGAGATAGTTCTGTATCACAACTCATTAGTTTCTAAGGTTAAAGTAGCCATAATGGCTACAACAATGCAAACTGATAGAGGAAATATTCCCTTCACTATCATGTAGAAAAAGAGTCACTATGACTCTAGGAAAAAGATTGTTCACTAATATTAGGGATTTTCCTTAGATAAGGGAGACCCTTACGAGAAGAATTGGAAAATGAAAATAAAGTATAAGACATGATGGAAAAGCAAAGTGTACCTATATAGACAAAGTACATATAGTGACCAGAGAAACAAGATAGACAAAGAATACAAACAAACAAATAATTTAATGCTAAAATTAATAAGATGTAAAATCATAAAAGGATATATGAGTATTTAAATAACACAGAGTTCAATACGTTACGCACGAGAGATCAATAGGGTACACATGAAATGATATGTCATTATTTTTCAATAGATTGACTCATTTAAGCGTGTGTCACATAAACGTTTTAATGGTTTAAAACTCCTCATTAATGCTCTTAATGATACCTTATTCTTAATAACTATTATTAATGACAAGCGTCAAAATAGTCGTAAAAGATTAACCTTATTTAAATGGTCGTAAAAGATTAACCATATTAAAACGTCGTAAAAGATTGACTTCAATAAAATAATCGTAAAAAATAAGTCGTTAATAATTTTTTTTGTAATAGATTGACTCATTTAAACTTGTATATCTCTTAAATGAAAAATTTTTCGTCTATTTCTTTAACATAATTATTTAACTTTAAACCGAAAAACATATATATAACTAAATATAATTATTACTTTCTCATAATCTAAATGGCCAAATACTAAATGAAGAACCTAAGATCAATATTCAAGTTATTACTTCCAATTGAATATAGTTTATGTTATTTAAGTTTATTATCAGAGAACAAAAAACTTATAAATACGTATACACATTAATTAATATAAAGAAAAAGTATTGACTCAATATTAAGGTATTTCTTATATTTTTATTTCTGAAATTTGACCAACTTGACTAGGAGATAATCAAAAGCCTACAACCTACAATAGTAGTTATTATAATTTATAAAGAAATTTATAAATTATGAATATTTTCTTTTTTCTTAACATATTCTCGTTCTTCATGACCATTCGGAGCAAGTTAACAACGACTCAATTACAGCGATTCAAAATACACCACGCACAAATTTATATTCGTCTAATTATTTCTTTCTTTCTCCTTTTCCCTTTTACTTTCTGTATTTTCCTCTTTTTAGTGAATTAATTAATGCTGAAAGGACATTGAATAAGTAAATAAATAATACAAAAAACCGGAAAATTATAAAAAGCTAACAAGGATATATAGGAAACGGTGAAAGGGTCGGCAATGCTTTTGGACTTTGGTTTGTTATCCAAAACATGTGTTTAATTTATAAATTCTGTAATTTCTATTTTAATTCTCTTTGTAATTTTACTTTTTTAAAAAATTCTTAATTTTGTTGATAAAATTTTAGTTCTTTGATTTTTAATTATCTATAAGATTAATGTTTGAAAGTTGTAATATTCAATGCTATAGTGACAACTATCATGAATTATGAGAAAAAAAAATCAACAAATATCATATATTTTTCTTCTATTTTCACTGTATCATATAATACTATTTTTTAAAAAAAGTTATAATTTCAATCCTATGGTAGCAACTTCATCAATTCTGTAAAAAATCTATCATAATTTTTTTTTGAGTTGTAATATTCATTACTATTACAAGCAACTTCTGTAAAAAAAAGAAACAAATATCATACATTTTTCTTCCATTTTCATTAAATCACATTTAAAGAAAATAAGAAATATTAATGACGGTTGAACAAAATTACAAATAATTAAACATTAAAAAAATCAAAGTTGCGTTAACAAAAATTAAGAAAGAAAATTGTAGACTTGGTAAAATAAGGTCAAAATATATATATGATGATAAAAAAAAAGAAACGAATATTTATATTTATATATGGAGCACTGCACAGCACACATCTCAAGCAGAGGCAGAGTGGACTGACTTGTGTTTCAGTTTATAAGGCACACCCCACAACCGATCTCTCTTTAACGGTTACTTTTGTGGTTTGTGTTGTGAGAAAAAAAGTATAAAAAAAAGAGTTGAGACTCTCTGCCTCTCTCTGATCAGTGAGTGATTGGGGAGTTTGGTTCATCTTAGGTGAAATGGATTATAACAACAATGACGGGTAAATCTCTCTCTTTGTGTTTCTTGTTTATCTGTTTTCATTTTCTTTCTTTAATTAATTTTGATTATGATTGGTTCGGATGGTGGGTTTGGGAGGTGCATTTTTGTGATTGGAGTTGTGGGTTTTTTTTTTTTTTTTTTGCTGTGTTGTTCATGTGTTTTGCTTTATGAATTTATGTTGTGGTTGTAGTGATTTGTTTTTTGACGGTGGGTGTGTGTTTTTTTTACCTTAATTTATTTGCTTTTGGAGACAACCTTGTTGTGTTGCTTCTGGGGTTGTTTGTGTTGCTGTTGCTAGGTACATTTTGGTTTTGATTATTGGAATAAGTGATGGAAGATGATGGCAGTTGATTGGGCTGTTTCTTTGTTTTCTGGTGTGTGTGGTTTTGATTTGCTCCGGAGATTGTTTGATATTTTTTGGGATATGGATGAAGAATGTAGGATGAGGTATGTGGTCTTGTTTGATTAAATTGGTGGGTCATCTTTTTTACCCTATTTTCGTGTTGATTTTTTTCTTTTCATTTTTGCTCCTTTTTCTTTTCTGCTTTTTCTGTTATTCCTTGGATATGATTTCTATTATGTAATCTGATTGTTCTGTTTTAACCTTTTTTTGGTGGTGATTGCTTCAGTTTTTCATGATGTCAATCTTCCCTTTGTCTATGGTATTAATATTAATATGATGTGTACAAACATTGTTTGAGGGCTGAGGTGAATTGTGGATTGGGATTTTTACTTTGGCTCTTGAATTGGGGGTTTCTTTTGTGTTTTGTATCTCTTGTTATGTCCTTTGTTGGTTAATCTTTGCCAATGTTGCTTAGTAACAATGACACTTGTCTTCTCTTGTCCTTAGTGGAGCTAGGGAGCCATGGGATTGGCAAGGGGAGAATTATAGCCTTGAAAAGACTTCTGACTTTGGTAAGTTCTGCTGTAACTTAGTACCTTCTACTGAGTCAATGCATGAGGGAAATGTGTTGTTTTGAGCAGAAATTTCAGAAGATCTGTGGAATGATGTGCCTCAAAATAAAGATTCCTACATGTTGGATGATGAAACAACCCCAGTTAAGGCTTGTGGTGATTTGGCATATAATGTCAATGGTAAGATGTTTCTCTGGCCTGAACATGGTCTTGACATTGTCTTAACAATATTTCTTGACATTGCATGATTCAACTTGATCAATTGTCTTTTCTTTATGGTTGTTGTTATTACTTTTCCATTTCTAATCCAAACAATGGCTGATTTTTAGATTCAAATAATATGCAAAAGGAACTAGAGGAATGTAGAGAGACTTATTCTCAAGCCAAGAGGCGCCGGATGCTACAGTTTAACAGCCAAGATAGTGATCAGTCACTATCCAATGAAGAGATGTCTCTGTCATATCTTCAAAATGTCAGTGCTCACGGCAGTTTTTTGGGATTAACTTTTCACATTCATAGTTTGTTGAATGGTTCTAACACTATATAAAGGACTTGTGAAATACAGATTTTTTTCTTATTGTTCAAAAACTTGCCAATATTTGAACTTTTCCTCAACTAAATTACATGCTGATATTAACATTTTGTTCATGATTGATAAAAGAATAAATAATATCTTCAATGCCTTGACTTAAAGTCACTTATCCTTGTTCTTTCTATTTGATCAACATTTTCTGATGCTAGACTTCATAACCATCCTTGATGAAATTTTAAAATTACTTAACATTTTGTTTTGTTACCATCTTCCTTTGATTCAGCTGTGAGTTGGAGCTTATTCGCATTTCCTCTGAATGTATTGTAATCTCATGATGGCTTGATGTAGAATACTTTAAACTTAAACATTCAGGATGAGTGTTAATCCTATGTGATACCAGAGTTTATTAAAGATGTGTGTGCTTGAATCTTTTTATATTATTTCGAGTAATAATTTATTTAGGGTAGATTTCTATTTTGCTCTGGTCCTCTTTGTGATTACTTGTAATTGTACCTAAATATTGGGAAGACTCTATCTTGGTTCTTGATTCCTTTCTTGTGGTTTTTCCTTAATTTATCCTTGTTACTTCATTACATATGCAGGGGAAAGACCCAGCTAAGGATATTTTTCCGGAAGTGTCGCAATGGATGTCAGGGACCTCAGGTATTCCTCTCGCAGGATTTTTCTTTATGTTTTACTAGGTGATGTCCTCTGTAATTTACTTTTATATCATTTCTTATGTTCCCCAAATCATTATAGATTACACAGTAGGAAGTGCATCTGCATCTGACTATGTTAACCTGGAATCGACCGAAACGTGGCTGGCGGAATACTTCAATGATGCTGAGATGGATTTCAGTCCTGATGAATTGTATGCTTCTCTGGACCATTGATTTATTTTGGATATTTTGCTATGCAAAATATAATCTGACGATTATATGTTTTGACTCAGGAATTTTTCTGGGGCAGATGATGTTCAAATTGATGTTGCAGGTAGGTTACATTGTTTCTACCCACCATTGTATGCTAATTTTGTTTCTTCTTTCATTCTTTTACTCTTTCCTCTATGGTTTGTATTCAAAATATTTCTCACACCTGCAGAGCTCAGTACCACCATCACACCATCACGTCAAGAAAATGCAGTTCAAATGCATCATGTTCCTCGAACCACCCGTAATATTATCATCAAAGGTTTGACATTTTTCTTGGCATAATCTTTCCTCAGGGTTAAATGTACCAAGTATTTGGGTGTTATAAAGTTGGTTTAGTAGTAAAGTTCGAAGAGAGGGTTGAAAAGATTGTGGGCTCAATTCTTCTTACTAACAACTAACATTTGCTGATAAAAAAAAAAATGTACCAAGTATCTGCTTAGTTTCTCTTGTATGCTATATGTATGATGTATAGGCCAATGTGTGATAGTTGTGCACCAGAATATGGTGAAGCAACATTACCTTGTACCTGCTTCAAACATCCTTGAAGACATTCTTAGACATGAACACTAATTCAGATTTGTTTTCCATGTGTAGGTAGGAAATCTTTTATACATACACCTACCAAACTTGCCTCTTCTGTGGCATATCCATTTGCCTTCATTAAACCAAGTGGTGCCCATGGAGATGTAACTCTGAAGGAAATAAACCAGCGCATTCGAACGCCGGCACCGTCGAAGTCGAAGCAAATCGGTGATGATCCATCTGCTTACCCCAAGTCAGCCTTCTCAGGGAAGCCTGTGGTTGGTAAAACAAAAATTCGCACTGAAGGGGGAAAAGGTAGCATCACCATTATGAGAACTAAAGGTTAGGCATAAGTTGTTCACTACTAACATTTCTCACCCATTATTAATATGGGATTGACTTCATTTTCTGTAATATATCTGGCAGATATAGAGGTTGATACTGCAGCTATTTTGTTTCTGTTGACATGCATATATTACACCACCTTAGTGTTTTCTTTTCAGTGGAATCTAGATATAATCTTATAGCTGTTCTTTTTGTGGGGGTTTTTTGATTTTGTTTTGAGCTAAGTCTGTGATGAGAATCTTAGATCATTAGTCCCCACCATTCATAGTCTGTAATGACAATTTCACTAAGCTTGCCTTAGCTTTTGTAATTGAATATACAGATTATTTTTGTTTGGTGTCCTTGTTCTTTATATGATGTGCAAGTGCAAGAGTTTTTATTGCTCTTTACCTTCTGCATGTTGTAGCATGAAATTTAGTTTTACTTACTGAATCAATTAGGTTACAAAAGGTAGATTTTTATGATGTAGATTATGTTTAAAAAATTTCATGCGAAAAATATAGCTGATATTTCATCGATCTGCACTATTTTGACAGATAATTCATTATTTCAAAAATAAAGAAATGACTATTGTTGTACGTACATTATTTTGACTGTTTAAAATTCGATCGAGAATAAACTGTGCAACAACATAATGGCCATATTTTTTCAGGTTACCTTTTTGCTAGAAAATGGGAACCATGTAATGCATGGAATGAAATAGATGTTTAATATCATATTGTGAGAAAATATACCGAAAAGATGAATGTAAAGTTGAAAATAATTGAAAGAATTTTCATAATAATATGGTATTAAGTTAAAGATATAATAAATTAATGTATTTTAATTTCGAGTCAGCGAATTAAATTTAAAATTACAATAAATACTTATTCTTCCTCATCTATTATCTTTTAAAAATAAAGTAAATGACAGCATGTGCGTAAAGAAAATATAATTGAAATTGTTTTCAAGAAGATATTTAAATTTCTTTTGTATATTTTGCATGAAATATTATAAATTTTAATTATTAATTTTTCAACTTTATGCTTTTATCATAAACTAATATACTGACCCGTGTGTACGCACGGGACGTATTTGTTTTATTTTGTATATTAAATAATAAAATAGTGAAAGTATTGTAATGAAATATTATGAAAATTAAGTTATATTATTATAAATGTTGTTATTCAAGTAATGAAATAGTAAATCTAAGTGATACAATAATAATTTCAGTTTTAAATATAATAAATAGAATTGATATCACAGTATAATATAGTTAATTGAGCGAACATTTTTTTTACTTTTTTTATTTTAAAATTTTTTAGAATAATAATATAATTGCTATTATATTTATTTAACCATTAAAAATACTAATATTAATATTAATATTAATATAAATTATAAATTATAAAAATTTAAAAGATTAAAACTCTATTTAACAAAAGTATTTAGTATAATAACAGTTTTTATAATTGGAAAAAGCACACTTATAATAATAACACCATTATGAATAGTAATAATAATAATAATAATAAAAATAATAATGATACCAATAATAATAATAATACTTATGCTATAAATATTAATATTAATATTAATGCTAACACTAAGGCTAATGTCAACTATAATAATTTATAATTATATACAAAGATATACATTAACAACAAACAAATAAAAATGACAAGTAATTGAAATTCGATCCCGTAGTAAATTAATTTAAGATGTGTGTCTAACTATAATAATAATAATAATAATAATAATAATAATAATAATAATAATAATAATAATAATAATAATAACAATAATATCATTATAATAATATCTCGTAGTAATAAAAATAATAATAATACAATAACTACATATATAAAGATATATACATTTTTTGTGTCCTCTTTTGTTTATATAATTTTATCCTCTTAATTATTATTTGTTAAATTAAAATAATTATTCATAAAAAAATTATTTGTATATTTTATCATTTTAATAATTTTAGTAATTATTTTTATAATTCAAATAATTACACAAATATAAAAATAAAATGAACAACAAAACAAATAAAAAGTGTAAGTAATTGAGATATGATCCCGTAGTAAATAAATGTAAAATATGTGTTTAACTATAATAATAATAATAATAATAATAATAATAGTAACAATAATAATAATAGATAATAATAATAACACTAAAATAATATTGTGTAATGATAAAAAAAAATAATAATACAACTACATATATAGAAAGAGATAAATAAATAAACAACAAAACAAATAAAAGGGTCAAGTAACTAAAAGATGATTCATAGATAGTAAGTAAAAGTAAAATATGTATGTAAACATAATAATAAAAACTATTATAATAATTATAGTTCTAATTAATAATAATAGTAATAATAATAATAATCTATAACAATATATAAAGAGGATTTTCTCTTTTGTGTTCACATTTTAAATACCAATTTTACCCTTTAAAATATAATTATTTATAAAAATTTTGAAAATTGACCGTTACTTTTACAAACTTTTTTATAAAATCGTCTATCTCTGCTCTTCCCTTTTTCTCTATTTACCAACAGTTATTCTCACATCTTTTCTGATATATTTCACTTTATTTATAATAAATATAATTTTTATTTTATATATTATAACTTAATAACATTATATTATCATCACTTACTATAATATCACGTATATTTAAAGAATGCGTACACACAGGCGCGACAGCACCTATGTGTACGCTAGTTATAATAATAATAATAATAATAATAATAATAATAATTATAGTTGGTAGTAATATTAATCATAATAATGATAGTTAATAATAATAATAATTAATTATTATTATAATTAGAGCTGATAATAATAATAGTAATAACTATAATTAGAGTTATAGTTGATAATAATAACAATAATATAAAAATAAAATAATAAATATCATGAAAATTAGGTTATATTCTTTTAAATATTATTATCAATGAAATGAATTTGTAAATCCAGTTTTAAATATAATAAATAAAATTAATATCACAATATGGTGTAGTTAATTGATTTTACAAAATAATTATAATAGTATATGACCCGTGCGTGTATGCACATTTTTTTATTTATTGCAAATATGTTTAGAATAATAATATAATTGTTATTATATTTATTTAAATATAAAATTATAAAAATTTTAAAAGATTAAAAATCTATTTAGCAAAATATTTAGTATAATAACATTTTTTATAATTAAAAAAAGCACTTATACTAATAACATCACTATGAATAGTAACAATATTAATAATAAAAATAATAATGATACTAATAATAACAAACAAATGATAATAATAATGATAATGTTTATGTTATAAATATTAATGGCAATGCAAATACCAAGTTAATGTTGACATACTAATAATCTATAATTACATATAAAGATATATACAACAAACACCAAATAATTAAGAAGGACAACTAATTGAGATATGATCTCGTAGTAAATTAAATAAGATGTGTGTCTAACTATTATAATAATAATAATAATAATAATAATAATAATAATAATAATAATAATAATAATAATAATAATGATAATAATATCATTACAATAATAATATCCTGTAGTGATAATAATAATAATAATAATAATAATACCATTATAATAATATCCCATAGTGATAATAATAATAATAATAGTAATAATAATAATAATAATAATAATACACTAACTAAATATGTAAAGAGATACACATTTTTTATGTCCTTTTTTTGTTTTTACATTTTTATCCTCTTAATTATTATTTATTACATTTAAATAATTATTCATAATAAAAAATTATTTGTCAGTTTTATTATTCTACTTCAGTAACTATTTTTTTTTTTCAATTCAAAAAGTACCAAGACATAGAGATAAAATGAATATCCACGGGTACGAATATGTACCCGCAGGTATCTGCAACGGTAGGAAACGAATATTAAAAATGAATATCCACAGGTACGAATATTTTTTATACTTGCATGTTAACAGGGTGGGTACGGATATCATAGTATCCGTACCGTGAATACCCGTACTCGCTAAACTTTAATTCATAAAAATACCCATATATATATATATATATATATATATATATATATATATATATATATATATATATATATATATATTAGTAAAACAATTCTGACCTAATTTTTTCTAAGCAGCACATCTTGTCTTCTCTTCTATCTTCATTCTTCCAACTTCAAGTATTGGTACATTGTCTTCTTTTAGGTACACCCCTTGACATTATTCTCTTTTCTTTCTTTGAAATTGGGCATATACATCAAACCTTATATAGACAATGACATTTATAGTATGTTTGTTGTCAAATGATGAAATCAAAACAAAAATACTTAACACGTGGCAGTTGAGTTTTATTATTTGTTTATTTTGTTTATTTTTCAGGAATCAATCGGAGAAAGTGAGTTTATTGATCAAAGCACTAATTAACAAATTTTCATTGTGTTGAACGTCATTTATATTTATTTTTATAATTATTTGGACTTATATGAACTTGAGTTTATTTGAACTTTATTTAAAATTTATGACAGTGATATATTTTATTTTATTTTATTTGAATTTATGATTAAATATTTATTTCTTAAATAATTTTGTAAATATTCGCGGGTACCCGTGGATTCCTGCGGATATGAAAAAATAGGCGGGTACTCGACGGATATGGGTAGGAATACGGGACAGATATTTATACAGCAGATAGGGTATGGGGGAACTACTACTCGTACCCTACCCGCCCTGTTGACATCCCTAAAAATGTGTATCTAACAATAATAATAAAAACAATAATAATAATAACTATTATAATAATTATAATTCTTAATAATAATAATATAATAATATTAGTACTATAATAATAGAAATAATTATAATTAATAATAATGATAATAATATTTATAGTTGATAGTAATAATGATTATTAATTATAGTTGATGAGAGTTAAATAAAATGAATTAGAAAATCAATCAAGTAAAATATCTTTAATTTGTTTGTTTTTGTCAAAGATTGACATAATTCAATAATGATTGACAAATCCTTCAAATTTGAATGGGTATGAATATCAACATTGAAATATTGAAGTGAAATTTTAAACTAATCATATATTTATCAATATACCTATTTTTTTTAAGTTTAAGACAAAAAAATAATTTATCATAATCTAATAAAAATTGAGATGTAATTACTAACAAAAATATATAATAGTAATAATATTACATATTACAAATAAGAGTAATAACTTTACTACTAATAATGTTAATAATACTAATAGTAATAATATATAATAGTAACATATAATAATAATAATAATAATAATAACTATTATTATTATTATTATTATTATTATTATAATAATACTAATATTTGTTATAATTTTACTACTATCACTATAAATAATATTTATAATAATATATTATTAATAATTAGAAATATTAATACTTATAAAAATAATACAAATAATAATATATTTATAATTAATATTATAGTTAAAATTATATAGTAAAAAACTTTGAACTCATCAATAATTTATTCAGAATTAAAATCTCCGGTTATTCTTTTTTGAATGTAAATAACCATATTGGATTCAAGAAATTCATCTTTCATCTTATTCCAATTTTTGTTTTGATAATCTTCGTTGTAGAAAATGAAACATTAAGAGTTAAATAAAATAAATCAGACAATTAATCAAGTAAAATATCTTTAATTTGTTTGTTTTTGTCAAAGATTGACATAATTCAACAATGGTCGACAAATCCTTCAAATTTGAATGGGTATGAACATCAACAATGAAATATTGAAGTAAAATTTTAAACTAATCATATATTTATCAATATACCTTTTTTTTAAGTTTAAGACAAAAAAATAATTTATCATAATCTAATAAAAATTAAGATGTAATTACTAACAAAAATATATAATAATAATAATATCATATATTACAAATAAGAATAATAACTCTACTACTAATAATGTTAATAATACTAATAGTAATAATATATAATAATAACATATAATAATAATACTAATATTTGTTATAATTTTACTATTGTCACTATAAATAATATTATAATAATATTTTATTAATAATTAGAAATACTAATACTTATAAAAATAATACAAATATAATATTATTTATAATTAATATTATAGTTGAAATCATAAATAAATAAAAAAAATAAAAACAAATTGATTTTTGTAGGATTTGAATCCAGGTCCTTTTGTACCAGAGTTTTAAAATGACAAAAAAACTAATTTCTATGACACGTGTCAATAAATGAAAATGGGTATTGTAGTAATTTTGGTAGTATCTTCTTTTCTTAATATGTAATAGATGTTATTCTCTCCAATTTTTTAACTGTCGTAAATTTTACAAAAAAATTTGTCATAAATCTTAATTATGTTTTATCCATTATACTTTTGTAATTGTAAGACCCTAGAAAATGGCGTTTTAAAAGTGATAGTGGTTTAAAAATAGTGAGACTCAAATATTTTAATATTAAAAGGCTTTAGTATAAATAGAATTGTTATAAACGAGTTTCATTATTTTAAAACACACAATCTCTCTAGAAACCACTTTTCTAGAGTTCTTTGACTTCTCTCTAGAGGTTCTGTCTCTCTGGTCGTCTGATTGAAGAACCGAGACCGTAGGATTGATCCTCTCGGCGAGCTCTTCAAATTGGACCGATCAGTTTCTCCGTTCGCGTAAGTTGAGTTTTCGCTCTTTATTTTAGTCTTTTTCTGTTTTCTGTTGCATGCAGGCCCTCTTCCGCTTGCATGCGACGTTTTAATCATCAGTATGAGTCTCTGTTGATCAGTGATCATAACGGTATGTCCTGATCGTTCTTGTGATGTTTCTATGTGTAGATAGAGCATCCTGTGGAGTTAGAGGTGTTGACGTTTTTAAGGCGTTGACGTTTATAAAGTTGTCTAAACATGATAACAAGTAAGGGAAGCTAACTGTTTTACTTTAATTTCGTATAGAAATCATTCTGATGACTTTGAATTGCATTATTGATTGTTGTATGAGTGCTTGAACTGTGTAATTGAGTGTATGCTTGGATTGTGCTAGATTTCTTTACTGTTGCATGTGAGAACAGATTGGGAATCTGGTATTTTCGCCTAAGCGAGCAGCTCTCGCCTGAGCGAAAACACCAGAAACTCATCCCCTATTTCTGCGCGAGATCTCGCCTAGGCGAGCCAGTCTCGCTTGAGCGAGAGTCACTCTCGTCTAAGCGAGACAACTTAGCCTGAGCGAGAATTCGCCCAGAGTTTGGGTTGTTCTCTGTTTCGAGCCTCGCTTAAGCGAGAATGACTCGCCTAAGCGAGAGAGCCCTTTTCGCCTGGGCGAGACCTTCTAGCTTGGGCGAGAACCTCTGCAACTGAGTGTTATTTCTGTTTCTAATGGATGAAGCTATGTTTGAATGTTAAAATATGAACTTAGTTATGATATGCATGAATTGTTATGACTGGTAATATGTGCGGTGATATTGCATGAAGTTGGAATATGAGAAGAAGTGGTTGAACTAGGATTTCAAGGGAAATTCTAAGAGGAATGTTTTAGTGTATGTAAGGACATAAGGACTCAGTTTTGGTTGGTATCCTGACGCTCCTAGTAACCATTAAGACTCATGTAGAGTATGATGGATTACGTCGGGGGGAGTAGCAGGAGGTCCTGGTCTATGGACCCGATCCGCCATAGAGGTGATGGGACTTACCTTGGGAGTGGTTGGGTGATAACCCCTTGTGTCCAAACTCTGCAGAGTTTGGGAATCATCGCAGGTGCAAGCCACCAAGAGATCCGATGTCGCTTACATAATCCGAATATTGAGTCTAGAGTCATGTAAATGTGTTGTGGTGGTCTATATGATTCTGGTGATAATGAAAAAGATTGTGTGGTTTCTGTTTATAATTAAACTGCATGATTCCTTAATCAGATTAGCTTACCCTTGCTTTTTGT
The DNA here is from genome assembly GCF_037176805.1 of Vigna unguiculata. NCBI lineage: Eukaryota > Viridiplantae > Streptophyta > Magnoliopsida > Fabales > Fabaceae > Vigna > Vigna unguiculata. The sequence continues at coordinate 7,048,321 of NC_140801.1, forward strand.
GTTCCTGTCTTGTGTTGTATGTTTCCTTTTGCGATGATCACCTATTCGGTGGGAGCAGATGTGGTTGCAGTGTCAAAGGCACTTCTGGAGGATGAAGAGCCATCGTGTTAGTGTTGAAGAGGAGGTTTCCAGTGGGAGCTTTAGCAGTGGTCAGTAGTACAGAGTTTATTAGTTTAGTTTAAGTGTATAAGTGATATATTTTTTATAGTCATACCTTTTGTAAGACTGTATTAATATATTGGGTACACTGGATTATCTGTTTTGGAACTATGATGAAACTCCCTATTTTTATTAGTTTTAAGCTGCTGAAATTGGGATGTTACATTTATGGTATCAGAGCAGTTCATCCTTAGGATGACCTGAGGGTTGTGGGTTTGTCATGTCTTTTTTGTGTTGGAGTTCGAGTTTAGTAGAGTTTGTCTTTGAAACCGAAAGTATTAAGAACAGAAAACGTCTTGATAAAGTAATGAGGGTGCACACTCATGACTACATCAAAGATTATTTTCCTTTCTTAATTTTACTGGTTTGAGAAAATAAGAGAGATAGAGAAAAGTTTTGGTTATCAATAGATGTTAGAGTTTTGTTTTCTGTGTCCGTGTTTGTTTTGTTGCACCTCTGTGGTTTGCGTTTAGTGTTTATAGTGATAGAGGAATGCAGATTCAACGTCAACTTGACCTGCTTACCTTTGTGAGGGTCGGATATAGCTTTTGAGATAACTTTTTGTCTCAAGGATATAGGTTTGTTGTATGAAGTAGATCGATGAGCGAGGAAAGTTAAGCTTTGGGTTAGTAGACTGGATTAAGAGGTTAAATTTTAGCATCAATGTTTAGACTAAGGAAGCTTCAAGGGCAGGCTCACGAGATCAAATATCACAAGTTTTCCAAAAGGATTTGAGTTTGGATGTTAGAAATATTGAAGATATCAGTGTATGCCAGCGCAACAATGTTTGGGAAAAATCAACTTGGTTCTACATCCCGACAATTCTGAGGTTCAGAGTTATTCAGATACATGCAATGTTAGGAGAAATGTCATTAGATATAGTCGTAAGACCATATCTAGTGCTTTATTGGATTGGTGGAAGAGAAACAATTGGTAGATCCTAGGTTACAGAAAATAATGAAATTGTTTGGCATCGAGCAAGCTAAGAAAGATAAAGATCGTGAAGTGTAAAAAGACGACAAATCCCTAGTGGGAGGTTAAGACATATCAGAGTTTGCGGATCAGTTAGGTAAGATGATGTTTCCTAAGTAGAAAGAGAAATAATATGTGGATGAGAATGAAGTGGCATAAAGGTTTCATATTAGGTTCAATAATCAGAAGGAGATGCTTGGATCTTTTCAGTAGACAGCAGGATGTTTCAAGGAAAAGTAATTCATGAGCATAAGCATTGACTTTGGGGTTGAGGTAGAGAAATTCAAGTGTGGGGAGAAGAAGTGAACCGTTAAGTTTGATCTTGTGGGAACGATAAAAGCTAGAGAAGGCAGAGTACCGTAAATAATGAAAAGAGAAGAAAAATCTTAAGTAGTTAAAATGGTGTCTACGGTAGTTGGTGTTGGAGTTGTTAATGCAAATTATCAAATTCAGAAGGTGGTGTTTGGGATATGAGTTTTGGTTTCGTTTGTGATCATAAAACCTTGGTGTCATCAATATGGTAAATGAGTCATGGTTAACTGCAAGGAGGAGTTGGAGTTTGAGCTGGTAATTTTTCTTCTATGGCGGACAAGTGAAGATTTCTTGGATGCGTGGTATGTTTCGGGGTGATCAAAGAATTCAAATTCAAAGTCAACCTGAATTACTTCCTTTACAAGGTTTGGTCGAGAGCATAAATCTCAAGGGTAACTTGGTTGTTTTCTAAGCTCATTCTTATGGAATGTGGTAGCATAGGAAGTGATGTTCCTTGTTTCAAGAAGGAGAGTAAATGGTTGTGCATCAAGTATGGAACAAGTTGAAAGGTGAAGACAGAATGTTACCGGTATGAGTATTTTCTAGTAAAGGCGCGTGAAGAACATATGTAAGGGATCTCAATGGTAAAGCAATTTTAGTTATGTTATGAACCATATGTTAGAACAATCATCGACAAGCGGTGGGATTCATTGTGGCACTGATATCTGAAACGTAATCAGTATCAATAGCTTTCATTGGATGGTTTTGCTAAAAGTGTGGAGTCAAGACAACAGGTGGAGGAGTCCTTAGAAAAGCAATGGTTTAATCGCAGTGTATCATCGTTAGTAATCTAGTCTAACAAAGTTTGGAAAGAGAAGTAATTATATGTTAAGATCTATGATCGTAAGTGGTTAAGATCATTGGAAAATGTGTTAAGGGAAAGGAAATTCTAAAAGTGACTTTAAGTAAGGTTTTACAAGCAAGTTATTATCAAGGTTTCGCGACAAGTTTCTCAAGTGTGAAGAGAGTCGTCAAGACGTTGAAGAAAAACATGATCGGCGCTTCAATGATTGATTATTCTTTGCGGTCTTTTATGGCTAAACACATCAGAGGTGAAAAATGGTTGTTGATCAGAGTGACGCAGCGGAATAATGGTGGGATATACTTATCAATAGTGGGAATACAGGAGAAAAGGAGGTATCGTACTCATGACCTGGTGGTTAACGTGGTAGTGAGTTCTCTAAAATAACACATGTGTCAGTGTTATGAAGATTTGTTAAAGATGTTTAGTGATCATCAACAGTTAGAAGTATGGAGTTGCATAGAGGGAGATGGATAGGAAATGAGAGAGAGAAATCGAGCTATGGTTTTGAGTTGTGTTATCACCTTAGAAGCGGAAAAGTGCTAGTATGTGTTTTAAGCAGAAAGAGAATTGCAGTGGTTGGTTCGACAATGAAGAGTAAGAATTGGTGGAGAGATGGTTGAAGATTAGTGGTTTAATAAATGATGAGAAAGTGTCAGAATTTGGGGTCGTTGTTGCCGCAAGTGAAGGGTCTACTCTGGAAATGGGATAGCATTATTATGGACTCTGATGCCCTAGTCAAAGTCAGTATGAGAAGCATGATGTCATGAGGATGGTGGTGGATAGGGTGGTCAAGAATGTTATGAAGTTGTGTGTGACCAAGTCAGATTAGTAGTACCTCAAGGAAGAAACTAGATAATGAGAAGTGATAACAATCGCGTTTTAGGTTGAAATCGGTTGTAAATCTTTAAAATTTTGGTAAACACCTACTAGAAGTAATGGAGAACATATGGAAGGTGGGTCAGCATATCAGACATAAGTGGGTTGGTTAGGTGTAAATGATCATTCAAGTTTTAAGGTGCAAGGTGGAGGGTTGCTTTAAGAGTAGTGACCAATCCAATCTACACTATTAAACATATATCGCTTAGCACAGAGGTAGAGTTTTCAGTACGTTCAGGTGTTGTAATCGTTAAGTCCGTCATGTCTAGGTGGTTGTTGTAGAGAACATGAGGAGAGCATGGTTTTCTTTCTATCTGACGAGTGAATTTTCGTGGACGAAAATTTTTCTTGTTGGGGAGAATGTAAGACCCTAGAAAATGGCGTTTTAAAAGTGATAGTGGTTTAAAAATAGTGAGACTCAAATATTTTAATATTAAAAGGCTTTAGTATAAATAGAATTGTTATAAACGAGTTTCAGTATTTTAAAACACAACATCTCTCTAGAAACCACTTTTTTAGAGTTCTCTGACTTCTCTCTAGAGGTTCTGTCTCTCTGGTCGTCTGATTGAAGAACCGAGACCGTAGGATTGATCCTCTCGGCGAGCTCTTCAAATTGGACCGATCAGTTTCTCCGTTCGCGTAAGTTGAGTTTTCGCTCTTTATTTTAGTCTTTTTCTGTTTTCTGTTGCATGCAGGCCCTCTTCCGCTTGCATGCGACGTTTTAATCATCAGTATGAGTCTCTATTGATCAGTGATCATAACGGTATGTCCTGATCGTTCTTGTGATGTTTCTATGTGTAGATAGAGCATCCTGTGGAGTTAGAGGTGTTGACGTTTTTAAGGCGTTGACGTTTATAAAGTTGTCTAAACAGGATAACAGGTAAGGGAAGCTAACTGTTTTACTTTAATTTCGTATAGAAATCATTCTGATGACTTTGAATTGCATTATTGATTGTTGTATGAGTGCTTGAACTGTGTAATTGAGTGTATGCTTGGATTGTGCTAGATTTCTTTACTGTTGCATGTGAGAACAGATTGGGAATCTGGTATTTTCGCCTAAGCGAGCAGCTCTCGCCTGAGCGAAAACACCAGAAACTCATCCCCTATTTCTGCGCGAGATCTCGCCTAGGCGAGCCAGTCTCGCTTGAGCGAGAGTCACTCTCGTCTAAGCGAGACAACTTAGCCTGAGCGAGAATTCGCCCAGAGTTTGGGTTGTTCTCTGTTTCGAGCCTCGCTTAAGCGAGAATGACTCGCCTAAGCGAGAGAGCCCTTTTCGCCTGGGCGAGACCTTCTAGCTTGGGCGAGAACCTCTGCAACTGAGTGTTATTTCTGTTTCTAATGGATGAAGCTATGTTTGAATGTTAAAATATGAACTTAGTTATGATATGCATGAATTGTTATGACTGGTAATATGTGCGGTGATATTGCATGAAGTTGGAATATGAGAAGAAGTGGTTGAACTAGGATTTCAAGGGAAATTCTAAGAGGAATGTTTTAGTGTATGTAAGGACATAAGGACTCAGTTTTGGTTGGTATCCTGACGCTCCTAGTAACCATTAAGACTCATGTAGAGTATGATGGATTACGTCGGGGGGAGTAGCAGGAGGTCCTGGTCTATGGACCCGATCCGCCATAGAGGTGATGGGACTTACCTTGGGAGTAGTTGGGTGATAACCCCTTGTGTCCAAATTCTGCAGAGTTTGGGAACCATCGCAGGTGCAAGCCACCAAGAGATCCGATGTCGCTTACATAATCCGGATATTGAGTCTAGAGTCATGTAAATGTGTTGTGGTGGTCTATATGATTCTGGTGATAATGAAAAAGATTGTGTGGTTTCTGTTTATAATTGAACTGCATGATTCCTTAATCAGATTAGCTTACCCTTGCTTTTTGTGTTCCTGTCTTGTGTTGTATGTTTCCTTTTGCGATGATCACCTATTCGGTGGGAGCAGATGTGGTTGCAGTGTCAAAGGCACTTCTGGAGGATGAAGAGCCATCGTGTTAGTGTTGAAGAGGAGGTTTCCAGTGGGAGCTTTAGCAGTGGTCAGTAGTACAGAGTTTATTAGTTTAGTTTAAGTGTATAAGTGATATATTTTTTATAGTCATACCTTTTGTAAGACTGTACTAATATATTGGGTACACTGGATTATCTATTTTGGAACTATGATGAAACTCCCTATTTTTATTAGTTTTAAGCTGCTGAAATTGAGATGTTACAGTAATGACTTAAAATTTTAATTATTTAATTAATTTATTAAAACCCTCTCAATTAAATTCATATGAAATTTGTTTTAATTCTGAAGAAAATATTTATGACATTTAACACTGATGTAGGGAAAGTTAAAGGACTAACTACTAAGGCTAATGGAGAAAAAAATAAGAAAATTTTATATCTGGGCTTAAGAAAAATTGTGACATATCACAAAAAGAATAAGGGAGTTTAATTTTAAAATATGAAAATAATTTAATTTAAAATATCACTTTTTCATTACCTAATTATAATAATGCTAATTATGATCAACTTTTCAATGTTACTTTTCGAAATTGTACTTATTAGTATTTTATTGTTGTTTAAAACCTTTTTGTATTTTCTAATCTATTTATTTATTCAATGTATTTATAAAAGCAACCTTAATTTTTGTGGGAAATTGCTTACTCGAGACTTTCTTACTTTTATATAATGAAACTTTCATATATTTTTCTAAAAAAATGAATTTAGCCTTGTTCAAGAAATGGTAGAACTAATGCCACAAATAAGATAAATTTATTATTGAAAACCAAAACTAAGATTTAGATTTTTTTTTAGTGAGATCAATTTTAAATTTCGAATTTGTATCAATTGTTATACATGACTGAGGCAGTTAGAGGTGTCGATTTGGCCCCTAATCCATGGGCCAATCCTGACCCACTTTTCATAAAGCCCCTTTTAGGGGGCCCCCAAATGAGGGGGCCAAAAAAAAGCCCTAGCCTCCAAATCCTCCTCTTTAGTGGGTTAGGGCTAGAGCTAAAGTGGGTTAGACCCCCCAAATAATAGTACATTAAGCCAAAGTCAAAGATCAAGTCAAGCGAGTCGGACGGGTCTGAAGACCCAAACAAGCCCGACGAGCCAAACATGTCCAATCACCCAGACAAGTCCGAAGCTCCAAACAGGATCAAAAATCGGACGGGCCCCGAAGACCCAAACAGCCCAACAAATTGGACGAGTTTGAAGACCTAAACATGTCTGACGACCCAAACCGGCCCGACTACCCAAATGGGCCCGAAGACTCGGAGGAGCCCGACGACCCAGACGGGCCCGACGAATCGGACGAGCCCGACGACCCAGACAAGCCCGACGACCCGGATGGCCCGACGATCGAGATGAGCCTAACTCAAAAGGGCCTGATGACCCGGACAGGCCTGACAACCCGAACGGACCTGACGACCCAGAGGGGCCAACTACCCAAACGGGCTCGATGACCCGAACGAGCCCGACGACCAAGACGAGCCTGACGAATTGGTCGTTGAGTCCGTCCGGGACCTCAGGTCCATCATAGTCGTCGAGCTCGTCTGGGTCGTCGGGTCCGCCTTGGTCGTTAAGCTCATCCAGGTCATCGGACCCGTTTGGGTAGTCGGGTCCGTCTCGGTCGTCGAGTCCGTTCGGGTCGTCGGGCTCGTCTGAGTCGTCGGACTCCTCAAGGTCGTCGGGCCCATCCAAGTCGTCGTGCCCTTCCTGGTCATCGGGCCCGTCTTGGTCGTCGGGCTCGTCCAGGTCATCGGCCCCGTTTGGGTAGGCGGCCCGTCCAGGTCATCAGGCCCGTCCAGGTTGCCAGGCCCATCCAGGTCGTTGGGCTCGTCCTATCATCGGGCTTGTCTAGGTCGTCAGGTCCGTCCTAGTTTTTTTGGTTCGTTTATGTTTCAGACCCGTCGAATTCGTCGAGCCCGTCCGAGTCGTCGGACTCTTCAGGGTCGTCGGGCCTGTCCAAGTCGTCATGCCCGACGACCAAGACGGGCCCGTCCAGGTCATCGGACCCGTTGGGGTAGTTAACCATCCAGGTCGTCAGGCCCGTCTGTATCATTATGCCTGTCTAGGTCGTCGGGCCTGTCGTAATCGTTAGGCCCGTCCAGGTCGTTGGGCCCGTCTAGGTCGTCGGGCCCGTCACATTCGTCAGGCCCGTCCAGGTCGTTGGGCCTGTCTAGGTCATCGGGTTCGTGCTGGTTTTCGGGTCTGTTTAGGTTGTTGGGCCCGTTCGAGTCGTCAGGTCTGTCCGAGTCGTTTGGCCTGTCTAGGTCGTCGAGCCCGTTTGGGTCGTCGGCCCGGCCTAATCGTCAGGCTCGTTCAGGTCGTCGGGTCGTCTGGGTCGTCGGGCTCGTTCAGGTCATTGGACCCGTTTGGGTAGTCAGCTCGTCCGGGTCGTCGAGCTCGTCCTGGTCGTCAAGCCTGTCCGGGTTGTCATGCTCGTCCGTATCTACAGGCCTGTCTAGGTCTTCGGGTCCGTCCTGGTTATCGGGCTAGTTGCAGTCGTCAGGCTCGTCCGGGTCGTCGGGCCCGTCTAGGTCATCGGGCCTGTCCTTGTTTTTGGGTCTGTTTAGGTTGTTGGGCCCATTCGAGTCGTCGGGTTCGTCCAGGTCGTATGGCCAGTCCAGGTCGTTGGGCCCGTTTGGGTCGTCGGGCTCGTCCGGGTCATTTGGTTCATCCACTCGTCGGGTATGTCCAGCTCGCCAGGCCCGTCAGGGTCTATGTGCCCGTCCTAGTCGTTGGGCCCGTCCGTTTCGTTGGGGCCGTTCGAGTCATCGGGTTGTCTGGCCTATTGGGGTCGTCGTGTTTGTCTGGTTCGTTGGGCCTGTCCTACATATAATAATATATTTTAAAAAATAATATATTTTTCGTGTTGAAGATGAAAGCCCATGGGTTAGCCCTGACCCACAAGGCTTTTGTGGGGGTTTTTGACCCTGTGGGCTTCTTTGATGGGGGCTTTTTTTCAATGTGGACTTTTTTTGCCCTAGCCCACGTGGACCAGGGCCAAGCCCTGTGGATTGGGCCAAATTGACACCTCTAGAGACAGTATCGTAAACCCAGAATGACACTATGTCAATGCATGCATCTTGACAATAGTAGTTTGTCGAACCATGATAACATATATTGGTAGAAATATCTCGGTCATAGCAGTAGTACGTATCTCAACTCTATTGAATGCCTAAAAAAAGGTTTGTGTGACCGATAAAAGGCTTAGGACATGAGATGGATTAGAAAAATCCTAAGCTACCTAAGAAAGGTACCTAGGCGACATAGGCCCATCCAAGTAAAAACCCATAAAACTATTATAAATAACATTGTTTACAAGGTGATTATAACATATTGATTCTTATTATCTTACACATATAAGCATCGGAGTGTCTTTATAGGTGCCCTACTCGTTGTGACGTTGGAGAGATCTTTTCTAATGTTGCACTAGTGATTTGAAGGATACATCTCAAACTTACATTAGTGGAAAAGATTAAAAGTGTTTTTTGTGGAGACCAGTTGTTGGCATATTTCAACCCTGCAAGAACAATAATAATGTTAATCATTAATTATTAGTTTTTAATGTCACATTTTTATTTTTAAATAATTAATTAATTATAAATGTTTTATTAGTTTTATGTTGGCGTAATTACTAAGATGATCACCACTTTGGTAGTAGTGTTTCAACTTAATTCCCGTTTTTAAAAAGTTTCAATTGCGTCCCAACTGTTGAAAAAATGTCTCAATTTGTGTCCCTTTAAGAAAAAAATGTCTAACAACATTAACGATATGTCACGTTTCAATCTATGATTTTCTTGATATTTTTTAATTTGTTAAATTATTTTTGCAAAAAATTTTGTTGCGACATGTCAAGTTCCTAGTGGACATGTGGCAGTGTTAGTGCCACGCAGCATAGCAATGCCATGTGCCAGTGTGTCACTATCAAGTGTCATTGTCATTGTCATTGTCTTGATTTTAATTCAGTCCTTATATATGTTTTTTTGATTGAATTTAGTCCTTGTTTATATCTTTTTTATTTTATTTTGTCCCAATTTTTTTTTTCAAAATAGAGCAATATTGTATTTCTCTAATTTGATACCAAATTTATTATTTGTATAAATTTTATAATAATATTTTTTATTAAAAATAACTTTCTATATATTACAATATTGTATTTTATTAACTCATGTTTTGTTAATCATTACTTTTTTTCAAAATAGAACAATATTGTCTCTCCAATTTGAGACCAAATTTATTATTTATATAAATGTTATACTTATATTTTTTATTAAAAACTACTTTTATCATGTTATCTTATTATATATTATTAACCCATGTTTTGTTAATCATTTCTGTAACACCCCAGAGGGATATTACTAGATAAAATTGATTTTTCATAAAATATACTTTAAGAAAATCAGTCATTTCAATAAATTCCCAAGCGCGGGAAATTTCAAACTTGTCTCGCTATAATCCATTCGTATTGTCTCATCTTTATTACAAGTTCATAACGGATAAAACATCATAAAGTCTATTACAAAAAGTAGGAGAGCATAGCATAAAGTAAATCCCCCATCGGTATCCCCGCTCAGTTGCTAAGCATCAGCATGATCACCTGAATTCACATCTGCTCCCACGTAACAAGTCACGTGATCATCGCCAAACACAAACACACAAACAAACAAGGGTGAGCTGAAAAGAAAAATAATACAAACAATAAAATAATAAGAAATGACCCTCACCCATTCCCACTTAGTCAATTTTAGGTTAATTACTTTCCTATAACATTATACTCCAACCTCATAACCTATATGAGAAAGATCCATACACAACCTTGGTCCTTAGGGATTATCATGCTCCCACGAACCTGCCCGCTCGTGGTCCAACTCTACGGCCTCCCCGCCCGTAGTCCAACTCTACGAACCTTCCCGCTCGTAGTCCAACATGCGTGAACACCTACTATGAACCTCCCCGCTCATAGTAGCCTCAAGTGTGAGCACGGAACACACGAACCTCCCCGCTCGTATCCCCACACAAGAGTACAACAGATACGGACCTCCCCGCCCGCATCAATCACGCATCTCAATCTCCGTTACGAACCTCCCCGCTCGTAACTAATCCAGCATATCCCTAACCAAGCTTCTGAGAAAAGGAAAGAAAACGTCCCTGCAAATCCATCTGCAAAGAACCCTTACCACTGCACTCCCGCCTGGCGCCTCACCCGAGACCGCTAGGCGAAACCCGCTTCAGGCCGCCTGGCGGTGTATTTCTACCGCTGGGCGCCTGTCCTCACAATCCTCTCTGTCACGTGGCTTACCGCCTGGCGGAGCTCTTTCTACCGCCAGGCGTCACACCAGTGGAGTTTCTCTTCTACTGGTTTAGCACATTCAGGGATTTCCAAACACATGCAAACATTCAGTTTCACATCCAGATCTAGTTACCAATATTTACGATTCTACAATCATCAACTCATCCAACTCACAAGCATTCAACCAAGTAAACACTCATTCATGAACACTGGAAGTTAAACATACACAAATCAGTCCCCAGCTTATACATGCGGTACTATGCCCTCATACCATAATCAGCCTTACCTCATTACTTTACAAGGACACTGCTTTCATATCCTACATTCCCAACAGATAGTTTATAATGATACTCACCACCCAAAATATTTACATGCTCTACATCAACTTACTATGACACTTTAACCATTATCAATGTATCATACAAATTCATAGAAACACAACTTCATATTAGCATTTTGGACACGCATACAATGGCACCAAAACAGTCCTGCCAGGATACTCATCTAAGTATCTCAAATCCCCATAATATAGTACATGCATCAACCCATCCCACTAGATAACTCTCACACCACCCAAGTACCCCCATTTTAAATTCAAAATCATTTTCCCCAACACCCATACTTAAATTTGTGATTCTCCACTGCACACTCCAATCCCACTGGTCATGCCAACCGCTGCTGGCTGCCCAAAATCGCCTGGCGGTACACCAGGTACCGCCGGGCGGTGTATTAGTGTTTTCCAGAACCTATTCAGGTTCCCTCGCCTCTGCAAAATCTATTATCCCTAGTGTTTCCCAATTAAATCCCTCAGCCCAGATTCAATTCATGTATTCCATACAATCAACACGCACTATTCGATTTTTATACAAATTGATTTAAAGCTTCTTATTATCATATTGCCGCTTTACACATAGCACAATAGCAATCACACGCACTCCATAGGTATCATGGGTTTGCACCCAACTCCATACCCATCAGATTCTCATACACCAATTCCTAATCACATCAATGACGTATTACCTATATCATACAAGTGCAACAGTCCAAGCATATTCCAAAAACAATAAAAACAGGTCAAATTGTGCAGCTCCAGTGCGTGCCGCCTGGCGGGTCCACCATGGCCGCCAGGCGATTCATCACAGAACCCAGATAACACTATAAAATGTTGCGTCGCCTGGCGGAACACTCTTAGCCGCCAGGCGGTTCGGGTAATTTTTCCAGAATTTACAATTTCAACGCGAAAACGATAAACATGCAACTGTCAAGCCACAGAATCATTCCAGAACAGTAAAAATACGATTAACAAACATGAACAGCTCCCCTTACCTCTGATCCTCGCTCCAATTGAAATTTAATGAATTGTGGTTGTTGTCCAAGGCCCCCTCTATAGGTATCTTCTTCAATTCCTTCAACCCTCACTCACTCCCCCTAGAGCACGAAAATTCCCAATCTCTTCTCTGTTTTCCTTTGCTATCACTCACTTTCACTCTTGGCCTTCTCACACACTCCTTTCCCCCTCCCAAACTCAGCCCAATTTAATAAATTAAAAGAGAAAACGAATTAAATTTATTTTTTTAAGTTTTATAACCATTACTCTTGTTTAGTGCACCTAAACTGACGCCCCTCTGTTTTCTCATGGAATTCCTATAGTTTTTCAGATTTTCCATCACTTGGCAAAAACAAAATATAGATAAAATCCCTTTCCTTTAACCCAAGGTTCGAACCCATGACCTCCCAACTACCAAGTTCATGCACAACCACCAAACTAATTCATGTTCTTTGTCTAGGATTTATCAAAGAACTCTCTTATGGTAGTCTCAACCCCTCATTTCTTATACTCTATTAATTATTAATTTTTATGAATTTCTTGGATCTCACATTACTCCCAACTCAAAAGAATTTTCGTCCTCGAAAATTTTACTTACCAGGAAATAATTGTGGATATGATTCCTTCATGAGGTCCTCCATTTCCCATGTTGCTTCTTGTGTTGCCTCATCCCAAAGAACCTTTACCGTCCGGATCTTCTTCCCTCTCAGATTCTTGACCTGAGAGTCCACTATGCTTACTGGTCTCACGTCCAGAGTCAGATCATCCCTGAACTGGACATCATCTGTCTCTAACACATGGCTGGGATCCGCAATGTACTTACGCAATTGAGACACGTGAAACACATTGTGTAAGTTAGCTAGATGTGGCGGCAACGCAATTTCATAGGCTACCAGTCCAATCCTCCTGTTAATCTGATATGGCCCTATGAACTTCGGCGTTAACTTTCTGGATTTGATTGCTCTCCCAATGCCTGTAGTCGGGGTGACTCGGAGGAATACATGATCCCCCGCTTGGAATTCTAGCGGCCTCCTCCTTTTATCTGCATACGACTTCTGTCTACTCTGAGTCGCACGCATCCTATCCTGAATTAGTTTGACTTTTTCCGTCGTCCGTTGCAACAACTCCGGCCCAATAGTCACTGACTCCCCATCCTTATACCAACATAGTGGGGTTCTACATCTCCTCCCATATAATGCCTCGTAGGGCGCCATTCCAATGCTTGAGTGGTAACTGTTATTGTAAGTAAATTCCACCAAAGGAAGTACTTCACTCCAACTACCCAAATGATCCAATACGCATGCCCGAAGCAGATCCTCTAACGACTGAATCGTTCTTTCTGATTGACCATCCGTCTGAGGATGATATGCAGAACTCATTCTCAGTTGAGTTCCCAGCGCTGCCTGTAAACATTGCCAGAACCGCGAGGTGAATCTCGGGTCACGATCTGACACTATACTTGCCGGAACCCCATGTAATCTCACAATCTCCCGGATGTATAACTCTGCGAGTTTATCCATTGACATCCTCAGATTGATTGGTAAGAAGTGCGCACACTTGGTGAGTCTGTCCACTATTACCCAAATGGCATCATGCCCTTTCACAGATCGAGGTAGGTGAGTCACAAAATCCATAGAGATACCATCCCACTTCCACTGAGGTATATCCAGTGGTTCTAGGGTACCTCCTGGCCTTTGGTGTTCGATTTTAGCCTTCTGACACACTAAACAGGCCGCCACAAAATCCGCCACATCGGTTTTCATCCCAGGCCACCAGAACGACTCCTTAAGATCTTTGTACATTTTCGTCATACCCGGATGGATACTGAGGCGACTCTTATGCCCCTCATCCAAAACTCTCCTTCTCATCCTCCAATCCCCTGGCACACAAACCCGATCTCGAAATCTTAAGATGCCATCAGCCCCCATCTTGAATTCCTTTCCTTTCTCTGTACCCAACCATCCAACAATCCGTTGTAATTCAGCATCATGCACCTGCCCCTCTCGGATATCCTCAAGGAAGGTGTTTGTAACTGTTAACATACTGCACCGGATATGATCAGAATCCAGTTGTAAACCCAAGTTCATATCGCGCAATTTCTCTATCATTTCCAATTCCTTCATCATTAGTGAAGACATATGCACCCGTTTCCTGCTCAAGGCATCGGCTACCACATTAGCCTTGCCTGGATGGTAGAGGAGTTCAAAATCGTAATCTTTAAGGTACTCCATCCATCTCCTTTGCCTCATGTTAAGTTCTTTCTGATCAAATAAATACCTTAAGCTCTTATGATCGCTAAAGACTCGGAATTGGGAGCCATATAAGTAATGTCTCCAAGTCTTAAGAGCAAAAACTACCGCAGCCAGTTCCAGATCATGGGTGGGATAATTCTTCTCGTGGATCTTCAACTGTCGAGAAGCATACGCTACCGCCCTTTTCTCTTGCATTAACACACATCCCAACCCCTGGTATGATGCATCGCAGTACACTTCAAATGCTTGAGTTGTATCGGGAATAGCCAATACTGGAGCCGTGGTCAGTCTCTTCTTCATATCTTCAAAACATGCCTCACACTGGTCCGTCCATGAGAAAGGTTTGTCCTTTCGCGTGAGTTGCGTTAAAGGACTTACCATTTTGGAGAACCCTTCTATAAATCGCCGGTAGTACCCGGCCAATCCAAGAAAACTCCTTACCTCTGTCACCGTCTGCGGCCGTTCCCATTTCAACACGGCTTCTATTTTTGCAGGGTCGACTGCGATACCATGAGCCGAGATTACATGTCCAAGAAATTGGACCTCGCTCAACCAGAACTCACATTTTGATAATTTCCCATATAATTGATGTTTCCTGAGTATTTCCAACACCACTCTCAGATGCTCAGCGTGTTCATCCCGATCTCTGGAGTAAATGAGGATGTCATCGATAAACACGACAACAAACTTATCCAGACACTGTCGGAATATCCGATTCATATAATACATGAATACCGCTGGAGCATTTGTCACCCCAAACGGCATCACGACATATTCATAATGTCCATAACGAGACCGGAATGCCGTCTTTTGTATGTCCTCAGGCTTGACCAAAATCTGATGATACCCAGATCTCAAGTCAATCTTTGAGAACACCCCAGCCCCTCGCAGCTGATCCAACAGATCATCTATCCGCGGTAACGGGTACTTGTTCTTAATTGTAAGTTTGTTTAACTGACGATAGTCGACGCATAGTCTGGAACTCCCGTCTTTCTTCTTAACCAGTAGTACTGGGGCTCCCCATGGTGATGCACTTGGCCTGATGAATTTCTTCCCTAACAGATCTTCTATCTGCTTCTTGAGTTCAGTTAATTCAGCTAGCGCCATCCTGTAAGGAGCGACAGACACCGGACCTGCCCCAGGGATGAGGTCGATGGTGAAATCCACATCCCTGCTTGGGGGTAATCCAGGAACTTCGTCAGGAAACACATCCGCAAAATCAGCCACCACAGATATGTTACGGATCTGCTCTTCACTACTCTTTTTATCTGGCTGAGCTATCATCATGAAACAGGTAGCTCCTTCCCTCAATTCTTTCATAGCTTCTTGAGATGAAATCAATTTTACCCCTTCAGTTTCTGGGAACATCAATTTGCGCCGTCCACAATCCATTACCACATGGTGATTGGACAGCCAGTCCATCCCTAATATCACATCTAAATCCTCCAACGGCAAGCAGATTAGGTTCACCTTGAACCTACGGCCCGCCACTTCGATCGAGCATCCATCACAACTAGTACTTGTTGTAACTTGCCCAGACATCGGTGTCGAGACTACTAGCTCGCACCCCAAGTCATGAACCTCTAATCCCAACCTCCCCACACATGCACTGGAAATAAAAGAATGTGAAGCTCCCGAATCAAAAAGCACCCATACATTCTGACCCATCATTACACACGTATCTTGTATAAGATTACCTGATCGATTTGCCTCGGCGCTAGTCAGCGCAAACACTCTTCCTGCTGCTCTTGGCCTCTCTGTAGAAGGCAATTGCGGTCGTGGCTCTGCGACCGTTTTCTTGTTGGGGCACCTGTCCGCAAAGTGGCCAGGTTGATCACAAACATAACACTTCCGCCATCCTCTACTACTCCTTGCATTACGAGTAAGTCTGGGGCAGTCTCTTTTTAAATGTGCTCCCCCACACTGGAAACACTTCAACCCGTGTGACGACGTCTGAGGCCGATCATAGGGCTTCTTCTGTTGTCTAGCCTCCACAACATTTCTCTGCGGTCTGGCTACTCGACTAGGCCCCATCTCTAACTGTTCCACACTTTTCGCTTGTTCCACTAAGAGAGGAAACTCTCGGATCCTGAGTGGCACCAGAACCCTGAGCAGTTCATGTCGTAGACCCCTCTCAAATTTTCGACAGCGCCATTCCTCTGTGATATTCTGTGAGTAAAACCGCGCCAGATATTCAAATCGGTTAACGTAAGCCTGTACAGTCATATTGCCCTACTGTAAGGTCAAGAACTCAGCCTCCCTCTCATGTTTAGCACTATCTGGAAAATACTTTTCCAGAAATCTCTTTTTGAAGTTCCCCCAGCTCACTTCCTCCTCCCTAGTTCCCATCTGTTGCTGCATGCCAGCCCACCAATATTCTGCATCACTCACCAAGAGAAAGGTGGCATAGGCCAGTTTCTGTTCATCTGAGCAGCCTAGTACACGGAATATCTTCTCGCACTCCCTGATCCACGCATCTGCGTCATCAGGAGTAGTCTTGCCATTGAATTTGGCAGGTTTGTGCCTCATGAAATCGTCCATGCTGACAGGTCGTGGCGCAGGCTGTGGTAGCACCACCTGTTGCGGCTGCATAGCGTCAACCAGTCGGTGAATAACATGGGCAATTTCATCAGCTGAGTTATTGGCACCAATTCTTCTACCTCTTCCACCAGCCATTTCCTAGTTTCTGGTACATAGGTATCATACACCATTATAAGTTACCTTTGAAAATGCATCAGCAATACACACCATGCAATAACACATATCTTAACACTCTTACAATTTAGTCAATTTACACTAATCTCACAATCGCAATAAGTTCACTTCCCCAAGGCCCACAAATCATTTTGAAATCATATGCTCTGATACCAAATGTAACACCCCAGAGGGATATTACTAGATAAAATTGATTTTTCATAAAATATACTTTAAGAAAATCAGTCATTTCAATAAATTCCCAAGCGCGGGAAATTTCAAACTTGTCTCGCTATAATCCATTCGTATTGTCTCATCTTTATTACAAGTTCATAACGGATAAAACATCATAAAGTCTATTACAAAAAGTAGGAGAGCATAGCATAAAGTAAATCCCCCATCGGTAGCCCCGCTCAGTTGCTAAGCATCAGCATGATCACCTGAATTCACATCTGCTCCCACGTAACAAGTCACGTGATCATCGCCAAACACAAACACACAAACAAGCAAGGGTGAGCTGAAAAGAAAAATAATACAAACAATAAATAATAAGAAATGACCCTCACCCATTCCCACTTAGTCAATTTTAGGTTAATTACTTTCCTATAACATTATACTCCAACCTCATAACCTATATGAGAAAGATCCATACACAACCTTGGTCCTTAGGGATTATCATGCTCCCACGAACCTGCCCGCTCGTGGTCCAACTCTACGGACCTCCCCGCCCGTAGTCCAACTCTACGAACCTGCCCGCTCGTAGTCCAACATGCGTGAACACCTACTATGAACCTCCCCGCTCATAGTAGCCTCAAGTGTGAGCACGAAACACACGAACCTCCCCGCTCGTATCCCCACACAAGAGTACAACAGATACGGACCTCCCCGCCCGCATCAATCACGCATCTCAATCTCCGTTACGAACCTCCCCGCTCGTAACTAATCCAGCATATCCCTAACCAAGCTTCTGAGAAAAGGAAAGAAAACGTCTCTGCAAATCCATCTGCAAAGAACCCTTACCACTGCACTCCCGCCTGGCGCCTCACCCGAGACCGCTAGGCGAAACCCGCTTCAGGCCGCCTGGCGGTGTATTTCTACCGCCGGGCGCCTGTCCTCACAATCCTCTCTGTCACGTGGCTTACCGCCTGGCGGAGCTCTTTCTACCGCCAGGCGTCACACCAGTGGAGTTTCTCTTCTACTGGTTTAGCACATTCAGGGATTTCCAAACACATGCAAACATTCAGTTTCACATCCAGATCTAGTTACCAATATTTACGATTCTACAATCATCAACTCATCCAACTCACAAGCATTCAACCAAGTAAACACTCATTCATGAACACTGGAAGTTAAACATACACAAATCAGTCCCCAGCTTATACATGCGGTACTATGCCCTCATACCATAATCAGCCTTACCTCATTACTTTACAAGGACACTGCTTTCATATCCTACATTCCCAACAGATAGTTTATAATGATACTCACCACCCAAAATATTTACATGCTCTACATCAACTTACTATGACACTTTAACCATTATCAATGTATCATACAAATTCATAGAAACACAACTTCATATTAGCATTTTGGACACGCATACAATGGCACCAAAACAGTCCTGCCAGGATACTCATCTAAGTATCTCAAATCCCCATAATATAGTACATGCATCAACCCATCCCACTAGATAACTCTCACACCACCCAAGTACCCCCATTTTAAATTCAAAATCATTTTCCCCAACACCCATACTTAAATTTGTGATTCTCCACTGCACACTCCAATCCCACTGGTCATGCCAACCGCTGCTGGCTGCCCAAAATCGCCTGGCGGTACACCAGGTACCGCCGGGCGGTGTATCAGTGTTTTCCAGAACCTATTCAGGTTCCCTCGCCTCTGCAAAATCTATTATCCCTAGTGTTTCCCAATTAAATCCCTCAGCTCAGATTCAATTCATGTATTCCATACAATCAACACGCACTATTCGATTTTTATACAAATTGATTTAAAGCTTCTTATTATCATATTGCCGCTTTACACATAGCACAATAGCAATCACACGCACTCCATAGGTATCATGGGTTTGCACCCAACTCCATACCCATCAGATTCTCATACACCAATTCCTAATCACATCAATGACGTATTACCTATATCATACAAGTGCAACAGTCCAAGCATATTCCAAAAACAATAAAAACAGGTCAAATTGTGCAGCTCCAGTGCGTGCCGCCTGGCGGGTCCACCATGGCCGCCAGGCGATTCATCACAGAACCCAGATAACACTATAAAATGTTGCGTCGCCTGGCGGAACACTCTTAGCCGCCAGGCGGTTCGGGTAATTTTTCCAGAATTTACAATTTCAACGCGAAAACGATAAACATGCAACTGTCAAGCCACAGAATCATTCCAGAACAGTAAAAATACGATTAACAAACATGAACAGCTCCCCTTACCTCTGATCCTCGCTCCAATTGAAATTTAATGAATTGTGGTTGTTGTCCAAGGCCCCCTCTATAGGTATCTTCTTCAATTCCTTCAACCCTCACTCACTCCCCCTAGAGCACGAAAATTCCCAATCTCTTCTCTGTTTTCCTTTGCTATCACTCACTTTCACTCTTGGCCTTCTCACACACTCCTTTCCCCCTCCCAAACTCAGCCCAATTTAATAAATTAAAAGAGAAAACGAATTAAATTTATTTTTTTAAGTTTTATAACCATTACTCTTGTTTAGTGCACCTAAACTGACGCCCCTCTGTTTTCTCATGGAATTCCTATAGTTTTTCAGATTTTCCATCACTTGGCAAAAACAAAATATAGATAAAATCCCTTTCCTTTAACCCAAGGTTCAAACCCATGACCTCCCAACTACCAAGTTCATGCACAACCACCAAACTAATTCATGTTCTTTGTCTAGGATTTATCAAAGAACTCTCTTATGGTAGTCTCAACCCCTCATTTCTTATACTCTATTAATTATTAATTTTTATGAATTTCTTGGATCTCACAATTTCTTTCATCACTAAATTTTAATACAAATATTGGTACTTAATTTAATATGGATTAATAAATTTTTAATTATTAAAAAAATTGAGATAAATATAAGATATATATATATATATATATATATATATATATATATATATATATATATATATATAGGGACTAAATTGAATCAAAGAGGCATATATGGGGATTAAATTGAATCAAAGAGACATATATAGGTACTAAATTGAAATCAAGACAATGACACTTGACGACATTGACACATGACATTGCCTTGCCACATGTCACAATAAAGACTTGACATGTGGCAACAAAATTTTTTGCAAAAAACAAAATTAAAAAAATCAGAAAAGTCACAGATTGACACGTGGTATGCCATTAATTCAGACTTTCTTATTCTTATATATTTCAATATATTTTTCTCAAAAACTAAATAAATTTATTTAAATTCTACTCTTTCAATTTTAAAATAAATGAATTACTAAATACTAATCAAACATTATTATGCTAATAACATTTGTAAATATTGAGGAGTGGTGTTGTTGGGTTCTTTGAGAGAGAGAGGGGTACCAAAGATATTTGGTACTACTTAGTCATGAATAAGTTCATATAAAATATCATGATATTACATTCAATCTAAAATCTTAAGAAATAAATTTATAGTTTTCTACTTGTATATCGTTAGTTCTACTCATTTTTTTTACTAATGTGATACTTCTATTTCAGTTTTGAAATTTTAACAATTTTCCTCTTAAGTAAGTCTTTTCATTTATTTTAAGCTCAAATATGTTAGTGGTAACCCTTCCTTTGTATTTTCGTTCTATAACGAAACACATTTTTCTAATTAGGAAGCCTTTTGATACAAAGATTCCTCAAACTTTAAGATTCCTTACTACATCACATCATAATACTTGTTCACGTCACCACTAATGAGATTTGACACAATAAGTCATAAACAAACTCATATAAGAGAATAAGACATCCGCTTTCAACCAAAAACCTTAATGTTGTGTTTGGATGAGAAAATTTAAGAGGTTAATTCATTTATTTGAAGAATTTGAAATTCTTTGAAGTAAAATGACTTGTTGGATGAGAAAATTGAAATTGAATAATTATAAGAAGGTATTTCAAAAAACTAAAATAATAGAATTTGAAATTCACTCAAAAAAGAAGAAAATTGAAATTCCACAAGTTGTGAAATTCCTCATTGGACAAAATGAAAAATTCCACAAGTCGGAAAAGCTAGCTCACATTGACCTTCAACTCAGGCTAAATCATCTCGACATCGCCCGGAAGGTCAAGCCGAGTTGGCCTAGACCGAAGGTCGAGCCAAGCCTGTGCGGATTGAATATCGATTTAAGTCAGCCTGGGATGAAGTCAAGACGAGTTTTCCCTGATCAAAGATCAAGCTAACTCAACTCGGGTTCAAGGGTGGAGTTATGTTTGGCTTAAAATAGAAATGAAATTTAGGGGTGGCAATACAGGTCTGGCCCATCAGGTCGGCCCGTAGGCCCGCAAAAATAACATGGGGCGAGCCAGGACAGTAAACCCGTAGGCCCATAGTGGCCTGGCTCGCTGAAGCCTACAGCCCGCAAGCCCGCATAAAAAAAAAACTTGCACTTATGTATATCAATTACTTTTTTTTTTTCTGGACTCTTGTATTAACGTTCTAAATTCTTATATGATTGGGAAAGACAATTTTATGTATTTTTTAATGTACTAAAATTTGAATAATACATCTTGTATGTCAAAGTACGAATATGAATATGATAAAAATGTTTAATTATCAAATTATCATCCAACTTCCCAAAGTCTTTGCTTTAATAATTTTGTGAATTTCTAAAGTTTCTCAATTTTTTGAATATTGAAAGTTTTATTATAAGAATTTAAAAAAAAAATAAGCGGGCTAGCAAAATGCGGGTTGGACCTAAACGGATCGGTTCGACCCGTATTACCACCCATGATGAAATTGCTTTATCAAAACACTTGGATTCAAGTGTGGAGTTTAATTGACTAAAAATGGAAATTAAATTACTTTATCAAAACAAAAAAATTAAAATATAAAATATTTTAATTATTTTATCTAAGAAATAAAAAAAATTCAATTATAAATAATTTAAATATTATATATTTCAATTTCTTGAAATGGTTGAAATCCGTCGTCTAATCAAACCAAAGGTAAGAGAATAATATTTATGGATATATTTCCTTATATCTTCCTCGTCTTTAACAAAGGTAGAACTTTCAACTTACTTTCAATTCCTATCAGAAATCATGCTTTATGATTGCAACATGACTAAATAAATATAGAAGTTTTTAACATTCAAAAATACGTATAAAATTTCAGCAATATTTAGTAATAATAAAAATTTTATATTTAAAATAAAAAGAAAATAATATATTTTTAGAATATTTTTATTTTTATTTTCTTAAAATGAAAATAATGTATTAATATTTATTTTTTTAATTAATCCATTTTAGATCTACTTTTAAAATAATGTATTATTGGGTATTTATTAATTGTTAATTCATTTTTAAAACAAAACTCAATACTTAAGTCATTCACCGTAATGACGTGACCATTATTTATGTTTTTTTCACTTTCAACTCATCAATCATCTCTACCTTCTTCATGTGAAAAAATGAAGTAGTTTTGATATTTAGTTTAGGAACAAATAGTAACGTCACACTAAAAAAATAATATTAAAATTTGAGTGATAAGTAACGAAGTTAATCGTTATTTTAATAAGATCAAATTTGGGTTTTATAATTTATAACTCTAAAAGTTCTCACAAATAGAAAACTTTTTTTTTATCACAATTCATATATCTCATCATATAACAAGTGTATTTTTTTATTGGAAAAAATAAGTAAGATCTCTTAATTACTTTCTAATTCTCAATAAGTAACATTTAATATTTAATATTAATGTTGCATTTAATCACATGTTATGAATCATCATTTCTTATATTTAATTTAAAAGATAAAAGTTTTAAAGAAAATCAATAATTCATTGACTCTTCAATATTATATCACCTCCCTTAATCTCCTCTAACTCATCAATCAATTTGTTTCCTCTCTCTCCAAGAGCAAGTTAGAGGAAATATCCAAAATTAATAAAGGAGTTGAAGACTAGAAGATTAAAGTGACAACTATCATTGATGGTAAAATTAAACATTCAATACAACAAAATTTTTATAAGGTACTTAAAAATTAATTAAATCATTTCAATTTTTTCTAAAAATGTTATTATTTAATGAGATTATTTTATTGTAGAGCATTTTGGAATTATCAATTGAAAAACAATTATTAATTATATATTTTGGTTAATATTGGAAGTCTTTATTCTGAAGTATATTTTTTAGAGAGCTTTTTAAAAATTTTATTTAGAAACATTTTAATATATTTTGTAATTCATTTTCTAAAATTGTTAGAATTTTAAAAGTTCATCTTCATCACTATATTGTAATGGGGGTGCATAAAGAAAAAGAGACAGAAACAATTACAACGTTGTATGGATGTATTGTTGGGCCATCGTGTACGCTAGACCCTTTGAATGCAAGGCTTGATTGGTAAATTACAACTTACATTTGGTGTGTATGAGGGCGCTTCTCCCTGCACCCCAACCTCTTCTCCGGTACCCCAATACTTTCTTTATTTCCCACATTGCCCCCTACAGTAAAAAAGTAATTAAGAAAAAGTAAAAAATTAAAAACCCTGCACCCCAAAAAAGGCATATGCTTTTCTCTACAGCCATGCACCTCCAACTCACGTGAGTGAATTTGACCCATTTAAAAGACGAGTCATCCCTTTTTGCCTTCACTTTTGCCAATTTGTGTTTACCTTCACTTGGAGCAGATTTGAGGTAGCAACAAGCAACCAACGAGGAGCAGCAACAGGCCCTTTTTTTGCCTTCACTTTGCATTCAAATATCATCCAAACATCATTCCTAGTTAAGGTTTTCTCATTCATATTTTCTTTGGTTTTTCATGATTGATGATACAATCTGAATGGTGTTGTATGTTGTATGCCATGTGTGCCATCCATCAATGTTTTAATTGCTTTAATCTGCAACCCTTATAATCTGAATACCCCTTTTATTTTTCACTGAGCTTTGCCATAACAGATGTCGACATCTGCTTCAAAGAACTCTACAGCGGATGTCGAGATCCGTTTCCTTTATTTTTTTAATCTTTTTTTGTGAAACGAATGTCGATATCCGTTTCAGGAATTTATGAAACAGATTTCGACATTCGTTTCGTATTTTTTTTTTTGGTTTTTTTATTGAAATGGATGTTGAGATCCGTTTCGTAAAACTATGAAACGGATGTCGAGATCTGTTTTGATTTTTTTCTATGAAACGGATGTCGAGATCCGTTTCGTTAAATTATGAAACGGATTTTGAGATCCGTTTCGTAAAATGTTTTTGTTTTTTGGTGAAACGGATGTCGACATCCATTTCAGGAAATTGCGAAACGGATCTCGACATCCGTTTCCTATTTTTTTTTAGTTTCAATGTTTTTTTTTCTTTTTTCAGTTTCAATAATTGTGAGTTTGAGTTACAGAAAACAATATTTAAATTAAAGAAATGAGGTATATATTGAGATTATGCAGAGTTAAATGGTTGGAATATTTTTGATTATATGAAAGTTTGAAGGCCCCGACCACCACCTGGCGCATGCTTATCTACTGTATTGATGCACATTTTATGTCTCATAATTGACCCAACTTTGACTCTAAAATCAAACAAAGCCAAGGAATAAGTTGGCGACACTAAGGATCATTCCTTGAAATTCTGAATAGTGTTGTTGAGAAGGTCCCTGTCATTGTCGATAGTCTTGTTCAAACCAGAAATCTCCTGCCTGCCTATACCCTACTTGTTTTATAATTTATGTTTGATTGTGATGTTTGAAACTTTGAATTATAGATATGGTTAGGACACAAGGAAATTTATCTAGACGCGATTCACATGATGCACCCGAGAGTTCTGCACAGGGTGCTGCACGGAGGAGACCGACCGCTTCAGCTCGTAGAAGGGGTCAGCACAAGGCTCATGTTGTTCAGGATGATGTTGTTGAGCATGAGGTTTCCGATGTTCCTCACGACGAGGATCATGGGATTGATAACGATGGTGCAGGATTTTCAAGTGGTCTGTCTGATACATCTTTATTGACTCGGTACTAGGATCATGTTGCACGGATCATATGGGATGATCAGGTTAGTAAGAAGTTTTTATAAGGCTTAAATATACATTTGGTCCCTATTTTTGTTGTTTTTATTCAATTTGGTCCCTATTTTCGTTTTGTGTTCAATTAGGTCCTCATTTTCGTCAAATTGTGATCAATTTGTTTCTTTTCACTAATGGTGTTTAAATAGTTAACGTTTTTGAACAGTACATGCCACGTGTCAGCTCCTGGTTTTTTAAATTTTTTTCTTAATTCTTTTTTTAAATTTTTTTTAAATTTTTTTAATTTCAAAAAAATTGTTCACGTTTTAAGTCACAATTGTGCTACGTGTCAATGCTAGTGCCACGTGTCAGTTTGTGGTAGTATTATTATTTTTGTTCAATTTAATTCCTATATTCGTTATTTTTGTTCAATTTAGTCTCAATTTTTCTTAAAATAAATCAATTATGTCCCTTCCAAATTGACACTAAAATTAATATCTTTTTCACAAATTATATTAATATTTTTTCTAAAATTGACATTTGAATTTATTATTTTTTAAATTCAATTATAAATTATTTAATTTAATTATAAATTGAATAAAATTCTTATATTTAATTTCTAAATAGAATATAATTATTTAAAATATTATAAGAATATAATTATTAGTTTTGTTTTTAATATTTTTATTCTAAAATAATTTTAAAATTGATATATAAAAATATTTTAAATATTCAAAATATTTTAGAAAAGTAAACTAATATTTGTAAAATTAACATTTAAATATATAATATTTTAGATTTTAATATCTAAAATGCAATAAAAATATTAAATATTTTAAATTTAAATGTGAATTTAACAAATGTTAATATATTTTTTAAAAATTTTAATAATTATATTTTCATAATATTTAAATAATTGTATTCTATTTAACAATTGAATCTAACAATTATATTCAATTTATAATTAAATATTATAATTTATAATTGAATTTAAAAAAAACTAATAATAATGTTAATTTTAAAAATTAAATGGTTTTATTTTAACAAAGTTTGGTACTAAATTAAACAAAAATAACGAATATAAGAACTGAATTGAACAAAAATAACGAATATAGGGACTAAATTGAACAAAAAAAATAATAATACAACCACAAACTAACACGTGACACTAGCATTTACACGTGGCATAATTGTGACTTGACACGTGGATAATTGTTTCGAAACTAAAAAATTAAAAAAAATTAAATAAAAAAAAATTAAATAAAAAACAGGAGTTGACACGTGGCTGTACGGTTCAAAAACGTAAATGTTAGGGAAAATGACCAAATTGACCACAATTTGACGAAAATGAGGACCTCATTGAACACAAAACGAAAATAAAGACCAAATTGAATAAAAATAATAAAAATAGGGACCAAATGTATATTTAAGCCTTTTTATAAATGTTTTATTTTATTGTTGTTATGTATTTTTATTGTTTTATGTTTCTTTTTTGTTAGGATCGAGTTGTGAAAGTAGTCTCCCATATTAAAAAGTGAAAAATTTAGGACCTCCCCACCTTTCTATTCTCTGTTTTGTGGTAGCTTCTGGATTATCGCCTTTATGCGATATTTTATATGAATATCCCGATATTGGGTTAATATTGGGTTTCGTGGAGAGATGGCATCTCGAGAATAATACTTTTCATTTACCAATTGGTGAGATGACCATCTCTTTAGATGATGTCTGGTCGCTCCTTCATCTTCCCATCACTAGAAAGTTTTGCTCCATTGAAAATCTTGAATATGAAGATTCATTTGAGATTTTGACGAGTCTTCTTGGTGTTGATCGGGCCATTACTTACGATGAGTTGAATCAAAGTCAGGGTGGACAGGTCAAACTTAGCTGGTTGAGAGAGTTGTATGATAGCTGTTGTGATAACGAGCTATGGGAGTTTGTTGCACATGCATATTTTTTGCACCTTGTAGGGTGCACGATATTTGCTAATAAAAGTGCCACCTATGTTCGTACCCATTACCTCGAGCTATTTAGAGATATCCCTACATGTCGTAGATATGCTTGAGGAGTTGCTGCTCTTGTGTACTTATATGAGCAGCTAGGAGATGCCAGCTTTGCAAATACAAAGCAATTAGTTGGATATCTACCTCTTCTAAAGGTACCCTTTTATATTACATTTTGTTCAATATTTTACTTGTTTTTTCTTTTATATCAAAATATTTAAATGAAATTTTATTTGATACAGGTTTGGATATACGAGCACTTCCCCGCATTGGGAAGGAAGCATACGAGATACATATGTGGAGACCGAATCCCGTGCCTAACGTTATCAACACGAGTCCTACAACAATTGTATAGGACAACTCTTGAAGAAGCATGGAGTGGAGAAAAGCCAAATGTTGATTACTTTAGATTATTTGGATGTTTGGCTCATGTCCATATCTCATATCAACATCGAGTAAAACTGAATGACAAAAGCAAGAAATGTGTTCTCATAGGAGTAAGTGATGAATCAAAAGCATATTAGTTGTTTGACTCTGTCAATAAAAGGGTTTTAATCAGCAAACATGTGGTTTTTGAGGAACGAAAAGGTTGGAATTTGAAGCAAAATATGGAAGAACATCAACCAGAGATCTTAGAGTGGGAAGATAATGAAGAGTATGTAAGTGAGACTTTGAAGAACATTTTGAGGAGGATGTTGTGGAGAGTACTAGTGCTTAAGAAATTGAGAACAAAAATCAGAATGCCGAGAACATATCTACACGTATTGATTTTTATCCTAACACTCCTCATAGTGTTAATTATGAGACTTTAGTTGCAGAGACGGTAAGAAGGAACATGAGAGAACCAATTTGGATGATAGATTACGAAAAAAGGGAAGGTCTATCAGATAATGATGATGGCTTAAATGTAGTGATGGTCACCGAGGATGATCTAATCTCATTTGAGGAAGTTATTAAGAGTGAGAACTAGAGAAATGCAATGACTAAAGAGATGGAATCAATAGAGAAGAACACAACTTGGGAGCTGAATGATCTGCCAAGAGGAATAAAGCTTATTAGAGTTAAATGCATCTTTAAAACCAAATGTAAAGAGACTGGAGAAGTAGATAGGTTCAAAGCCATGCTAGTAGAAAAAAGGGTATATTCAACAACATGGACTAGATTACACAAAAATCTTTGCTCCTGTGGCCAAGCTCAACACCATTCGTATGATATTGGCTATATCAGCACAATGTAGCTGGAATTTTTTCAAGCTAGATGTGAATAGTGTAACATCCCTACTTTTAAATAACTATATTATTTATTTTATCCTCATCTTTAAAAATAAGATTTAGAAAATCTTCTATTTTTAATGTTTCATATTTTATCTAGATATAGTTTGAACATTAAGAAAGAAATTAAGTAGTTTTTAAAAAACATTAAAAATAAGTAGAATAAAAATAATAATAAGTGAAAACAATAACACATATATATATATATATATATATATATATATATATTATCAAAAAGATAAGTTACTAATATATAGATATGTAGGTTATAAAAATACAAAAATAAAGGAATCCTTTAATCTTAAATCTAAGAGATAAAAAAGATAAATAAAATAAATAAATAAGTAAAAAGAAGAAGATAAGAATATGGGAACATAAGAATAAGAAGTGATAAGATTGCATTTAATGCATGCAATTATCACTTTGAACCTAAGTATGTGTGAATGTGATAGGAAAAAACAAAACAAAACAAATAAGGGAAGGGTGATTACAGTAAGAAAAAAAAAAGAGAAGGCATGAAGCTTATCTCTTTAGAGAATCTTTTCATTAATTAAAGGTGCACATGGTTTGCTTATAAAAGGATGGAATGAAAGAGAAAAATGATGGAATGAAAGAGAAAAATGTAGAAAGAATGAAGGGAAAGGTTAGTTATGTGAGAAAGAAATAAGGGAAGCGAGAGAAATAGAGAGAAAAAGTTGGAGTAAAAGATTTGAAAGAGATTTTGGTCTTCTAGAAGTATTACTAGTGTGTCCCTCCAACTGATAAGGTAAGAGGGGGTGAGGTTAAGCTATTTTTATATTAATCTTGATAAACTCATGGGTGCTATATTAATCTTTTATTTATTTTGAATCATATATTATTCTATTTACTTCCATTTAACTTATTTTCATTTATTATCCTCTTATATTTATATTATTTAGTCGATCTTCAGTTATGCACTGATCCTGTTTATTTATTTTATTTAATCTCCAGTTATCTACAAGTCCTATTTATTTAATTGATTTAATTTATCTCTAGTTATGCAATGGTTCTGTTTATTTATTTTATTTAATTTATCTCCAGTTACGCACTAGTCTTGTTTATTTATTTGATTTAATTTTTCTCCAATTATGCACTGATCATGTTTATTTATTTTATTTTATTTATCTCCAGTTATGCACTGATGTTGTTTATTTATTTTATTTAATCTATTTCCAGTTATGCATTGATGTTGTTTATTTATTTTATTTAATTTACATCTAGTTATGTATTGATCATGTTTATTTATTTTATTTAATCTCCAGTTATGTACTGGTCCTGTTTATTTATTTCATTTAATTTATCTCTAGTTACACACTGATCTTATTTATTTATTTCATTTAATATATCTCTAGTTATGCACTAGTCTTGTTTAATTTATATTTTTGTTATTATATTTGTTTATAACATTCTAATTCTTACCTAGTTATTTATTTAAAGTTCTTGCTTTGATTCTTATTTTATCATTATTTTATAATTAAAAATAATAATAAAAATAAAGTAAAAGTAAATATTATTTTATTTAGTGATCTTGGATAGAAAAAAATTACATGTACATTTTATTGTTATTTTATATTCTTTGTGTATAGTTTATACAATGACATGATTTGATAGTCATCACATTTTATGACTTTTGAAAATATCCTAGAGTATGTCTTTTAAGTAAGAGTTAAGTCTTGTTTCAATAAGTTGAGATAAAACTAGTGTCAGAGTGTTTGTATTTGCGAAGTCATAATTTAGTACACTGCGAGATGAAAGGCAGGGACCATGGCGGGGTCTAAGGAAATTTTACCAAGTAGGTGAGTATCTGGATAGTTCAGAATAGTGCCCTGAACTAGAATATTCATAGGCCAAACTTGGGACTATCTAATACTTGCTCGGCATCGCCAAGGTTAGGTAGTGAGTATATATCTCTTTTATGTGCCTATAAATGGCTAATATTCTCGAGAAAGAAATAATTATGATTGTAACAATGTTTCATGAGAAATACTCGACTACCTAATCACTTCCCAAAGTAACTTTAGATGTTCATAATGGATCATCAGAAGTGGAATATGGATCCATATTTCTGGTAAAACAAGATCAAGTTTTGTGATTGTAGGTCTAATTCTAGCCCCCTGGTGTTTATGTTGTTTGTTGAGTTTATTAAGATTGATATTTAAGGCTTATAAGGACCTCAATCCTTCCATATTTTTCTTTCATATGTACCTGTTGCATGAGTAGAAGAAGAACCTACTCAATGAGAGTTGTTCATGATATTATTGGTAGATCTTCTGAAGATTGACTCGTGAATAATTTATATTAATATCTTGAGGAGATATTAAAAATATAGATAATCTTCTATTCTGATGTAAAACTCTTAATATTATACAAATACATATTTTTGTAATATTTCATGAATAGTTATAAAGATGTAAACTATTGATATATATATATATATATATATATATATATATATATATATATATATATATATATGGATATGAAGTTATATTATTGTTAGTGTCCTCTCAAGGAAAATCTTATTGTACAAAAAAAAATTAAATTCATCCTTTTATCAAATAATAATTATTTAATATAGTAGTCGGGACGTCACAAATAGTGTCGTCCTTCATAGTGAACTTTAATTGGAGATTTATGTGTAGCAACCCAATGGTTTTGTGAGAAAAGCAAAAGATGATAAAATGTACAAATTAAAAAGGTACTTTATGGCCTTATACAAGCACCGAGAGCATGGTTTAACAAGATAGATGCTTATTTTGTTCAAAACTGGTTTTGATAGATGTCTTTGTGAACATACATTGTTAACAAAATCAAAGGACAGAGGTAGACTTTTAATTATTAGTCTTTAAGTAAATGATTTGATATACACTAGAAATGATGTGAGTTTGTGTGATGAATTTAGAAGATCTATGATGTCAGAATTTAATATGTCAGATTTAGGGAAAATGCAATATTTCCTTGATATTGAAGTTATGCAAAACTTGGGTGGAATTTTTATATGTCAAAGGAATTATGCTCAAGAAGCGTTATCACGGTTTGACATGGAAAACTTTGTAAGACCCAAGAAAATTAAATAAATAAATAATTATTTATTTAATAAATGCGACGACAGAAATCATTAAGTTAATTAATGTGGAGAGAGAAGACAAGAATAGTATTAGCTCAAGTGGTTAAGAGTACTTGATTGCGTTGAGAGGATTTGAATTTGAGTCATGTGTATGTTAATTGTATGTTAATTTGATTGTTTATTATTTTTAATAAAATATTGGAACGTGATGAATGATATTATAATCTTATATGTATAGGAATTATCACGAAACACGAGTTGATTGAATTGGTTGGTGCACTTGCTTCAAAATTGTGTGGTTGTGGTTTTGAATCTTGGGGACGTGAAATAGGTTCTTTTTTGCCCGAATCTTTGGGGGCATGAGGGAGAATGGTCTGAAAACCCTAGCTCTGATAGAGAGAAGTGGAAGGTTAAGAAACCATAATGTAATGGTCTTTGAATGAACATTAAAGTCCTTTTATTTAATTTTCGTTTTTGTATGCCATTAATCCTAATTATGGTAGTTAAGATCATTTTTTAGATAGAAGAGTAGATTTTAGAGACTACGAAAGGGTGAGGAGATGTGGAGAGTGTATTCTGAGTGCGTAAACGTGGCTAAGAAATGCTGGTGCGTGCTCTTGAGTGGACGCCTTTGCGGAACAAAAGTAACTCTAGGAAATTTTGCAAGCTTGAGCAAGGGAAATCAGGTTAGGGGAGCTGTCATTCCTTGTTTAAATGATATTATCTGCAGTTGCGTTATATATTGATGCATGAAAGTCTTCTCCTTAACCAAATTCTTTTATCGTTTAACCTCGTGATATTTGTTGTATGTGATTTTAGAGAAAGTATGCATGTGCTTGTGGTTTCCATTGTATAGTTCTCTTTGTGACCTCATCACTACGGTGATTATTATGATTCTACTTTTTGACTTTACATGATGTTTATAGTTTTTCTTCTAAATGCGACACATTTATTATGATTATTACGATTATTAATATTATTACTATTACCATTATTATTATTATTATTATTATTATTATTATTATTATTATTATTATTATTATTATTTTACTTTACTATTATTATTGTTATTATTATCTTATCATTATTATTATTATTATTATTAATTTATTTTACTATTACTATTATTATTATTATTATTATCCTTATAAATTATTCTTATTATTATTATTTATTTTATTTTATTTTAATAATAATATTATTATTATTACTATTATTATTACAATTTATTATTGTTATTATTATTATTATTATTCTTATTATTTATTATTTATTATTTTATTTTACTATTATTATTAGTATTATAATAATTATTATTATTGTGATTTATATTATTATTATTACTATTATTATTTTTATTATTTTTATTGTTATTACGATGATTATTATTATTATTATTATTATATTATTATTATTTTTATTTTTATCATTGTTTTATTTTATTTATGATTTTATTATCATTATTATTGCTTTATCATTATTATTATTTTATCTTATTAGTATTATTGTTTTATTATTATTGTTTCTTTTTATTTTATTATTATTTGCATTTTCATTATTATTTTTATTTTTATTGTTTCGATTTATAATAATAATAATATTATTATTATTATTGTTGTTGTTTTTGTTATTTTTATTATAATCATTATTAGTATTTTATTGTCCGTGCGATATTTTGGAGGAATGGTTATATGTTATTTCTGGTTTATATATTGTTTGCTTATCCTTGATTGTGTTGGGTATAACACTCTGTTTTGATGGTTTTATATGAATTTATAAAGGGATAGATGTTTGCTTATACTTGAATGATGCATATGAGTTGTGATGTTGTAAATTTAAGTTGCGCCAGGCGATAGTGCAAGTAGCCAGGTACGTTTATGACGTGTTCTGCATGACTTGTTGTGTTAGGTCTGGTCTGGGATATGCTTGACCGTATCACGAATGGGTAGGTTCGTGGTTGGTGTTGGAATGCGTGATTAATATGAGCGAGGAGGTTCATATTAATGATACTCTCGTGTGAGGATATGAGTGGGGAGGGTCGTATGTTCCGTGATCACACTTGAGAGTTGCTGCGAGCGGGGAGGTTCGTAGAGTTGGACCATGAGTGGGAAGGTTCGTGGAAGCATTGAAATCCCTAAGACTAGCTTGAGTGTGTATCTTGTATATGGTAGTGTGTTTTTCTTAATTTCATTTTAATGTGTTGAGATGTGGACTTGGACTAAGAGATGCTTGATTGTGTCATGAGCGGGTAGGTTCATGGCTGGTGGTGAACACGTGATAATATGAGCGGGGAGGTTCATACTATGATGCTCTCGTGTGAGGATACGATTGGGGAGGTTCGTATGTTCTGTGCTCACACTTGAAGGCTGTTGTGAGCGGGGAGGTTTGTAGTTGTTGGACTACAGGCAGGGAGGTTCATAGAGTTAGACTACGAGCGAGGAGGTTCGTAGTGGCAGGACCACGAGCAGACATGTTCGTGGAAGCATATATATCATGGGTCCATGGTCAAGAAATTGTCGGTTGTAAACTTTAGGGTAGTAAGGTTTCTTGGTTAAGCATTGGCTGGAATAAAGTAATTTGGGATGAACTTCTATGTGTTAAATTATACGTTTATATTGTTACATGAACTCACATTTTCTGCGTGTATTTGGCGATGATCTATTTTTATGTGTTAATATGTTCGTTGTTATCCAATATAATTACTAACTTGTGTTAATTCAATATAGTCTTAAAAGTTTTTCTTGTAAAGACAAGTGTTGAACCAAAATATTTTATGTGGACTTTGGTATGATTGAAATTTAGAGGGTACACTAATACATAATTGGAAAACATGAAAAATCCATGGTTTTTTGCCTTCTGATCTCTTGAAGGAAATGAAGGTCGATGGAGTAGGGTTTTGCTATTGCCCAATATCATTATTTGCACCTCCATAATTAATTCTCATACATCTGTTTCACTATTGGTTACTTATTTTGTTGCACTCCCCAACTCCCTAATGTAATAATTTTTGAGCATTTAATTTTGTTTTACTTTCTGTACCTATGTTTTCAATAAGCATACCCCCACTTTTTTAATATCGTTTACGAATTTTTACTTTCTCTGCACCGTGCGTTTCTCTTATATGTACTCCATTTTTATGTGTTTAGTTTCTCTCATTGCACCAACATATTTACTTATGCATTTCCATGCTTTTTATTTCCAATTTTACTCTTTTCTTCAAATTAAATTTTATATGTCACACATTTTCATTTTGTGGATTTTTATTTTCTTTTAATACTTATTTTATGTTTTATTTCATTTATACTCCATTAATTTATATATATATATATATATATATATATATATATATATATATATATATATTTGCCTCTTTTCTAAATTAATAAAAATGAAAAATAATTTTAAAAATGAAAGAAATAAAAAATAATAAAATTTAAAAATGATTTTCTATGTTTTTCTTTTGAGTGTTTATCCAATCACTCGCGTTGTATGGTTCTCATTTTTTCAAAATATTAAAATTGTGATAAATGACTTTGTGTCTAACTAATTTTCAAAATATTAAATGTAAAAATAGACTTTTTTGTGTCTATCCGCTTGTGTCATATGACACTTCTTTTCAACAATGTAAAAAATGTAGAAGAAAACTTTTAAAACTTAATCAAATCAACTTTTCAATATCTTTTTTAAAAAGAACTATGTAACTCTCTCATTTTTTACCTTTTAACTCAAAAAATATATTTGTTCAATAATTTCTTATTATTGAAAAAAATACATATTTTAAAATAAATATATCCTTTTTTTAGCAAATTTAATTAAAGGTACCGTCTTTAGGCAAACATCGTAGGGTGCTAATATCTTCCCTATAACCGACTTCCGAATCCAAAATCTGGTTTTCACGAACTATGTTTTATTTTATGATTTTTTATAATTTTTCACAATAAACTATTGTGACGACTCCAAATCTCTATTTTTAAACAATTTCTTTTTGGTTCGCAGTTTCATCGCGACGTAGGTTGCAACAACATTTATATAATAAACATCAAATTGATTATGCTAGTTAAAATTAGAACCGATATAATAAGTGTATGATATGTAATTTTAATATAAAAGTGTCATAATAGCTTATTTATTATTTTAACTTACATATCCAAACTTTAGAAATCCTAAACTCACTTCTTTTTTTTTCTATCCTCTATACAAATTTTTGAACTTCAAACTCTCCTCTCTTTCTCTTATTGCAAAAATAATCATGATTTATCATTTATAGTTGTCATTAGTGTATTTTGTACTTCATCTTATATTTTCTTCTCTAGTTGACCAGTGAGATTTATAATTTCATGTGAGTATTAATCTTTTATTTTACTTCTATATAGGGAAGCTGAGGTATACTGGATCTAGTGGTACATGAGGAAATGATGTAGATAGCGTAGGGGAAACAGGGTACAATCGACCCAAGATATAGTTAGCCCGTTTTGGCATATAGAGGACCTAAGTTGATGGTGGAAGGGGTGGCCAGTGTAATGAAGGGTCGGGAACATCTCGACCCAGGAAGGTCAAGTACATCTCGGACCATGAAGATCGAGTACATCTTGGCCCAGTAAAGGGCAGGCGCATCTTAACCCAGTGCGGGGATATACAGGCAGGAACGCCAAATCTCAGGTATGGAAATATAATAGTGCATTCAAATCTTGGACAATTACAGTAAGGTATTCATGAGGTTTACTAGTTTTTATGAAAGAATGAAAATGGTCCTTAAGGTAATGAAGCAAGTCAAGTAATATAAAATAAGGTTCAAGTTCAGTTTTAGTATACACACGATATCGAAATGTCACTGACTTGAACGTCGAAGTGTCTGCAGGTACCCCATCCTCAGGAAACTTCACATGAACACATAGATGAATCTCGAAAAACAGGGCAGAGGATAAAAGACTCTTGAAATAATTTAGTTCCATACAAGAACAACTTCTTTGAATGATTTAATATAATTATTCCAAATTCAAAATAACAAAGTGTATCTAATTTCATTTCAATTCCTAATAAGACATAAAAATACTAAAGACAAATGTATTAAAAGCAATAAGAAAATTATTCTTTTAAAAGATTGTACTGAAAAATAAGTTTTTAATAGAACTCATAGACGTTGATTGATTTATATAAATGATCCTAGATAATGGGACAAAGCTTCGCTGCCATTTTAGGCATCAATTTCTAGGTTTCATATTTTAGAAAATGTGATGAAAATAAATTGCTTTATTGGAACTTTGGCATATTATCATATAGCCAAATTAGGAATCATTCAAAACAAAGAAGTTCAGATTTGAGGTTTTTCTTTTGGTGTGCTCATATTTGACAATTTTATTTTATCCCTTTATAGTATTTGGTGTTATCAGGGAATTTTGTTGCCATTTGGTATGCAATCATTCACTGTACGTAATTGTCTTGACATATATTTAGTGTACATGAAGTTCATTAACAAATATATAAATTAATTTGTCTCACAAAATACATCAATGTTTTTAATCCGTTATGTAAATAAATAATTTCTTAGTGCACTTTTACACTTTACAACTCATCGATGAGAAAAGTTATCAATGAAAAAAGTGATGAACTCATGATCTACTTATAAATTGGCAAGACAAATTTATATATAAATAATTAAAGGACTTACTATTGCAACTTAAAAGATACCTTTACTCTAAGGAAGAGAAGCTAACTACCCATAAATATAAATTAATATGTTCAAAACCTTAACCAAAGAATAATATGTTAAAAATATTGAATAAAATAGAATCAAATAAAAGAATATAAAGTAAACAATTCATAGGTTTCAAATTAGAATTTAATGACCACCATAATAAATAAATTATGTTTGATTAAAAATTTAAGTGAGTTTAATTTGTTAGACATTGTTTTCCTCATTTTAAAATGATAAAATGATATCACCTTAAACATAAGAGTGTGTTTGATTTCAATTAAAAAAAATAAGTTTCCTTTAATGAAATGAAAAATCTGGTTGAACGAGAAAGTATCTTGAAACTCCTTTGAAATTAATCAACATTTTAGATCAAATGAAATTAAAAAATGTTAAACGTTTAACACCACTCTCAATGCAGAATGAACATGAATTTGGGTTACCGAACGAAAAAATAAACACACCCTAAACCCTAAATCTCAATGTTTTTGAATAATTTTTAAATTTGACCTACTTTTAATCTGCCATAAATTTTTTTGTTTAGATTCTATTTCCTCCTTTAAGATAAACAATCTAAAACGGTATTAATATAATTGAGATATGATTGAGAATCCCTTGATCTGATTGGAAATTAAGTGCAATCAAGTGCCTAACAATCAAGAGATGCAATTACCTCACCGTAATGTAAGGCATAGAATCCTAGGAATTAAATATATATAATTGCTATATATATACATGTATTGGGCTCCTGAAATGACACAGAATAAAGAAATATTTCAACATGGTATCAGAGCAAAACTGGCTCTGATACCCGACAAACACATAAATGGCAGCAGAAAACAGAGAGTCCTCTGAAAGATGAGGAATGAAGAAGATTCATTCACCATATGATCTTCATGCAAGTGATAATCCTGGAAGCATAATCACGCAATTGCAATTAAGAGGAGAAAACTATGACGAATGGGCTCGAGCTGTGAGAGTATCACTTCGGGCACGACGAAAATGGGGTTTCGTGGATGGCACTCACGAGAAACCTGGAGATGATGAACCCGAATTCGAGGATTGGTGGACAGTGCAGTCTACGATCCACGGTAGCGTATGTTGAAGATGCGCAGACACTATGGAAAGAAATCGAAGAACGGTTTTCAGTTGCGAACGGGCCAAGAATACAGCAACTAAAGGCGGAATTGGCGAACTACAAACAAGATGGTATGACCATGGTGAATTATTATGGGAAGCTCAAAACTCTTTGGGATGAGTTGGGAAATTATGAGCAAATACCTGGGTGTACATGCAGCGGATGCACGTGTGGAATCAAGTACAAACTCGAGAAGCAGAGGGAAGAAGAAAAGGTTCATCAGTTCTTGATGGGTCTCGATGAAGGAGCTTATGGCACAATGCGGTCAAACATCCTGGCAACAGACCCCTTGCTTCCCTTGAATCGCGTATATTCAATGGCAATACAAGAAGAACGAATGAAAAATATCACTCGATCAAAGGAAGAAAAAGGAATGGTCGTTGGTTTTTTAGCACAAGCTGGAACCAGAGGACGAGGTCGCAGTGATTATGGGGAAAAATCTACAATATGTGTTCACTGTGGTAAGAGTGGGCACGATATTAAGGGATGTTTTCAAATAATAGGATATCCTGATTGGTGGGGGGATCGTCCGAAGAATGGAGGAAGCAACAATGGAAGGGGCCAAGGACGTCAAGGAAATCGTGGAAAAGGAGCTATTATACGAACAAATGTGGTTCAAGCTGACGTAAGTAAGGTGGAAGACAAGTCGCTTGGCATGGTTGGCTTCACTGATGAACAATGGCAAGTATTGACAAATATGATCAATTCCAGAAAGTCACATGACATAGAGAAAATGACCGGTAAGAAATTATGGGATTTGTGGATTATTGATAGTGGTGCATCTAACCACATGACAGGTTCACTAAAAACTTTGTGTGATATGAAAGAAATTCAAGGATGCCCAGTGGGATTACCAAACGGTGAAGAAGTGTTGGCTTGCAAAAAGGGAAATGTGATCCTTGAGGGAGGACTGATATTAACAAATGTTTTATATGTGCCAAAACTTAAATGCAATTTGATATCTGTCCCTCAAATAATTGATGAAGGCAATTGTGTGATACAATTCACTGACAAATTATGTATGATGCAGGACCGCATTTCGAGGACGCTGATTGGAGTGGGTGAACGGAAAGATGGACTGTATTGGTATCGTGGGGTGCACAAGTCTACGGCACATCATGTGGGAATAAAGAGTCAACTAGAACTTTGGCACATAAGAATGGGACATCCATCACATAAAATTGTAAGGATGCTTCCCATCATATCAGATGCGTGTAAGAGTGAGGAGTTTAATAAAGTTTGTGAAGTTTGTGAAAAATTGAAACAAACGCGAAATCCGTTTCCTTCTAGTGATCATCATGTTACAGCTATTTTTGAATTAATCCATTGTAGCTTATGGGGACCATATAAAACTCCATCGTGCATATTATTTTTTAACCATTGTGGATGATTATTCTCGGGGCGTTTGGATATATTTATTAAAAGAAAAGAAAGAAGTCGCAGGCATGGTAAAAAGTTTTATCACATTTGTTGAGCGCCAGTATGACAAGTGCATTAAAATTGTTCGATCTGACAATGGAACTGAATTTATGTGCTTAAAAGACCATTTTCTACAACATGGCATTATTCATCAAACGTCTTGTACTGGAACACCACAGCAAAATGGTAGAGTGGAACGCAAACATCGACATATTCTTAATGTTGCTCGCTCACTACGGTTTCAAGGTAATCTTCCTATCAAATTCTGGGGGGAATGTGTATTAGCGGCTGTCAACCCCAGGGGCTGCGAACCTTTCAGAGGAAACTGTCAACCCTGGTTTTGACCTCAATGAGGAAGTTCCTCCTGTGCTTACTGATGACACAATTGCAATTTCAGCCCCAGTTCCGTCTCCCCTCACTGAAGCCCCTATGACCACCTGTTCCCTAGAAACTGCTGTGCCCTCCAACATAATATCCTCCACGTTGGTCCCGATTGGTCGCGGTCACCGACTCAAGACACCATCTGTTCGACTTCGAGATTTTGTCACCCACAACACGATACTCAAGAGTCTTTCTAACCGTTCTTCTTCTTCACCATCGTCCTCAGGTTTGTCCTACCTATTACATAAATTTGTGAATTATGATTCTTTTTCTACTCGACACTGTATTTTTCTTGCAGCCTTGCACACCGAACAAGAGCCTTTATTTTTTTCTCAAGCTATGAAGGACAAGCGTTGGCGTGAAGCTATGTCTCGTGAAATTCATGCTCTTGAAACTAATGAAACTTGGGATCTCACAAAACTACCGCCAGGAAAGAAAGCATTGGGTTGTAAGTGGGTATATAAGATTAAGTACCACTCTGACGGGTCTGTGGAACGATTTAAAGCCAGACTTGTCGTTCTTGGGAATCACCAAGTTGAAGGCTTGGATTACAATGAGACTTATGCTCCAATAGCAAAAATGGTCACCATCCGAACTACTTTGGCTGTGGCAGCGGCGAGAAACTAGGAGCTTCACCAAATGGACGTTCACAATGCTTTTCTTCATGGTGATCTCACAGACGAGGTTTACATGAAACTTCCTTCAGGTTTTCGGGTGTCTCAACACGGGTTGGTGTGTAAACTTCGAAAATCCCTATATGGCTTGCGGCAGGCTCCACGCTGTTGGTTTGGCAAATTGTCCTCTGCTCTGGTTCGGTATGGTTTCCAACAATCCCAAAAAGACCACTCTTTGTTCTGCTTTCACCAAAATGGTGTGCAGTTAGCTGTTTTGGTATATGTTGATGATCTTGTGATTACCGAAAATAATAATGATGATATTCATTCCTTTAAGAAATATCTCCACAAGTGTTTTCACATGAAAGATTTGGGACGCTTACAATATTTTTTAGGGGTTGAAGTTGCACGTTCCCCATTTGGGATTTTCTTGTGTCAGCGCAAATATGCTTTGGACATCATTACTAAAATAGGCTTACTTAGTGCAAAACCAGCATCCACACCATGTGAGGAGAATCATCGACTCGGACTTGCCACCGGTCCTCCTCTACTTGATCCTAGCTCTTATCGTCGCCTTGTTGAACGACTCATTTATTTATGCTTTACTCGGCCAGATCTCACTTATAGCGTTCATATTTTGTCACAATTCATGCAACAACCTCGCTTTGAGCATTGGCACGCTGCATTGCGCATTGTACGTTATCTCAAAGGTCATCCTGGGCAAGGTATTCTTCTTCCTAGCAACAACGATTTGCAACTATATGGATGGTGTGATGCAGATTGGGCTAGTTGCCCTCTTACTCGTCGATCACTTACTGGGTGGTTTATTAAGCTTGGTAATGCTCCAATTTCTTGGAAAACACAGAAACAACATGCAGTATCTGCATCTTCAGCTGAAGTCGAGTATTGATCAATGGCTAAAACAACCCGCAAATTAATATGGGTCAAAGATATTCTCTCTTCTCTCTCAGTGATGCATACCCCTCCGGTTCGCCTCTATTGTGACAATCAAGCCGCACTCCACATTGCAAAGAATCCCGTTTTCCATGAACGTACTAAACATATTGAAGTGGATTGTCACTTTGTACGTGATGAGATAATCCAAAACCGTCTCCTTCCCTCCTATGTTCCCACGACTACTCAACTAGCTGATCCTTTCACTAAAGCCATCGGTCTCAAACGCTTTGGTCCACTCTTGAGCAAGCTGGGCATCCAAGACTTGCATGCTCCATCTTGAGGGGGGGTAAAACGGTATTAATATAATTGAGATATGATTGAGAATCCCTTGATCTGATTGGAAATTAAGTGCAATCAAGTGCCTAACAATCACGAGATGCAATTACCTCACCGTAATGTAAGGCATAGAATCCTAAAAATTAAATATATATATATATATATATATATATATATATATATATATATATATATATATATATATATATATATATATATAATTGCTATATATACATGTATTGGACTCCTGAAATGACACAGAAGAAAGAAATATTTCAGCACAATCCAAAAATATTTATCCTTTAAATTAAATATAATTTGAATAAAATCCTCTACCAATATATAAATAATTTGACTAATATATGTAAAATAATCAACTAAGTAAGCGTGATTATTTTCCTTTGTTTCATATCAACCTATCTTTCACTTTCCTCACAAATAATTATTTTAAGATGTAAAAGAAACATGTTTCAAAATAAAGCAACAAAATTCTTTCCATTTGTAAAAATGCATCCATATAAAGAACTTGATACTAAGATATTGATTGTGTATAGGAGGAGATGCAAAGATTTAAGTTACATCTTAAAATGCGTTTTAACATATTGATCTCATGTATTTCTCATAAAGAAGAGAGTTTGTATGATTAACTCACCATCAACATAATCAATAAAATTATTGACAAACATCAATCCTTTGATAATGTTACAGAATCTTTCTTGAGAATGATTTTAGACAAAAAGAGTAAAGAAAAAAAATGAAAAATTAATGAGGTAGATCAATGAAATGTGATTCTGATATAACTCAAAATCATATCAAAGTGTCGAAAATAAAAATCTCAAATGCTTCATAAAAAAAATATTGGATGATCAAATATGTTGTTGATTATCCATTGATTTATAAAAATGTTTTAATATTTTATCGAGAAGATAAGATGATATCAAAGTGATAATGAAACATGTTGGATAAACAAGGGGTTCAATATAATAAATAGATGAACTTTTGATGACTTTACTTTCCTTTTTCTTTTTTTTTTTCTTTTTTTAAGTTTGAATTAATATAGGTCATACCATATATTCTTTTTTAGCTAACATGATCTATTTTTTACCTTTTCAAATGAATTCATACTTTTTCCTTTACTCACAAATTGTAATAATATCATATAATTTCCATTCTTATTTAAAAATTAAAATCTAGAGGGTTCTAACATTTCGAGTCGAGGTTACATTATAGTTGTTACTAGAAATGTCAACGGGGCGGGTAGGGTACGGGTAGTAGTTCCCCCGTATCCTACCCGCTGGATAAATATCCGCCCCGTACTCGTATCCATATATGTCGGGTATCCGTTATACGGGTACCCGCCTATTTTTTTCATATCCGCGGGTATCCACGAGTATCTGCGAGTATTTACAAAATTATTTAAAAATTAAATATTTAATCATAAATTCAAATAAAATAAAATACATCACTGTCATAAATTTTAAATAAAGTTCAAATAAACTCAAGTTCATACAAATCCAAATAATTATAAAGGTAGATATAAAATGACGTTCAACATAATCAAAATTCTTTAATTAGTGTTTTGATCAAAAAGTCCACTTTCTCCAATTGATTCCTAAAAAATAAACAAAATAAACAAAT
Source organism: Vigna unguiculata (assembly GCF_037176805.1). Taxonomy (NCBI): domain Eukaryota; kingdom Viridiplantae; phylum Streptophyta; class Magnoliopsida; order Fabales; family Fabaceae; genus Vigna; species Vigna unguiculata. Next base: position 7,091,660 of record NC_140801.1, read on the forward strand.
AATAAACCTCAATTGTTACGTGCCAAATATTCTTATTTTGATTCCATCATTTGACAACAACATACCATATCATTGTCTATATAGGATTTGATGTATATGCCCAATTTCAAATACAAAAGAATGTCAAGGGGTTTACTTGGAAGAAGACAACATACCAATACTTGAAGTTTGAAGAATAAAGACAAGATGTGCAACTTAAAAAAAATTAGGCCATAATGCTTTTTACTAATATATATATATATATATATATATATATATATATATATATATATATATATGAGGGTACTTCTCTGAATTAAAGTTTAGCGGATATGGGTATCCACGGGTACGGATACTATGATACTCGTACCCGCCCCGTTAACATGCGGGTATCAAAAATATCCGTACCCGCGGGTAACGGGTATCCATTTTTAATATCTGTTTCCTACCAGTTGCGGGTTTTATCCGCAGATACGGATTTTTTTGACATTCCTAGTTGCTACAATCCAATTAAATTTATTCATTCAACAAATTGAATAAAAAATTAGTCTAATAACTCATCCAAATTTTCCTTAAAATTAAATTTGATTTGAATCGAACCAATAAAAAAATTAACAAATTAATACAAAAACTTATATGTTTGTTGTAATCAATTTTTTAATAGCCTTGTAATTGGTAATACATTTTATTTAATATATTAAACTTAAATCCAATATTTTAGTTCTACATATACTTTCCTACATACCTTATTTTTTGTTTATGCTATGACTTACAACACATTTAAGCAAAGTTTACATTCTAATTTTATAAACTTATGAATATCATAGTATTTTTTTCATTGATAATGTTTAGTATGTTGAATTACTATATTTGAAAATTAAATAGTAATAAAAATTCGAATAAATATTTTCTATAATTTAAATACAAGCGTCATGATTTGATTATGACTCGACCCACTTGACCTCCACCATGAGACAATTGCTGTCACTCGCAATAATTACTCGTTGGGAATCAAACTCATGTCCTTGGCTCTAATACCAATTGTTGGCATTTTTGTATTTGAAGGTCTTTTTTCATTTTAATTTGTAAAAATGGGTCCGTTGAATTTTTTTTTTTGTAAATTAAGGACAAGTCGTCAGGATGGAGGACGACATTACAGGTGAAGTCATCCTCCAGCCTGCCGGTTTCTTTTCTTCTTTTTTTTAAAAAAAAAGTGAAGTCGTCATTTGTAAAACCGATTTCTATTAATTTAAAAAGTAAAGTCGTCATGTAGTAGGAAAAATTCACTTTTTCATTTTTTTTTTGTAGGTTGCAGTTATAATTTTTAAATGCTCTTAAAGCATTTTTTAGGAGGAAGCAGAATATATGCACACCTTACAATTCTGCACCTTTTACATCATTTAATGGCATGACGAAAAAATTTTGATGGATAATATTTGAAGCTAACTTTAAGAATGTAAAGATAACTTGATTATAAAAACAAATTATATACGTAGCGAAAAAAAAAAAGTGAAGTCGTAGTCCACGAGAACGACTTTACTTCTTAAATTAATAGAAATCAGCTTCATAAATGACGATTTTGCTGTTTTTTTTTTTAAAAAAGAAACCGGTAGGGTGGAGGACGACTTCGTCTATAATGTCGTCCTCCACCCTCACGACTTGTCCTTATTTTAAAAAAAAATTTCAACAGACCCATTTTTACAAATTAAAAAAAAAGAGACCCTCAAATACAAAAAAGCCACCAATTGTTGGACTGAACGCTTACCACTTGGCAAAAAACTATTAGTCAAGGCATAACTCTTTCTACTTACCAGCGTATGAGTCTAAGCGCCATGATTCGATTGTGACTCGACCCACTCAGCCTCCACCACAGAATAATTGCTGCCACCCGCAACAACTTATTGTTTAAGATTTAGAGTTAAAAATTGTATGATGAATGTATTAATGAGTTTGACTCATAATTTAATTATATTATGTCTCTATAGTGAATCCCTTTCGAAGAATATGTTCTATTTCAAATGTGACCCCATTGGCTAACATTTAAAATGTAAAGTTTAAACCAAACCATATCATCTTATCCTTGGTCCCGTATAGCACCACACCACCCTTAGGTAGGATTGGATAAGTTGAGCAATCTTTGGGTGGGTCCAAAAAGTAAGCACACCAAAGAAAAAGAGGTTGAAAGTGAAATACACAGAGAACAACTCTATACTTTTTTATAAACCCATTGCAAAATATACTTTATTATAAACACGTTTCACAACATAAATGGGTCATCAACATATTTTTGTTTTAATTTCTATATACTTTTAAATGTAGTTTCTTTCTTTATTTATTTACATTAAATATTGCACTAGTCAAAATTCTTTATACTTCAAGTAAGAACATTTTATGTGTTTTTTTTTCTCTTATCATGAGTGCTTTAATATATTTTAACCCGAAAACAGTTAATAATATCCTTTTATGATTAATGGAAAATTGGTTAATTCAAAATTTTACTGAGTTATGGCTTATGCTTCCCTAAACCTCAAGCTCATCTACAATAATTTAATAATTACGTATTTCTAAAGTGATTTAAAAGATCACTTCATCACCGAATAAGTTAAGACTTGGTACAAATGTTACAAGTATTTCTATTTTATATTGATAAATAGCAGAAAATGAGTTTCAAGATTTATTATTAAAAAACTTATTTTAGTATATCAGTGGTTCTTTTTAAAATTAATTAATTTATTATTCTCTGAGCAAAACCAGAATCCACATAAGGTACATCATCACATGAACAACCTTCAAATCGGAAAATTATTACATTGTTTGTGAATGTATGTGATTCCAAACAATGTATGATAAGTTACTAATTTTTTCATACAGATGAAAATTAAAATTCTTCGAATCACATAATTTGTAACCATGTAATAATAATAATAATAATAATAATAATAATAATCTGTTTGAATAATGAAAAATAAAATTGTTGGCAGGGTCAGAAAATATCAAGAATTTCCAAAATTAAATTATTGCAGAGAGGGCAGTTTCCTCTGCTGGCCCAAATCTCCCTGCAACACATTCTGCAGAAGGTGTGTCCGCACGGGATAAACGCCGCGCCTTTATGGCGCACCATGCAGACGCAGCAGTTATACTCCACCAAACCCTCTTTTTCTTCATCTTCCGCTTCATCTTCTTCTCTCTTCTCAAACTCTGCCACCACTTCATCATCGCTCACTCTGTACAAATCCATTTCCTGCTCCGCTTCCTCCAACAAATCCATCAGCGACACGCCAACCGCCGCCTCCTGGTTGTTCTCCCCGTCGGAGGAATCGCCGCCGGCCGCCGTGTTGTCCGTCGGAGATCCGAACCGCGCGATCGGATCTGAATCGTTTGCGTCCTCCACGACGACGTCGTTCTGCTGAGTCGCCGCGTCGTCCGAGAGTAGGCGAGTTTGAGGTAAATGTCCGTCTTCATTGTCGTTATTATTGCTGTTATTACTGTGAGTAGTGGCGGAGGACCAAGCCAAGCCGATAGCGCGCTTCAGCCGAAGCTTCTCCTTGAAGGCTTTCCAAGAGTTGCGATCCTTCGCGTCTCCGTTAGGTTTCTCTTCGCGAATGATGTCTTGGAGAGTCCGGCTTCGGCTCAGGTCACGGCTCGCTTCGGCGTCGGCTGCGGCCTTCTTGAATACGACGTCGTCGAGCATGAGGCTCGCTAGTGAATCTCGGCTGCTGCTGCCGCTGTTGGTATTGCCGTTGCTAGCCGTCATTTGGTCGTAAAGCGTTATCCTCCGGCGACCTTCCATTTTCCAGGAAAATTCGGTCTCGACTTTCCGAGAAGGTAAATGGAGAAACCACAGAATGAAGTTTTCTCCGGGAATTTTCTCGGGAAATGGAAGGTTGGTGGGTTAATTAACGGGGTGTGTGGGGAATTATGGAAGGGAAATTAAGGAGTGGATTGTGTGTGAGATGGAGAATTTATGATGGAAAATGTTTAAAGGGAAAGTTGGTGGAAGAAGGGGAGGTAGGTTGCTATACTTGCAAGTAGTTAATGGGATGAGGATAAGCAAGGAGTCAACGTTTTCGTTCGTAGAAACTTTCTTTTTGTGAGAGAACAAAAGGAAAAGAAGAAAAGGAAAAGAAAAACACAAGGGGACAAGAAAAAAAGCGATAGAAAATGGTGTATTAAGTTTTAACTATTGAACCGGTTGGTGTTTATGATTCTGTGACTTAGTAAACTGTGCTGTTTATCGCAAAACTAACCATTGAGACTGTAAAATTAGAAAATTTTTTGAGCATGGAAGGGGAAAAAAGAAAGATTTTTGGATGAGATGATTGATTTTGTGAGTGGACCCTTCGATTCATAGAGACACACAAAGCATAGATAATGACAAAAGAAAAGGGAGACACGGATGCCTAGGATACCTTAGGCCCCAGAACGGAATGAGAAAGGCACAGGTTATATGGGATTACTCATGTGCAACACTTAATTAACTGTACTTTTAGTTTCTTGTTATCTAATTTAAAAACATTTTATCTTCTTTTTTGTTATGATATTTAATTCTATATTTTTGTCATGATATATTATTTATTTATAAAGAGATATTTCATTTGATGTTCACAGTTTATTTACATATTCTAAACTCAATGCACCATAATAGCAAAGATTCAACTCTTCATGTCTCTTTTCTTCAGTTATATACATGCCCCTTTTTACTATTTTTCTCTCTTGGTGTACTGTAAATCCTCTCTTCTTTCGTTATCCTGCACTTTCTTTTTTAATTACATTCTTTTTGCATTTCTGCATTAAGCTAACTTTTGGATACTAACTTATTTTATTCTTACATTTTCTTATAACATCATTCTCATTCTCGTACGAAGAAAGCAGGTGCATAGTCACTATGTCTACTCACTAGTATTTATAATTGTAAATACCATTAAAAATAATTAGCGAAAACACAAATGTGCTGCCTATATGGTTTTGTATTTATTTATTACGTTATTTTAATGTAACAAGTTCAATTTAGTATTTATTTTAATTTTAAATATATTAAACAAAATATATATATATTATTATTTTTATTTTATTTTATGTGAAGTTATTTGTTATATATATAATCTTTAATAGTATATTTTCATTTGGTGTTTTAAGTTATAAAAGTATATATAGATTTGGTGGTGTTAATTGCAAAGCAAAAGACAAAAAAGACCAATAAAGTATAATAAAATGTATGTATGTAGTAACTTTCTGGTATAGGGGCAGTTTTTCTTCTTTTTCGTTTCTTTGTCTCTCATCATAACCGTCCTTTGTTCATTGTTTTTTTATATATTGTTCTATAAATAAAATAGGAAAATAAGTCGTTCATGTCAAACGGGAATCATCTTTATATAAAACTATTCCTATAAAAAGTATAAATATATAATAAAATAACTCTAATTGGCATATTATTTTCAATTTATGTTAAAATTGTTTTGCGAATGACAAGGATTACATAACAAGTCTGTGGACGGAAGAGCCGTACAAGGATCAGGACTATAATCTAATACTTGAAGATATGCACCCTAGTTCATCAGATAAGGATTCATACAGCCCAGAGGTGTCTTCGTTTGTCCCTTCTTCCCCTTTCGTAGGACCATCTCCATTAAAGAAGCCAAATAACCTAGGCTTTATGGTTGATTTTCTTGAGAGGATGACAATGGGGATAGATAGAATTGTGGAAGTCATGAATGAAAGTAATATGCTGAGAAGAAAACAAGTAGAAATGGCAGAGCGCCAAGCCATTGCAATGGAAAAGCAGAATGACTTGATAAGTGAACAGACATCCATTATGAGACGAAGTTCAGCCATGCAATATTTAGAATCTGAAATCTGGGATATGTTAGTCCAATTAAATTTGGATGATGAAGATCTTTTAAAGCAATACTATGATTACTTGTGTGACAATCCCAAACTTGTGCGTTTGCTTTTTGGCCTGCCAACTCACTTGCGACATAACTATTTGTTGAAGCATATGACTGGTGGTGGTGACTCTTCTTAGTTTGTTGTTGGTTTTTGTGTGGAACTTTATGTAGTTTGTTATGTAATTTCATTTTATGACACACTTAATGGACATCTTTGAGACTGGTTGCTTTCTTTTTATGTTATTATGACATTGTGTTATATAATATATTGTTGGGTTTTTACGATATTATTTTATGCTAAAATTGGTGTATGGATTCTTTATGACATGTACTTGATATATAAAAAATGCACTAGTTTTAAATGTGTGATGTTTGTTAAAAGCAAAGAAACACAGATGTCATATAAAGAAAGGGTAAAAAGCAATATAGATGGTGATAAATCAAACTCATAAGAAGACAGTTGCCAAGAAAATTGAAATGCAACCATAACAAAAACAAAAATCCATAATAGAAATCTATTTAATTATGATTATGGCTCCTATTTTCATACGCCTTTGTAATTCATAATTATGACCACGACCATGTGTAATTAAGTATGTGTCCATCCGTATCTTATCAAAATTTCCTTCTTTTATTAATCTTCGTTTTCATTCTGCATGGTGGAAGAAGAAGCCATTTACTTTAATACCAACTATATTCTACGACAAATATTTTAACTAATACAATTGTAATCACATAGTAAACAATATATATATATATATATATATATATATATATATATATATATATATATATATAATAACATAAAGTGTAATCACGAATGAAAAAATAATTGCCAAAATAAAAAAATATCAAACCCTTAATATGAGACCTAGGAAATGGCCAAAGAAAAGTGGTAATTTTTTATAAAAAAAGTGAATACTATATATTTTAATAATAAAAAGTTTAAATTACAAATAGATATGTAATAACTTATACTCATTTTTATAAAATCACCCTTTCACTACAAACTCTTTTTTAAAGATTTTTGCCTCCTCTCTAACTTTTCTCATTCTAAGTTCATTTTTAAAAAAATTTGAAATCATAGGGACAATCTTCTATCGAGTTCTTCCTATCAGTTCAATCAATTTTTCCATTTAAGTAAATTGTTTTTTATGTCCTTTATCCTTAAGTCAATTTGTATTTGCAATCTTTCTCTGCTTGCATGTGTCTCTTGAATTATTAATGTGTGTTTGTATTGATCAATAATAATAATGGTACGACATGATCATTTTTGTGATGTTGTTATATGTAGATAGAACATCTTATAGGATTGAAGGTGGTTTGGTATTTTAAAGCATCTAGAGTTGTCACACCCAAGTAGGGAACATAGTTTGTGTTCTTGTGTTTTTTATTTTATTTTAATTGGATAATGCATGTTAATTGTGTAGAAAATCTAAGATGCTATGATATCCTACTGAATCTATGTTCAATATGTTTTAAAAGATGTAATCATGTGTTTGCTTCGTGTGCAAATTATGTTGATTGATGAAATAATATGTGATGTTGAGAAATTGGGATTTATTTGGTATTCTTATTTTAATATGTTAATACTACATTTAATTTTCAATTACCTGATTGAGTTTCATTAAAATAACTATTGCTATAAGTATTATTTGAATTTCAGCAACTTAACTAAATTTGAGTATTATTTGGAAACCACTTTTAGATAAACACATAGTATTATTTAGACAACCACATTCCAGATTAAAAAAACATTAAATGCAAGATCTGCATCTTTAAATATGATTCTTCTCTTCTAGCAACATCCCAAAATATGACAAGGCTAAACAAACATTGGTCCAAGAGCTTTTTCACGAAGATCTAATGTTACTCTCAACATCTTCTTGTTAATGTAAGATGAAAACTTTATCCGTAAACACAAAATAAGTATAGAGAATATTTCATCAAAAAAGTTAATCTAACAATTGCGTTCATATATTTTAATTAACTCTTCTGTTTATACGATAAAATAAAGAAAATTCATATGCCAATTGAATTTGATCAATAAACTAAGTACTTATCTTTATTATAATCTAATGCTATAATAAGACTTATAAGACTTATGTCAATAATAGGAAACACTTCCTTAATTTCTTTTATATATATATATATATATATATATATATATATATATATATATATATATATATATATATATATATTTATTAGATGTTAGATGAAGAAGACACTTAGTGTTTTCATTTGCTTTCACATGCATGCAAGGGCACAAATGTCTTTTAAGCATGCCAAATTGTCTTTTTACCCATTTTTTTTGTTTGTCTTTACTAAGAGAGACGAAAAGAAATGAACCCCACCTTTTTTTTACTAAAATCTTCACATCCGCATACATCCAAACTTAAGAAGATAAGAGAAGAAGCAAACATATCATTAGTAACACTAATTATTGTTAATGATAAAATCACTTCAAAGATAACATGATTCATAGAATGAAAACATTTTTTTAAATTCACATTTTCTAATTTTTTTTTCAAATATTCAAAGAAAATATTTCTGAACATTAAAATAAGATTTAAATACTATTTTGGTTCAGTTTGTTGAATCTAGTTCCTCTCTTCTTCTTTTTTCGCATGCAATTTGATCCCTATTTTGCTACATTATGTTCAATTTCGTATTTTTCGTTGACGCCATTTAAATTGATAACGATAGAGTCCACATGCTGACATTATTCTCGTTAAATGGATTGTTCTACTTATGATTGTTTGTATTTTGTTCAAATAAGTCACTATTTTAATTAAATTTATGCAATTTAGTTCCACCCTCCACTTCATCTTTCTCACTCTCTATTTCATAACTCTACACCATTCACCATTGCCACCACCATCACCATTGCCACCGCCACCACCACCACCACTGTTGTCACTACCACAACCACCACCAAACTAAAACCACCACTACCAACCTACAACCACCACCACCAAACTAAACCCACAACCACCTTGCAACCATCCCACAACCACCACCACCACCACCACTAACTTTTCTCTATGGAGTAGTAGTACTATTTTTGTTCAGATAGTTTTCTTCCATGGACCTTTCTTTGTCATGTATTTTCATCCAAATCTGTAACCTATAGAGAGAACAAAGGAGAACCATGTATTATGACGAAGGTAGTGGTGGTGGCGGCGACGACAATACTGGTGGTGATGATAGCAGTGGTGAACGATTATGAAATAGAGAGTTAGGGAGATGAAGTAGAGGGTGAGACTAAATTAAAAACAAATTAACTAAAATAGGAACTTATTTGAACAAAATACAAACAATCACAATTAAAACCGTCCACACAATATGAACAGTGTCAGCCTATACAGTCTGTCGTTATCAATTTAAACGATGTCAACGGAAAGGACAAAATTGAACATAATTTAGCAAAGCAGAAACCAAATTGAATACATAAAAAAAATAGGAATCAAGTTAAATAAACTGAAAAAAAAAACATGAACTAAAATAGTATTTACACCTTAAAATAATCATATCTTTAAATAATCACTTAAAGTAACCCCTAATACTCATGATTGAGAGAATGAAATGAAGAAGTGGAAGAGTTGACATTTGCAGGAAGAAGGAAAGAGAGGGATGAGTTGAAATGATTGATGAGTGGTTGTGGGGTGTTCCCCATCATTCAAGGATAGCAGAATAGTTAGGTGCATGCCATTCTCACCTTCTCTCTCTATCTTTCATTCTCTTCTGTATTGTTGCCTACTGCAGTGGGTGGTGAGTCAGATACAAAGATTGTACAAGCTTTGTATTTGGTGAGAGGTTTTGGATCTTTCCTTTTTATGGTGGTTAAGGCTGTACTTTTATGTGTATATATATATATACATTTTCTGAAATTCAGACCAAATTAATTTGGTTTTCATATCTTAAACTTATTAAGGGTTTGATATGTTTTAATTTCTTACAGTCGGATCTTCGTATGATATATATAATATTTTGAAAATGTCAAAAATGTCAAACATATAAAATATATTAAAATTAAATAAAAGCTTTTTATTTATATATTAATTTACATAGAAAAATTTGGAAGAACTAATGTCCCTACAAAGGCTTCGGAGATTCGTCATTCATTTATTTAATACTTATATTTTATTATAGTCTATGAAAATTATGTAAAATATCATTTCATTAAATAACACAGAGTATTTATCATGGGACAAATCGAATTTTATGATAGACTATAATATAACTTTACCATGTTTTTTGTTAAAATAATATTTTACATAATTTTAATAAAGTATAAGGACAAAATATCTTATAATTTACTTTAATAATGAAATAATTTTCTATAATAATTTAGAAAGATAAATATATTTAACTTTTTTTTAATTTAAAATATTTTGTTTTTTCTAATTCGGAGACCGAAAATAGATGCATGCCAAATTTTAGAACCTAAAAGTTATTTAAATCTTATTTCAAAATTTATAATTTAATATATTTTTTATCTTTACAGTAAACGAGTTTTAATGTTGGTTTCTATAAAAGTTGTGTTTAGTTTTTATTTGTCTAAAATTTCAAATAATTGATTTTTATTCTAAATATTGTGACACTAGTTAACCGCTAAAGTGTGGAATAAAGTAGGTATGACAATTAGGGTCCGGCCTGCGGGCCTGGCCCGCAGGCCCGCAGAAAAAATGCGGGGCGGGTCATGATAGTGAGCCCGCAAGCCCGCATAAAATTAAAAAAAAAAAAATTTGCACTTGTGTATATTAATTACTTCTTTTGTGGACTCTTACATTAACATTTCAAATTTTTGTATAACTGGAAAAGACAAGTATTATGTAACTTTTAATGTGCTAAAATTTAAAGAATACATTGTGTATGTCATAGTATGAATATGATGAAAATGTTGAATTATCAATTTATCATCTAATTCCCCAAAGTCTTTACTTAATTTTGTGAACTTCTTAAAGTTTCCCAATTTTTAAACATTGAAAGTTTTATCATAAAAAATAAATAAATAAATAAATTAAAAAAAAAGCGGGCCGGCCCGCGGACCCGTGGGCCAACGTATATGCGGGGCGGGCCAGAGTATGCAGCCCGCATAAAATGTGCGGGGCGGGGCGGGCCGGCTCGCGGTGTGCGGACCTTATGCGGGGCGGGCCTAAACGGGGCGGGCCGGCCCGCATTGCCACCCCTAGAATAAAGGTGTATAGGGAAGGCTGAAATATACCCCATCTATGGGAAGTCGAGATATACTCGATCCAACGGCGCATGAAGACCAATCTTAACTCAATGCGAGAATAGGTGATATAATCTCAAGCATAATATGGTAATATAACGGTATATTTAGGTCCTGCACAGTTGTAATGGAATATTCATAAATTTTATTAGTATTTATGAAAGAATGAAAATGATCTTATATGCGATGAAGTCATGATCAAAGTCAAGTAATATAAAATAAGGTTCAATGTCCAAAAGTACTAATAACTATCTTAACTCAGTTTGAATATACATGCTATATACATTATATTGAAAGTATTGAAGTGCTTGTAGGTACCCCACCTTCAGGAGTATTACCTAAAGACAATCCAAAGGCGATTTACGAGAAGTAAAGATGGAGGATAAAAGACTCTTGAGATAGTTTAGTTTTGTACAAGAATAGAAAGAAATCTTTTTTTAGGTGTCATCCATGTTTGAGAATTTTATTATTTTCGTCTTAAAAAAAGTACGAAGATTCACGAAAGAAAATGTTAAGGATTAAAAACAGGTATTTTAAGTTTTGAAAGGATAGAAATGAAAAAGAAATACTTTGTGGTTATAAAAAAAATTCACTCATTTTGTAAGGAACCAAAATAGTTATTTCAAATTTTAGAGGGATAAAGATTAAATTTTTTTTTAACATAGGGTAAAACCAAAAGTTATTTATTTGAAAGGAATTTGAAAATATTTAAGCCTAGATTTTAATAGGATTTCATAATAGTATATAATCAGTTGTTGGTATGTATTTTTGATTTTAGAATATATTCAACTTTTTTAAAATTTAAATGAATTTAAACAAGTATATTAACTTTAAAAGTTGTATTGATATTATACTTCATAAATATTTTGAAATAGTTAAGCGACTCTTAAGTTAAGAATTTAAAGATTTGTTATTCTTCTTTAAATTACACTAAAATTCTAAAAGGATTGATCACATATGTGTATATTTGGTTTGACATCTATTTTAAGATCTTCAACAAAAAATTTTAAGTGTAGAAATAAAAAGTAAACCTTGTAGCGGATAATTTATTTAATGTATTTGTTTTACCAATAAAAAATGACAAGAAATTACCGCAGAAAAAGATATGTGCTGATTGAAAAAAATAGAGAAAAAAAGAAGTTAACTTCGAAGAAGATGTATTAGGCCAAAATTACCTCGGAAGATGTTTTATGATTGTTATGGTTTTTGTTTTTTTCTTGAAGTCTTACGTTTCGTTGAGTACAATTTACATCGTACTTTTGCATCATATAAATCATAAATCAAAATCATGTATAAGTTTCTCAAAATTTGGTTATGATGGATGCATTTTAACATAAAGGTTCCAATTAATAAGAAAATGTTTCGTTGTGATGGTGATGTGTTTCATTAATTAGAAGTATATATGTCTTTCGTTTCACCTAATGCACTTGCAAAAGCCTCCAAATTTATCAGTATTGAACAGGAAATTTTATAATTTTAAGAAATTAGAATATATTGAATTTAAATTATTTAAATTAAAACATGTTTGTTAGATGCAATAATCTATATATATATTGATTTTATTTTTAATTTTGATCATGTTTTTTATTAGCTATGAAATACATAAATTTATTTTAATATTAACTACTATTTGATGATTAAAAAATATGAAGCCGTGATGTTTTTCTAATATTTTTTTTAAATGGATAAATAATTATTTCAATACAATAAAAATAATACATAAATTTAATTTAATATTAAATAACATTGAATGATTAAAAAAATCAAGATGTGATGTTTTTTAGTATTTTTATAAATGGATAAATAATTAGTTTAATACAATAAATATTTATGTATTTCATTTTTAATACAATAATAAAAAAATTACTTAAGTTTGCTTGTACTCAGTTAATGGTTTAAGTAATTGAACATGTATTGGTCTTTAATAATTCTCACGATACATTTATTAAAGAAAAACTTAAAGTTAATATGCAATTAACTTTTAAGGAAATCTTTTGTCCTTTATTTTTTCCCTTGTAAATTTAAAATTGTTAATGATTTTTTTATAGGTTAATGATATATTAATGTTAATTTTTCACTTAATAAATATGATAATTATTGGAGATTAAACACATCATTAATTATATTAATCTTTAATGGTGTTCAAACAAACTTAACATTGTTAAAATTGTTGTACTAAGAATATAGTTTTTTAATTTTTTTATTGTATTAAAAATGAAATATGTCAATACTTGTTCTACTGAACCGGTTATTTACCCTTTTATAACCTAGCAAAACAAATTAGTTGATGTTGAGAAAGGTTTTTCTTAAATGATTCAATTGAAGTTATTTTCAACCAATGTCAAACATAATAATTTTGAAATACCAAGTTATTTGTAAAAGAAGAGATTTATAAAACTTAATTATTTTTTTCAAAAGCTTTAAACAATAAACAACTTTTACCAACTATCTAAATTACTCTTCGAAAAAAGATTTAGCCAGAAAAAAAAAATCTACTAGTATAACAGAAAAGCAAACAGAAACTCATTTAAAATTAAGCTAGTAGAACTCTCTTTAATGTAACTTTTAGAAGGGTCTACTATAATTAACTTAGTATTCTAACTATCATTTCTAACTTACATGAGTACACCAAAACCTTAATCTTCCTCATGAGATTAGGTACTAGAGTATTCTTTAAAACTAAGTTAGTCTTAACTATCATGAGTATTACGTTCTTTGTCGCTCATTATATGAAAAATCAATCATATTTCAATTAGGCTTAATAAAATCAAAATGCTACAGGTAAACCCAATATATATATATCAACCTATTAATGATTTGTCTTAACAAACTTTAATTCAAATACAATTTTTTGGACATATGCTAAGCCAAAGAGTTGGATAGGGATCTTAGAAATATTGATTGTAAAAGTGTTGTCACAATATATAAGTATATTGTTCTTAAAACTAGAGTCATATTCTAACTGATATTTTACCCATAGAAATTCTGAGCAATATTTTCAAACTGGTATATTGCAGCTGACTTATACTATGTCTCTATACATTAAAGTGGTGCACACTAACTTTTCTTTTTTATCACTTGTGAGAGAGTTGCTAAGAGTCACAAGAAAAAACATATTATTATATTTATAAAATCTTTTATAACGTAATATCTTTATAAAGTTATATTGTCTTTTTAATCGTTTGTCCGTTTTTCCAAGTAATAATTACATTACTGTTTTGAAATCTAATTATAATCGTCCCGTCTTTTCATGTGGGATTTTTTTTCTATAAATATTCATCTCCATTTTACCATCAACATCACACTTGAAGATAAGTTCAATCATATTCTCCATTTTTCCAACTCTATTTCTACTTTCATTCTGAAAGTTCAAGCAAATGGAATACAACTTCAACGAAGAAGAAGTTATTAATAGAATGAGTAGGTACCAGTTCTCTATTATTCACCTTCAGGACGAGGTACGTCTTTGGTAAATATTTGCATACATTTTTTCTTTTACAAAAATTCTTCTACTCTTCTTATTTGTGTCACGGATTTCAAACAATATCATCATTTTGTCTTCAACTAATCTATGTTGTTGTTAAAAAAATTGTATCTTTGGAGGTTGTTGAGTTTGTGGATCGTGCATTCACCATTCTTTATGATCACGATCTTGATCGTCAATGGACTTTAACAGATGTTGAAGGCAATAGACATGTCGTCACTTATAACAAGAATTTACAGAAACCAATGCTAATTGGAGGATGGACTGATTTAAGGGACCTTTATCAACTACACGATAACCACACTATTTATTTTGGATATGTCGGTCATTCTTGCTTCCAGATAACGGTTTTTCCAAGTAAATGCAAACCTTTATCTATTGGACGTTTTCTTAAAAGACTTCAAGCAGATGAACCACTTTTCAATGGACCGAAGTTGCATTTTTGCATATTTCTGAATCCAAACCAATGCCATGCTAGCCATCTAGTGAGATTCATTTCAGTTACTCGGTGGATGTTTATTTGATATTTATATTTATGTCTTCTAATTCTTTTAAACAATTTAATCCATATCTTAAATTGATTATTACTTTATATTTAATTCTTTAATTTCATTCAATGTGTTAGGATTTGCCAGCTGATTTTGGCAATTATCTTCGTCAAGGAAGATTTAAAAACATTTTTCTTTATGGACCGCGCAAAATAGTGAAGTGCAAACTACTTTTGAGAAATCATCTAAAGAAGTCTAAAAAAATAGGAAGTGGCTGGAAGGAATTTTGCATTGCTCATGGATTTGATCAAACTATTGACTTGGTGTTTGAAGTTGACCAGATGAAAAACAATCAGAATGTCAAAGTGCTTACATATTGTAATCTTTAATTTACAGTTAGTTTTATGGTGTTATTTGGAACTGCCGAGTATAAATAGTTTTCTTTTTATGTCTGCTACTTAGGTAGTTGTCAAGCTACAAGTTTTTATATTTTCAGCAATGCATATGTATAGTTCTATTTTGTTATTAATGAAATTTCTTTGAAGATTGTCTCAATTTCTATGAATGCCAATAAAAAGTTTATTCTAAAACTTTAATTAAACATCGAGTTCAAGTGAGACATATTAGAATTTAAATAAACATAATGAAATATGTTATAATTAAACATAATGAAATATGTTATAAGTAAACATACATGTATGGATGTATGTTGGTTTAGTATGTGCAGACACTGATTGTTGTTATAATTTCCAGACATAATGAAATAAAAATTGTAGATACTTGCTATGAAATTGTCCTCTTTGTTGTACTATATATAGTACTGCATAAAAAAGACGTGTTGTGGTACCTACATAAAAAACAAATGTTTTGTTACCTGCAAGAACAAATCAACTATGAAAGAAGTACTATATATATGAATGATTCTGATCTATTACCACTCAGCACTGCATGCTCTTTCTATTTTTAATCTTTGTCTACTGCTAAAAACTTTTTGTAGTCTTACAAATGCTTCCTATCACAATTACAAATATTTTTCTTTCCAAAATGGTGATTAGATGTACAATCTCCCAAAAAAAGTTTAAGAAAGACATTCACCAATATAGTAATAAAACAGAAAACATTTTTGCATCCATTGAGTCAACTTATCTTTGTTTTTGCTTATTCCATTGGCACCTTTGAAAGTATTCCATATGTTTTTTGCTGAAATGGAGGAAAACGATTGTAAAAATGCAAGGCTGAGAAGGAATTTGGTGCTACAACAAAGGTTGAATACAAGAAGTAATCAACATTCATGTAAGTTTCTAACATCTCACTTGAATCATTTGACTTCCGAATGTGTTCATCAAACATTTATTTACAAATTCTGCATTTCTATGTTTATATCTTCTTTGCAAATTACAAAGAAGAGAATGCAAGAAAAAAACCAAAATTTGCCAACCATTCGTCTCAAAGTATCAAAATATCAGGTTTTCTTTTTATAATTATATTTGAAAATCTTTATTTGGATTTTAACTTGACAACACATATCTTTGCTGTGTTAATGAAAGATAAAAGAAGTCAATCTGAAAAATTATTCCAGAACACTATCCAAAGGAAGCCATTACAAGAGTTGGATCTTAGTAAGTATTCTTCTTTTAACCTATTTCTTTACACATTGTTCTTACATGAATGACTGAAGTATGGTTGTTTATTGTTTTACATTCAATGCTGCTACAATAATCCTTTTTCAGATCTGCAAAACAACAACAACAACCTTCACAATATAAATTCAATATTTCAGACAACAATTGGTAAGTTATCTTTGTTGGTTTTTCAATATTATTAATGCAATATCATTTTAAGAAATTATAAACAAATCTTTATTTCAATGCAGTGCCTGAAAACAATATATCAAATTCTTCTAGTGCTTTAGTTGAAGATCCAATCCAAATAAACTTAATGACTTCACAATCTGCAGCTTCTACTATAACATACAATACTCCTTTCGGTAAATTTCTACATTCATCTTTATTTGTTATATACCTATTGTAATTGGATGAAGATGATGAATTTTAAAATTCTATTAATGTTTTTTAATGATTTCAGTTGTTAGCAATAACATTCAGAGAAATTATGGACAAAATAATTACAATTGCAGTGCAGATAAGTAGGTTCTTATTCATATATACAAATGTTCATACTCAAAATGCCAATTAATGTAACATAATTGTTTTAATAATTCTTTTGCATAGGTGGCACATATGAAGTTGTAAATGATTCATATTCTGTCTCTAACAATAAAGTTGTCAAATATCCTTTTCAAGTCATACAATCACTTCAGAACAGATTCACTCTTGATGATGAAACAAAAACAGAACAACACATTGTTCAGACACACCAAATGATGATTCCGCAAGAATAACACATGAAGGTAATTCAGATATTGAATTCCTAACTTATTGATGTCAATAAATACATTTTTTAAATGATTACTTACTTCTCATTTTGCTAATATTGAAGGAGATAGTACAAGTACTACAATTACAAAAGAATTGTATTGCAAAGGGGAGTTACGAGGTAATGTGACACACAATTGTACAAAATTTCAGAGATAAAATATGCATTTCAGGCTAATGCTTTATGCTGATGTTCAGAACTACTCAATATTGGAGAACCTTGCTTGGAATGCCAATACTGTAAAGCTCAACTGTGGTATGAAGAAAGAGCAGAAAAAAGTAACACATAAAAGGAAGTTCAATTCTCATTGTGTTGTCAAAAGGGAAAAGTGCAAATTCCACTATTAAAAAAACCACCTAATCTTCTTGAAGGTTTGTTAAATGGTGTAGATCATAGAAGCAAATTATTTTTACAGAATATAAGAGTATACAATAGCATGTTTTCATTTACTTCAATTGGTGGTAAGATAGATACTTCAATGAACAATGGTTCTGCTCCACCACAATTTATTCTTAATGGACAGAACTATCATCGTATTGGAAGTTTATTGCCAGAACATGGATCAAAGCCAAAGTTTGCACAACTTTACATATATGATACCGAAAATGAAATGAGTAACTGACTGAAGCATTTTAGGTTAGTTAACAGGTCAAGTAATTTGCTTAAATGAAATATTTAAATACATTTGTTCGTATGTCTTTTCTTTATTATGTTTTAGGTCAAACAACAAGGAATCTGATATAGATCAATCATTGGTTGCTGATTTAATTCAAATGATTAACACTCATAATGTTCTTGCTAAATCTTTTAGAAGAGTAAGAGATTTGTCACTGCAACATATGGAATCAGATTTCACGCTAAGACTATTTAGAGGCAGAAACAAAGACCTTAGAGTCTACAACACACCTTCATGTGATGAAATAACTTCTCTAATAGTGGGTGATTTTGGCAATATGGATGTAGGCAGAGATATAATTGTCAAAAAATGTTCTGGTGAATTAACAAGACTGCATGAAACTCACACATCTTTCATTCCACAGCAATATCCTCTCATGTTTCCATATGGAGAAGATGGTTATCAAGAAGATATTCCAATAAGAGAATCTCATTCAGAAGTAAATCCAGGGTGAGAATTAGAATTTCGTTGCGAGAATTTATTGCATTTAGAATACAACAAAGATCTATAGAACCTGGAAATATTGTGAAGGCATGCCGATTGTTCCAACAGTTTTTGGTTGATTGCTATACAATGGTGGAAGCACAACGAGTGTCTTTCATTAGAGCTAATCAAAAGTTAATTCGTTGTGATATTCTTAATGGATTACAAAAGGCTGTTAATAGAGGAGAGACAGATCCTTCTTTAATTGGAAGACGTATTGTACTGCCTGCTTCATTCACTGGTGGTACAAGATACATGTTCAACAATTGTCAAGATGCTATGACAATTTGTATAAAATTTGGATATCCTAATTTGTTCATTACTATAACACGCAATGTCAATTGGAGCGAAATAAGAGACTTTGTTTTAGCAAAAGGGTTATCACCTTTAGATAGACCTGATATTGTATGTAGAGTCTTCAAAATAAAGCTGGATGAAATGATGACAAATTTAAAAAAAAATGACTTCTTTGGAAAAACCACTGCAGGTATGTTCTATAGGAAGTAATATAGATTAGATCAATATTTATTAAATTAAATTTTTAAAACTATTTTATTTGTTCTGTTATATATGCAGGAATGTACACAATAGAATTCCAAAAGAGAGGTTTACCTCATGCACATATACTTTTATCATTGAATGGAGAAAGCAAATTGAAAAATTCAACTGATATTGATAAAGTAATATCAGCGGAATTGCCCAATGCGGATTTGTATCCCAAATTGGAAAAAGTTGTACAAGTTACATGATTCATGGACCATGCGGACTTGCAAGATATAATTCACCATGCATGAAGGAAGGAAGATGTTCCAAATTTTATCCTAAAAAATTCACATCTTCAACTTCTATTGATGAAGATGGATATCCATGTTATAGAAGACTTGATAATGGTAGATTTGTTGAGAAGAATGTAATTAAGCTGGACAATAGAAGTGTTGTTCCTTACAATCCACCACTTCTAATGAGGTATCAAGCTCATGTCAATACAGAGTATTGCAACAAGACCAATTCAATAAAATATTTGTTCAAATATGTCAACAAAGGTCCTGACAGAGCTACTCTTAAAATAAGCAACAACTCTGCACAATGTGACAAAGAAACCATTATTGATGAGATTAAGAGGTATTATGAATGTAGGTATCTATCACCATGTGAAGCCGCTTGGCAAATATTTGCTTTTGACATCTATCACAGATGGCTTCCTGTTCAGAGATTGACATTCCATCTTCCTGGCCAACAATCAACTTTGTTTAAAGATCATGATGATATTAATGTGGTCTTCAACAGATACGAAAATGCTAACACAACATTTCTAGCTTGGTTTGAGGCTAACAAAGTGTATACACAAGGAAAAGAATTGACTTATTATGAATTTCCAAGCAAATTTGTATGGTTTGCTAAAGAAAAGGAATGAAAACCAAGGAAGAAAGGCTACAACATTGGTAGACTTATATTCCTCCGGGCTCTGGAGAACTTTATTATGTGAGGATATTACTCACCATTCAAAAAGGTTGTATTGATTATGAAAGCATTAAGACCATTGATGGGAAATTTTATGAAACATACCAAGAAGCTTGCTATGCTTTGGGATTGTTGGCTGACAATAAAGAATATATTGATGCAATAAAAGAAGCAAGTGAATTTGCTTATGGGTATCAACTTAGAAGATTATTTGTTACTTTGTTGTCCTTGAATACAATTTCTAAACCAGATATAGTTTAGAATTCTACATGGAGTATCTTATGTGATGGAATTTTGTACCAAAAAAGAAAGGAGATGAACTTACCAGGTAATTTATATTGTGATTTATTTAATTGAATATAAATATAACTTTTAATTGCATTATTTTGTTCATGCAGGTCTTGAAATTGAGACTGCTGAATTACAAAAAATTTGTCTCGTTCAAATACAGGAAATGCTAATGTCAAATGGTAGATGTTTGAAAGATTATCCTTCATTAGCTCAACTTGATATTTCAGATCTACATACATTCAATAATAGATTTATTGTTGATGATCTGCAATACAATAAAGAAGAGATGGCGAAAGAACATGACATTTTGTTTAAAGCACTGAATGATGAATAAATTCATGTATATCAGGATATCATGACAGCAATTATTTCAATGAAGGGAGGATTCTTCTTTTTATATGGCTATGGTGGTACAGGGAAAACTTTTATGTGGAAGACATTGTCAGCTGCTCTAAGAAGCAAGGGCATGATTGTTTTGAACGTAGCATCAAGTAGAATTGCTTCTTTACTACTTCCTGGTGGAAAAACAACACACACTACCTTCTGCATCCCACTGTTAATTAATGATGAATCAACTTGTAACATAGCGCAAGGTAGTCTCCGTGCTAAACTTCTGATGGCAAACAATTTGATTATCTGGGATGAAGCACCAATGATGAATAGAATGTGCTTTGAGGCATTTGATAGAACACTAAAAGATATTATGCGAAATGTTGATGATGCCAATAATGACAAACCATTTGGTGGAAAAGCAGTTGTCTTGGGAGGTGACTTCAGACAAATTCTACTCGTTATCAAGAAAGGATCTAGGTTTGATATCATCAAATCAGCAATCAACTATTCAGAGTTATGGAATTGTTGTAAAGTGCTAAAACTGTCCAAGAACATGAGATTAAGTACTACAACAAACAATCAAACAGCCAATGATATCAAAGAATTTGCTGATTGGATATTGAAGATTGGAGATGGACAAATGGATGTAAATGAAAATGGTGAGTGCATGGTTGAAATTCCAGAAGAGCTGCTGATTAGAAATAAAGATTTACCTTTATTGTCATTGGTTGAATTTGTCTATCCTCAATTTGTGGTTAACATGATGAAGCCTAATTATTTTGATGATAGAACAATCTTGTGCCCAACTAATGATTATGTAGAGCAAGTAAATGATTTCATGTTGTCTTTATTAGGTGGTGAAGAGGTGACTTATTTAAGTTCAGATACACCTTGCCAATCTGATGAACAAGATGAAGTTCAATCTGAATGGTTTACATCTGAATTTTTAAATGATATCAAATGTTCAGGGATACCAAATCATAAACTCAAGCTGAAAACAGGTGTGCCAATTATGCTCTTGAGAAATATTGATCAAGCGAAAGGTCTTTGCAATGGCACAAGATTACAAGTCAACCATTTGGGAAAAAATGTAATCTTTGCAACTGTAATTACTGGAAAAAACATTGGTGACAGGATTTTTATACCAAGAATGGATTTAGTGCCATCTGATTCAGGATTGCCTTTCAAATTTTAAAGAAGACAGTTCCCGATTTCCTTATGCTTTGCAATGACGATTAACAAAAGTCAAGGACAAACACTTTCTAGAGTGGGCCTTTATCTTCCACAACCTGTATTCACACATGGCCAACTATATGTTGCTATTTCTAGAGTGAAAACCAAAAGAGGATTGAAAATACTTATACTGGATGAAGATGGAAATGTCACCAACACAACTAAAAACGTTGTGTACAAAGAAATTTTTGAAACTTTTTGACAAAGAAGACATTATAGGTATGTAATTTATAATTTTGTTTTAATTTGAAAGTTTGTATAAATATAGATGAACTTATTTATGTTCTATTTTGCAATGCATGATCTATTGCCTAAAATCCAAGGCTTACAAGGAACATCATGCTAAAACAAAGGTTAAATTAAGAAAAAATAAAAGTTGTGTACAAAAGGAATTTATGAAGCTGATTAACAAAAAAGACATTATAGGTATGTAATTTAGTCTTCTTTTATTGTTATTTTTTTAAAGACATTATATTATCATCATATAGGTTATTAAATATCCCAAAACCACTTGCTTTTACCAAAAATATTACATTTAAAAAAACATGTGCGTTGCACAGGTAGAAAGACTAGTATTGTTCTTAAAACTAGAGTCATATTCTAACTGATATTTTACCCATAGAAATTCTGAGCAATATTTTCAAACTGGTATATTACAGTTGACTTATACTATGTCTCTATAGATAAAGTGGTGCACACTAGCTTTTCTTTTTTATCACTTGTGAGAGAGTTGCTAAGAGTCACAAGAAAAAACATATTTTAAATGTGATTGAAGTTGTTTCAATTCTAATTGTTGTTGTTGCTCTTATGCTTTGTTTTTGGAGTTGAGCACCAATTTTGGAGTTGTAGTGGAGAAAATCTATTTGGCCTGTTCTATATCTTCTAAACACATTTTGATGGCCTCCACCTCTTTGTTAGTCCACCCTTGAAGTTGGTTCGTTAAAACCTTCTATAAGGGGTTTGTTATGACAGTTTTCCCTTTGAATTCCCAACATACTTCATTAAGTGTATCCATTCTGAAGTTATCTTTTTTGTCATTAGGATGATTCATTGCTTCAAATACATTGAAATTGACCTTATCATCCTGCACTCAAACTTTTAATTTGTCACTTTCAACATCAATGATGACCTTGGTTGTCTTCATAAAAGGTTTCCTTAGGATGAGGGATACTTCTGAGTCTTCCTCCATATCCATAATTACAAAAGTTTATTGGGAAGTAGAATTTGTCTACTTTACCCACAAGTCTTCTACAATTGTATATGGATATTTGATAAATCTATTAGCCAATTGAAGTGTCATTCTTATTGGCTGAACTTCAACATCTCCTATTCTTTTTAACATGGACAAAAGCATCAAGTTGATACTAGATCCAAGATCTAGTAATGCCTTGCCCATTGTTAAGCTAACAATAGCCATAGGTAGTGTAAAACTATTTGGATCCCTAGATTTTTGAGGATGGAACTTTTGAATGATGGCGTTGTAGCTAGCTTCTAGTTTCATAGTCTCTTCTTCTTTAACTCTTTTTTTTTTTGTGAGAAGATCTTTCATGAATTTGGCATAGGTAGTTATTTGCTCCATTACCTTTGTGAAAGTTATATTGATTTGCAATCTTTTGATCATATCAAGGAATGTAGTGAACTAACTCTCTTTATCCTATCTAAATGGTGTATAAGGATAGGACAAACTTGTTATAGGAGGACTTCTCATATCAACATCTCCTCTCTCTCTTTTTTCTCCTCATTCTTTCTTTCTTTTTCTTCTATTTGTTCTTTTTCTTTTTCTATATTTACATCTACTATAGTATCTACATTTATTGTTTTTTTTATTCACATTGTTTTTCTCACCTTCACTGCCTAACACAGTTTCATCGCTCAATGTTGTGATTTTTCTTTTCATTTTGATTTATTCTATCCTCACAGTTTTTCTTATTTTCTTTGTCTAGATTGTCTCCAATCCCCTTGCCTATCACAATACCTTGTTTGGTAGTGATAAATTTGTAGTGTTCCTTGGGATTCACTTGAGTGTTGATTGAATTGATTTTCTTGTTGATCAGCCAACTGCTTAGCCATTTGTTCAACCTGCACTTCTAAATTTCTAATAGAGGCTTGATGATTGTTCTCAACAACCATTTTCTAGCAAGTGTACTGGTACGTAGTAGTATCAACAAGTGTCATATCCACAGGGATTTACCAAGTATATTGGTAGTTTGATTTTTGGGTTTTATGTTTGTGATAGAGAGTGCAAGTAAAAATAAATAGTAGTTATTAGATAGATTAAGTGGAGTATGGGCTATGAATTGATTTCATCTCATCTTCTTCTACTACACCACTACCATCTTGTTTACTTACTTTGCAAATCATTCAATGTCCTGGAAGTACTCTTTCTATGTAGATCTATGTTCATCCTTGATACACTAGAACCTAAGGACTTCAAACTTAGTGTGATTCCTCAATTCCTGGTAGAATGAATCTTTACTTTAATGTGCAAGACTTTCTCCTCCAACATCCCCCCTGGCTAGTAAATCAGCACCAGTACAAGTATGATTATTGATTGGACCTTAGTTTGAGATTAGTCTTTCAACTCAATCCTAGCCAGTGAAATAGGATGAGTCGTTAATTCATCCACACAAGTTGAGACTAATCTTCCAACTCAAATCAAACCTTTGAAATAAGATGAGTGATCAAGTCATCATTAATCATAAATCAGACCACAAATAATTGAATGAAAGCAAAGATAAATGCCCAAGAAGTAAAAGTGAAAATAATCATAACTGATTACATCAAACTTGGACACGAGGGAGTTCAACTACTCATAGAATATTACAATGCAATTTCAATAGCATCTACACATAAGATCTACACTAAGACCATCTCCATCGTGCCTCGTAGACCTTATTCTTTCATACTGATACATTGTGGAGCCTTAACTCAATGCTTGAAATGAAGACCCAAGGTCTTTATTTATAGGAATATTTTAGCGGTGCTCAGCCCAACTTTTGGTGCTCAGCCGCAAGGATTACTTCACAAGTGAGTTTCCTTCTCGGCTCAGCCCCTTGCCCTAGTGCTTAGCACGTGACCTTTCCTGCTTAGAATGGTTTTCTTGGTTGCTCACCCTCATACATTTGGGCTCTAGGTTTCCTTGCAAAGAGGATTTCCTCATGAGGCTCAACTTCATTTCTTGTGCTTAGCTAGAAAGTCCAAATATGTTGTCCTGTCTTTTCTACTTCCATGGCTCAGTTTCAGTATTGTGGCTCAACTGAATACTTGATATTGTCTTTTATTTTTACTACAAAATAAAAAAAAAATCATTTATAATTCATAAAACTCTATTTCTCAATATCTCATTTTGTATCTTAAGCTTAGGAGGTTTGTTTTGTACACAAATAGCACCATTTTATACATGATAAGTGTCAATTTCAAATGGAAAATTTACTTATTCTTGTCACTTACCAAAGGCCTTTGTATTTTTTGATTTATTGTGGAAAGTTGAATAAATTAAGCTAGAGCATCCTCTACTTTAGTTAATTTGTTCTATTGGACGTGCTGATGGCCATGATAAGGTGCTTGTTGGCCTTGTCTATATGAATTTCCTACCTCTTTCCTTTGACAAAAATTTTGGTGTTGATTACTCCTCCAATGTGTGTTCTGGTGGATTACGGATTTTAAATAAAAAGTAAATAAATATTACGTTAGCTTCATTTATTAAAGCATCATTTCCCAAAAACGCGGGAAATTTAAAACTTTATTAAATCTATGAATAGTCTAAAATTCTGTAATTTATAAAACTCAAAATAATATAAAACCTCCATAGTGTTTACAATTTATTTCAAAGCCATAAATCATAAAAACTCCCAAGTTATCCCCGCTCCGTCGCCAAGCCTCACCGAATCTACCTGCAACATCATCTGCTCCCGTGTACCGCGTACACGATCATCGCCAACACACAAGTAGATAGAGTGAGCTAACAGAATAAACCACATATTTATATATTCACACACACACACACACACACACACACACACATATATATATATATATATATATATATATATATATATATAAGATACTCATATACATATATAACACATCATTCACATCAGGGAAATTTTCTTTCATTAATGCCATACCACATGGCCACCACCATGTGAATCGTGTTATACATCTTCTAGTGATTACTTCAAGATGAATTTCTGCCATACCTATCAGCCACAACCGATAGAGCAAGTGCGGGAAACCATGTTACGGATCATACACCGTAACGCCAGGTGCAGTTCCCAAATACGAACATAGTTCGCAACGTCCCAAGACTACCAAACTCTTCAGTCAACTACTGAGGAGGCCAATCTATCTGGACCCATCCGTACTGGCCACAACCAGCACACTCACACCGGCAACACTCGCTAATCCGAGCTCAACTCAAGGGTTCCTCTTGTTCATCCGCCATCCCGAGCTCAACTCGAGAGATGTTATTCCGAGCCACAACTTAAGGAATACCACGTGCTTTAACCCCTATCCCGAGCCACAACTCAAGGGATACGTTCCGAGCCACAACTCAAGGAACACCAACAATCCCACCTTGAAACATCACCAAAAGCCTCGTAGATCACGCCTACACAATCAACAACACCAATACTACTGCAGTAAGATCACCTGGCGTGGGACACGTACCGCTAGACGCTGCCCGCTTCCAAACCGCCTGGAAGGTATGACGAGTCGAACCTTGGCTCACATTCTATAATTAAATTTTGGGAATTTAATATTATTTTTGCGCTTAAAAATTGTATTTAGTCGCATACTATATTATTGGATATTCTTGAGTTTAATAATGCAACTGTAATTTAATTTAGGTCCTTAAGAGTGTAAATAATGAATATTTTAATTCATAGATTAAGTCCCAAAATAGGAATTTTGGAGAGAAATAGTTCTGGTACTAAATGCACACCCAATTCTCATGTTTACACCCCTTTTTTTCCAATTGGATTATCTATTAATGAAAAAAAAGCATTTCTGGAACTAACTACACTCCCTGTTTTCAGGTTTACACCCCCCTCTGTAATTTAACTTTCAATTTCTGTTCTGCACCCCTCCTTTTTACTAAGCTGGACTCCTAATGTCACTTAAACTCTAGTCTATCAGATTTCGCCACGTGGCAATCTTCCACTTACTAAGTTAACCAATGACAGATTGGTACATCATCAATCCTCCACTAACTCAAATCACCGATCAATGTTTGCCATGTCATCATCTCTTTCCCAACACAAATCCTAACCCTAATCTCTCCTTCTCTCTCTTCCACACCAACCCACTCGCAGTCGTCACACTCCGCAGCCGCCACACTCTGCAGCCGCCACCTCCGACGCCGGCCGTCATCGCCTCTCCGTCGACCGGCCTCCTCCGCGCAAACCACCACCTTCTCGCACAATCTCGTCGGATCGCCAACCTCCGACAACCGCCTCTTCCACGCGAACCACCATCTTCTCGCACAATCTCGCCGGCTCGCCAACCTCCGACCACCACTGTACTCGCGCTGGCACCGTCGCGCCCTCGTCAGAAACCCCGTCACCGCTGCTGCACCAGCGGTCCACGACTGCATCATCTTCTTCGCGCGTTTCACAGCCACCACCACGACGGGATTGCACTCGCCGGGGCAGCGAACTGCATCCACGAGCACGAAGCCACCACACCCTCTTCTTCCTCGCGTCATCATAAAAAACGTAGACTCCACTACTGCCGTCGGAGTTCGCGCATGTAACAATCACCACGGAGCTCTGCCGCGTCGTCTTCTCCGAGCATCCCGCGGCCACCACCGTGACAGCCCCACGTTTGCGAGACTGCATCTCAGCGAAGCAACCTCGACCATTCGTGCGACACCGCGACAATTCTAGAATGCGAACCCACCTCCATTTTTCTGCAATAGTCGTGGGTTCAGCACTTTCGGCGTTTCTTCCGCCATCGCGGCAACCCCGTAACCTTCGCGCAACCACTCATGGCAGTCAAACCCTCATGGAGAGACTTCCCTGACACGTGGCAGTCTCTCAATGGAGTGTCAGAAAGTTAAGATTGGTCAACCAGTCAACTCTGGCAAGGGCGGTCAACAGTACTCAAATTGTTTATTTTACGCTATTTTTGGTAAGTGGTTCCTCTACAGGAACCCTAAATGACCTAGGAAGGACAGTATCGTTTGGCGACAGTTCATCGCCCACCGACTATTTCTGGAAATTCCAAGAAACATACAAATTAAAAGGAAACAAAATATCAATCATGATCATACCAAATTCAGCATACCAATCAGACTTAAATTAATCAACGCCTATTTAGCATGCCATTCCAATTTAAAATAAAGATAACGTGTAAGGTTACTCTATTTAGCATGTGAATCAATTTAAAATAAAGTTAGCGTGTAAAAACTTCCATAACTTGGATTCCTTTGCTAAAAAAAGTAGATTCTTGGGAGTTCCTCTTTGATCACTCTCCAATTTCGTATTCCTTGGAGTATGATACGAAGACAAGCACAGAAACCCCTGCCCATTGTCAACTAGGGTTTCTCTACCCTTTCACCTTCATGCTAAACTAATTTTAGCAAAAAGAAAATAAATTTGTATTTTTTTATCAAGGTTCGAACCCATACTCACACCAATGTTAATTCCATGCACAACCATTCAACCAATTCATGTTTCATGATATTTAATATAATCTATGATTATATTATCGCCCAACATGATCAAGCATATTAATAAAAATAATAATAAATTAAATAACGCATAAATGGCATACTTAAGACTTGAACCAAAGTCCTTTCACACAACCAAGTACAATCAACCATTTAAGCTAGTACTTTTTCACAACATAAAAATCAATAATTAATGTATTAAAAGCTCCCAC
The DNA here is from genome assembly GCF_037176805.1 of Vigna unguiculata. Classification (NCBI taxonomy): domain Eukaryota; kingdom Viridiplantae; phylum Streptophyta; class Magnoliopsida; order Fabales; family Fabaceae; genus Vigna; species Vigna unguiculata. The sequence goes on from NC_140801.1 coordinate 7,120,530, forward strand.
TACCCGCATTTATTTATTAATTAATTATTTAATTATTTAATTTTCACGGGTCTTACAAATTTTGTTGTTTCAATTTGGCCATTTGGATGATCACCAATGCAAAAATTGCACCTTAAAATTTATTGAGATGTACTAGGTACTATAGCTCCAACCTGATTTTTATTTCCTAATTCACCAAACTTTGATTAGGCCAAGATTGCAACCTTATTTTTGCCTTTCTTATGAAGGAAAAGGAAAATAATTTGAGGTAGGCTACCTCCTCATCCTCTCTTGATATTCCTATAGTGCCACATAATTCGTAGAAGGTGGTTAGGCAATTGTAGGGATCCTAATTGTTAAGTCATGCAAACTGATTTGAAGTAATCAGTGACAGTAGGTCTCACTATGTTTGAAAATTTCCTTGGCCCCTGCTGTTACACATAATCTCTTAGCAATATCCTTTGTTCAGTAGGTTCTCCCATTTGTTTTTCTTGGTTTTGCTGAATTGGACTTGGATAAGTTAATCTTCTTCGATCTGTTGCTCGACCTGCTCATGTTGCTTTCTCTTCCTGCTTTTGTAGTTATTTCTCCTTGCAGTCTTCTCAATTTCATGATTAAACAACAAAGTTTTTTCATGTTCTTTTCTTGGAATATAAGATCAACCCAAGGCCAAGTGAGCAAGCGAATAATGAAAGAAAATAGAAGCAAGATAGACTAAAAATTGCACATTTTTTTATACACATATACAAAAAACTTAAACTTACTACCAATTATTACTTTTATCTTTGCTCAAATCCTCGACAACGATGCCAACAACTTGTTTACCAGTTAAGGATGTAAATTATCTATCAAGTGTACTAGTTTGATTGTAACATAACAAGGTCGTATGCACAAGTACTTGGTATGAAAAAATAGTAATTTAGAATATATTCAAGTTTGTGATAAAACACTGATAAGGGTTTGACAATTTTAAATAGAGGTTTGAATAAAAGATAAAGATAAGTGATGTGGATTATGACGTTGGAATTGAACTTGATTTCTTTCACTCAATTGCACTACCCTTGATTCTCCATAGAGTCTTGTTTAGTTCATTTACTTGTTCCTAATTCCATAAAAGTAGTCCTTAAAATTTTTGTAAATTTTCAATGTCAAAATCATGAAAATTGATTCTTACTTAGCTTGTTTTTGTCATTTGAGTTTTTGATTTTCTAGTAGATCAATAACATGTTTAAAGAAATACTGTCTCATTGAAATAGAAGTTGGCCAAGAGCTTCTAAAAACTTTTCCTTTGAGTTTTAATTGAATATTTGTTTAGGACATGTCACACCTATTGCTAATTGATTTTGGAGTTGATAAAAAATTTCTAGTAGCTCTTAAATTTCAATTGAGGAAAACATAAGACATTGTCTCATAAACTAAAAATGAACAAATCTAAAAACTAAAACAAAATAAAAAAACCCAAGACATATAAAGAAAAATAGGAAAAAATGAATAGGGTAACTCAACTTCTAAACTACACTGATGCATTTGCTTACTCTTTTGGTTTATGACTTGAATTGTTTAGTGAGCATCATAGAGTGTGTAATCTGTTGTTTAATTTCATATTAACAAAATATAAGTGTAATTTGTTTGTTCTTGATTCTACTTACATTTTATTTTAGTTTTGTACTCAAGTTCTAGGCCTAATCACTAGGACCTTTTGTGTCCTTATTTTTAAATTTTTCTTAACTTTTGCTTGTCTTTCTTATTGATTTTTTTTGTGTTTGTCATATTTATTCTTTCATGTGAAAGTATTTTGGTTTCAAATTAGCTTATCTTGACTTTGTTCTTATTTTTTCAAAGATTGAATGAAATTACTTAAGTCTTCCTTTATTTCTCAAGAACTCACCTCTTCTCAAGGTAACATTTTAGTGTTGGACGAAGAATTGTTGAAACTACTTGTTTGGTGACCTTAAAAGGAAGGAATGCAAAAAGATTGAAAATTGGTGAAAAGACTTCAATTAAGAGTTGGACCGAAAGCTACACATAAAATTGAATGCAAAAAAAATATATATTTTCAAAACAATGTTTTTTAGTTTTTTTTTGTTGGTATGACTATCAAAGGGTATTGTTATTTTACCTTTCCTTTTGAAAATATTTTTCTTGGTTTCCTTTTACCAAGAAAATTTATTACATTTTTATTTATGATTTTCAGTAGATTGTTGTATTGAATAAATGTGGTCGTATTTTAAACATAATTTGGATTTAAGGACAAATACTTCTACAAAAAAAAGAGGAAATGATGAAAATCACCCGGTCATCAAAACTATGACTAATACGATAAAAGAAAATAAAGCCTCAAAGAAGAAGATTCTCCTAATTTGATGAGTAGAACATTATGATTTTCTTCTTTATTGTACAAATTATATAGGTATACTTTCTTCTTGTATTTTGTTTTAGGATTTTGTAGCAACATAAGTGAGCTTTTTTTCGGCCTTGATTGAATTGAGCATGAAAAGTTAGCTAAGAATCCTAGAGAAGTATGGAAAATTCGGCCAAAACATGAAGAGAAGGCTTGAAGCATGAAAATGTAGGTCTTGTGTGCAACCCTTGGACGTCCACTTTGAACCTCATTAGTACCACATCTTGTGTCATGAAGTGTCAAAGGACTGTGCATCTATAAATAAGACTCCTTGATCCATGTATAACTCACCTTTGATGGATAAGAAATGATTTAACTAAATTTTTTATCTCCTTGGTTTTAAGATCATACATGAAAATACTTTTCTCATGATTCTTCTCCACGTAACCTTTCGGGAGAGGAGCAATGTGAGTTTCTTTTAGAAATTAAAAAAGTTTAAGAATTTTCATTTTTCTTCCACTATGTGGAGAAAGTTTTTCCATCTGCCATTGAGTTAGATGATGGGTGAGTTACCAAGAAAGAATGACCATTGCCTACCAAACGGTGTATATGACTCTTTTATTCTAGAAGAGAGAGTTCCAAATAACAAAAGGAAGAGAGACATCTATTTAAAATATTAAACTTGTACATTTAAATTGATCATAAATAGGGTTAAATATGTTTTTGGTCCCTTAACTTTCAGTAAATTTTGGAATTAGTCTATTTTGAAACTTTGGACCAATTTAGTCCTTCATCTTTCGGAATACGTGGATTGTATTTGAGTTGTTTATACTGTTTGACACATTTTTGCTTTAATGTTAAATCAAATAATATTGTGAAACGTGCTTGAAAGGTCAAATAAATTTAACAAAATTTGATTAAAAGGACTAAATCCACGTATTTCAAAAGATAAAGGACTAAATTGGTTCAAAGTTTCAAAATAGACTAATTCCAAAATTTACTGAAAGTTAAGGGACCAAAAACATATTTAACCCTCATAAATATTATCATACTTATTAAGCTTTTTGTTACTTAACTAGTTCCAAAATATTTTAACTTCTAAGGTTGATAAAAAAAAAGAAGAAAATCTATCATAATCACAAATGAAAATGAAAATAAAAGATACGGTTGAAGAGGTGAAGAAAGAAAATGAGGATGTTAAGGTTCTAACTCTCTCCTATTGTTCAAATCTTCTTTCTCACTCGATCACTCACTCTCTTTCGCTTCCTGTCTTCACCATACAGTTCTTGCAATCATTCAAAGGCTCACTACGATGGAATTCACAGACAGAGGTAAAATTCTGCACATCTCATTGTAAAATGAGTATGCTTTTCATTCATGTCACTATCTCATTGTAAAATGAATATGCTTTTCATTTATGTCACTAAATCACTCGAATTCAGTTATTTATAACCCATTCTAACAAAACATCATGTTTTAACAGATTAAGAACAGAAAAACATAAAAAAAAAGCAACTATGTAAAGAGTTGTAACAAATTTTCTCCCCCATCAACCTAGGATTTGACCCTAAGGCCTAGATTGAATGATTCAATTGAAATCACTTAACAAGGGTAGGTGTGCTCATGCCGAATCGGCACCATAGTATGAAAGACGACGTGAATTTTCAAACCCAGGGGTAACTCCAATTTGTAAGCAACAACTCACACTCTTCGTATAATCTGATATGGACCACAATACAGTGCTCTTAATTTATGAAATGGTGTATTAACTAAAGTCTATTGTTTATAAGGTTGGATCTTTAGGTAAACCCAATCATCAACCGCATATTGTTTTCAATCTCTGTCTGAAACTATTTTCGTTGGCCAACTATGTAATCTAATAACATTATCCATAAATAGTTTTGCTACCTTGGCCACCCCAAAGAATGAGATAGAGTCAAAAAAATGAGCACTTTTAGTCAATGATATAAAAAATAACAAACATAAAATTAGATTCAAGGAAGTCTAGTTATAAAATCCATAGATATAGATATCCATGCCTAAGTAGGAATAGGTAAAGGTCGTAAAATATCAATAAGTAATTGAAGTGATGGCTTATTTTTTTGTCAGAAATGACAATTTTGTACCCATTTCTTAACCTCATTTTGCATAGTTTTCCAATAAAATTGGTCTTTCATTCTTTTATAAGTTAAATCATACCCGAAATTGCCCTTAAGAGCGGAATCATGAAACTTTTGCAGAATTTGAGTCTTCAATTCTGGATCGTTCCCCACGACAAGCTTACTCTTTCATTTTAACACATCACCCTCTCATGTAAAATGTTTCTGAGGTTGATGTCACATAGGATGATATCAACTATCTTTCTTAGCTCCTTATCAAGTGTTCCAAAAATCAATTGCACGAGTAATGAATTGAGATCTCAGAGTTAACATTGTAGCTATTTTACCGTGTGAATCTTTTCGTGACAAGGCATATGCTGCTACATTGTCTTTCCCTTTCTTATATTCAATTTTGAAGCCTAATCTCATGAGTTCTTTTAATTCCAAATTCTGCATTATTGTTGTTGGAGGCTGTTTCAACAATCAATATATCGTCAAAGAAAACTAAAATAAAATTACACAGATAAGATCTAAAAATATCATTATTCTGAAAGTTACTTGAACATTATTAAGACCAAAGGGTAAAACTAACCAATCATATAGCTCATTATGAGCTCTAAAGGCCGTTTCGTATGTATCTTTCTCATTCATCCCCACTTGGTTATAATCACTTTTTAAATCTAATTTGGAAAATTATTTAGCTCCTTTTATTTCGTAAAAAAGATCTTCAATTAATGGTTTGGGAATTTGATTTTTATCGTAAGGGCATTTAGCTTTCTAAAATTTGTGCAACATCTCTAAGACTCATCTTTTTTCTTGACCAAAACCACAGGGGAAGCATAAAAGCTAGAAAACTCTAATGAATTCGGTAGATAGTAGAGACTTAATTTGGAAGTGTGGATACCTATAAAGTTTTAAACAAAAATGTATATCACTAGGTAAAACGATTTTATGGTCAAATTGTCCTTGGGGAGGTATATTTGTAGGATCTTGAAATACTTCCTGAAACTGGTGTAGGAGTTTATCCAGTTGGTTTTGTTGAGAAAGTCAAAGCCATGTTGCCATCAACTTCCGTGGCATGAACATAAACTGCAACCTGGATAACCAACAACAGTTATTGACCTTTTGTCGTTTTCAAATTTCCAAATAAGAGCCTATTAGTATCAATATTTTGTCCAACCTGTGACGTTAATGTCTCTCTTTGATGCTGAAAAGTCATGGTTAGTTAAGCATAATTCCAAGATATTACTCTTAAGTTTTAAACCATTGCATGCCTAAAATTACCCCAAAATTATTGCTAGGCAAAACAAGAAAATCAACTAGAAACAAGTGATATGATTATCAAATTTTCACGTAACTTGTCGACAAACTTTTGTAATTCACAAATGTTTGTCAGAGGCAATCATTACAGAAAAATATTTAACCATTGATATTCCAAGTTGGTATTTCCTGAACCATTGAGACGCTTTGTTATTCCCTGCAAACCTTCATCTCGAAGGCGCACTAAGCTCACGGTTTCCTGAATTGTGGATGGCTTATGCAACCCAACAAAAGTTTCAAATTCGATATTAAGACCTGAAATAAAGAAACTTAAGGCAATGTCCTCCGAAACTGAAACTCTAACTAAAATATGATCAAAATTTTCCAAATATTCAAGTAAAGAACTTCCTGTTTCAGTTTAGTAAGCTCTGCCACCAGATCATCAAAAACACCATCGTCAAAACGATTACCACAACAATTTTTAATCTAAAAGTAAAGATTTTGTATGTAATGGCGCTACCACGAAAACGCCTTTCCATTCATAGACAATAACAACAATCTGGCACGTTGATTCAGAGGGATTCCTTCTAATTCAAAGAATTGTTCATCAAAAGATGAAAATTGTAATTGAGTTCTGTCAAGAACTCCATCAGTAGTTGCTGGCGAATAGTGGGTGTAATTTGAGATTCTGACTGCAACATTGTGCTTTTGTAAAGCTAGTAAAGCTGGGTGAATTCTTATGCTTCTGCCATCTTTTTCTCCAAGGAATCCATGCGGCTGTCTAGTTCTTTGTTATGCTTTTCATTCATGTCACAAAATATTCTATTTTAACATATTAAGAGCAGAAAAAACACAAGCAATCCTAATTCTGTACAGAGGATGAGATCCAAGAAAATATTATATTTGAAGAAAATCATCTAAATGGCATTTGTTTCAGAAAATGATGAATAAAATATGATATAGAATTTAAGTAAAAAAATATTTTGTATTTGTATAGATTAAATATTTTAACTTCATTTTTATGTGTGATATATTTAATATTTATTTCATTTCACTTGGTTTTACTTAAAAATGTTATATTTTATTTATTACAAATCTTCTTATTATAACAAGAATCTATTCACAATTTAAAAAATCATAAAACGATTACCGATTCAATAACTATGTTAAGATTATCACACATTTCAATGTCTTTGACAAATTACATAAATCAACAACATAGACACATTTAGATCTGATCCATTTAGAGGCAAAAGAATCAGAAAGAAAGAAAGGAAACAAAACATCATAACAAGCTACGACAAATTGCATTCCAAATTATATAGAAGTCAAAGGATTAAAAGCCAACATCAATGCCCTCCAAGCTAATAAACAAGTTATTCAATTGTTTATCTGAAATGGCATGCGCAGATGACTCAACCAAAAGCCCGTACTATATATAATAAGCAAATACAATTTCTCCCATTCCCCAACTCAACAAGCTTGCCTATTTTTTGCCTCTGCCACCACCTGCATTATTTCCTCCTGCAGCCTGAGCAGCTTTCTTAGCCGCTTTCTCCTGCAATGCTTTCGCATCCCTGCACACCAAGTAAACACAATGTCAGATCAAGGCTTCAAATTCCATCATCCCAAAATATTACAATAAAATGTGCTCTCCAACCACATTGCAGCCACAATTGGTCGCAGCATTTGGTCATAATTATACCAACTTTGGTAATTATTGAGTCTGAATGAACATTTACAAATATGTTCATTGAATTTGGTTGGTAATTGTAAATTTAAAACACGACGAGTGCAGACAACACAACACGGTATTTATCACATCCTTTTAAAGATACACATAACTATTAGTTCAAATTCATTGCAAACTCCATAATCAAGACAATAAATAAGAGACTTGGAGCCTCTGGTTACGTAAGATAAACTTCAATATGTTCCAGTCCTTCAAAAATAACTAATATTTGATTTTAAGTCTAATTCATTTTCACAATAAATCCCAATTTATACTTTATAATTTGGTCATTCTCTCGCACATGATTCCTACAACAAAAATTGCTTTTCATTTAAATTTCAATATGCTCAATAGCTTAAACACAGAAAGCGAGAAAGAAAACAACCTTTCCCTGCGCTGTTCAGGAGTCAAGCCATCATCCTTAGATTGCTTAGTTTTTCCACCAGCTCTTGCCTGAGCCCTTTCACGATCTCGGTCCCTCTGGTTACCGCGTTCGCTTCAGTTAAGTCAAAACAACGTTATTAAATGAAAAAAAAAAAAAAAAAAAAAAACCTACAAACTTTCGTCACAATCCACTAAAAGGAAACGAAAACACGGAAAAACAAAACGATGCTCCATATGAAAGGATATGAGACATTGTTTTACGGAATCCTGAAAAACCAAGGTGAAAGGGGGGAAATAAGGAGAAGACGAAACGCCCTGAACAACGAGAAAAGCAAAAGATTAGCGAATTGTGAAAGAAGAAAACGATGAATGAAATGAGAGGGGAAACTCAGAAACCTGAAAATGATGAGAAAGGAGGATGAAGAGAAAGAGGATGAGAAGGAGTAAAATAGCGTGAGAAGGTGTTGGAATATGGAATGGAAGACTCTAGATGGAAGGGCGTCCAAATATAATATGAAAAAAACAGGTAAGCAATGAAAAAAATAACGGTTTTGTCTAGTTGTAAGATATTCTATTTTTTTAAGATTTCTAATGTTTTATCTCATATTGTATTTTTTTTTAAGATCGCTAATTTATTATTGGCTGAAAGTTTAATCTATTTTTTTATTTAATTTAATTAATTAATCTGGGCCCTTTAAAAACTATATTTGTTAAAATAAATAAATATTTTTAATAACAATACTAATACTAATAAGGTAACAATAATTTTTATTGTATACAAAATACAAAACTTTTATATGATAAAATATGAAAATATTAGACAATAAGTATTATTTATTATGTAGTAAGGTTTGAGTTTGAAATTCTTGAACATGTTATCGAAATTAATTATTGGTAAGTGTATTAAATAAGCAATGTAAACGAGCACTCTAACTATTCTTCTGTTCATATTATTGTTGTTATTAATGAGTTTGCACACTGAGAATAAAAAATCAAATACATTAATCTTCTTTTCTTGCAATATTTTATGAATGTTATTAACTACATTGGTTTTTTATATGAATTTCCGTCAATACATATGTCATTTAATATATATATATATATATATATATATATATATATATATATATATATATATATATATATATATATATATATATTCGATTCTTTACTGATCGGAAGAAGAAAAGATTTTTAAAAAACAGAAGAAAAATATTAAAAATAGCTAATCTAAATATATTAAATTCTTATTTCAAAATTATGTTTTGAATTTATGATCGTCTATTAATTTGCTATAGTTACTTTCATATGGTTGATATAATTATACTTAATACTGATATGATTTATTACTCTGTATATAAATATTTGTATTAACTATTTGATTTGTACCCTTTATGTGTATCTATATATAAGACTTTTTCGATAAGTAATAATCAGTAATAAGACACAAAAAATTGCTCTTCATTCTCTCATTCTTTATTCTTCCTTGACTTCTTTCCTCTATTATTAGTTTTATTTTATAACACGTTATCAACACTATTCTCCAACCAACTAAACGCTAGTGGAAGCATTAGGACAATGTTTTATGTGTCTTAATCAAAGCTCTTTTAATCCTTTCTTCATTTACAATTTTATCTTATATTATTTTTTTGTCATAAGAATAGTTTGACTTTATTGATCTTCATCTCAAATTATTATTATTATTATTATTATTATTATTATTATTATTACTATTATTTTATGTACTAATTCTAAACATGTCAAACCTTATAAATTTTGAATTTTTTACCCTTGATATTATAGGGAAGAATTAGTTATATTGGATTTTAAATGTTGGAATACATTAGATGCAATGGGTATTGGTGATATCATTAAAGAAAGAAATAAAACATCTGAGCAACTAATTTGCTCCTGTGACAACAATATTGTAAAAAGAGATTTCACACATATTATGAATTTATTTCATGCCTTTGTATGGTTGAACAAAGCAATGAAACTTTTGATAAAAAATCATGAGATTTGCCTAACTAGTTCTGCTCCATTCTCATAAGTTAATGTAGCAATAAATATTATGAATTTATTCCATGCATTTGTATGACTGAACAAAGCAATGAAGCATTTGATGAAAAATCATGAGATTTGCCCAATTGGTTATGCTTCATTTCTAGAAGTGAATGCAACAATATTTCTTATTTATATTTTCATGGTCATAATCGTGGCCTTGGTTGTGGTTGTAGTCATGATAGGGATCATGATTGTGGACATGGTCATAAAGAAAATTTCAAAAAAAAAAAATTTATCATCAGAAGTGGAACAATAGTGTGAAAAAGGAAAAAAAAAAGAAAAAGGTGGAAATAATGGCAAATATAAGATGAAAGTATATGTTATCATTACGGTGGTAAAGGCAATTTGAGTTGTACTTGTCGTACACCAAATCATCTTAAAACTAATGAGAAGAACATAGAAACACACTTTGCTTATGAAGATGGTGATTCTGATTATGGCCATGTGGATGCTACTCATCTTGATATTATTATTTTCTTTGCTAAACCAAATGGAAGCATTGATTTAAGCCTATACACATTAAACTACCTAATAGATCATGTTATTGCCAAATGCGTAGGTACAATTTGTTTCTCTGATCACATTATGATATATCATGTGTTGTTTGTGCTTGAATTTACTTTGAATATTGTGTCTATTCAAAAGCTGACAAATACTTTAGACTGCCAAATTGTTTTCTCTCGTGATCCTTGTTTAATATAGGAGAAGAATTCATTCAAGACGATTGGGCAAGCTAAGATACACAATGGTCTCTATCATTTCACTAGTCACTCATTGAATGCTATTTCTCTTAAACACAATAATGATTTTTTCAAGCATGTTAATAATCTTGATGTATGGCACTATAGACTTGGACATCTGTACAAAAAGATTTTAGATCAATTGTCTAAAAGCTATGATGATATTCATTATGATAGTTTGAATGTTTGTGCACCTTGTCACTTAGCTAAGCAACACAAGCTTCCTTTTCCCCTTAGCAAGACTAGAATTGATAATGCTTTTGATCCTCTACATTTAGATATTTGGAGGCCCTTTGGAACCCCTTCTATACATGGCCACAAGTTTTTTCTTTTTGTTGTTGATGACTTCACAAGGCATACATGGGTTTTCTTAATGAAAAGCAAAAGTGAAACTAGCGGTTTGTTAAATAGTTTTGTTATGCTTACTAAAAATCAGTTTAATCAAAGTATTAAGATTATGAGGACTGATAATGATCAGGAATTCTGTTGGCTAGAGTTTTATGAAAAACATGGTATTATTCACCAAAAAACATGCGTTGAAACACCACAACAAAACTCCATTGTTGAGAGAAAACACAACTACATCTTGAACATTACTCGTTGTCTCATGTTTCAATCCAAACTTCCTAAAGTGTTTTGGTCATATGCTATTTCACATTTTGTTTTCCTTATTAATCGTCTTCCTTCTCCCATTATTTGTGATAAAAGTCCTTTTGAAATGTTATATAACCGCATGCCTGACTTGTCAAATTTAAAGATTTTTGGGTGCTTGTATTTTGCCTCCACTCTTGAACAAAATAGAAATAAGCTTGATCCAAGAGCTAGAAAATGTATCTTTCTTAGTTTTAAACCTAGAACAAAAGGATATATCATTATTGATACAAATAATAGAGAAATATTTGTGTCTAGAAATGTGATCTTTCATGAAAACATTTTGTCAAGTTTCTGATACTGAAAAAGCAATTGATATTGATGTCTCTAATGATCAAGTGTATGGTTATTCTTATGATGTACATCAAGATGTTACACAAACTATTGAGGATAATCATGATAACACGAATGATAATGAGAACGATTCTTCAAGAGATAATGATAAGACAATCCTCCTGAAGATAACTTGAAACGTTCTATAATAATTCGTAAAGCTCCAACATTTCATGAAGATTACCATCATCAAATATCTCCATATGAAGAAACTTCACAAAAATATGACAAGGTTCGTTACACACTTAATTTTGTTTTGTCATACAAGAATTTATCTGAAAAGCACCTTAATTATGCTTTTTCTCTTTCAACTAAAACTAAGCCACAATGATATGAAGAGGCAGCACAAAAACCAGAATGGGTCAAAGCCATGAAGGCAGAGATAAAGGCTCTTGAGGCTAACAACACTTGGAAGATAATGGATCTTCCTCTAGGAAAAACGCCCATCAGATACAGATGGCAAGATTAAAGAAAATGTCGATGGACACATAGAACACTATAAAGCACAGCTTGTCGCCAAGGGATACACACAATGCGAAGGAATAGATTATCTAGACACAAATTCTCCTATGGCAAGACTAACCATGGTTCAAACATTTCTTGTTGTTGTTGCTATAAAGGATTAGTTTTTGGAACAGCTTGATGTCGCCATCGCTTTCTTACATGGTGATTTAAGTGAAGAAGTGTAGATGACTTTACCTCAAGGAGCTAATGCTACTGTCCTTTCTGGAAAACAAAACCAACTTTGTCGCTTAACAAAGTCTCTATATGGATTGAAACAAGTAAGTAAACAATGGTATGAGAAACTTACTTCCTTTTTACATAACATTAATTTCAGTCAATCAAAAACCTATAGTCCTCTCTTTATTAAAAACTTAAATAAGTCCATAATTTTTCGGTTAATATATGTTGACGACATCATCCTAGTTGGAGATGAGATGACTAGCATTTCAAATGTTAAAGCAGCTTTAAATGCAGCTTTTAAAATTAAAGATCTTGGTCAACTACGATACTTCCTTGGATTAGAGATAGTGAGACCTTATGAAGGCATACATATATGTTAAAGAAAATACACTCGTGACATCTTAGTTAACGCTAGAATGCTCAATGCCAAGCCTATTTGCAGTTCTATGGTAAAGAAGAATGAAGTTTTGTTTGACCAAAATTTCACTGTTCACAATGCCTCTGCATATGGAAGAATTATAGGAAGATTATAATACCTTGTCAACACAAGACCAAACATAAGCTTCGTTGTGTAGTTCCTCAGCCAATTCGTTCAAACACAATCAAAGCATCATCATCAAGCCATTCAACGAATCCTTAGATATATCAAGGCTTCACCCGCACAAGGCATTTTTATCCCAAAATTTTGTTTTACAATTAAAAGCTTTTAGTGACTCTAAGTGGGCATCATGTTCTATCACTCGACGATCAACAACCAAATATTGCTTCTTCCTTGGAGATTTGTTAATATCTTGGAGAACTAAAAACCATAGTACAATTTCCAGATCCTCATTTGTAGCCGAATACCATGCCTTGATGTCAACTTGTTATGAATTACAATGGTTAGTTTTTCTCCTTGAAGATTTACGTGTGATTACTTGCAGCATGGCCAACTTATATTGTGATATTGAATCTGCCAGACATATAGCTCACAACAGTAGTTTTCATGAATAAACTAAGCATGTAGACATAGATTGTCATGTGGTCAAAGAAAAGTTTCAACAACGTCTCTTCAATTTGCTTCCTATTCGGTCTTCTGAATAGCCCGCGAATGTGCTTACTAAAGCGCTCAACCATGATTTGTTTTGTAAGCTTGTGTCCAAGCTTGGAGTGATTTGCATACACACTCCAGCTTGAGGGGGGATTTTACGCTATATAGTTTTTCTTTAGTTAGTCAGATTATTTTCTATTATCTTTTTGTTACCTTTCTCTTTGTACATATAAACCCATATGTTTATGTTTTTGAATAACAAGTGAAACTTTCAGCTTTTTTTCTCTTTATTGAAATATCCTTTTACTCTTTCTCTCATTCCTCGTTTGATGTGATACCAAAAGTCATTATTATATTTATGTTTATATAAAGAATGATTGTTGGCACTAGCACCAATGATGAAGATATGTGTCTTGCTGATAATGCAACAACTCATACAATTCTTAAGAGTAACAAATTTTTTTCTTGTTTGGTAATGCGAGAAGTAAATGTTAGTACTATTTTTAGTACTATAAATATAATTAAAAGCTTTGGAAGATCTACTATACTTATACCAAGAGGTACAAGATCGCATATTAAAAATGCATTTTATTCTCCTAAGTCTAATAGAATCTTATTAATTTTCAAGGATATTCGTCTAAATGGATATCATATTGAGACAAACAATGAAAGAGATATTGAATATCTTTATATCACTTGAATTGAGTTGAAAATCCGTCGCTAAATCAACATTACCGACGGATTATCGAAAGTCAAAAATCTGTCAGTAAAACTCTTGTCAGTAAAATTTTACCGACAAAAATCATGTCCCGTCAGTAATTACCGACAGAAAAATCTGTTGTTAAATCTGTCGATAATTACCGACGAGAAAATTCGTCGGTAAATCTATTGATAATTATCGACGGAAAAATTCGTCGGTAATTATCAACCGAAAAATCCGTCGGTAATTACCAAAAAATCCGTCGGTAAGTAACATGCATTGTTCATCTTCTTTCTCCTCCCTCTTTCATTTTTCTTTTCGTTTTCTTCTTCGTTGTCGTCGATGCCACCACCGCCGCCATCGCCGCCATCGTTTTCTTCTTCTTCCTCTTTCTTCTTCTTCATCTCTTCCTCCTTCTCTTTCTTTTCCTTCTTCTCCTTGATCTTCTCCTTCTTCCTCTTCTCCTTCTCCTTCTCCTTCTCCTTCTTCATCTTTTCTTCTTCTTTTCTTCTTGTTCTCGTTATCTTATAAGGAGAACTTGGGCGGGAAAATTTTCGTTCCTTTTACCAATGGATAAATCCGTCGGTAAATTCGTCGATAAAAAAAATTTAAATTATCAACGAATTTTCTTGATAGATTTTAAGTTATGTAAGTATCAAAAATTTTACTAATGGAAAAATTCATCGACAATACAAATTTGGGTGGGAAATTTCCCGCTTCTTTTATCAACGTATTTATCTATCGGTAAATTTTTCAATAATTTTTTTTTAAATTAGCAACGAATTTTATCGACGGAATAATCCGTCGATAATACAAATTTGAGTGGGAAATTTCCCACTCCTTTTACCGACGGATAAATTCGTCGCTAAATTTGTCAGTTAAAAAAATTTGAATTACAGACAGATTTTATTGACGAATTTTTCTGTCGATAAATGAAATATTTGTTACAGACGGATTTTTTCATCGGTAATTAAAATTTGAAAATCCGTTGGTAATTCAAATTTACCGACTGAAACATATCCATTGGTAAAATTTCGTCGGTAATTTCAATTTTTTTTGTAGTGGTGGTCCAATATAACCACCATGTTGATCATTTAGATATTCCATGGTTTTAATTGATGCATCAACTAGATGGTCACATATAAGAGCTCACTTCCCAAATTATTTGATTAAGAAAATCTTTTTTGATAATACTAGTTAAATTACATCTCATGTTTTTCATAAGTATTGTATATCAATTGGAATTGAAGTTGAGCATCAGTAACACATGTTCACAATCAAAATAGACTTATGAAATCATTGCTAAAACGTCTAAAATTGGTTGCAAGACCATTACTTATAAGAGCTAATCTTTTAATGGCTATTTGGGGATATGCAATTTTACATGGTGCATTATTGATTTACATCAAGCGAACAAGTTATCATAAATACTTCATTATGCAGTTGGTTTTTGATCAGTGACCTAATATTCTCATGTAAGAATTTTTAGGTGTGGTGTATATATTCTAATTTCCCCACCAAAAGGGACTATGATTGGTCCTCAAAGACATTTGAGAATATATGTTGGATATGATTCTCCCTCAATAATAAAATACATTGAACTACCAACAGGAGACTTATTTATAGTTCAACTTTTTGACTACCGCTTTGATGAATAATTTTTTCCAACATTAGGGGGAGAAAGAAAACAATTGGAAAAAGATATTGGTTGGAATGAATTATCATTATTTCGTCTTGATCCTCGTACAAAAGAATGTGAACTAGAAGTTCAAAGGATAATTCATTTAAAAAATTAATCAATTACCTTATGTTTTACTGACAGAAAAGGGGTAACTAATATCAGTTGCTAATGCTTAAAAGATAATTGATATTAATTCATAACACGCCTGAAGGGTGGTAGGCTTGTTAGTTCCAAAGATACGCTTGAAGCGTGGTAGGCCTACTGTTCCAGAGAGAAAAACTCTTGAATGAGAAAGGGAGCTAAAATACAAGATGACCTAATCGAAAAGGTGGAAATCCCAAAAGATTCATTTGACATAATTCATTATTCAGTTCCAAAAGAACCTTAGGTACCTGAAATTGTTGAAAATGATGAGATCTTAATAAATTATTTCATGAATCATATAATATGGAACCAAAATGAAGTCAACATTGACAAAACCTTTACATATAATATAGCGATGAATGCCATGAATGACAATGAGGATCAATAACCAATGATCATTGAAGATTGTCGATAAACAAATGATTGGTCAAAATTAAAATATGCAAAGAAGCATAATTAGATTTTCTTGATAAACAAAAGGCTTTTGGACCTATAGTTCGCACACCTAAGGGTGTGAAACCTATTTGGCACTTATGGATTTTTGCGCAAAAAAAGGTATAATTAGTCGCAACGTACCCAGTTTCGTCCCAATGTGTCTAAATGGTACCCGCTTTTAACTTTGCATCTATTTAGTTACCCAAACAACATACACGGTTGGAGGAAGAAAAGGTCATGGTGATGCAAGAGAAAAATAGAATCCAAAAGTTGTTGCAAGACATTCAGAATGGTATGGTTAGTTTCAATGCAAGATCACCCATGTCCAATGTCACAACCATCATCACAAATTCTGCAATTGCTCGTCCAGTGGAAAAATCTATTAGAACTACTCCAGGTAGGTGCATAAATTTTATGGTTATTAATGAATTAAATTGTGATTATTGTTATTTGTTTTTTAAATTTTTGAGTTCTTTTCCTCTTTTAACCTAGTTGTTTTTTCATATAATTTTTAAATATATGAAAAAAATTATTTTTTTTCTCTTTAATCTTATATATTTTCCCCCTAATTTTGCTCCCCTTCATTTTTTACTTTTACTTTTAAGTGTTGATTGATTAAGACCTAAATATTTTTTAATTGTCCCCACTAACATAGGATGTGTTCACGTGTGGCGATTGATTTGAGGGAGAGTGGAATAATGGATTTTAGTGAATCAAAGGATGATTTGTGTTCTTCTTTTTATGGGATTTGTGGATGAAAGTAAATGGCCAATCAGAGAGAACCATCCAATCTTTGGAAGATTTGCTAAGAGCTTGTGTGTTAGAAGATTCTCATGGGTGGGATCGATGCTTGCCTTTGATTGAGTTCACCTATAACAATAGTTTACCCCTTTCCTTTCTAATCTTCATAACGTCTTTCATGCGTCTCAATTAATAAAATATATTTGTGATCCATCTCATGTGATAATACCAGATATAGTACAATTAAAGAATAACCTTACATTTAATAACCTTATATTTAATGAAATGCCTGTACAGATTTTGGACAAGAAGGTCATGGAACTGAGAGGCAGGCAAAACCCTTTAGTAAAATTCATTTGGAATGAAGCTAATGGAGATATTACATAGGAATTAGAAAAGAAAATAAGAGACATTTACCCTCATTTATTTTAGTCAATAAAAAATAAAATATCAAGGACAAAATTTCTATTAGTAGGAGAGAATTGTAACATCCATAAATTATACTATCAATAAACAATGTTTTACTTTATTTATAAACATTTTAATATTATCTATAATATATATATATATATATATATATATATATATATATATATGAATAATAAAGAAAAGAAGAATGGTAAACTTTCTGATATGATTAGACAAACTTTTAGTTATATAAATAAATCTCTGAAACAAATGGATAAGAATGAGTTTCGTTGAATAAATATAAGAAAGGATAATAATGAATACGTGGTGAGAAGTTAATCCATTATAAAAAATGAGGGGGGTTGAAATTATAGGATAATACAACATTTGTTAACTCAAGTATAAAGCATGTGCATTTTTACTGTGGATGCAAAAAAAGAAAAATAAAATTCTTCTAACGAGAAATTTCAATCAAACCAGAATGCCAAACTAAAGGAATTTAGGTTCAAATTGAATCATAAGTAATGATTGCAAGAAGGGTTATAAATAGGGGTAGAATGAATGGGAAAGGAAAAAGGGGATTGACAATGAAGAAAAAAAGAAGAAGGAAAAAATGTTCAAGAAGTTACTCACAGAGTAGCTACAAATTTTTGGGATATATCTTCCACAATAACTAAGGTAAGAGAAGGAGACATTTATCACCTTATTCTGTTACTTTTATTATCTTTTCATCTATTCATAATTATTTTTATTTCTATATTTACCTTAAGTGAGGTGTCCACAACCTCATTTTAATTTATATTTTAGTTCACATTGTTATTTATTTATTTATATTCATTTCAAGTTATGCACTAGTCCTATTTATTTAATTTATATTTACTCTAATTTATTTATTTATATTTATCACCAGACACGTATTGGTCCTCTTTATTTATTATATTTATTTTTATTTATGCACTAATCCTATTTATTTACTTATACAATTATATGATTTAATATCAAAATAAAAATTATGATAAATAAAGATTTGATTATTGTAGTTGGAGGTATGACGTTGGGGATTTAAATGAGTGGATATTACTCAAGATGAGATGTTCTTGGGTTACTTTGTTGACCATGATGAGGCTCATTTATCTTTACTAGTCAGTACAAAATTAATCAAAATTTTTATAAAATATGATAAAAAACACAGTTCATGAACTTGAAAGATTTTTATGTGATATTTGTCTCACTTATTTTATGATTGTGTATAAAAAAATCTTATAATCTCATTGTAGATGGTTGCCCCTAACATGTCTGACTCATTCTTTGCCAATATCGTAGCAGTCTTTCCAAGAAATGCATGGTAGGCAAATGCGGTAAATAATTTGGTAACATTTAAGGAACATGAAATTCTAGCATTACATTCCTAAATGCTCCAAATGCACTAGTTATCCTTGAAGGATAGATTGAAGTCACTTTTTATTTACCCTCAATAGTCTAAATGAATCTTATCCATAACCTTTTTTCTCCACATGTTTGAACGCTAGGTTTATTGATAGTATAATTTATGATATATTTGCCTCTCAGTTCCATAGGTATATTATAGTATAAATAAAATATTTGCATAGGTATATTTTGCATAGGTTTATTGATAGTATAATTTATGGATGTTACAATTCTCTCCTACTAATAGAAATTTTGTCCTTGATATTTTATTTTTTATTGACTAAAATAAATGAGGGTAAATGTCTCTTATTTTCTTTTCTAATTCCTATGTAATATCTTCATTAGCTTCATTCCAAATGACTTTTACTAAAGGGATTTGTCTACCTCTCAGTTTCATGACCTTCTTGTCCAAAATTTGTACATGCATTGCGTTAAATGTAAGGTTATTCTTTAATTGTACTGTATCTGGTATTATCACATGAGATGGATCATAAATATATTTTATTAATTGAGACGCATGAAAGACATTATGAAGATTAGAACGGAAAGGGGTAAACTATTGTTATAGGTGAACTCAATCAAAGGCAAGCATCGATCCCACCCATAAGAATCTTCTAACACACAAGCTCTTAGCAAATCTTCCAAAGATTGAATGGTTCTCTCTGATTGTCCATTTACTTTCATCCACAAATCCTATAAAAAGAAGAACACAAATCATCCTTTGATTCACTAAAATCCATTATTTCACTCTCCCTCAAATCAATCGCCACACGTGAACACATCCTATGTTAGTGGGGACAATTAAAAAATATTTAGGTCTTAATCAATCAACACTTAAAAGTAAAAGTAAGAAATGAAGGGGAGCAAAATTAGGTGGAAAATATATAAGATTAAAGAGAAAAAAAATAATTTTTTTCATATATTTGATAATAATTTTAACAAAACCAGGGGAGCGCTTGCCCATGCACAACTACATATACGTCCGTTAGTGCCTCTAAATACTAATTCTAAGCTGGAGGACCAACAAATTCATCATTCTACATTGTTGTATCTCTTACATATTGGTGAATGATTATTCTTCAAAGTTTATAAAATCTAACATGTCCTCCGAAAAATCTAGGTATATACAATCGTCTCTTTTGTTGTCAAATTCAGAAGCAGCAATATCGTTTGAAAATGACGTGTCCAAGTTTTTAGGTATATCAAAAGAATTAACATCCAATGCTATCGTACTTGTTATATTTGTATCCATGTTACTTTCCTTGTTTGTATCCCTCTTTTGTGTTTCATCATTATTTGCCACAATAGAAGAAAAGTCGATATTGCCTTCATTACAAGCCATTTGTTTTACATGGTCAACCATATCTCTCTTGGTCGTAATCACATTATAAGAAGGGGCAATAACTTCCCCATTACATTTTGCAACAAGAGTAACATCTGTATCACTGGGAAATGAATGAATTATGGGATGTGTTGTTGAAACATAATTAGTTGAAATTTGTGATTCCTTGAGTGTAGGGTTTATGACCAACGATTGAGTTGATGCATCAAAGGATCCAAAATCTACTTTGTTATTAGGAGACGATAGCGACATATTTGTACCTAGAAATAAGGAGAAAGTAAAATTCTAGTTGCTAATATATGAAAACTTAATGGTATACATTATACAAACATAAAGTAATCATACATTGGAGTTGCATCTTCTTCCCAGGTTTTCTACCACGAGGTTTCTTAGCAACTACAGACCCATTTGCGGTCGAAATTTCTTTTCTCTTCTTGTCAAACACTCCAATCATAGGTGATGACAAGTTTTTATTGTCCGTGGGTTTAATTGGCAAGGACATTGTATTTTGCATAGGAAA
Source organism: Vigna unguiculata (assembly GCF_037176805.1). Lineage (NCBI taxonomy): Eukaryota > Viridiplantae > Streptophyta > Magnoliopsida > Fabales > Fabaceae > Vigna > Vigna unguiculata. Next base: position 7,141,226 of record NC_140801.1, read on the forward strand.
AATGATAGTACTAGAAGCAACTAACAAAAGGAGAAAAAAACAATAGGTTAAAAGAGGAAAAGAACTCAAAAATTTTAAAAACAAATAACAATAATCACAATTTAATTCATTAATAACCATAAAATCTATGCACCTACCTGGAGTAGTTCTAATAGATTTTTCCACTGGACGAGCAATTGCAGAATTTGTGATGATGGTTGTGACATTAGACATGGGTGATCTTGCATTGAAACTAACCATACCATTCTGAATGTCTTGCAACAACTTTTGGATTCTATTTTTCTCTTGCATCACCATGACCTTTTCTTCCTCCAACCGTGTATGTTGTTTCTTCAATAATATATATTGATTTAGTATTTCCTCCAAACTCAACACATTCTGGAACGCCAACAAAACAAAATTAATGAGAAGAGTGTGATAAATTATGAAAAAAAAAATTAAGAAAGGATAATGATATTTTGACTCACTTTTTTAACTTACTTTTAACTCATCACTCCAATCACCCTTCAATTATCTATTTTTATTTTTGTTAATGGTGTGATGTGATGCTCTAAAAGGGATTAGATTGGTGAGTTAAAAGTCGGTCAAAATATCATTATCTTTACTAAAATGACCAAAAAGTAAAAAATAAAAAAATATAGAAAAAATACGATGAATAACCGTGTTTGATGGTCGAGCAGCAAAGAGTGGCAAAGCTTCGTTCCGAAAGGTGGCCCTCGTTTGGTAGAATTGGTTGCGACACAAATATTGATCCACAATGAAGGCAATTAGAGGCTGAGAAACGTTATCCATTGCAGAAGTCATTAAAAATCACACCTTTGCACGCGTTTGACAAAACAGGAATACACTAGTTACACGATCAAATACGCAACTCACTATATTTGGTGTTGTAATATCAAACTCTAATAAGAAAGGAAGAAATTGATTAGATAATGTAAAATGTACTACTTTTATACTAGAAGGGAGAAGACAAAAAACAATCTTTTAACGTTATTATCTTTTAACTAAATCTTAAATCTTTGTTATCTTTTAACATTATTATCTATCTTTGTACTGTAAATTTTATTTATCTATTTATTTGATAATGTAAATAGATAAAATAATATATGTTTAAATAAATTTTTATTTATTTATATAAATATATTAACATTTATATATTTTAATAGATAGATAAAAATATAAATACTCAGGTAAAAAGATAAATATATATATATATATATATATATATATATATATATATATATATATATATATATAATATCTATGTATTTAAATATTTGTGTTTTTTATTTTTCTATCTGAAATAGATAAATATTTATATAGTTATTTATTTATATATCTAAATAAACAAATATTAATTTACATATCCATCTATCGTATATTTATATATCGTATATTTATATATGCTATTTATTTATTTATGTAATTATATATATATATATATATATATATATATATATATATATTTATATATATATATATATATATAGATATTTATATATATATATAGATATTTATATATATATATATATATATATATATAAATATAGTATAATAGTCGTGAATTTTCAAAATCTTTCAAATATATGTAAATATTCATAAATATTTAAAAACAATTATAAATTTTAAAGTAAAATATAAATAAAAATATAAATTAAGTATAAATTAAATTTTAATTTTAATTAAATTTAACTTAATAATATAAATATTTCTCTAATTTAATATATATATATATATATATATATATAATTTTTCCATAAATATTTTAACTAATTTTGTTTTTTTGTAACTAAATTTTAAGTTTTTATTATCTTTAAACTTTATTATTTATCTATTATCTGTCTATTGTATATTTATTTATTTATCAGTTATTTGATGTAAATAGATAAACAAATATTTGTTTGGAAAGATTTTTATTTATATATATATATATATATATATATATATATATATATATATATATATAAATATTTAGATACATAGATAAAAAAAAATATATATATATATATATATATATATATATATATATATATAATAGATAGATATTTACATATTTATTTCGATATAAATAAGTTAATGTTTAAATATTTATCTATTTTAGATAGACAAGTAAAAAGGTATGGAACCAAAATAAAAGTGTATGGAACCAAAATAATAAGCTCTTAATTGATAGGAGCTGAAAATATATTTAAATTTATATATATAATTATAAAATGTAAATAAAGTTTTTATATAATTAATTCATGGTGAAGTATATTAATGAGATATAGATTAGTTTCTCTTATTTGTCCGATAGCTATTAATTAACTTGAGTAGTGCCACTTAAACATTTAAAAGAACAATTTTTTATTTAATTAGGATCTAGAATGCTAAGTAAGTCCATATTAAAGTGAACTATACCGGTTTATATGGTTATGGATTGAGTGGATTTTACTCCACAAAAATCACGTAATTTTTTTAGTTGTATATATTAAATTATCAACTTTAATTTTCTATATAAATAATAGTTAAAAATTGAGTAAAATTATACGATTTTTTTCATGAAAAAAGTCATTAAATTGGTATCCGGCATCTAATATCTACTCGAGATTTCATGTGGCTTTCTTCTCCCTCCTTTCCTTATTTTTGGTTCTCATTCATTTTCTTGCTTTTCCAATACTTTTTCTTAAGGAGTGTTCCTCAAAACCATCAATCCCTTTTACATACCTCCTTTACCCTTGAATCTAGGAGTCCATATATGAATATTGGTAAAAAGATTAGAAAAACCTTCTTAAAGATATTTTCTTGAGATTAATTTAATTTGTATTCCTTTTATAATTAAATAATATTCATCACATCTTAATTTTTCAAAAAATCTTTTATATTAAATAATTAATAAATTCTTATATCTCTTATGATAATCTTTTAGATAAAATATTATTTTTAATAATTAAATAAATCATTATATCTCTCGTGGTAATCTTTTAAATAAAATAAATCTTTTAAAATAATTAATAAATTATTTTTTCTCTTACATTAACTTTTTAAATAATTTTTTAAATAAAATAATTCATAAACTACTTTGGATATATATTTTTTAATTGTTCTAATTTTGTAACATGCATTTTAATATTATTTTGTAGAATTATATATATATATATATATATATATATATATATATATATATATATTTAAATTACATTTCTTAATTTTTTTCAATGCCATTTTTATAAAGGTTTGTTTAACAAAAGTAGGTGATAAACTAATTAATAGTAATTAAATACTATAACATCCCAAAAACTGGATAACCTCAAATTAATAAAACGTCACATACATGAATATTCAGAGAGTACGAAATATGGAGTATGCAGGTATACAGTACGCCAAACATTACCCAGATTACGCAAAAGAAGCTCTACACGGCCTAAACAAAGTGCACTGGAAAAGCAAATAACTATACTAGGTCTTGTGCGGACAATAGAATCATGACTAATAAAATCCTTTAGTGATGGACCCCACAGTGGGCCCAATACTCGTCCAATCCATCACGCTGCAACATCCATATTATCATTACCACTGTCAGGGGTTCTCACATCTGCTCACATCAATGAAATTGATGATCATTGCAATAGAGAAGACCACACACAACATACAAGCAAGCAAAATGGTAAGCTAGTGTAAAGGAATTTCATATTATAACAGTCAACATGCAGTTTGCAAAGTCAGACACAAATAGCAGACATTCACCCATAGGCTACCAAATCAATTAAGACTCCAAGACTTGACTTATCCGGATACGTAGCTGAGGCACCACCATCAAGCAGTGGAATTACGTCCTAGCAGTGAGGCGTCACCACCTAGCCTTCGCGAAATTACACCCTTACAAGAGGCACCACCACGTGGCCTTCGTGGAATTACGTCCTGGCCTTGAGGCACCACCACAATACTCATATGGAATTACGTCCTTATGTTAAGGCACCACCATGAACTCCCACCACGAGGTCCATGGAATTAAGTCTAATAGGTGAGGCACCACCAAGGACTCCCATTGGGAGGGTCCATGGGATTACGTCTGATGGATGAGGCGCCACCATGAGCTCTCGCTACAAGAGTCATGGAATTACGCCCTACTCACACTTTGTACATGATTCACCAACCAATCAGAAAGTTCCCATAATACTAATATCATGCATGACAACCCATCATACAACTCATGCTTTCCAATTCAAACACAATGAAACAACATATCATTTACATCTCACCCTCATATATAATAAAGGCATTATCCCTCAAACTTTTCTAGGAAAGCATTCAAGTCAATCAAACAAACAATCACATCATTGGCCATTCACGTTATAGCACAAAACCTGCCCCAGCCTCGCTCAGGCTAGAAGACCTCGCTCAAGCGAGATATCCTCTCGCTCAGGCGAGTCCCTTCTCGCCTAGGCGAGAGCGCGAGTAGTGGAACAGTGGTTCCTGCGGATTCTCGCTCAGGCGAGCTCATTCTCGCCTAAGCGAGATCACCCCTCGCTAAAAAAGATGACGAGTCGCCTGAGCGACAGTTCGCACAGAAAAGCTTGGGCGAGTATCTGTTAGTCTCGCCTAGGCGAGGCATGCTCGCTTGGGCGAGAAAACTAGTGCCCGCCACTGTTCCTCCATACAGTAGTCACACAACCACAATCCCAAAAGCTAAAACGACATTCTCATCAACTCACAGTAGCATCCAGACCACAAAATCATGCAATAGCAATAAAACAAGCAGATAAACGAACTAGACAAATGGACCCTAGCTTCCCTTACCTTGAGTGGGAGCACTGAAGTTCACTGAGAAGAGGGGAAATACGACAACTCAAACTAGTGCAGTAAAACTGGAAAACAGATGTATTACTAAGCATACTGTTTTAGATTCGACTCAAATAGAGATTAAGGCACAGGAATGGAAAGGGAAGGGTAAAGTTTAAGTTCAACTTACCCGAATGAGACCTTAGAGTGAAACGGTGGTTGCTCAGAGGATGCCCTAGCAGAGCTCTACGTTCAGCTGCAAGGGGTAGGGGAACAGTCTTCTCTGAAAATTAGCAGAATGAGGTGTTAAGGTTGGTTTAGGTGGTTTTGGACACTTCCTGGGCTGCCTTAGGCCCAACAGATTGGGGCAGTCCCTTAGCTATTAGGACAGAAAAATAAATGGGCTTTACAAATACCGATATGTTTTACATTCTCGGTACTTAACTTTTTTTATTAAGAAGTAATTCGATATATACTTAAAAAAATTAATTTTATAAAATTAAAATGAAAACTAATACACAAAAATAAATAAAAAACAATAAATTAATTAATTAAAATATAAAAAAGTGATAATAAAAAAATTAAAATATTGTAATTTAGAAACTAGTTGAAGTAACTTATAATTTATAAATTATTTCTAAATTAAATTATTTCGAAATACTTACAAAATATTTTTATGTTGATGAAATTAACATACATTTTTGACTTATTAAATCGGTTAATATACCTCGATTTTTGCAAAATCGAAGAATGTCAAAATGTGGTGGCAATTTTATTATTTAAGCAATTGGTTATCCTAATAATTGAGGTAGAAAGGACTTTTTGCCCCGATTCTAGAGAAATCGAAGTCTAATGGTTGTCAATTTTTCAAAATTTCCGTTATTTTGAATTTTTCAATTTGAACGAAGGATTTAGGCTTTGGTTCTCTAGCAACTGAAGCAATAGCAGACAAGAATTTCTACTTCGATTTATTTGTACCTAAGGTAGATATGTTGGTTTAATTCAAAAAAATGAAACTTTTTTAATTATTTTCTATGCTAAATGGCCTCCATTCTCTCTAGGTTGAGGTAGAATGGGGTGCTAAATGGCTCCGGTTCTCTTTGAACAAAGGCAGAATATGAGTTATACTTCGATTTTCCCTTTAACCGAAGCAAATTGTTATTTCAGCCTTGATTTTCGGAATAACTGAGGCCTAATGGTCTTTCTAGGTTAAAAATTTCCAAATCAAATGCAGATTGCCAGTGTTCATTATGTGTTTTCTCTTCTTCATCTTCCTTCCCTTATTTATTTACGACGACGAAGGAACAATGCTCCACAACCGCTTGGCGTTGTCTTGTTCCACCACCGCGCCCGTCACCATTGCGCCACCGACTGCCATTGCTCCACCCTCCATGTTGTCCGTCCACACATTGTATGGTATTTTTTTGCATTTTTATTCCTTATTGTTTTGTGTTTTTGGTCCACTTTTTGCATGTTTTCGGTCTATTTTTTTGTTGTGTTTTCACCTATTCTTGAATTTTGAACTTGAATTTGAGATTATGATGATTTATGAGTTGTTGGCAGAGTTAGTTTGTTTTGGCGTTGGTGTTTTTTATTCTTTTATGTATGTAATTGGTTTAAACATGATTTCCTTTGGTTTATAAAGATTTGGCTGATGGAGATTATGTTTCGATAGAAATTTGGTTTGTACATTTTTTTGCTTTTAAGGTGGGATTGATGATAATGGAACATTCTGCCGAACTTTGTAAATTTTTATAAATATTTTCATTCTTGAACTTTGCTTGCTTTTTACAATTATGAAGAATTACGAACTAAGCGAAATTATGAACTTAACTTGCTTTTCCAAATCTTATATGTGATAGCCATTTTTTTTTACTATTATTTTCTATATTACACTTATAAAATTTTAACTCATAATTCTACAATAACGTATAACATATTTAAAATATTTGCATAGGTATATTTTTTAGAGTACTGTAGGCTAAGGCAAAAAATTTAAAAAGAAGAAGGAAGGCACTTATGATCTTATATGTTTTTATGATATTGAATTAGATGATACTAAAAAGAAGTTTAAAACAATATTTTATAAATAGATATCAACTATTAAAAAGAGAACTCAAAGCCTTTAAAGCAGGAAAAAGGAAAAAAGAAATGCATATTTGTTCAAATTAATAAACTTGTGTAATTAAATTACTCATAAATGTTATAATATTTTTTTAATATATCCAAAAAAATTTACTAAGGTTAATAAAAAAGAAAAAGAAAAGATCTACCATAAATTCAAATAATATGAAATTAAAGTGAAGGTTGAAGAGATGAAGAACGAGAATGAACTACAATATTATATAAGATGATCTATTTGTAATTGATTTCAAAAATATGAATCAAAACATATTAGAATGTAGGATTTAAGTATAGGAAATAGTATTTTGTGTTTTATTATTATATTTTTATTTTATATATCAAAAATTTTATTTCACTTTTACATGTCATATTTTTAATGTTTTTTTATGTCATTTGTTCTTCCTTAAAAATATAATATTTTATTTATTATTTATCTTTTCTAAAAGTAAACTTTAGTCTAACTCAATGTTAGAGAAATTTGTAATTTTATATGAAATCTTTAATACTCACTTCACATCCTACCATTTATATTTCTATTGTGAAACTATATTTATAAGTAATCTTATAACAACTCGATGACATATGATAGAGAAATTTATAACAACTCGATAACATACGGTAGAGAAATTGTAATTTTATATGAAATCTTTAATACTCTCTTCACATCCTACCATATACATTTATACGGTAAAATTACATATTTATAGGTGATCTTATAACAATTCAATATCATATAACACATAAGTCAAACAAAATAACAAATATTATTAAGATAATTCTAAATGAATTACATTTAAACCTAATTTTACCTTAAAACACAAATTAGATATGATGCATTCATAAACCAGAAAGAAAGCAAAAACATCATAACAAACTACACACAAATTGCATTCAAAATCATATAGAAGTCAAAGATTAAAAGCCAACAACAATGCCCTCCATGCTAAACACCAGATATTCAATTGTTTATCTGAAATGGCATACGCAGATGACTCAACCAAACGCCCATACTATATATAACAAGCAATACAAATTCTCACATGTATACAATCCCTCCCCTTCCCCAACTTAACAATCTTCCCTATTTTTTGACTCTGCCACCACCTGCATTATTCCCTCCTGCAGCCTGAGCAGCTTTCTTAGCCGCTTTCTCCTGCAATGCTTTCGCATCCCTGCAAACAAAGTAAAACACAGTGTCAGATCAAGGCTTAATCTGCACCATCCCACAGTATTACAGTGATTCTACAACCACAATTGGTCGCAGCATTTGGTGATAATTTTACCAACTTTGGTAATTATTGTAGATGCAAGAACATTTGCACATATGTTATTGAATTTGGTTGGCAATTATAAATGTAGAACACGAGGAGTACTCACAACACACTATTTATCACATACACAACATTTAAATTCATTGAAAGACAATAAATAAGATTTGGAGCCTCTGTCAAGTCAAATAAGCTTAAATATTTTCTCCAGTCCTTCAAAAATGAACTAAACATGAGTTTAAGTCTACCCCTCACCTCACAAAATCAACATAATCAACATGATAATTCAATATACTTTATACCATTTCAGAATTGGATTTTAACTCAAGCTCACAGATATAATATACCACAAGTACAAGCTTAGACATATAAGCTAATACAATGTAAGTTTTCTCTCCCTTATCTAATTTGGTCATTTTCTCGAACATGATTCCCACAAAAAATAAAAATTGTTTTTCATATGCAACTGCCAATAGCTCAAACAGAGAAAACGAACCTTTCCCTGCGCTGTTCAGGAGTCAAGCCATCATTCCTAGGCTGCTTAGTCTTTCCACCAGCTCTTGCCTGAGCCCTTTCACGATCTCGGTCCCTCTGGTTACCGCGTTCGCTTCAGTTAAGTACAAACAACGCTATTCAGTGAAAAAAAAAAAAACTACAAACTTCCATCACAATCCACTACAAGGAAACACAGAAGAAAAACAAAACGATGCTGCATATCAAAGGATATGAGACATTGTTTTACGGAATCCTGAAAAACCGAAGGTGAAGGGGGAAATGAGGAGAATACGAAAAGCCCTGAACAACGAGAAAAGCAAAAACTTGGTGAATTGCGAGAGAAGAAAGCTACGAATGAAATGCAAAGGAAAAACCTAGAAACCGAAGATGAGGAGAATAGAGGATGAGGAGAATAGAGGTTGCGGAAGGAGTAAAATAACGTGAAAGTGGTTCTGGAATATGGAATGGAAGACTCTAGATGGAAGCTATCCAAATATAATATGAAAACCGGTAAGCAGTTGAAGTAAGCGTTTTGTCTAGTTGTAAGATATTGTATCTTTTTCAGGTGGTCATTTAAAATATAAAATTATTTGAGAAAAAATAATTTTAAAATTAAAAATATTACATTTTATTAAATATCTAAAAAACCGTATGATGTTCATGTAATTTTTTTTAAGAAGATTTCTGATTTGTTAGTATTGGATAGAGTTTAATTTATTTTTATTTAATTTAATTAATTAGGTTCGGCCATTCAAAAACGTTATTTATTAAAATAAATATCTTTAAGATAGACATTTTTTTATAGTTATAAGGTCGTGATATAGAGAATATTTATATGATAAAATATAAAATTATTAGATAATAGTTTTTTTTATTATAGATTTATTTAAGCGGATAGATTTGATTTTTAAATTTTTGAGCATGTCGAAATTGATTCTTATATACAAAGGGGTATCATTAGGAAGAACAAACCAATGAGACCTAAGCTCAATCACATAAGAAATTGACACCACTCTCAACAAAAAATCTTAAGACAATGAGTTTATGAGTTTTTATTCTTATATAGTGCTCTACTTTCTCATTTCTAGCCAATGTGAAACTTAGACTCAAACTTGAATTCCTAACAGATATTGTAGTTAATATGATGAGTTTTACCAATGCATTAGAATCAAATATCAAATATGTAGTTGAGAATATCTTGACCAATTAAGTCTGAAGTACTCTCAACCTATATATATTTCGTTAGACAAAATCACGCCGCTCAAGATTTAATAATAATGGTAATGTGTGACCAAGTTAAGGTAATCACTAAAATATATTAACAAACTATTAGGCAAAGTTAGTCAAGATAATATTTACGTGGATCAGATCCATTAAGGTAAAAAGCCCATAAATAGAATATAAATACTACAATACACGAGGTAAATTAATTATGTTTTATCATTACATTTGTTATCATCTAACGCACTTGATTGACTTGAGTATTAGAGTGTCTTCTTTATGCACACCCTTTCTAGTTTTGAAGAGACGAAGACCTAGTACATCTTGAATTGAAGGTTGGAAAACGTAGGAAGAGATAGTTTTGAAGGATTTTACATGATATATTCGGTGTTACAATAACATTTTGGCACCCACCATATGATCAATGTATATTTTGTGAAGAAAAAACTGTATGGTGTCTACAAGGATCAAGATGATTGAAGCTAAGGAGATTGACCAGCCTTTGCAAGAAATCATCATGATGATGGAGAAACAACGAGAGTTCACTGAAATATAAGAAGAGAACAACCAAAGAGATGAGTGTTTTGAGGCAAAAGAATGCCAAACTGAAAAGGAAGCAGAAGGAGGTGGGAAGGGGAAAGAGAAGGAGAACCAAGAAAACACTACTTCTATGTAGAATATAGCATCTCATCCTCGAACTGTATCAGAAATCGAATAAGGGAGTGGTAACAACAACACTAAGAATGGCGGTAGGACAAATACCTCATTCATGGTGGGAGGTAGTCGATGACATCCTTTCATAGACGACATCATGGAAGTTACTTTCCTTGCCAACTGAAAATCTCTCACCCTGGATCGATACGAAGGGAGTACAAACCTCGACGAGCACATTGATGTTTATGTCACTTACCTGTATACGAACCAGGACTTAGTCATGTGCATAATCTTCTTCACAACTCTAAAAGTACCAACTTTGAACTGGTTCACTTGCCTACTAATAATTGGAATTATCATGTTTTTATTATTTTATTTTTATCCCTTATTTTTATTTTTATTATTATCCTTTTAAATAATTAAGGGTTTATTAAATAATTTTGGGTAAGATAAGTATTTTATCTTTTATTGGTATTTTTATTATTATCTTTTTAGATAATTAAGTTTTTATTAGATAATTATGAAAAAGATAAGTATCTATATTTTATTTGTGGATTATTTTGTAGATAAGTGAATTCCTAGAAAATTGAATAATATATCAACGATTATCATTTGGTTACAATTCATTCAATTACATGTTCGAAGCCCAATCAGTTTGGCCCATTTCGCACAGTGAGTGGGTATTTAAACATGTTTTCATAAGGGTTTCATCATTTTCCATGTTTTTGTGACTAGAAATCGCCTAGAGTGCTGAAGAGAAAGGCTTTTTGAGATTATTGGGGTTGCTAGGAAGCTCTCCCTTCTCCTCTTTGGATTTTCATCTTCATCCATAGGGGTTTTGTCCATTTTGGGTTGAAGAGGATAATGGGTCATGAAATTGGAGGTGGATGTAACATCCCTAAGGAATATTACTAATTTAAATAAATACATAAAGAAAAGAAAATAAACGTCACAGTATTATTATTCCCAAAACGCGGGAAAATGAAATTATTTAAACATCGCGCCACATTTATTAAAATCGTAGCATTTAAAACTTTACAATTTCCAAAACAAATTAAAACATAAGTGATAACATAAATATAATCCTAGCTTAATCTCAGCTAGCCCTCACTCCGTCGTCTGAGCGTTCTCAGCATCACCTGTATCACCATCTGCTCATCCCGTGTAACGAATTACACGATCATCACCATACACAAACAGAAAGGATAAGCTTATAAAAGATAAAATAACATATAATAAATCAGAAATAACAACAACACAACCATTTATTCTATTCCCCTTAGTTCTTGGCCAAGTTCCTAATTTCTCAAGGTTTTACAACCTTCAATTCACTTAACATTGTTAGCCTTGGACTCAGGGTTTATGATGCTCGCACAAACCTGCCCGCTCGTGATCCTGCTTCTACGAACCTCCCCGCTCATAGTCCTACTCTACGGACCTGCCCGCCCGTAGTCCAACACATGTGATCCACCAGCTACGTACCTCCCCGCACGCAGCATCTCTCAAGTGTGAGCCGAACCATATGAACCTACCTCGCCCGTATCCTTACACGAGAGTAACTGGATATGAACCTCCCCGCTCATATCATCACGTGTTATCTCCATCCATGAACCTACCCGCTCATGGCACAGCATCCCCTGATCCAAGTTTCGCCTCAAATGCATCCAAACAACACACACAAACCACAATTCTCGCTTAGGCTAGAAGATTTAGCTCAAGCGATCAGGCCTGACTCGCTTAAGCTAGGCTCTCTCGCCTGGGCGAGCCTATGACAGTAACAAGATACGAGAACTCGCTTAGGCGAGACCTTACTCGCTCAGGCGAGAACTCCCTTCGCCTGAACCCCAAAATTCTCTCGCCTAGGCGGCGAGTCCTGCAACCACAAGCAATCCATCACGATTTCTCGCTTAAGCGAGTACCTCTCACCTGAGCGAGGTGCTTTGTCGCCCAATTCATGGGCTACTCGCCTGAGCGAGCCCCTCGAGTACAACCTCCACACTTCACGATCTCTCGCCTAGGCGAGATACCCTCGCTTGAGCGAGATGCTCAAGCAACACTAGGGTTTGAGTTTCTGCTATTTTCGCTTGGGCGAGACTGGCTCGCCTGAGCGAAATTAACAGACATTCTGCTCTGATCACACACCCCGATACCAATTCCAACCCAATTTCCTTCCCTCCACATTTACCAAGCAATCCAAAACACTTCTAGAGTTATATGGACATTATTTAGACATATTTTGACACCAATTTTTGATATTGCCCATAACACATCATACAACACAGATAATACCTCCATCATATTCATAACAGGGTATAAGGCATTGTCCAACAAACATCCAAATAACCAACATACCAAATCACAGCACATAGGCATGAGAATTCAGAGCAAACCAACATACAATCATGGGCATATAACTCTTACTCATACACATAACCTAAAACACGAAAATAGCTCCCCTTACCTAGTTTCCTATGCTTAAAACAAGAAAGGATGATGGTTCTTAAAAATGAAATTCTGATTTTTATGTGTCTCTAAAGACCATTATGGGTTGTTTTTCCAACTCCCTTGACTGCCCATTACCTCTAGGATTTTCCCACTCTTTCACATTCAGACCACTATTTTATTAGCAAAAATAAAGAGAGCAATTTTGTTATGAACGGGATTTGAACACACACCCTTGAAATTCCAAAGTTAAGACACAACCAATTCAACCAAATCATGTTTGTGTTAAATCCTCTAATTATATAATTATGTTAGCACCCAACATAACCATGCAATTTATTAAAATTAATAATCAATCAAATAACATACATATGGCAAACATAGGACTCGAACCCAAGTCCTTTCACACAATCAAAGTACTCTCAACCACTTGAGCTAGCACTTTTCTACATCACAACAATTAACATTAAATGTCATAAAGGATTCTACTACCCGCATTTATTAAATAATTATTAATTTAATTATTTAAATTTCTCGGGTCTTACAGTGGAGATATGAATAGGAGGCATCATTGGAGCATGAAGCAAATACTAAGAACCTTAGGAGATTCCTTGATTCTGATTTATGGTTTTAATTTCTTCCCTATTCTTCAATTTCGTAAATCATATGTTCTCCACCATGAAGAGCTAAAATTTTTATTGAGATTAGATGTAATAAACTAATTTCTTGTGTATTTTGCAAGGTTAATAATGATAGCAAATATCCGCGTTTTAGGCCCATTTACTTTTGGCTGTTAGGGTTAGCTTTGTGTATATATATAATACACCTCTAGTAACATTTTATACACACTCAAATACAATCTCCTTTTTCCTATGTTTCTTTGTTTTCTACATGGTATCAAGAGCCTTAAACGATCTATGATTGAGAAGGGATTCTTGCAATAGTTCCTGTTTCCTAAGTCATAAGTCCTAAGCCTCTTTTGTAAATTTTATGATTGAGAAGGGATTATTGCAGTAGTTCCCATTTCCTAAGCCCTAAGCCCTAAGTCCTAAGTCTCTTTTGTAATTTTTCAGGTTTCACTTGATTGCTTTGTTTTCTGCTTTGAAACGTTTTTTGAGGTTCTGCACCATGTTCTTTATGCCATTTTAAGGTATTTGCAATCCTCTAATATTGGGTTTGTATTTTGTTTTGTTCGTTGCTTTCGCTATGTGGTTCACATTTATGTTTTGTATTCAATTTGCTATGGTAAATTATAAAGATGATTCTCTTTAGTCTATTAGTGTACAATTGGATGGTAAAAATCATTCCCACTGAAGTTATGTTATGAAAAACTTTCTTTGGAGAAAGTCCTTGTGAGGTTATATTTCAAGTACTAAGGCAAAACCGATTGACACCAAAGTCGATGATTATGCTACTGTTTTAGAGGTATAGGAAAATGAACACTCTAAAATTATCACTTGGGTCAATAATTTTGTCAAACACTCGATTGATGCTCAATTGATAAAATACAATAATACAAAGAAGGTATGAGATCACTTATTATTGGTAGAGGAAATTAGACTTGCTTCCCAACCACAGGCCAACATAGCCTTGCAATCTCAAGGTACACAATCACCAAATATATCCTCTAATAAATGAATCATTAACTCAGGTGTTACTAATCATATGTCACATCATTTACCTTATTTTGTTTCATTATCACCTAACTCATCCATGTCAATTGCAATTGCTAACGGTGATTCAGTTCCATTATATGGTATTGGTACCATTACCATACCATCTTTGTCTTTATCTGATATTTACTACATACCTGGTCTTACTTTGAATCTTGCTTCTATTGGAAAAATTTGTGATTCTGGATATAATGTGTGTTTCTCTCCATCTGAATGTTTTGTATAGGACAACACCTCTCAGAAGGTGATTGAGATAGGTTGTACGGAAGGTGGACTCTATGTCTTGAATTAATTCAAGGAATCAATAGTTGCAGCCTCTTGTGTGGATTTATCTTTGTTTCGTTTGTCTTCTTCTTCCTCACCTTTTTATTTGTGGCATTATCATTTGGGTCAAGTTTCAACATCTCGTTTAAAGTTTTTATCATATACATGAGTCTTGGGTACTTTTGAAAGTCATGATATTTCTAATTGTAGTGGTTGTAAACTGGCAAAATTTTCTGCTTTACCTTTTAACAAAAGTATTTCTTATTCTCTTGTTTCTTTTGAACTTGTGTATTCTAATGTGTGAGGACCTTCTCCTGTATCTACCAAAGGAGGTTTTAGATATTATGTCTCTTTCAGTGATGATTTACTTGTTTCACTTGGATTTATCTTATGAAACGTCAGTTTGATATTCTCACAATTTTCAAAAATTTTGATGCTCTAGTAAAGACCCAACACTCTATTATCATAAAAACCTTTCGTTGTGACTAAGGGGGGGGGGGTGAATACACTTCTAATGAGTTTAACATTTTACTTGCCTCTAATGGAACTATACATCAAACCTCTTGCGTTGACATTCTTCAACAAAATGATGTTGCTGAAAGAAAACATCGTCATCTTGTTGAGATTGCAAGATCATTCTTGTTATCTGCTAATGTTCCAAGTGTCTTCTTGGGGGAAGTTATTCTTACAAAACCTCATGTTATGAATTAGATTCCAACTTCACATAATTTTGGTTTGTCTCCTTTTGAAAAATTGTATGGTCATGCACCTGATTACTCTGCTTTGCGTGTTTTTGGATGTACTTGTTTTGTTTTAGAACTACATGTTTAGCGTATTAAATTATCAACTAAGTGTACTTTGTGTGTCTTTTTGGGATATGGTATTGGTCAAAAGGGATATCGTTGCTTTGACGTCATGTTGTGTTTCTAAAACATATTCCATTATTTCCTATTCCAGCTAGCTTACATGATTTGACTACATCTGATGTCATTAAAATTGATCCTTTTAATATTGATGACACTACACCTACTCCCATACCAATTCCAAAACCTGTCTTAGCACCAATTATAGACACTGTACCTGAGGTTGTATCTGTTGATTCCCTTATTACATTTGCTCAATCATCTCTTGAGGTTGTGGTTCCTCTGCCACCTTTTCGACCAAGTCATAATCATAAGTTTACTCAACTACCAAATTTTGTATTCCTCTTATTCTGGTTCATTTGCTGCTTTTATTGCCTCTATTCACCGTCTTCATGGGTCTTCATCTTATAGAGAGGTTGTTTGTGATCCACTTTGATAGAATGTTATGGCTGAGGAACTTACTGCTCTACATCAGACTCATACATGGGACCTAGTTCCATTACCACCAAGAAAACTTCCTATTGGATCTCGTGGGGTATACAAAATAAAGACAAAATGAGATTGTTCAGTTGAAAGGTATAAAGCTAGACTAGTTGCTACATTTGCTCTTGTGGCAAAGATGTCTACTATTCATACCTTGATTGTTGTCACTTCTATTTTTCAGTGGAAGATTTTTCAAATGGATATGAAGAATTCTTTTTTGAATGGGGATCTACATGAGGAAGTCTACATGATTCCACCACGAAATGTCTCTCACAAATCTGGTGAAGTTTGCAAACATCAAAAAGCCCTCTATGGTTTTAAACAAGCACCTCGTGCTTGGTTTCAAAAGTTTTCTATAGTAATTGTCTCTCTTAGTTTTGTTACTAGTAATCATGATTTTGCATTATTTGTCAAGAAAACTGATGCAGATGCATTTTTTATCCTTATGTTGATGATATGATTATTATTGGTGATGATTTTGATGGAATTGCATCTTTAAAAACTACATTATCTCATCGTTTTACTATGAAAGATTTGGGTGTGTTGCGTTATTTTTTGGGTATTGAGGTTGATTGTTCTCCCAAAGGTTATCTTCTATCTCAGTCCAAGTATATTGTTAACCTATTTGAGCCTACTCGGCTTATTGACAACAAGATTATTGATACTCCTCTTGAGAAAAATGTATGATATTCACCATTTGATGGTGTTCCTTTGACTGGTTCTACTTTATATCAAACTATTGTTAGGAGTCTGGTTTATCATATTGTGACTCGTTCAGACATTGCACATGCTGTTCATGTTGTTAGTTAGTTTGTTTTAGCTCCCACAATAGTTCATTGGTGTGTTGTTCTTCGTATTCACATGTATCTTTGGGGCACTCAGTTTCAATCTCTTTTGCTTTCTTCTTTGTCGTCTTTATACTTGTGTGCCTATTGTGATGCAGATTAAAATGGTGATCCTAATGATCGGAAATCGACTATTGGGTGGTGTATTCTTCTTAATGATTCACTTATATCATGGAAGAGTAAGAAACAAGATGTTACATCTTGATTATCCACAGAAGTTGAGTATTGCGCCATGGCTTTGACTACCTGTGAGGTTATTTAGTTGCATTGGTTACTTGCAAATGTGAGTGTATTTGAAAGATCCTACGCCTCTACATTGTGACAATAAAAGTGTTATTCATATTGTTCGCAACTCTATTTTTCATGAGCGAACCAAACATATTGAAACATATTGTCATTTTACTCATCATCATGTTCAACTCGGCACTATATCTTTTCCATTTGTTCCTTCAACTCTACATATTGCAGATATATTTACTACGCCTTACTCCGTTTTATGCTTTCATTTTTTATTTGACAAACTTTCAATGCATTTAGTCGTAACATTGTGAGTTTGATGGGATGTTAGCATAGACCCATGTTTTAGGCTCATTTACTTTTGACTCTTAGGGTTAGCTTTGTGCGTATATATAACACACCTCTTGTAACATTTTATACACACTTAATAATATACAATCTCCTTCTTCCTATGTTTCTTTGCTTTCTACAAATACATATACTTTTCCTATTCAATGTTAATATTTGATTTCTATGCTTAATGTTTCTTCTAACTTGAACACCCATAACTTGATTGTGGTTCTTGAGATGTTGGAAAATATCTATTAAACCTAGAACATGAAATTGAAATTAAGATGTTTGTAAATGCATGACAATAAAATGAATAAAAAGAGTGAAAACAAATATGTAGCCTGTATTTCCACTAACATTAATTAATATATATATATATATATTATATTAATATATTAATATAAAGAGAATTAATAGTTATAGGTATAAACTCTTGATTTACCTACCATCAATAACAATAGTTAAAATACACAATATACACAATTCTGAAAATAAAATTTAATTATTTATATTTTTACATTAGATATCTTTAATATTTTACTTTTTTAAAATGCATATTTCATATCATATCTTTTAAATTAGATATATATTGAAAAAAGTTTATATTAAAAAACTAATTAAATTAATATTCATGAAATATTATAAGGAAATTAGTTTACTTGATCTTTGATTGCGTGAAAGAAAAAACTTGTAACAAAGAAAAATAGTAAGGTTCAATGTTGAATTTATTTAGTACATACAATAATAAGAGTTGATTTCGGTTTCACAATATTAGGGATGGCAATTAGGGCTTGGCCCGGCCCGCAGACCCGCAGAAAAAACGCAGGGCGGGCCAAGGTAGTGAGCCCGCAGGCTCACACGGGCCCCAAGCCCGCATAACATTAAAAAAAAAAACTTATACTTGTGTATATTAATTACTTCTTTTATGGAATCTTGCATTAACATTTTAAATTCTTGTATAACTGGAAAAGACAAGTATTATGTAATTTGTAATGTGCTAAAATTTAAAAAATACATTGTGTATGTCATAGTATGAATTAGGGATGTCAACGGGGCGGGTAGGGTACGAGTAGTAGCTCCCACGTACCCTACCTGCTGGATAAATATTCGCCCCGTACCCGTACCCATATCCGTCGGGTACCCGTTATGCGGGTACCCGTCTATTTTTTTCATATCCGCAGGTATCCACGGGTACCCGCGGGTATTTACAAAAATATTTTAAAAAATAAATATTTAACCACAATTAGTGTTTGGATCAACAAGTCCCCTTTCTCCGATTGATTATTGCAAAACAAACAAATAAAAAATCACTACCAATTTATATTATAGTTTATTTTTGAATAAAATATTAAAGAAATTACTAACTTCGTCAATGTCCACCTCTTGCAACATTGTATAAAGTTTCATGTTGTCCATAACCCGTCTTATAGACACATCAATGTCTTCACAGTATATGGAAGTAATTTACTCATTTGTGGGGTAAGAATCTGACCACCATTAAGAATCTGACCACCATTATTGAATGAAGACTCATAATGTTTTTTACTAATATATATATATATATATATATATATATATATATATATATATATATATATATATATATGTGGGTATTTTTCTGAATTAAAGTTTAGCGGGTACGGGTATCCACAGGTACGGATACTATGATACCCGTACCCGCCCCGTTAACATGCGGGTATCAAAAATACACATACCCACGCATAGCGGGTATCCATTTTTAATATCTATTTCCTACCCGTTGCGGGTTTTATCCGCGGGTACGGATTTTTTTGACATCCCTAGTATGAATATGATGAAAATGTTGAATTATCAATTTATCATCTAATTCTCCAAAGTCTTTACTTAATTTTGTGAACTTCTTAAAGTTTCTCAATTTTTAAACATTGAAAGTTTTATCATAAAAAAAAAAAAATAAAATAAAAAGTTATAAAAAAAAAAGCGGGTCGGCCCGCGGACCCGCGGACCAAATGTATGCGGGACAAACCAATGTTTTCAGCCCGCATAAAGTATGCGGAACGGGGCGGGCCGGCCTACGTTGTGCGGGCCGGCCTGGCCCAGCCCCGCATTGTCACCCCTACAAAATTTCAAAAATCAAATTTACACAAAATAGTTACTTTCCAACTACTTACCTCTCTCAATTAATTTTCTTTTAATTTTTAAATTAAATTTAAACTTTGTTTAGGAGTATTTATGATTATAACAGAACACAAGTTCTTATTCTTGATTTTCTTTTTCTTCATTGCCACAGTTCCATATTCTCACACGTTATTTTTATTTTACTCCTTATTCTCCTTTATTTTCATCTTCATATTCAGTTTTCGACGTTTTTCAGTCTCATTTCATTCATCGCTTTCTTTCCTCACAATTCTCTAATTTTTTTCTTTTGTCGTTGTTCAGGGCGTTTCGTCTTCTCCTTGTTTCTACCTTCAATGTTGGTTTTTCAACAATCTGTGTGAAAGAATGTCTCATATCCTTTTATATGGTGAGTCGTATATTTTTTCTTTTGTGTGTTTTCGTGTCTTTTTAGTGGATTGTGATGGAAGTTGTAGTAGTTTTTTGTTCAATGAAAAGCGTTGTTTTGACTTAACTGAAGCGAACGCGGTAACCAAAGGGACCGAGATCGTGAAAGGGCTCAGGCAAGCGCCGATGGAAAAACTAAGCCGCCTAAAATGATGACTTTGACTCCTGAACAGCGCATGGAAAGGTTTTTTCTTCGCTCTCTGTTCTATTGGCAGTTGCATATTAAAATTTACATGATTTTAATTTTTTTCACAATCATATAAAATATTATATACTTCGATTGAGTTAGATTTAAATTTTTACGATGAAATTCAAGTCTATCAGTTAGAGAAATTTAGTTGTTCTTGAAGGATTAGAAAATATTTAAGCATATTTGACGTCACAGGCTCCAAATCTTGTTTATTTTTTAATGAATTTAAACTAACAGTTAAGTGTGTCGTATGAAGAATGTGATAAATAGTGTGTTGTCAGCACTGTTTTGAATGTCCCCAATAAACATATTTACAAATATCCATGCAGCCACAATAATTTACCGAAGTTGGTAAAATTATGTCTAAATGCTGCGATCAATGGTGGCTGCAATGTGGTTGTAGACAAAAAAAATTACTGTAATATTGTGGGAGGATGCAATTTGAAGCCTTGATCCGACATTGTGTTTACTTCGTGTGCAGGGATGCGAAAGCATTGCAGGAGAAAGCGGCGAGGAAAGCTGCCTGAGGGAATAATGCAGGTGGTGCAGAGGCAAAAATAAGGCAAGATTGTTGAATTGGGGAAGGGGAGGGACTCTGCATATTGTATTGCTTATCATCATATGGGCATTTGGTTGAGTCATCTGCGTATGCCATTTCATATAAACAATTGAGTAACTAGTGGTTAGCATGGAGGGCGTTAATTGTTGTTGGCTTTAATCCTTTGACCTTTATATAGTTTGGAATGCAATTTATCAGTAGCTTGCTGTTATGATGGTTTGCTTCTTTTTTTTTTTCTTGACTTTATTGCCTCTGAATGGATCAGATCTAAGTGTGTCTATGTTGTTGATTTATGTAATTTATTTAAGGCATTGAAAGGGTCTGTTAGATTATACATGTATAAACGATGATAAGAACGGTTAGTCTGTTAGGGAAGTGAATCTCTAAGTTGGCTATTTAGAACAATACAAATAACAGTAGGGAAGGAATAAGGTGGAGTGTTTTTGTTTGGACAGGAGAGCATGAGTCAACATTATGAAGCGAATGGCAGTGGGCTGTTGTGGTGTGAATACAATCCAAATTATTAAAATTCAACATTGCTACAAACCTTACATGTGAACACAATCACTTATTATAAACTGAGATTGCTTGATCTCAGATGCTTCTTTTTGTCACTGTCACCTTCAAGCCATGTTTCATGTGAAGGACAACTGAGACTCTTGGGGATATGGCTTGGCCTTCCACCAAATGAATGCGATAATTCCACAGTATATTGGCAGCTATCATCTTCATCTCGATGAAGCTGATTTCTTTACCCAAACAACTTCTTGGTCCTGCATTGAATGCAATGAACTTGTGAGAGGGCATGTGAATAATCCCTCCACTCTTGGAGATCCACCTCTCAGGTCTAAATTTCAAGCAATCTTCACCCCATATTTCCTCTCTCCTTCCCATGCTGTATAAAGAATACATGACGATGGTATTTGCATTAATCCAGTGACCAGTAGGAAGCATATCAGATTTTAAGGCACACGTGTGCTCTAATGGTACTGGAGGATAGAGCCTTAATGACTCACTTATTGCGGCATGGAGGTAAGTTAACTTGCTAAGCCATTCCACACCAAAATCCTTCCCATTACCTTCTCTTGCTGGTAATTTTTCTCGGATCTCTTCCAGAATATTAGATTCCACAGATGGGTGTGTTGCCACCAACCAGAAAAACCAAGTCAGACCTGCACTAATGGTATCTCTCCCAGCTGCAAGCAGATTTAGTGCTGTGTCTCTCAGAAACTTGTCGTCGATTTTTTCCTTTCCTTCTTCACTTATAAGAATATCTAGCAAGCTAAATGGTGGCTCCTCTTCTGGTGTGCTATTGCCGCTGCTTTGGCCTTGCATTTTGCACCTAGATATGCCTTCTGTATACAACATTTGATCAAGAATTTCCTGGCTTTCTTTCATCTTCTTTTCTTTTCCAAGTTGAAGCCATTTTTGCAGCTTCCATAAGCATTTTGGCACGACATGCCTGTAGAAAAAGCCCTCCAATAGTTCAGTGAAGGCTTTCTCACATGCAACTTCTGGGAGATCAATGGATAGGCTAGTAGGATCAAATCCTAAAACGGTGGAACAGATGACGTCAAAGCTTAACCTTTGAAAGGCTTCTTGTAGGTCCACTTCCGTTCCTTGTATCCATGCATGATCAAGAAAGGGAAGCAAACAACTCTCAGTCTTGTTCTTAATTGTTTTGTGAATAAACGATTGAAAACCAACCTTTTTAAAAATTGAGTGGGTAATACTTCTATTATACTTCCACATTTGGAATTCAGACCTGAAAATCCCATCTCCCAGAGCTTCAAAAATCTCTCTAAACTCATCTCCCTTGCTGTAGTTTCCGAACTTTGTGCTTGTAACGTGTTGCACATTCATAGGGTCGCTGGTGAGGAACATGTTCATGTTTGATAGCCAAGGGCCTTGAAACATGAAATTGCCTCCATTGTGTTTCAAAATCGTAGTTATATAATCAAAGACGGTGGACACATTCAGCAAGAGTCCAGGTAGCATGCCAAGCACGGGCCAGTTCGTGGGAGCGTGTCTGTTGAGCCTCCAGTAGTGGATTAAGACGAAAAGAAGAAATGCCACGAGGAGTTCTCCATAACCAAGCATTGCCATTGATATGGTAGTATTGAGAACCGAAAGTGTGTTCCGGTGGTGTTTATAGTAGGGTGGAAGCTTATAAGAACTTCGAGACCTTATATAAGAACTTCGAGATGTTATGTGCATGGGTTGCGTCATCAATGAGGTTGTCATCAAAATATAGTATAAGATTCTCTTTCAATGTTAAAACAAGTTTTAAATAAATTAAAATTACTTAAGTTATGTCAAGGCTCTGAACTCTTCTATTTTAATATGTTAAAATGATAAGTTAATTGATTAATTTTGTGATTAAGTGAAAATTAACAGACAAATTAAAATTTATATCTCTTATTTTGACATCATTTTCTTAAGTACATTATACATCATTAACGTAGACATATATCAAACCAGCATTTACAGAAGCATTGTACAAATGGTTTGAGACAGAAAAAGGTGTAGTCAGACAAACCATGCAATTTTTTTTCATAATTATACTGACATGTTTTTACATTATTTACACACCCATTATCGAATTAATGCTACTAAAGATCCAAAAAATGCATTGAAATAATGTTTCTCTAGCATCGCTAAAAAATTACTAATATTGGTAGTATAACACTAAATAGCCTAAGGTATGATCAAAATATGGCCGAAAGTAAAGAAAAGGGCCATCATTAAGGCAGAAGTAAGTTTATCTTAAATGAGAGATTAGGACAACTTATTAGGCTAATTTAATATTTCTTCTGGATTCAAAGTTATGGTAGGAGGAAGAGTAGAGGAGTGTGATTGGTTAACAGGTAAAGTAGAGAGCTCATCCAATGAATAACATGTCTAATTAATTGATGGATAATGATATTTTGATCAACTTTTTTATCCATTTTTAACCTATTACTAATCATATCTTTTAATTATCTATTTTGATTTTTTTTAGTGATGTGATGTGATAATCTAAAAGTGATTGAAGTAGTGGGTTAAAAGTGAATCAAAATATTATTATCCTTGACAATGATAGATGCAGTACACTTGAAGCAGTAGAAAGACAATGAATTAGATTCTTTCCAACCTATAATCATGTTGCCAAGGTCAAGCAATGTATGGTAACTGTCATGAAGTTCTCTGTATCAAGATAAATACTATGCAAATTCTAGGCATGTGTTAATTCAACAGCAATAACAATAGAAGAATTTATAGATGTCTTTGTCATAGTATTGATTTAAGATTTATCAAACAAAAACAGACAATCAAGAAAGGCATTGGTGAATTTAAAAGAAAAGAATGTAGCAATTGTGGTGCTTTTATAAGAAGCATGAATTGTCCAAAATAATTGAAAGCTTTTAGAACATATAGTCATATATATTTTAGTTTCTTCAACTAAAATACTCAGGTCCAATGATATTGTATTGTTGCTTTTCACTGATGATATTGACATAGTTGGCTATTAATATGAATAAAACGAGTCCAGATTTTTTAATGAGTTTTTTTAGTACGGTCCTCCACTGAACACGAAAATATACTACACGAAAATATACTACGTTAGTACTTTAAATATTTTTTTAATATATTTTTAAATTTCAAAATTAATGGTCATCAAATTGATTTGAAAGTACGATTGAGTAAGAATACAAAAAAACTCAACAAAAAATATAAATTCAAATGAAACCAAAAGTTGGGTTTCATGTGATAGTTACTATAGGATTTGTGACGGTATAAGTATCTCCACCTTTCATGGTCAATGAGAACTTCAACAGCCTAGTTTGAACTACAGGGGATGATTTTAAAATGAAAAGGAAGTAGAGACTTTTGTTAAGCTATAAACCACCTTAAGTCATAGCTTCGGGAGCTCATTAGAGCTATAAATCACCTTAAGTCATAACAATAATCTAAATGTGAATGAGAAACAATAATTAAAATGGAAACCAAAGCAAAACTTCCTTACATTAAGCCTATGAAGGGTTCTTTTCTGACTCCAGTAACTTTGTGAAATCCAATATTTTGTCCATGATTGAGTTGTACCTTGACCTCTATCAAAACTCTCTTAATTTGTAAATTAACAAACCAAAGGCTTACATTATTTTAAAATTAGTTATATACATTTCATTAGGCACAGAGTGAAAATTAATCAAACTATCTCAAGAAAAATTTGGTAATAGATCCGTACACTAGGCATAAACAGAAAAAGAAAAAAAAAAAACTCATCGATATGCATTTATGAGAAAAATGTAGCTACAATTTTCTAACACAATACAAAGAACCACACAAGTGCTTCCTGGGATAGATGATGATAAACGCAAACAATCTTCAAGCTTACGTGCATCTAACAAAACTATTTTTGACTCTTATTACTATGTTACGGGGAATATCTTTGACTTTTATAGGTCATAATGATTCGTAACGTACGAGTCTACATTAAGATCACTTGCAATACGAACTAAAACTATTTTGTTTTAACAACTATTTTGTTGGAAACTTGTGCCAAATTTGGTCTAGTTATTTATCCCTACAATCTTTGCCTTTTCTTTGTTTTTAGAAAAAAAATTCCTAATATAAGACTAAAAGGTATTGTTAGGGTTAAATCATTTAATATTTTTATTTTTTAAAGAAATCTCAAATCAGTTTCTTTTTTTTTTTCTTCATTTGGTTTTATTTTTGGAGATTTATTGCAATCAGGTTCTTTCCATTAGTAATGCACTAACAGCAGTTAACTTCAATGTCACATGTCAGCTTGTGTTTTTAATTTTTTTAATTTTTAATTTCTTTTATAACTTTTTTTAAAATAAAAAAAATTTCACGTATTAAGTTGACACTGTGTCACATGGCAGTGATCATACCGTTGAATGTGAAAATATCAATTTAGTTTTTTTTTTAAAATGGAACATTTCATCCATGTCCAAATTAAAACAAAATTTAACTTTTATATAAATGTTATACTAATATTTTTAACATGATTAAAGTTTATTTAAATTTATATTTTACATTGAAATTTATTTAAATTTTGTTTCAAATATTTATATATCAATAATTTTTAGATAAATATTAAAGTTGGTTTAAAAATAACAATTTTATAAATTGAAATATAAAATTTTAAAACAGATTTATAATAATTTAAAATTTTATAAATTGTTAAATAAATTTATTTTAAAACAGTTTTATAACAATTTTAACAATTTAAAATGCTATAAGTTGTTAAATAATTTTTTACTAAATATATTTACTTAAAATTTTTATCAAACTGTTTTAAATTTTACATTTGAACTTATAAATTTGTTATTTTTAAACCTACTCTAACATTTGTCTAGGAATTATAGATATATAAATATTTAAAACAAAATTTAAATAAAGTTCAATTCAAAATATAAATTTAAATAAACTTTATTTTGTTAAAAATATCAATTATAAAAATAATATTATAATACAACACCTATATAAAGATTAAATTTTGTCATAATTTGGAAGGTATTAAATGACTCTAATTTAAAAAGAAATTGAGACAAAATAACAAATACAATTAACTAAATTGAGATTTTTCACATTAACCGTAACATGTGACACTGTCATTGTCATGTCCCACTACCTCTATACGTGGCAATTTTTTTAAATTAAAAAAAATTAAAAAATAGAAAATAGAAAATTACAAATTGACACATGATACATAATTAAAGTTGTTAGTATATTATTGACATAAATGACCTAATTACAACAAATTTTCAGAGACAAAATTGAGATAAATTAAATGGAAGAAAATTATTTGAGATTTCTCTATAAAAATAAATATCAATATGAAATAATTTAACCTATGCTAAACTATAATAGTATAACTTGAAAAAATTATGAACATTTAATGCATTTCTAGGTATATATACTCATTAGACATAGAAGACGAAGCTATCCGAGTTAAAAGAGTCTTTACAATCACTAGAGAATTTGCCTTTTCAGTATAAATAAATTCACCTCACCTATCTCCGTTAATGTGTCAACACACTAAACCCACCGGAACCCCAATTAATTATGAAATCCCAACCCCGGTCATATCAAGTGCTGGACCAATAATTACGAAACCTATTGTACCAAAAGAGTACACCTACTCTACATCCACTACTTAATCTACTCCCTTAACAGCACACTTAACTCTCACGCATGTCCAACTGCACTAAATCCACACACTCACCATCAATGCAATCTTGTGGACAAAGTTGCTAATCAAATCAACACGCATTCAAGTGAATGAAAAGTTTTATATACACTGGAAGTGTTGTAGTTTTTTTTTTTGTATTCTCTTAGGACTCAATTGGACATTGGTTTTTATACGACTTCATTCTTACCAAAAATATGTGTAACACTTTCATTTACTCTCTTAGAAACTAAAAAACATTTTCGTTATTTCTATGCTGTACCTTTTTTTTTTATTAAGGTTAATAGTAACACTTAACTTACTTTATTTTTAATTCGTCAACCATATACGTTCATTGTACTAATAACTTATTTATACGAGTTTCTCAGGTGAAAAATAAGAAAAAAATGATGGATTATTTTTCTATCCGATATGACTCATAAATTATTTTTAACAATTTTCTCTCGAGAGTGAGATCCTTTTTTATATGGTATATTCCATGTGTATGTTGGTGATTTGCTTATACCTTTATGATTATATGATATTGTTATTATTATAATGGTCTAAGTGGTTATATTTATACCCTTATTGTGGTGGTTATCCTATTGTTATAACAATCTAAGTCTGTCACCCAAATCATCAATTCTAATATTACCGACAAATTATTTTCCTGTTCAATATAAATTTTTTACTTATACTTACATTATTTTCAATAAAATTAAAGTAAAAATAAATATTTTTAGTCAAACGTTTTCAACCAAAACCACTTCCGCAAATCTGATACTCTGGGAGAAAACTCTGTTCCTGAAATTATACCACGTCGATCATGTTTCGTTGGAAATGATGGACAAAGAAACACGTCATTAAGGATGTGCCTGGTGTTCTGGATAGGACAATTGTTGATGAAATGGGTTTGCATAGCTTTCATTAAGTGTACATCATTGTTACTAAATATTTTTAATTAAATTGTAGAGTCTAGCTCACTCACTTCTGACATTGATGGTTCCCCAACTTGTGCTTACAAGAACTAATCCGTATCAAAATATTTCTCTCAAACTACATGTGCAGAATTAGTGTAAGACAAATTTTTGGTAGCTCTGAAATTTAATACAATTAAACTGATATTTTTAACAAATTAAATGCTTTTTGTTTCTATCAGTTAATAAATTTGTTAATTTTATCTTAATTGTGAAAACTAATTCAATAATCTTTCAAATTTAAAAATTCTCATATTATTATATGAGATTTTTCTTGTAAATTTGTTAAAAAGTTTAAAAGAAAATATTTTTTTCTGCTATTTTTTTAAAAATTTTAATTGGCAGGTAATTCCTTCGTGGATAATCATTTTCTACTTTATAAAATTTGCAAATATTTCTTATAAAGTTTTCTGCGAAAAATGTTTTATACAAAATATTTTGTAAAAAAATTGGTAGTAATTTCTTGCAAATTTCTTTTCACAACAAAATTTGTAAGTATTTTTTACGAAAATTTTTTTAAAATAAAATTGGTAGGAAATATGAGTTTTTAGTAGTATTCTAAGGTTCTTAAACTATCTAATTATTTTGACTATCTAGTGAAAAAATTGTATTTTTTTTTTCTATCAATGTAGATAGTCTCAATATAACGTCTAGTCTCTTAACTTTTAGAGATTCTAATATGGTTTAAGTGGCGTCTCAACTTATTATTGAGAAGTTTTATATGTGTGTCTTCTCTTATTTTTTTACAAAAATTAATTATAGTTATATTGTGTAAAGAGGTATCTGTTACTAATTGTTATTAACGAATATTTGTTGTTCAACTACAATAATATACAAATTGTGATAGACAAGGAAGAGTTCACAAAGAGATAAACTTAATATTTGTTTTGTTAGAAACATAAACAATTCTTATAATAAATGACGATAATATAGGATGAAAAAATTGTAAATAAAGAGTCTCGATTGAGGTATGAAAAATTGTTCTTTGAGGGAAAATGTCTACATTGTAGAGGCAAATAGAACAATATGGATTCCACTTCTAAGATACCACAACTCATCATATTAATTGAGTGTAGGAAGAATATTTTAAATGTATGAATATCATTGTTTTAAAAGATAATATGAATTTTAAAATACTTTTGTATAAGATGTTGTATTTGTTGTGTGATTTTCTCATGTGATAGTGTTGGAAATATTTTAATATAATTTAAAAAATAAATAATTAAAATAAACATCCTACTGTTACTCATGTTTTAATGGACTTTTAATTTTATGTATTAATGTTATTTATGATTAATGACTATACTTTTTATTACAATTTACTCTTTTGTATCGTTTTTCTACCTATAAATACTACCTAGATGCATGGGGAGAGAGAAACAATAAACATTAGAGTTCTCTCAAAAGTTTTCTTCTTTACTTCTTTATATTATCTCCTAAAACAATGGTGTTTAGAGATCTTTCAATACACTCGATCGATCTGACAGTTGTTTTGCCATGTGCAGTAGGGACGTGTTCTCTTTAAGGATAGCACTATGAATGCCTCAACCTAGACTATTTATACTCCTTCCCTTATTTATTTTTTATCTTTTTTTGTTATTATAATTGTTGGGTCTGATTAATATTCGCTGATTTATATATATGTCTCAGTGTTATTATTGTTCTAATAATTATTATTATATTATTTCATATTTTTATTATTAATAATACTATTTGATTAATTATTTTCTAACATTCTTATCGAGAAAAGTTGTTATTAATTCTTGCTCATCGAATAATTTTTTTGTGATGTCTAAAGCTATTTTTTCCTACTATATAAATTTATGCTTTAATATGTTTTTTCTCTTACAGCTGATAATATGTTCTAGATCATGAATATATTTTAAGTGTTTTGTATGAAAAAATATTATAAAATAATTTGTCATGCTAAAACTATTATTGAGTTATGAAACTATGCATTTGTAAGGAAAACAAGTTTATGTTGATATTTATATGAACAAAAAATTTTGATTAATAATAAATATTTTTTTATCAGATTTATGATTTTAAAAATAGTTTATGACATAAAATTAAGGTTAAAATACCTTTTTGGTCCCAATTTTCGTCAAGTTTTGTCAAATAGGTCCCAATTTTGTTTTTGTGTCAAATAGGTCCCAATTTTTGTCAATTTGATTCAATTAGGTCCTAATTGGGTAATACTGTTTAAATTGGTAACACTGCACTGTACAATTTGCATTTATGTGCTACGTGGAGCATTAGTAGACCTATGTGGCCCTTTTTTAAGTTTAATCACATGTTTAATTAGGATTTTATTTTTAAATTAAATGAACAGAAAATCAAAATAAAAAGTCTTAGGGTTTGTTCTTTATAAAAATCGAACAAGTCATCTTTTTTTTTCGTGTTTGGAATGTTAAGCTTGAATGTAGTAACTATGTCTTAGACCCAATCTTCTTCTTCATACTGTAATAGTTGTGTGCAGCGTAGTGCTACCTCATTTGAAGGTGGGTCGTGCAGGGTTTTGGGGTCAAGACCCATTTGTGATTGTGGAGAAGTTGCAGTTCTCAGGACAATAAGAACTCTGAAAATTGTGGGTAGAAAGTTTTGGGGTTGTGCTAACTACAAGGTAAGATTGATTTAATTCCTATTTTTGTGGATATATGTGATTTAATGAATCTTGTAATTGTTGTTCGTTTTGATGTTTTTCTATTGAATAACAATGTGAGAGGAAGTTTTTGTGTGGTGTAATTTTTTCAAATGGTGGTATGAAGACGTTGATTAAGAAAAAGATGTTATTATCCTCAGTCAAAACATGAAGATACTACATGTGGAGAATGTAGTCAGGGTTCTTAAAAAATGGTTCATTGTATTAGCAGGAGTGGTTTATGTTGTTGTGTTCATAAACGTAGTGATGTTTTCCATGATGTTGGAAAATTGACAAAAAAAGGTTGTAACTATGAATCTATTGGTGTACGAACCTTAACTTAGTTAATGAATGAATTCAGTTATTTATGTTCAATTAGGTCCTTACTTTGATCATTTATGTTCAATTAGGTCCCAAAATTTTGAATTTATGTTGAATCCAATGGTCGTATTTTGGATAAATGTGTTCTTTTTGATAAGGTTCCCAGAACAGCTAAAAGGGTGTGAATAATAACCAGCACATCAGATTAATTAAAACCACATGTTGTGAATAATAAAATTGTAATTGAAAAGTAACTTAGTTAACATTGCAATCGAGTTCACCATAATCCTGATTGATCTAACTTAGAAAATGAAACAGTTTGTGATCCAAATGATCCAAAATGGATAATCCTAATTGATCCACATTACATAATAACAACCACGACATTACAAAATTAAAGACTATGAGATACATCTACATTAAAAGCTATCTCAAATTGGTTGTTGAAACTGTTGAGTGGGTGGTTCTTGAGATGGCTGAGTTGGTTGTGGAGGAGCATTAGTTGGTTGTGAGGACTGCACTTGTGCAGGAACTTGTGGCCAATGTTTTCTATTGTGGCCTAGTTGACAGCACACTCTGAATCTTTTTCTATGCCCACCTTTTCTTAATTGACTGTCATCTTTCCTCAACTCCCATTGTTCCAACCTTCTTTTTTTCTTTGGTTTACCAGGCATAATCCTTTTACGTGGAGGTATCACATCTGGGAAAGCAATCATGGGCCATAAGTGTTGTCCATTCACAGAAAAGATAATGGAGTTGTATATCTCTTCATAACTTGATTTTCTGAAGCAAAGAGGGATATAATCTTTTGCATTCAGGTTCAAGAACCTCATGGCAGCAATGCATGGCAGTAATGGATGCCAATTATCAACCACTTTCTGCAGCTGCAATTTTGGGTGCCCAGGTTGACAACATACTTCTCTCCTATCACTGAAAGCAGTGGCGGATCTTAACTAAAAATTTTGGAGGGGCCAAAATAATATAATATTTTTATCATTAAATTAGATTATTAGTATAGTGTTTCAAAAAATAATTCTCATTAGATTAGATTATTAGTATAATGTTTTAAAATATAGGAAGAAGTGGAATGTATCTGTTTTTATCTTCACAAATAGCTTCCCTTTAATCATTTAAAAATAAATAAATCTATTATTTTATTTTCCATCTATATAAATATTTTTTTCAAAATAATATTAGAATACAAATTTTATCTTATATATTCATAAAAAATGAATTTGCAAAAGGCTTGTAAGATAAAAAAAATCATGTTAATAACTCTTAAACTAATATTTTATTATCAGGTAAGACGATAGAGAGTTACCTTTTTTTCAAGAAAGAAAGAAAACAAATGAGAAATCAGAAAAAAAAAGAGTTTGTGTCTAATTATTTTTTCTTCAAAAACAAAAAAGAAAACATGTGAGAATGAGAGATGAATACAATTTGTGAAAAATTAAAAAGACAATGAGAAAAAAATAAAAAATATCTTAATAAATATTTGGTTTAATGATTTTTTTTCTTTATTTGTCCAGAAATGTCTAGTTGGTTGCCTAATATTTTTTTAGTCTCAATTTGTTGAAAATTGGAATGGTTAATAAGAATGTTTTATTTTGTTGGTGCAATTAACATAATCCAAGTGTATGAAAAATCTTTTGATTCGCTTCAACAAATTTAATGAAAATAACCAAATTGCATCAATTTTTTCAAAAATCAGAACCAAATTGAGATTAAAAAAAGCTAGATGACCAACTTTTAAGATTAAATGTTGTGTTTTATAACAAAAATAAAAAGTCACACAATTTAATTTCCATTAATTTCTAAAATATACTACTTATAATTTTTTAAAAATTTAAAAATTTAAAAGATATATAGAATTTAAAATAATTTCAAAAATATAAATATAATTTTTAAAAAATTAAAAAACATACATATAATTTTAAAAAAATTCAAAAATATTGGGGGGGCCATGGCCCCTCCCTGCCCTATCAATGATCCGCCCATGACTGAAAGGAGTGCTACTTCAAATATTTTTTCCCCTGCACAACTATATAATCATTCATATACATACATAAGCACATTATCTATTTAAATGAATAATAACTTAAAAAAAGGCATCATAAATAACTCATACCTTAGGATCTAGTATCTAGTTTTTTGGATTCTTCTTGAAGCTTGCTTTTTATTTTAGAGCAGATCAAACCCTCTTGAGTTTTGACCTTCTCTCTTTTGGATTGCCACGAATTTATCATGTATATTCTTATATCCTCTAACATTGATAGATCAGGCTTGCTCCTAGCATTAACAAGGACACTATTAAATGCCTCGGTCATGTTGTTTACAATTGTGTCAAACACCACATTCCTGGTCAATCTTGATCTTGACCAAAATCTGTGTAATAAGAGAGATAAATGTCAAAATCGCACATACATATTAGTCAAGAATAAATGTGACATTAATACAAACCTTATGGAATAACAATTAGGTACTTGAAAGCATCCCATGCCATTAAACTTTCCCATGCCATAAGGTGTGTCACAGTGGCAGCCTTTCGCATTAAGTTCTTCAACTTTTGACTGGGAAACATTTTTCTAAAATTGGAGTATAGATGCCTCATACAAAATCGTTGCTCTACCCTAGGTAATAATTCCTGGATCGCAGGCAACAAACCTTGTTTATAAGGGAAAATGAATGCCAAATCAATGTCAACCACTATTATAAATTGATAAACACTGAATACTAAGAAAAATATTAATTAATACCTTTTGTTGATCGAACATAAATGTACATGCCCCATAAACTTTAGGTCCACGAAGATCATCCACTAGGATTTCCAAAATCCACTTCTAAGTCTCTTTGTTCTCTACTTCCACAATGGCATATGCTAGAGGGAGCATTTGGTCGTTAGCATCCTGAGTAGGGATGGCAATGGGGCGAGGCGGGAACGGATTTCGCTATCCCCTATCCATCCCCGTAGAAAAAATTCATCCTCATCCCCATACCCAAATCCAACGGGTATCAAACTTTTGTCCCATCTCCACCCCCACTGGGTAACAAGTATAATCTCGTACCCATACCCGTACCTATTTTCTTACTACTTCAATATTAATTTTAATTGATTTTTATAAAATAATAAAAAATTACGGTAAAGAAAACATAATATTATCAAATATTCAATATTAGGAGGATGGTTATTTCTTCAATACCAAATACTTTGAAATAAATTATAATTGTTTACATTTTAGATTAGAATACCAAATAAAATTTCATGAGAACCAAAACATTTATTAAATTTGCAAACATTAATGAAACTTAGTTGATAAAATTTAAAAATATAAAAGGAAAATAAATATTCAAATTAAAATATATTTTAAATGTTTGTTTACTTCAATTTTTTAAATTCTAATGAATCTCTTTTTAGTAATAAAAGTTATAATACATCACTCGATCAAAATGACGCAAAGAACAAATAATAAACATAATAATTACATTTTAACATAGATTTTGTATCTTTTGAACTCCAATATATGTTGGATGGTGATAAAAAAATATTCATGACAATTACATTAAATTATTGTAGTAAATAAAAGTTATTTATACAATTATAGTGAAAAAATTACAGTATGATTGATAATGAGTTAGAAAATAAAAAATAATTAGATAAAATATATCGAAATAGTATTTTGCATGATGAAAATAAACAACAAATAAAAATATTAAAAAATTAACAAATGTTTAGAAACAATTTGATTGACTAATGAAAGAAATCACACAAAGAAAAGTGAATGTATAATTAAGGGTATGATAAGATTAAAAATACTTTAGAGATCTAAGAAAATTTTTCAAATATCAACATATATACTCAATGGTTGAGAAATAACAAAAATTATTTTAGCGAAACAAAAGAGTTATTCAAATGAAACAAAAATTAATAATAATAAGTAAAGAATTTTTTTATATTACCTAGTAAATGAAAGGTTTGTGCTATTAAATGGTTAAATTGAAAGTATTAAACATTCTCGTGTGAAAATGAAAATATACAATAAATAAAAATATTAAAAAATAATAGAAATATTCAAATTGAGACATAAATGTTTTTTAATTAACATACATCATTTTAACATAATTACATAAAGGTTATGATAAGATGAAAAATATAGTGGAGATGCAAATGAGTTTCATGACAAAACCAAATAATTAGAAGAAATAAGAAATAGAAAGTATATATATATATATGGGATTACTTAATTAATTGAGAATATTTTAATAATTTAAATAGGGACGAGTATTATGGAGGGGATATGTACATCCTCATACCCATCCCTATACCCAATTGAAAAAGTTGAGGATTCCCCATACCCATACCCAGTCAATGTGGGGATTCCCCATCAAAATAGGGACGGGCTCGAATAATACCCACAAGGACGAGTTTATTTGCCATCTCTAATCCCGAGCAATAGTAGTAAGCAACTTTCCTCCATATTTCCCTTTTAGGAAGCAACAATCTAACCCAATAAAGAGGTGACAAACCACAAAAACATCTTTGCATTCCTTGAACATGTGTAAAACCTATTAAATACTGATTCCCCTTGCATGTCATCCATTTTCACTTTGACTGTGCTACCAATACCACATCTCAGAATTTCGTATGCATAGTCATGTATTCTTCTAAACTGTTCTTTAAATGGCCTTTCCACTTGGTCTGAAGCTAATGAATTTGCCCTACGAGCCATAGTGACTGAGATACTTGTATTCCACTTCCTCATAACCTTCTCCTGCACATCCTTAATCTTGAATTTAGGATTTTCCCTTAAGGATTTTTCTACGTTCTTACTAAGCCATTTTGCGTTCATAATCTTCAATTTGAACTTCGTACAATGACTATGCCTATCAACCACTTTCCTTAATTGCCATGTCTTGCATAAAGGGAAATATGCAGCATATGCGGACCATTCACATTTTCCTTGTGCCCCTACATATCTTACTCTTGTCCTTTGTTTATCATTTTTAACCCATTTAATATTTCTTCTTGAATGAACTGCATAAGTAATTATAGCATGTTGCAAGTGTTCCTTATCTATGAAAGTTGTGCCTACATCCCACTTGTAATCAGCCATGGAATTTGGCATGAAAAATGTCCCAAATGGACCACAATTGCCTGCCCCCTTCATCCCCTGATATCTCATTACCACGTTCTTCAATGCTAAGCAGCTCATCTGACTACCATTCCTCTCCTATTGTCTCCCTATCAGTACCTTCATAATTATGAACTTCCTCTTCCTCGCTTTCTTCCTCTTCCCCACTTTGTTCCTCTTCCTTAAAATCTTCCTCATTTTGCACTTTACATTGGACCTCAACACTCCCTTCAAACAAATTCTCATCACCATTGTCAAAACTAATTTGGACATCAACAAGTCCCTCAAGATCAACTGTTGCTGACCTGTCACATCCCCTAACAGTATTCAGATCAGGAAAATTATCAGATTGGTGTACTTCATCCCCCACCTTATGTTGAACTTCACCTTGAACCCCTTCCTCGCCCCTAACATCAAATTGGTTAACTTTAGACAAAGGATTCCTCACGTGAGATTGCACCTCACAACTTCACCCTCACAATCACCTATAACAACCTCAACCTTAGATTGACATCTATGATCCCTCACTTCACAATTCACCTCACCTACATGACCATCTACCTCCTCATGAACTTTATCCACCTCATCCTGAACCTTCTCGCCCTTATCATTGATATGATTGCTCTCTCTACTCTCTAAGTCATCCCCACACTTGTAACCCAGTGTACCTTCCAAATCATTTTCCACAACTTCTGCTTCAGAGATACCATGCACAACAAACATGTGAACTTGACCATAGTGCTTGACAATGTGCATCATGTTTATTGCACCTTTGTCATCCTCCAACATATGCATGGCATTGTCAATTGCATACCATAACTCCTTAACATTGACATAGCCCATTTCCCTTATTTCACCTGTGACCTCAAAATAACTCTAGCTATCTGGGTCATAGGCCCAAACAGTGGTTTCCCCACCTATGTAATTGACTACACCATGCTGTTGAAAATGTCCACCATGGTAGACTACAACTTTGAAACTTTCATCACACATCTCAAACAACTATTTAAAAACGTGACCCAACTATCTGGCAGATATGAAAAAAAGTTAAATTAAACCAAGGTCCACTCACACATTCAATATAGCATAAAAAACACACAGGGGTCACAACTTTGAAAGAAACAAAATCGACAACAGAAAAAGCACGCACATAACCCCAATCCACTAACAATGACTATCACTAAATTAGGGAAACAGAGTGGGATATACCAGAACAAAGGAGAATGGCATACAATATCACACAATATCATCGCACCACAACCAATAACCAAAAAATGACACCAAAAATGCACAATCACATAATCACAAACTCAATCGCAAATAAGACAAAGGCAATCGTAAATAACACAAACGCATTTGCAAATCAGAAAGTAAACCTTACCTCTCTTTGATGACTTGCTGTTGATCCTAATCGCAATAGCAAAACCCCAATCGCAATCGCAAACCCCCAATCACAAATCAGAAGGTAAACCCCCAATTCTGATACCCAAGCGCGATTTCGTCCAACAAACCTAAACCCCTAATTTTCTTATTGAACTGAAAGCTAAAGTTGTGTTTTTATTTTAAAATGCCTTAAGCTGTGTTTTTATTTTTATTAATTTCTTTTCATTTATTTAAAAAAAATCAAATTAAACTTAAAAAAGGGCCACACAGGTTTATTAATGCTCCAATAGCACAAAAATGCCAATTGTACAATGCAATGTTACCAATTTAAATGGTGTTACCCAATTAGGACCTAATTGAATCAAATTCACAAAAAATGGGATCTATTTGAGCACAAAAATAAAATTTGGGACCTATTTGACAAAAGTTGACGAAAATTAGAACTAAAAAGTTAAATGATGATTATTTCTTGACATATTATTTGGTTGGTAAATGATATATTTGTGATGATTTGTTTGAGTTAAGTACATTTATCTTGTAATAAAATATTTAGTAGTTTTTCTTTGATTATTACAAATTTTAAATTGTGATATATGATGTTCTATTATTATAATTGTTGAGAAGTTGAGATGTTTGGTTAGAGACCCTTAAAATTATAAAATTTTGAGGTACAAAATTAATTAAAAAGAGAAGTGACGAATATATGTCCTTAGAAATGAGAATACATCTTCATAAAATGTCTATATAAATGAGTGTTTTTATGTGAAACTCATGGTATTATTCCTTAAGTAAGATCTTCATATAATGTTGATCTAATAGTGCAGTGAAAGAAAAAAAAATGCTTTGATATGATAAATGTTATCCTACAAGTTATAGCTTGCCTAAAATTATATAGGATGAAACTTTATATTTTGTTTGTCATATCCTCAAATATATTTCCTTAGAAAAAGTTGTGATAACACTTCTTATGAGTTACGAGGGAAAAATGAACCACTTTTAGTGTGGGGGTGTCTTGCAATGGTTAATATACCTCTTAATAAAATAAATAAAATTTCTTGGTTATATATTCTAAAGTGAGTGAAAATATACCTCTAGTACTATTTTGTCATTTAGTGTAATATTATTTGTGTTTCTTACGGTTATGACAATATATCTAATTTCTTGAGATGATTGAAGGATATATTAATGTAAATTGGATATTGATTTTGGTGACAAAATCAACTACTAGTTATGATTATGTTTTAACCTTGGATGAAGGTGCACTATCATGTAAATATGTTAAAAAGTTGTTGTTCTGTCATGATCTAGTATGCAAACATAAATTATTTCTTTTTTTTTTTCAATGCATTTTGACAATCAATCAAATTGTTATATTTAAATTTTCTAGTAAAAATGTCAATGAAATTGGCATATGGGAATGAGGGACAAATTTATTAGAAACTTAATTACTCATGGTATTATCTCTCTTGACTTTGTCAGGTCAGAAAGAGATATTGCAGATCTGCTTATGAAAAGGTTGATGCATCGACAAAAATTTGAGTCGTTGAGTGGAATGAGATTAAAGCCCATAAATTAGTTGCAAGGACAATTAAGTCTCTGCATTTTATCGGGTGGAAGTTTATAAGGACTAGGTGTAAGACTAAAACTCAAGAGGTTCCTTACGTTGAACTACAATATTTTGTTTTAAAAGATAATATATTTTATTTTATTTTATTTTTCTAAATTATGTGCGGGATTGCTAGAAATATTTTAATATAATTTAAAAAATAAATAATTAAAATAAACATCCTATTGTTACTCATGTTTTCATGGACTTTTAATTTTATTCGTTAAAGTTATTTATGGTTAATGACTATATTTTTTATTACAATTTACTCTTGTGTCTTCATTTTCTACCTATAAATAGTACCTAGGGACATAGGGAAAGAAACAAACACTCTCAAAATTGTTCTTATTTTCTTCTCTATATTGTCTCTTAAAAAAATGGTGTTTATAAGGTTCGGAGATCCTTCACTGCACTCGATCGATCTAACGAGTTGTTGTATCTTAGGAGAGAAACGCATATGATTTTGTTTTGCTTGTGCAGTAGGGCATTTTCTCTCTCAGGATAGCGCTAAGCGTACCTCAATCCAAACTATTTCTACTCATTCTCTCATTTATTTTTTATCTTTTTTTGTTATTATAATTGTTGGGTTTGATTAACATTTGTTGATATATATATGTCTCAGTGTTATTATTGCTCTAATAATTATTATTATATTATTTCATATTATTACTATTAATAATATTATTTGATTAATTATTCTCTAACATTAGATTATTTTTATAGGTTAAAGAGATTAAAAAGTAATAAATTTAATTAAAATAAAATAAATATAATAAAGTTAAAAAAGTTCACAAATAAATAAATTTTATCCATAAAATTTGCAGTTCATACAAGTATCAGTATCAATTGATATTTTTTTTAAAATTATAGTAAATATTTTTGTCATGTTTATATTGTGGACATAGAGTTCATTACTTGATTCTTTTATTTTTACCTTCTAGTTTTTTCATTTGGAGGTTCTTTCCCTTAATCATTCGTGTAGTAGACACTTTCTTAATTTGTTTTTAAATTAATAATGTTAATTATTCCATGAAATATTAATATACGAATACTATAAAAAATATGAGAACCAAATTAACATATTTGCTAAATATAAAGATAATAAAAAAAAGTTTAATTATGTCTTTGGTCTCTATTTTTGTAACAAAATATCGATTTGGTCATTCTATTTTTTTTTTATCTCAATTTGATTCCTCTATTCTTTCTTATCTCAATTTATTTCCTGTTTTGAGAAATTCGATGCAATGAAGTATTTTCCGTTAGTGGTACAGTAGCAACATTAAAGGGGTACCACGTGTCAATTCTTGAAATGTTTGAATTATTTTTTTGTTATTTTTTCTTGAATTTTTTAAAAATTTTAAAATTTGTCGCGTGCCACGTGACAGTGTGATGTAGCAGTGACATGTGCCATGTGTCATTTCCTCATACTCAATTTGGTCCATGTATTTTAATTTTTGTCTCAGTTTAGTTTCAATTTTTGTAAAAATAAAGCAATTTTGTCCCTCTTCAAATTGAAACCAAATTTAATTTGTATATAAATGTACACAAATGTTTCTATCCAAAATTGATATTTCAAATAAATATTTTTAAAAAAATTAAGTTTATTTAAATTTATATTTTACATTGAACTTTATTTAAAATTGTTTTAAAGTTGTTAATAGAAAATAACGCTAATAGAAAAAAAATCATAAATTATATTGATATTTTATTACATCATACTTTAATATTTTTTTTATTTGAATTTACATTTTAAGTAATTGTATATTTTTAAAATGTATAAAGTTCAATAATTTCTATCCAATTATTTGAGTTGGTGTAAAAATAACAATTATGAAAATTTTAAAAATAATTTTAACTAGTTGATGTAACAATTGAAAACAAATAAATTTAAAATTTGAAAATAATTTTAAGTAAAGTTGAATAGAAAATACAAATTTAAATAAACTTAGTTATGTTAAAAATATATAATAAAAATATCAATTTGAATAAAAATATCAAATTTAATAAAAATATTTGTATAACATTTATATAAAAATGAATTTTTGTTTGAATTTGGAGAGAGACGAAATTGCACAATTTTTAAAAAAATTGGGACTAAATTGAGACAAAAATTAAAATACAAGGACAAATTGAAAATTAGGAAATGACATCTAGCATAATAGTGACACGTGGCATTGTCACTGCCACATCACACTTTTACTACCACGTGGCACGACATCAACGTGATACTTGACAAATATTTATTTTTTAAAAAATGCAAAAAAAAAAATTAAAAAATCCAAAAACTGACACGTGACACCCTTTTGACGTTGTCATTGTACCACTAAAGAAAATGACTTGATTACATCAAATTTCTCAAAACAAGGACCAAATTAAGATAAAAAAAATAGAAGGACCAAATCGATATTTTATTAAAAAATGAGAATCAAAGATATAATTAAACTAAAAAAAACTTTTGGAAATCTCAATTTCCTATATCCACGGTGACACCTCAAGATATCTAGATGGCGTATACATGTTGAAAATTAACACCATGCATCCTTAATTAATAGTTCACTCCTCATCAAAGAAAGGAGTTAAACACTAAGGTAAGTAACTTAATTAATGCTAAGGTAAGTAACTTAATAATTTTAACCGGTTTTTTAAATCAAAACAATTGTTTTATATTTTTACCTTTTAAGTAAATATTTAAATAGATTTAACCATTCTTTTAATTAATCAGTTTTAAACTAAAATAAGTATATTTAATAAAAAAATCTATATATACAAAATAAATAAATATTTATAATAAAATTTAAAAAAGTATTTATATTTATTTTTAAAATTAAAAAAAGTTAACACACATGCACATAGTCCATGTGTTTTGATTAGTATATATAATGTAACAAGTATAATATAATAATTATAGGTATTAAAGATGACAAAATAAGTTATGATATGTGGGTTGATTCGTCAACTTGTTAAAATTTGTATGGGCTAAGACGAAGTTTTCAACATGCTTTGATCCATCCCGCACATAGTTTACCAAACTGGTAGACTGACCTATTGATCATTGTTTTAAACTAAAAGTTAAAATAACAAATTATTTTTTCTATATTATATTATTTTATGAATATAAATATATAATAGTATTATAACTTAAATCATTAATATTTAAAAATTAAATTTCAATTATTAATTATAATTGAGTGATTTAATGTGTAAATGTTACAATTATTTTAATTAAGAAAGGCCAAAGTTGTTACAGACAAACATGACTTTAGTTAAATTAAATACACTGAAGTCGTCAAAAAAATGCACGATTTCAATGTTTCTCTATTTTCAAAGGACTTGTCTCATGTATCTACAAATTTAGGTTAAGCACATGTCTACTAAAGTAGTTTAAGTCTTTCACGACTTTGATTACCTATAATTAAAATTGAAATCGATGTTGATCTTTATGATTTTAATTGTACAGGTAAAAAATTGTCGTATATGATAATGATTTCTTCACAATAAAATTGTGCCTACTTGTACGACTTACCTCTGTCCATAATTAAAAAAAAAAAAAAAGAAATCCATATCATAATTTCAAAACCGAATTGACCCATATCGGTATGAACCATTCCACATAACTCACAACCTGCTTTGTCAATTTGTCTCGTCACATTCATTCCTTCAAATAATTTCAACTTCAATTTAATTTTCATCTCACACTCCTAGCATTAATTTTAATTTCTAAATTTTAGCATGAATAATTTTTCCAACAATTTACTATTTTAATAAATAAATTTATTTACATAAAATTAAGTTAAAGTAATTTGAAATTTTATATTAAAATGTTTTTCACTTCAATTTTGATAAGAGTAGGAGTGAAATAAAAAATGAAATAAATATTAAAGATAACATCTAAACCAGCATTCAAATTGTGGCATCCAAACCATACAAGGAAACCACAAAATTATGGCAAAAAGTACACCAAGTCTTCCATCACTATCAACACTCCAAGAATCTATTGCATATAATATTTAAGCATATCTTTAGGATTTATCTTTTCTGCAGTTACCACTCTTCTCATATTTATTACCAGAACCACCTGCAATTTATTTACAAATATAGACCATTTTACTTTAGATGATAGAAACTGTAATTCCAAGAAGACAAAAAGTTGAATCGGCTTGTTATGAAAGGACATTTTGCGATTGGAATTCGAGTCCCGAAAAATCGAATTTTATGCAGTTTATTTCTTCTTTCTAAAAAAATACATTTTTTCTTTAGAAAAAATATAAAAATAAATATTTAAAACTATAAGAATATAGAATATTTTTTAAAAATATAGAATATTTTTAAAAAATATAGAAAAATAAAAATTTAAAAATAAAACAAAATATATATATTTTTTAATTGAAATTTATAAACTTTTTAGAATAGAAAAAAGCAGAAAAGTTTATTAAAAAAATTTATTTCGAAAATTGATTTATTCAGGTGAAGTTATATTCCTTTTATTTACTGTTGATATGAAATTGACTTAGATTTGAGTTTTAAAGTTATTAAGTTTTGTCAAATGATAAGTCTAAGGTGTGTGATGAGTGCAAATTTATGCCCTTATTTAGACTTTGATCTTAATTTCTTAATTCGTTTTTTGCTTAAAAGATTATTTTCATTAAGATTTGTTATAATTAGGCTTATGGAGCATAAGATACAAAAATATGTTAAAAATAATCTTTTAATTGTATAAAGATTCTTTGAATATTCTGACGTAAGTTAGTACAACTTCTGCTAAGCATAAGCTCATGAAAATGTTGAAATAAATTGATAGAAGAATGGGGTAAGCCAACAAAAAGTGGCCTTTGGGTAGCCCCTTCTCATATTTATTAAGATACCCACCTACAATTTATAGTAATGTAGACCATTTTACTTTATATGATGGAAATTCTACTTCATCTTTTTGTTTGTTCTTTGCATCATATTTTTTAGGAACAAAAATTAAATTTTTCTTAACGATATTTTTTGTCAAGTATATTTTCCCCATAGGCTCTCACTGACTAACTATTTCTTTTATTTTAGAATAGTAGTCTTTAATGATCTCAAATTCTTTCATTCTTATTAATTCAAACTCTCATCTTAGAGATTAAAGTTTAACATTGTGTACTTCATCACTTCCTTAAAACTCTTCTTGTATTGTGTTCCAAGCTTGCTTTGCATTTGTGACACCTATTATTCTTGGAAAGATTGTGTCATCAACTGCTTATAGAAGAACAAATAAA
This sequence comes from Vigna unguiculata, assembly GCF_037176805.1. Taxonomy (NCBI): domain Eukaryota; kingdom Viridiplantae; phylum Streptophyta; class Magnoliopsida; order Fabales; family Fabaceae; genus Vigna; species Vigna unguiculata. Next base: position 7,185,657 of record NC_140801.1, read on the forward strand.
ACCCTTGAATCATTCTACTTGTTTTCCTTCAACTCCTTCTTTTGAGTTGTAATAAGTGATGTTTTATTAGTAGTGGCCATGTGTTGAAAAAAATATTTGGGAAGTAATGTAGAATGGTGTTGTTTTTTTTTTTGAAGTAGTTGAAAAAGTTATCTATGCCCCATAAATGACCAAACGTAACTCAGGTGCCATTATGGAGTCTTGAGGCAAAGGAACTATCATGGTGGAGACAAAGAAAGGTACATAATTCACCAAGGACGTTTTATTAGTTTCCAATCTTAAAGAAAATCTTTTAAGTATTGGTCAAATGATGGAGAATGAATATTCTTTTCACTCTGAGAAAGATAGATGCAAAATTTATGATATTAGAAGGTTAGAAATTGGCCAAGTAAAAATGGAGAAGACAAATAGAAGCTTTCCTATAAGCTTCAAACCATTAATTTTGCCATGAAGGCAGATGTTGATGACTCATGGATTTGGCATAGGATATTTGGCCACTTCAACACACATGCCTTAAAGCTTCTATATTAGAAAAATATGATGACAGATCTTCTGTGCTTGAAGGAGAATAATGAATCATGCAAAGGATGTCTCCTTAACAAACAACACTGATTACCCTTCTCAACAGGAAAAACATGTAGACAAAAGACTTATTGTAGATGATCCATATTGATGTTCATGGACTTATGAGGATGCCTTCACATCACAACAACATGTATTTCATCCTCTTCATTGATGACTTCTCTAGAATGACATGAGTCTATTTCTTAAAAGCAAAGTCAAAAGTCTTTGGAGTATTCAAGAAATTCAAGGTCCTTGTTGAGAAGCAAAGTGGAAAACAATTAAAAGTACTTAGAAGTAGTCATGGCAAGGAATACACATCTCGCGAGGTTGACAAATTTTGTTGAAGATGAAGGGATAGATAGATAACTTATAATCACATATGCTCACCCCATAACAAAATGGTGTGTTAGAGAGAAAGAATCGCATAATCATGGAGATGGCGAGATCAGTGTTGAAGGAGAAAGGACTACACTAAATTCAACCTACTCAACAAATGTCCTAGTAAAGGAGTTCAGGACAAGACTCTAATCGAAGCTTGGAGCGGGAAGAAATCATCAGCTAAACAACTAAGAGTATTTTGAATTATTTGCTATATTCATATTCCAAACCAAAAGAGACACAAACTAGAAGATAAGATTGTATGAGGTATCTTCTTGGGATATAATAAACAATCAAAAGGCTATAGAGTCTACAATCTTTAGAAAAATAAGCTAACTATTAGTAGAGACATTGAAGTAGATGAAAGTGCTACTTGAAACTAGGAAGAAGAGCGAATTGAGAGGAAGACAATATACATGCCCATTAATCAACCTACTACAAGCCAAGAAGATAAGAATATACATGCTCTAGAATCTCCTACAAATCCAACATCAATTCAAGATAAAAAAGAATCATAAAAAAAATCTACTTTAAGACGATTCAAATCTCTAGCAAACATATATGAATCTTGAAACTTGGCCATACTAGAGGCTGCAAGCTTTGAAGAGGCCGCGAAAGAAGAAGAATGGGTCAAGGCTATGGAAGAAGAGATTAAAATGATTGAGAAGAACAACACTTGGGAGCCCGTAAATTGTCCTGATGGAAAAGACATCATTGGAGTAAAATAGGTATTGTAGCAACCGAAATCGCGATGGCATGATGAACAAAAAAATAAAACGAGTTTAAAAAAAGATTTGGAGTCGCCACCATGATTTATTCTGGAAAACTATGGAAAATCATAATGATAAGACAAGTCTATGAAAAACTAGAGTTTGGGCCCGAGAGCGGATTATGTGTAGGGAAGGTGTTAACACCCTATAACACCCGCCTGAGGGTGGTACTCTTAATTAAACATGCAAACTTGATGTGGTTTTCAAAATATTAATTTTCCTAAAAAATGATGAGATAATAATACTAAAAAGAAGCAAAAATATTTTTTCGTCTTTTGGGCCAGACAAGGATCGACCTTGGTCCTACGTATTCTCGTTCAAAATGAGAAATCAGTGTTACATAGTTATGTAAAAAACAAAACTTTTTATTGGAAAGTGCTGATGTTTTTAGCTTTTGAAATTTTATATTTTTAGCATTTTCCAAATTTCTTGAATATTAGTGTCATACGACGCGAGCGGCTAGACAAACTAAAAAAGAGAGAAAAGAAAACATTTTTCATTTTTTAGATTTTTTCTATTTTGGTAATTTTTTGTGATTTTGAAATTTTTTTCGTTTTTTAAAAAGAAAATAACATGTATATAAAAGATATGACAAAATAAAATAAAATAAATTAAAGGTGAAAAATAAAATAAAATAAAAGGAAAGGAAAAGAAGAAAATTAAAAACGCATGGAGGGTGCAAACATAAAACACAGTGGGGTACAATGAGTAAAAGCTGAAAATGAAGTGAAAATAAATGAAGGGTGTGAGCTATGAAAAATAGGGTACAATCAGCAAAGGCATGCAGGGTACAAACGTAAACAATGAGGATGTAATGAGTAAATTGGCACAGACAAGAAAAATGCAAACAATTCTACAATTAATATAGGAAAATGATATATTAACAATTGTTCTTTAACAACTTCTCTCACTACCTGACGTGACAGTGATTTTTTATTTTTTAATTTTTTTTTCACACTTTGACGTTGGATGCTTGAGTACGAGAGAGAAAGGGAGGTTGATGGAGTGACAGAAGTGAGAGAAGCAAGGAGAGAGAGAGGTTGAGAGCGAGAGAGAAAGGGAGGTTGATTTGGGAGAGGAGTGGGTGATGGGCAAGAGAGAGAGGAGTGGAAGTCGCGAGAGAAATGGAGAGTAGTTTGTTCTTTCTCCATCCCTAAGTTTATTCTTCCTCCTTCCCCAAAGTTTTTTCTTCCTCCATCTCCGAAGTGTCTTCTTCGTCCATCCCCTTAAGTTTCTTCTTCCTCCATTCCCTAAGTTTGTTGTTCCTCCGTTTTCGAAGTTATTTTTCGATGGGGTTCGTCATTTCCCCGTTGGTGGAGCAGAAAAAGTATTGGGTTTACCCACTGCAACAAATTCGTGGTTTAGGGTTTAGGTTTGTGGAAATGAGGCATTTTTGTTTCCCTTTTTTGGAGAATATTTGTTAAAGTGTGGATTTTTTTTGTAACAATGTTGTTCAAGAGCGGAAGCGGAAGGTCAGTTATAGAAAATAATCACTCTAAAGCGAAATCTGCAGGATTGGTGTTTCCAGTTTATGTGCAAAGCAGTGGGTTCTTAAATGTGAATCTGCATTTTTCTGCATTACCTTGGTTTGAACTTCAATCCAGGATGAGGAATGACACAACCATCTATTGAAATGGGTTCACCTTATACCAACCCACATAATCCATGAAGCAAACATGTTAAATTCTCAAAACTTAAGGGCTACTACTTTCATGAGGGTGAGGGAAAACAACCTAATGTAGAAAATTGCAGGTTTGCACTTACGATAACTCGACTTTGCACTTAAACTAAAAGTTTTTATTATGCAATGCGTATGGCACAATCTACAAAATTTATATATATAATTACTTAGTACTTGGTGTGAGTTAACTTTATTAATGAGGTGTATAAATTACTCACGCCACCAACGAGATACTTATAAGCCAAGTGAAGAATGGGAAAGATTTTGTTCAAATCATTTAACATAGGTTAGCAAAACTGCACAACTTGGTTTGCACTTAAATCCAGGATGAGGAGTGACGCAATCATCTATTGAAATGGGTTCACCTTATACCAACCCACCTCATCCACGAAGCAAACATGTTAAATTCGCAAAACTTAAGGGCTACTACTTTCATGAGGGTTAGGGAAAACAATGTAATGCAGAAAAGTGCAGGTTCGCACTTACGATAACATGGCTTTGCACATAAACTGGATGTTTTTATTATGCAAGATATATGGCACAATCTGCAAAATTTCTCGTTATAACTTCCTCTAACGTCACTTAATTAACAAACTTTATAAATTATTGATGCCACCAAGGGGACTGTTTAAAAGGATACTTATAAAGAAAGTGAACCAGGGAAAAGTTTTTGTGCAAATGATTTAGTGTAGGTTCGCATTTTTGAACCCACTGCTTTGCACATAAATTGGAAACACCAATCCTGTAGATTTCGCTTTAGAGTGATTATGTTTTACAATTGACATTCTGCTTCCGCTCTTGAACAACACTATTACAAAAAAAATTCACACTTTATCAAATATTCTCCATAATTATAGGATTATAATAGTTATCATTAAATATGAATTGGCATAGTGGTTGTGCTTTGGCCTTATTAGTGGAAGGTCACAGGTTCAAACCTTGATAGACAGGAATTAACCTTTATTTTTGCCAATTTTAGCTTGGAATGAATGTGAAAAGGTAGAGGGAACCCTAGGCAACCAAGAGGGTCTGAAAAACCACCTTGTAATTACCATTGAATAGGCATTAAACCCATAATAAAGCCCAATTTCGTTTCAACTTTTTACCCAACATTTAGACACCTATAAAAGGCAAATTTTAGGTGGAAGGAAGGGTTTCTGTAATTGTTTTGTTTTGCTTTGAGAGGAGAACGAAAATTGGAGAGGGAGTGGTGAGTCTTGGGTGCACAAGAGGTGAATTGGGAGAAGGCTTGAGGAGAAACATTCTTTTCTTCTCAATTTTAATCAAGAACTCCAGGTTAGGGGAGTTGTCCTTATATGCATACGAATTTTGTTGTGATTATGTGTTTGTGTTATTCTCAATTTGATTCTGCATGATGTTAATTTCATATTATAGGCACTGTGATTGAGAATTGGAGAAATTGATATTGTGCATAAAGTTTTGGGGTGATTTATATGAATTAGATGAGGGTTTTAGAACTGTATTGGTTAATTATGGCCAAACCTTTAGATTTGGTGATTCAAACCTGTTTAAAACCTGTTCTTGTGGTTGCTTGATCAAATGGAGTGCTTGGTAGTGATTGTTTTGGTTTTTGGGTATGGTTTTGGTTGTTTTCGTGCTTGAACAATGGCGAAACTCTGCAAGTTTCGCCCAAGCGACTCCCTCTCGCCTAGGCGAGAGTTGCAAGAGTTCATTCAGGGTTTAGGCTCGAGCATTTCGCTCAGGCGACCAAGGTTTGGGTTGAGCGAAACGAAGTCTCGCTCAGGCAAGAGTGGCTCGCCTAAGCGAGGACGCGAAGAGTTCTGTGTGTGGTTAAGCACGAATCCTCGTCCAGGCGAGGAGATTTGGGTGTTTAAGCGAATGGGGTCTCGCTCAGGCGAGATGGGCTCGCCTAAGCGAGACAAGGTGGTGCAACCACTGTTTCATGCTCGCTCAGGCGAGGTGGACTATGTAACATCCCGTCAGGATATTACTAATTTATAAATAAATAAATGGAATAAATACAACAGCGCGTTTAATAATACCTCATTTTCCCCAAATGCGGGAAAATTTAAAGCTTTATTAATTGAGCGGATAAATTTTAGAGCGTCCATTACAAAACTAAAACCACAATGTCATCAAGTCACCCATCAAGGTTTACAATTATTTTCAAAAACAAATAGATACATATAAAAGTTTCCCAAGTCAATCCCCTCTCCGTGACTAAGCTGCACCAGAGCCACCTGCATCACCAACATCTGCTCCCGTGTACCGCGTACACGATCATCGCCACACACACGCAGATAGGGTGAGCTTAGCAGATAAAATCACATATATACAAAGCTATAAACATATATATATATATATATATATATATATATATATATATATATATATATATATATCAACATGCATACATATCACAACACTTAACTTAACTTTCCATATTGCCCTATATTTTTATTCCCACAATCTGATCCCCAATACGTTTATTCGTGTTCTACTTCGTCTGATGATTACTTCAAGGTGACTTGCTGCCATACCTATCGGCCACAACCGATAGAGCACGTGCGGAAAAACATGCTACGGATCATACACCGCAACGCCAGGTAGAGTTCCCATATACGAACAAAGCCCGTATCGTCCCAAGACTACCAAACTCGTCAGCCAACAACTGAGGAGGGCAATCTATCTGGACCCATCCGTACTGGCCACAACCAGCACACTCATACCGGCAGCACTCGCCAACCCGAGCCACAACTCAAGGGTTTCTCGTGTTCATCCGCCATCCCGAGCCACAACTCAAGAGATGCTATTCCGAGCCACAACTCAAGGAATAACACGTGCTTAACCCCTATCCCGAGCCACAACTCAAGGGATACGTTCCGAGCCACAACTCAAGGAACTCCATCAATCCCACCTTTAAAGCACCATTAGACGCCACATAGATCACACATACACAATCCAAATTCAAAGCTGCAGCAGTGCGAATCGCCTGGCGGGGGACACGTGCCGCCAGGCGCTGGCAACTTCCAGACCGCCTGGCGGGGGACACGTGCCGCCAGGCGCCAAGTGCCCCATAAATCACAAGATCTGTTACTACCGCCTGGCGGGAACGTTTCCATCGCCAGGCGGATACTTTCCCAAAAGTCACGAATTTCGTCGCCATCGCCTGGCAGAATCCCCTTGTCGCCAGGCGCCTCCTGTACCAGAACCCCCCTGTTGCCTCTCTACCGCCTGGCGGACCTAACTCTGTCGCCAGGCGCCGTATCAGTACTTATGCAGTACTGGTTTTGGTCAATTACTATTCGCATCTTGCCCTCGCACCCATCCTCGATCCATTATACTCCTAGCTCAATGCATGGTACTGTTTACTTAGATGAAAATTTACCACTCCCCCTCTTTACTACAACTCTCCATAAAATAATTACAAGTCAAGAAAATCACAAATGGTTGGGTGTCATTCTTATTTTCCCCAACTCCATACTGGCACGCATGTTATTAAGGCTCTGACAGTACTAGAATATCCCGTGACCTAACATACTTCCCAAGCTTCTTATTACCATTATCTCGACCAATTTATACACCCCCCCAAGTTCGCTTATAAAGTAAGAGGGAAAATATCATTACCGTAGTGAAATCTCTATACTTTATTCCCTCACAGATACACTAGAAATTGATTTACCAAGGAACCAAACGCCAATTATCCTAAAACACCCTCCTAGACCAAAATAACCACAAGTATCCACATCACTGTACTGGCGCCTGGCGGCTAGTCCTGTGCCGCCAGGCGGTGTATTAGACTTCTGGTAAGATTTCCAGAATTCCCACACCTTCGCAGTCCCACTCTCCCTTGCTTTTCATTCCAGATTAATCTCCATCATTTCTCGCGTCATCTCCCTTATGTATCGTGTTCCTCGCAGCCTACACCCACATCTATTAAAATTATTCAAGCATTCCAATCACTAACCACTCTCACGACATCAAACCCCAATTGTTCAACCCTAAACACTTGGTCACTGTTCCATTGAATTTCCATGTCAATTACACTCGAAATCAAAACACTTCTACACCAAATCCACTCATAAGACCCACCCCTTGATTTCCCTCTGAACAATTCACGCCAAACACTCAAGAAAAACTTAAAACGAGTATTCAACCCGCGCCGCCTGGCGATCATAACCAATCCTGCCAGGCGGTTCATCCAAAAACACCCAGAATGGCCCAGACTATGAGTCGCCTGGCGGTATAGGGATTCACCGCCAGGCGCTGCACCCAGAACACAGCGAAATGCACAGAAATGGATGAGCCGCTTGGCGACTATGTATAGCCCGCCAGGCGGTTTCTGGAAAATTTCTAGAATTCAACAGAAACTCAGAATAAACACAGTGCATGCATATCTTAAACATTATTTTCACAGAATTTATACCAAACAACAGTATAATCGCGGTAAACTCCCCTAACCTGGTTCTCCTTCGCTTAAGCTTGACAATTTGTAAGATTTCCCCTTGATCACCCACCTTCCTTGCTTCCTCACTATTCAGCAACTCAAAATCACACCAGAACCTCTCACACTCTCTCAGATTTTCGCTCTCTCTTTAGGTATAGTTTCCCAGCTTGTCAAACCTTAGCCCTTAACCTAATTTTCCTTTTTAAAGTGTGCCTAGACTAAGTGATTAATTACCAAAACGAAAATGGCATTGAATAAGACATATTGTGCCATTCAATCCTTCCCTATGGCTGCCCTTCCAGCCTCCTTTGGCTGCCCACTCACTTAGGTTTCCTTCCCACCTTTCCATATTCACGTCAAAACCAAAAATGCCAAAAATATAAAGTTTAATGTAAGTTCTCCAAGGCTTGAACCCATAACCTAAGCAATTGCCAAGTCATTATCAACCATGTAACCAAGTCATATTTCATGCTAGGAATCACAATTCAATTATCATAATATACAAGAACATGTTTTCATAAATTTAAATAACAAAACCATAACATCAAAAGTTAGCATACATAGGACTCGAACCCAAGTCCTCTCGCACAATCAAAGTGCTCTCAACCACATGAGCTAGCACTTTTCTATGTCATACCAACCATAATTTAATGTCATAATTATTACCCCTCCCGTATTTATTAATTAATTAATTATTTAATTAATTAAATTCTGTCTTACAATACTCCCCCCTTTTTAAATTTTTCGTCTTCGAAAAAGAGAACTTACCAGTGAAGAGATGACGATAGGACCGCCTCATGACATCGTCCATCTCCCATGTCATTTCTTGAGTTGCCTCATCCCATAGGACTTTCACGGTTCTGATTTCCTTCCCTCTGAGCTGTTTTGTTTGAGAATCCAAGATTCTCACTGGTTCGGCTCCAATGGTTAAGTCCTCCCGTATCTGCACATCGTCATCCTCCAGAATATGTGTAGGATCGGCTATGTATTTTCTCAACTGTGACACATGGAAAACATTATGCAAGTTTCCCAAGTGTGGTGGCAATGCCATCTCGTACGCTGCAGGACCAATCCTCCTCATGATCTGATACGGTTCGATGAATCGAGGTGTCAGCTTCCTCGATTTAAGTGCCCTGCCAATACCTGCAGTAGGGGTAACTTTGAGAAATACGTGATCCCCTGCCTCAAACTCAAGCGGCCTCCTCCTCTTGTCCGCGTACGACTTCTGCCTGCTTTGAGTCACACGCATCCGATACTGAATCACCCTCACCTTCTCGGTGGTCTGCTGTAAGAACTCTGGTCCAAGAACCACTGCCTCACCATCCTGCTGCCAACACAATGGCGTCCTACATCTCCTACCATACAGGGCCTCGTAGGGAGCCATTCCAATACTGGTATGATAACTGTTATTATACGTGAATTCTACCAACGGCAACACATCACTCCATGTACCCAGATGGTCTAAAACACAGGTTCTCAACAGGTCCTCCAACGACTGTATAGTCCGCTCAGACTGTCCATCTGTCTGAGGATGATAGGCGGAGCTCATCTTGAGCTGAGTACCCAAAACGTTTTGCAACGACTGCCAGAACCTCGATGTGAACCTCGGGTCTCTATCTGACACAATACTCGCTGGTACTCCATGTAATCTAACAATCTCTCGCACATACAAATCCGCCAGCCTATCCATATTCATCTTTTGATTAATCGGCAGAAAATGATCACACTTCGTCAACCTGTCTACTATCACCCAGATTGAGTCGTGCCCTCTCACTAATCTCGGCAGGTGAGTGATGAAATCCATGGAAATGCTGTCCCATTTCCACTGTGGAATGTCCAGAGGTTCTAACATACCACCCGGTCGCTGGTGTTCTATCTTCGCTTTCTGACATACCAAGCAAGAAGCGACGTAATCAGCCACATCCGTCTTCATACCCGTCCACCAGAAAGAGGCTTTCAAATCCTTGTACATCTTAGTCATACCCGGATGTATGCTAAGACGACTCTTATGCCCCTCATCTAGGAGCATCTTCCTCAGAACCCTGCTGTTTGGAACACACACTCTCTCCCTGAACCGTAGAATCTCATCTCTGCCCATTCAGAAATCCTTCCTCTTCTCAGTGCCCAACTCACCAATTATCAGCTGCAGTTCTTGATCCTTACCCTGTTCCACCCAGAGCTCATCTAGGAACTCATTCGTGATCCTCAACATGCTGCATCGTATCTGTCCAGGCCCCATATCCAACCCCAGATTCATGTCCCTCAACTATTCTATCAGCTCCAACTCTCTAATCATCATAACTGATACATGAATTCTCTTCCTACTCAAGGCATCCGCTACGACATTAGCTTTACTAGGGTGGTACAATAGCTCAAAGTCGTAGTCCTTTAAATACTCCATCCAACGCCTCTGTCTCATATTCAGCTCTTTCTGATCAAACAAGTATTTCAAGCTTTTATGATCGCTGAATACCTGGAACTGCGCTCCATACAGGTAATGCCTCCATGTCTTGAGGGCAAACACGACTGCCACTAACTCTAAGTCGTGTGTCGGGTAATTCTTCTCATGCACCTTCAACTGTCTCGATGCATAAGCTACAGGCCGTTTATCCTGCATCAGCACACAGCCTAACCCCTGATACGAGGCATCATAGTACACCTCAAATGTTTTAGTCGTGTCAGCGATTGCAAATATCGGTGCGGTGGTCAGTCTTCTCTTCATATCCTCGAAGCAAGCTTCACACTCGTCTGTCCACGAGAAAGGCTGGTCCTTTCTCGTAAGCTGTGTAAGAGGACTCACCATCTTGGAGAAACCCTCCACAAATCGTCGATAATACCCTGCCAAACCCAGAAAACTCCGCACCTCTGAAACTGTTTGGGGCCTCTCCCACTTCACCACAGTCTCTATCTTTGTCGGATCAACGGCTATTCCTTGGGATGAGATCACATGCCCAAGGAATTGTACCTCTTCCAACCAAAATTCACATTTTGATAATTTCCCATACAACTGGTGCTCTCTGAGAATCCCCAACACTACTCTCAGATGCTCTGCGTGTTCTTCTCTGCTCTCCGAGTAGATCAGAATGTCATCGATAAACACTACTACAAACTGATATAGGTATGGCCTGAAAATCCTGTTCATGTAATCCATGAATATAGCCGGCGCATTGGTCACCCCAAATGGCATCACTACATACTCGTAGTGACCATACCGTGATCGAAAAGCAGTCTTCTGGACATCTTCCGGCCTGACAAGGATTTGATGATATCCAGATCTCAGGTCTATTTTTGAGAACACCGCAGCTCCCCTCAACTGATCCAATAGATCGTCAATCCTCGGCAACGGGTACTTATTCTTTATCGTTAGCTTATTCAGCTGCCGGTAATCAACACACAACCGAAAGCTACCATCTTTCTTCTTCACTAACAGAACCGGTGCTCCCCACGGTGATGCACTTGGTCGGATGAACTTCTTCTCAAGCAGATCCTCAATCTGTTTCTTTAACTAGGCTAACTCAACAGGCGCCATTCTGTACGGTGCCATAGAAACTGGCCCAGTGCCAGGGATGAGATCAATGGAGAAATCCACATCCCTCCTAGGTGGTAGTTCTGGAATCTCATCCGGAAATACATCTGCGTATTCATCCACTACCGGAATTCTGCTGATCTTCTCGGCTGTGCTCATCTTCTCCGCCTGAGCCACAATCATGTAACATGTAGCTCCAGCCTCAATCTCCCTCACCGCCTGATTAGACGAGATAAGTTCTAACCCCACCGTATCAGGAAACACTATCTTGCGCTGTCCGCAATCAATGACAACATGGTTACTTGACAACCAGTCCATACCCAGAATCACATCTAAACCTTCCATCGGCAAACAAATGAGATTCAGCCTGAACCTGCGGCCTGCCACCTCCATAGGACACCCCACGCACATAGAAGTGGTGGATACCTCTCCAGACGCTGGCGTCGCTACTAAAAGCTCGCACCCCAGCTCTCGCATCGTAAGCCCGAGCCTCCTCACACATTCATTAGACACAAACGAATGGGTGGCTCCCGAGTCGAACAACACCACCACCTCGTGGTCACACAACAAACACAGAAACTGTAAAAGGTTACCTGACTGTTTCGCTTCTGTAGTCGTCAAAGCAAACACACGCCCCGGTGCTTTGGGTCGATCTCCTACTGGCCTCTTAGCTAGTGCACCACTAGCTGGTCTTCTGTTAGGACACTGACGTGCAAAGTGCCCTGCCTGCTGACATATATAGCACTTACCAGTGCCACTACCTCCACCTGTACTACTGGCAGGTCTAGTACAATCCCTCCTCAAGTGCTCCCCGCCACAGTTATAACAATGCAGCCTCCCCCAGGTAGTCGGCGGTCTGCTATAAGGTTTCCTCTGTGATATGACATCTGGGGTAGTCCTCTGCTGTTTTCCTCCACTACTCGACTCGGTCTCCAACTGCTCCACAGTCTTGGCCTGCTCAACCAAAACTGGAAACTCTCTAATCCGAAGTGGCACAATGAAGCGGCGTATCTCATGTTTTAGTCCGCCCTCAAACTTCCTACACCTCCACTCCTCGGTGACTACTGGAGTGTAGAAACGCGCCAGATACTCGAACCTCTCAATGTATGCCGCCACAGTCATGGTCCCCTGCTGAAGAGTAAGGAACTCTGCCTCCCGCTCATGCCTCGCACTGTCGGGAAAGTACTTCTCCAGGAACCTCGTCCTGAAGGCAGTCCATGTCACCTGCTCCTCACGGGTCTGCATCAACTGCTGCATCCCCTGCCACCAATACTCTGCGTCTACCACCAGGAGAAATGTGACAAACAACAGCCTCTGCTCATCCGTGCACCCCAGCACTCTACAGATCTTCTCGCATTCTCGCATCCAGGCATCTGCCTCATCAGGAGTGGCCTTGCCATAGAACTTGGCCGACCGGTGTTTCATGAAATCCTCCATAGATACTTGTCGGGTAGGTGCCACTACAGCTCTGGGTGGCGCCGCTATGGGCTGCATCGCGTCTACCATACGATGGATCGCCTGAGCTATGTCATCAGCTCCAGCTGTGTTCCTCCTCCTACGGTTAGCCATAGCTCGTGCACGCCACATATTATAGCTGTTCACATATACAGCTCATATTAGGATTTCATCCAAAAATAACTAACAACACAAACAATTAGTCACGCAAATGTAACACGGTATGCTCACTCCCCATAGACCCCAAAAAAATCATTTTGAAAACCATTGCTCTGATACCAAATGTAACATCCCGTCAGGATATTACTAATTTATAAATAAATAAATGGAATAAATACAACAACGCGTTTAATAATACCTCATTTTCCCAAAATGCGGGAAAATTTAAAGCTTTATTAATTGAGCGGATAAATTTTAGAGCGTCCATTACAAAACTAAAACCACAATGTCATCAAGTCACCCATCAGGGTTTACAATTATTTTCAAAAACAAATAGATACATATAAAAGTTTCCCAAGTCAATCCCCTCTCCGTGACTAAGCTGCACCAGAGCCACCTACATCACCAACATCTGCTCCCGTGTACCGCGTACACGATCATCGCCACACACACGCAGATAGGGTGAGCTTAGTAGATAAAATCACATATATACAAAGCTATAAACATATATATATATATATATATATCAACATGCATACATATCACAACACTTAACTTAACTTTCCATATTACCCTATATTTTTATTCCCACAATCTGATCCCCAATACGTTTATTCGTGTTCTACTTCGTCTGATGATTACTTCAAGGTGACTTGCTGCCATACCTATCGGCCACAACCGATAGAGCACGTGCGGGAAAACATGCTACAGATCATACACCGCAACGCCAGGTAGAGTTCCCATATACAAACAAAGCCCGTATCGTCCCAAGACTACCAAACTCGTCCGCCAACAACTGAGGAGGGCAATCTATCTGGACCCATCCGTACTGGCCACAACCAGCACACTCATACCAGCAACACTCGCCAACCCGAGCCACAACTCAAGGGTTTCTCGTGTTCATCCACCATCCCGAGCCACAACTCAAGAGATGTTATTCCGAGCCACAACTCAAGGAATAACACGTGCTTAACCCCTATCCCGAGCCACAACTCAAGGGATACGTTCCGAGCCACAACTCAAGGAACTCCAGCAATCCCACCTTTAAAGCACCATTAGACGCCACATAGATCACACATACACAATCCAAATTCAAAGCTGCAGCAGTGCGAATCGCCTGGCGGGGGGCACGTGCCGCCAGGCGCTGACAACTTCCAGACCGCCTGGCGGGGGACACGTGCCGCCAGGCGCCAAGTGCCCCATAAATCACAAGGTCTATAACTACCGCCTGGCGGGACCGTTTCCATCGCCAGGCGGATGCTTTCCCAGAAGTCACGAATTTCGTCGCCATCGCCTGGCGGAATCCCCCTATCGCCAGGCGCCTCCTGTACCAGAACCCCCCTGTTGCCTCTCTACCGCCTGGTGGACCTAACTCTGTCGCCAGGCGCCGTATCAGTACTTATGCAGTACTGGTTTTGGTCAATTACTCTTCGCATCTTGCCCTCGCACCCATCCTCGATCCATTATACTCCTAGCTCAGTGCATGGTACTATTTACTTAGATGAAAATTTACCACTCCCCCTCTTTACTACAACTCTCCATAAAATAATTACAAGTCAAGAAAATCACAAATGGTTGGGTGTCATTCTTATTTTCCCCAACTCCATACTGACACGTATGTTATTAAGGCTGTGACAGTACTAGAATATCCCGTGACCTAACATACTTCCCAAGCTTCTTATTACCATTATCTCGACCAATTTATACACCCCCCAAGTTCGCTTATAAAGTAAGAGGGAAAATATCATTACCGTAGTGAAATCTCTATACTCTATTCCCTCACAGATACACTAGAAATTGATTTACCAAGGAACCAAACGCCAATTATCCTAAAACACCCTCCTAGACCAGAATAACCACAAGTATCCACATCACTGTACTAGCGCCTGGCGGCTAGTCCCGTGCCGCCAGGCGGTGCATCAGACTTCTGGTAAGATTTCCAGAATTCCCACACCTTCGCAGTCCCACTCTCCTTTGCTTTTCATTCCAGATTAATCTCCATCATTTCTCCTGTCATCTCCCTTATGTATCGTGTTCCTCGTAGCCTACACCCACATCTATTAAAATTATTCAAGCATTCCAATCACTGACCACTCTTACGACATCAAACCCCAATTGTTCAACCCTAAACGCTTGGTCACTGTTCCATTGAATTTCCATGTCAATTACACTCGAAATCAAAACACTTCTACACCAAATCCACTCATAAGACCTACCCCTTGATTTCCCTCTGAACAATTCACGCCAAACACTCAAGAAAAACTTAAAACGAGTATTCAACCCGCGCCGCCTGGCGATCATAACCAATCCTGCCAGGCGGTTCATCCAAAAACACCCAGAATGGCCCAGACTATGAGTCGCCTGGCGGTATAGGGATTCACCGCCAGGCGCTGCACCCAGAACACAGCGAAATGCACAGAAATGGATGAGCCGCCTGACGGCTATGTATAGCCCGCCAGGCGGTTTTTGGAAAATTTCCAGAATTCAACAGAAACTCAGAATAAACACAGTGCATGCATATCTTAAACATTATTTTCACAGAATTCATACCAAACAATAGTATAATTGCGGTAAACTCCCCTAACCTGGTTCTCCTTCGCTTAAGCTTGACAATTTGTAAGATTCCCCCTTGATCACCCACCTTCCTTGCTTCCTCACTATTCAGCAACTCAAAATCACACCAGAACCTCTCACACTCTCTCAGATTTTCGCTCTCTCTTTAGGTATAGTTTCCCAGCTTGTCAAACCTTAGCCCTTAACCTAATTTTCCTTTTTAAAGTGTGCCTAGACTAAGTGATTAATTACCAAAACGAAAATGGCATTGAATAAGACATAATGTGCCATTCAATCCTTCCCTATGGCTGCCCACTCACTTAGGTTTCCTTCCCTCCTTTCCATATTCACGTCAAAACCAAAAATGCCAAAAATATAAAGTTTAATGTAAGTTCTCCAAGGCTTGAACCCATAACCTAAGCAATTGCCAAGTCATTATCAACCATGTAACCAAGTCATATTTCATGCTAGGAATCACAATTCAATTATCATAATATACAAGAACATGTTTTCATAAATTTAAATAACAAAACCATAACATCAAAAGTTAGCATACATAGGACTCGAACCCAAGTCCTCTCGCACAATCAAAGTGCTCTCAACCACATGAGCTAGCACTTTTCCATGTCATACCAACCATAATTTAATGTCATAATTATTACCCCTCCCGTATTTATTAATTAATTAATTATTTAATTAATTAAATTCTACGAGTCTTACAACTAGCCTAAGCGAGGCTGATGGATTAGCTTGGGCGAGGATCCCTGGCTTAAGTGAGTTGCTGCGAATTTCTATGTTTGTACGTGCTTTATGAGCTGGTTTGTTTACTTTTTCCTAAATATAGGAAGTTATGCATGTGTTGGTGGTGTTTGGACTTGAAGGACTAAGTCCTTAGGATTTGGGATGTGCTTGGTTGGAGTCACGAGCGAGGAGTTCGTGATGGGTGGACCGCATGTGGAATGTGAACAGTTCAGTTCACCAGAGGTACCCTTGTTGGGATGAATGAGCGAGGGAGTTCATTTAATGCTTAACTTGGGAATGCTATGAGCGAGGGAGTTCATAGTAGGAAAGGCGGGTATGTGTGTCCGGGTCCGAGCGAGGAGTTCGGATGGACGGGCTTAAGAGTCCGTGAAGAAGGACTACAAGCGATATAGGCTTGTAGGTTGGACCACGAGCGTGGAGGGTCTGGAAGCATATGAAATCCCAGAGTTAGAGTACATGCATGAACTCATATTGGTTATGAGTGTGGGGAAGAGGGTGTTTTGAAAATAAAGAAATGATTACTTATGAGTGGGCTGGGGATTTAGTTTCATATGTATTATTATTTGTGTGCATAGCTCACCCTATTTGTTTGTGTGTGGCGATGATTAGATAACTTTTTATCCGGGAGCAGATGATGTTTCAGGTGAGGCAGGAGCTGCATAGTTGCGGAGAGTGGGGCCAGTGACATGGGGAATTTTTATAAAGCATGTTATTTAAATTTCATGTAATTTCAAATTATTGAATTTTACTATTTTCTGGTTATTTAAATTGTAAAGGTGAACCTTGGAATAGTTTGACTATTAATAATTTATTATGGATGTTTAAAGTTTAAATTTCTCGCATTAAGGGAAACGGTTCATTAATAAATGAGGTATTATTTATATAAATTGTTATTTTTATTATTTATTTTTTTAAGTAATATCCGGTCGGGATATTACACACCTTGGTTTGCACTTAAATCCAGGATGAGGAGTGACACAACCATCTATTGAAATGGGTTCACCTTATACCAACCTACCTCATCCACGAAGCAAACATGTTAAATTCTCAAAACTTAAGGGCTACTACTTTCATAAGGGTGAGAGAAAATAATGTAATGTAGAAAAGTGCAAGTTCGCACTTGCGATAACACGACTTTGCACTTAAACTGAAAGTTTTTATTATACAATACGTATGGCACAATCTACAAAATTAATAAATATAATTCCTTAGTACTTGGTGTGAGTTAACTTTATTAATGAAGTGTATAAATTACTCACGCCACCAACGGGATACTTATAAGCCAAGTGAAGAATGGGAAATATTTTGTTCAAATCATTTAACGCAGGTTAGCAAAACTGCACACCTTGGTTTGCACTTAAATCCAGGATGAGAAGTGACGCAACCATCTATTGAAATGGGTTCACCTTATACCAACCCACCTCATCCACGAAGCAAACATGTTAAATTCGCAAAACTTAAGGGCTACTACTTTCATGAGGGTTAGGGAAAACAATGTAATGCAGAAAAGTGCAGGTTCGCACTTACGATAACATGACTTTGCACTTAAACTGGATGTTTTTATTATGCAAGACATATGGCACAATCTGCAAAATTTCTCATTATAACTTCCTCTAACGTCACTTAATTAACAAACTTTATAAATTATTGATGCCACCAAGGAGACTGTTTAAAAGGATATTTATAAAGAAAGTCAACCAGGGAAAATTTTTTGTGCAAATGATTTAGTGTAGGTTCGCATTTTTGAACCCACTACTTTGCACATAAATTGGAAACACCAATCCTGTAGATTCCGCTTTAGAGTGATTATTTTCTACAACTGACATTCTGCTTCCGCTCTTGAACAACACTATTACAAAAAAAAAAATCACACTTTATCAAATATTCTCCAAAACTGGAAACAAAAATGCCTCCTTTCCATAAACCTAAACCCTAAACCACGAATTTGTTGCAGTGGGTAAACCCAATACTTTTTATACTCCACCAACGGGGAAATGACGAACCCCATCGGAATATAACTTCGAAAACGGAGGAACAATAAACTTAGGGAATGGAGGAAGAAGAAACTTAGGGGATGGACGAAGAAGACACTTCAGAGATGGAGGAAGAAAAAACTTGGGGGAAGGAGGAAGAACAAACTTGGAGATGGAGAAAAAACAAACTGCTCTCCACTTCTCTCACAACTTTCACTCCTTTCTCTCTTCTTGCCCTTCATCCACTCCTCTCCCAAATCAACCTCCCTTTCTCTCTTGCTCTCAACCTCTCTCCTTGCTTCTCTCACTTCTGCCACTCCATCAACCTCCCTTTCTCTCTCGTACTCAAGCGTCCAACGTGGAATTGTGAAAAAAAATTAAAAAATAAAAAATCATTGTCACGTCAGGTGAGAGAAGCTGTTAAGAAACGGTGGTTAATATATCATTTTCCAATAATATAACATGGTGCTAAATAACATAACGCGAGCCTTCCATGGCTAACACTAGAACCTGTTGCCGCGTAGTCCTCCGCCAACCTCCGCCTCGTTCCTCCAACACACGAACCCTACGAGGATGGAAAGAAGATAAAGACAATGGTCAAGATAGGTTCTGAAAAATGTAGTCGTTGTGTTTGGTGCTCTGTGTGTGGGTTCTGGTTTTGGGTTTTTGTTCTCTCTGATTTTTGTGTTGGTGAAAGATGAAGATGAAGGTTGAATATGAAAAAGGGTGAAGCTGAATGGGTGATGATGAGTGGGGTTAAAAGTGGATTAAGCATGTGTGTTTTTTTCTTTATGCGGCGGGATGTAGAGTGTATGGCTCATGTGTAGTGAAAAGGGAAAGAAAATGAGTGGGGGCTGAAAGAGAGGATAAAGTCTGCGTTGAGTATACCAGGGAGGAAGATGATGGTTATGGCGATCAGAGGAAAGGAGAGGAAAAACGCAGATGAATGGTTGAGAATGAGGTAGATGTGTTTAAACTTTTTCCTAGCACTCATTCAAGAAACAACAACGTTCAAGCAATAGCAGCATTGGAACAACAACATGTTTTAACATAAGCAGATAAAATGAAGCAAACCCACGCAGTTACATCATGTTCATTTGCATTTAACAACATACAACAAGTTTCACACACATTAGATCAAGCTCATGCTCACACAAATATTCAAGTTTCAAGACGTGACACTTACCTCTTGCAGCTCCCTTATCTCCTGTTGCTCACTTCCTTCAACTCTTTTCCCTTTTCCCTCTTCTGTTTTCTCTCCTTTGTACTTTTTCTTTCCTGCTCAAAACCGTGTGTGATGGATTTTTTTTTTCTTCAGTTCTCTCTAGAGAGCATATGAATATTGGTTTTTCTTCCCTTACCCTTATGAGATTGGTGTGTATGTATGACCTCTATTTCTTCGTACTCCCTCCACTTTTTGTTCCCGCTCCCTGTCCTTTATATTTGGTTTAAACTATTGAAAATCACCAAAAAGCAAGCAACCTCACTCCACCATTGATGCGACTGCCATGGTACGATCATCGTGAGTGCAACAACGTTTGTCATGCTACGACTACCGTAGTGTAGATACAAATATCCAATATTTCCTTTATGTCAAAACCCCAAAAGTATTCACGGACGAAGAAGTGAGCAGTCGAGGATGTATTTGACTTTCATTTTTTATACATTTTTTTTATTATTAGAAAAAGGGATAAAATAAACAAGTAAATGAAAAAAAAATAAATTACAATTAAAATTAAAATAAAGGTAAAATAGGATGAAATAAAACAAAACACATTAAAAAAAACAAAGAAGAATAAAAAAAATTAAAGTTAAGATAAGATGAAAATAAAAATAAAAACATATATCTCCCTCAATTAAATTTTACCCTTGTTTTTTGTATTTTTCTTTCTTTTTTTAATTATTTTCCAAGTCAAAAGTTTTTATTTCTTACCCAGACAAAATTGGATGTTGATAGGTATACAAAACAAAGTTCAATCTTGATGGAACTATACAAAAGTATAAGACAAGATTGGTTGCTAAAGGCTACTCATAACAACCAAAAATCAACTACAATGAGACATTTCTAGTCGCACCACAGAAGAACAAATTGCGGATATTTTCACAAAGGCTTTTCAAAGACCAAAGTTTGAATTAATACGCGCTATGCTTAGAGATACTGAATTTGCATCAAGGAGGTTTATTAAAGTGTAATGCAATTCTAGAAGAATATAGAAAATTCTAAGATAGAGTTATTGAAATGTCATGCATATTATAAAACAATGAAGAAAAGCCTAAGATAGGAGGTAAAATCTAGGACATTCTACATAAGTGGTTGTAACTAGGATTTTTAGAATAATCATGCGGGTAAAATAAGGTATACAAATAGCCACTTTACCAGTTGAAGTAGACAACATCTAAGACACAACTAAGACAGCTACAAAATACACTTCTTCCAACTACTACTTTAACATTATGTTATCTCTACATTTTTTTTTCTATCTTATCAACTATTCCTTTCAAAATCTCAAAATGCTATCAATTTTTTTTGTTACGGAGAAAAAACATAAAATGACATTCAATAGTTTAAAGCCCAATCAACCATGACAACATGCATAACATAAAACACAAAAACATAGTACAGTAACGAAAATCTTAAAATTGACAATTCAAAACTTAAAATCTCTTCATCCATTGCTAATTGTATCCAGTTCAAATAAAAGGACGATTCCTACATGTGTGACTAAAAACCCATCTATTGCCATAAATGTAGCAGATCTCGCATCCACACCTGCATAAAATGTCACATCCACCATTATTTTCGACAAAGATGGTGCACTATGATAAAACACGTAGTTTGAGTAGTTTCTCTGTTTTTATTTTCATATATATATATATATATATATATATATATATATACCCTTTCTTTACATACACACTATTGTAATACTTTTTGTATGCAATACACTTTCTCTTTCTGCATTTATTACAAAGTACTTTTATCTTTCCTCCTTAACTATCTCTGCTTCACGTGAGTATCATCTCTCTCTCGGTTCACTTTCTCTTACCATGCACATGCATATCACATAACATGGTATCAGAGCTCTCCATATGAAGAGCTCTGCTGCACACTAACGATTTATTTTCCCAATCTTTCCTTTCTTGGCTTGTTTGCACTTTTTCTTTTGCAGCATGACTCAACAAAACTCTGTTGTCCAAGAGCAACCCTAAACCATGCAAGAACAATCCATGAACAACTTTCTTTACCTTCATTCGAACAAAAATCAAGCAATGACTTTGGTGTCTCATATTTTGGATCGTACAAATTACCACTCATGGAGTAGGTCCATGATCACAGCCTTAAGCGCGAAGAATAAAGTTGAGTTCAAATATGGAAGTGTCCCTCAACCTACTAAAATTGATGCCTCTTACTCCTCTTGGACTAGATGCAATAACATGGTAGTGTCTTGGATTGTTCATTCCATTTCTGTGCCCATTCACCAAAGCATCATTTGGATGTACGTTGTTGCAGACATTTGGAAAGATTTAAAAACAAGATTTGGCCAAGGTGATCTTTTGTGCATATCTGATTTGCAACTTAAAGCCTCTTCTCTTTGCCAAGGTGAGTTAACAATGATCGAGTATTTTACGAAACTTCGGATTTTATGGGATGAATTAGAAAATTTTAGGCCAAACCCCATTTTTTCTTGCCCAACTAAGTGTTCTTTCAAGGTTTCTTCTATTACCGTTCAGCGGAAGCAAGAAAACCAAGCTATGCAGTTTCTCCGTGGTTTGAACAACTAATATGCCAATGTTAAATCTCATGTGCTTCTCATGGAACCATTACCTCTTATCGCAAAATTTTTTTCTTTTGTTGGTCAACAAAAGCGTCAATTGAGTAGTAGAAATTTTGTTGCCAGTATCAAAAGCACCTACGTCAATACTGGAAAAGAAGGTACATCTCCTATCACTTGCAACTTTTGTGGTTGTCCCGGACATAGTGAAAATATGTGTTACCTCAAACATGCTTTCCCACCAACCAAGAAAACTTGTGCCCACAACGGCAAGATTGGTTATACCATCGATGTTTGTTATCGAAAGCACGGGTATCCTCTCGGTCACAAGCTTTATAACTCCAAGAATGCCAATAATATCGATGTGCAAGGAGATAGTGCTGATACAACAAAAAACTTAGAAGATACAAACATTTGCTTAACTTCTCAACAATATCATACTTTGCTCAATCTTTTACAACAATATGATTCAGGTCAAAACTCCAATGCTCATCCAATTCAAGTCAACCAAGTATGTTATCTTACTACCACCAGTCCAAATCTTTCACCATCAGGTAAACTCCATAAGAAAATTCTTTGGATTTTCAATTTTGGTGCAACGAATCATGTGTGTGTATCTTTAAATGATTTCTCTTCATATCAAACCATTAAACCTATTTCAGTAAAATTGTGAAATGGGGAATGTACGTGGTTGATAATAGAATCATTTCTTCCTTCATTAACAGTGTCTCTATTAATGTAAAACGAAAAACCATTGATACTTAACATTTTCGAATGGGTCAACCCTCTATTAAGTGCTTGTATGACTTGCAAAATATTTATCCATATATCAAGTTTGACAAATTTTTCACTTGTTATACGTGTCATGAGTCTAAACAGAAGAAATATTCTTTTCTTGTTAGTAAATCACATGCAAATCAACCTTTTGAGCTTTTTCATATTGACATTTGGGGGCCCTACTCCACTATTTCTTTGCATGGTCATAAGTTTTTTGTTACCATAGTAGATGATTATACTCGGTTTTGTTGGATTTTTCCTATGGGTTCTAAAGCTGAAACTCGTGACATCATAAAACACTTAATTTCGTATATTGAACGTCAGTTTAATCGTACTTTAAAAATAATCCAAACTAATAATGGTGTTAAGATTAATATGGAGACTTATTTTTTATCCAAACACATTGTCCATCAAAAGACTTATGTTGAAACACCAGAACAAAACATGTTCGTAGAACGTAAACATCAACACCTTCTCAACGTTACTCGAGCCTTATTGTTTCACTCTGATTTACCTTTAAGCTTTTGGAATTATGCTCTCTTGCATGTTTTTTACTTGATTAATTGTACCCCTACACCTTTACTTGATAATTGTTCACCTTATGAAAAGTTACATGGAAAAATTTGTGATATATCTATGCTTGGCATATTTGGATGTCTATGTTATGCCACTACTCTGAGTTCCCACCGCAAAAAACTTGGCAGTCGGGCTACTCCTAGAGTCATCATTGGCTTTCAACCAAACACGAAAGGTTACATGTATCTTAACCTTAACACTCATAAGATTGAAATGTCTTATCATGTTACTTTTCATGAAAATTGCTTCCCTTCTTCAAAAAAATTAGGTACCATTAAATTTGACATTTGGAGGCCATTGCCAAATATCTATGAATCTAATGATACTGTTTACTTTGATACCAGTCATGTTCATAATAATAACACCCATTATGATCAAACTTTTGATGTCACCAATAATGTAGAAAATAATTCTGATAATGAAAATACAAATATAGACGTTTGCAAATCTACTCATGTTTGAAAAATACCTTCTTATCTTCAAGATTATCACATTTCTAGCTCTTCCATCTCCTCTAACAATATGATTACCAAATATCCAATAGAAAAGTTTGTTTCTTATGCTTATTTATCTAGTGATTTCAAGAAATTTATTTTAACTATATTTGTTCATCATGAACCCGTTCTTAGAAGAAGCTTTTGAGCATTCCTGTTGGAATAAAGCCATGCAAGAAGAGATCACAACTCTTGAAACCAACAATACATGGGTTATGACCGATCTTCCTTACAATGCCAAAGCTATTGGATGCAGGTGGATATATAAGATCAAACATAAGGCTGATCGCATCATTGATTGATACAAAGCTAGATTGGTCACCAAGGGATACTCCCAATGTGAAGGATTGACTTTGTTGACACTTTTTCCCCTATGGCTAAATTAACTGCTCAATGTATTATTCTTGCAATGGTAGCCATGCAAAATGGGGAATTACGACAATTGGATGTAAATAACACGTTTTTACATCGTGATTTAGACGAGGATGTCTATATGCAATTGCCTCCTGGCTTCAAACAAGCTCATCCTCGACAAGTTTGTAAGTTGCAACGTTCTTTATATAGGCTCTGCCAAGCAAGTAGACAATGGTACTTCAAGCTCTCTCAATTTCTTATCAGTCATGCTATCACTATTCTCAATTCGATCACTCTTTGTTTATTAAATCTTCTAGAGACTGTATTACTATCTTGCTAATTTATGTTGACGATGTTGTTCTTGCTGGAGATAACAGCCAAGAAATTTCAAACATTACTAACCAACTACAAAAGCATTTTCGCATAAAAAACTTTGGAAATCTTACATACTTTCTTGGGCTTGAGGTTGCCCGTAGCCAAGATGGAATTCATCTTTCTCAACGCAAATATGTCTTATATTTTCTCCAAGAAGCAGATATGTTACATTGTGCTCCCATTCCTACCCTTAGGACACACTTATCTTATGAAAATGCATATTATACTTCCTTACTTGGTGAAAGCGAAGCTTCATCCTTCAGACATCTCATTGGTCGTCTTCTCTATCTCACAAACACTCGCCCAAATATTGTGTTTGTCATTCATCATCTCATCCAATTTGTTTCCTCCCCCATAAATGATCATCCACATGCTGCTCGCAAAATCCTTCGTTACCTGAAAAACAGTTTAGGACATAGCATTTTCCTCAACAACAAACATCATTGTTAGATACGTGCCTACAAAAACGTAGATTGGGCCGCTTGTCCCGAAACAAGAAAATCTATAATTGGTCTTTTGTCTACATCGGAGATTCTATTGTTTCATGGAAAACAAAAAAGTGGGTCACCATCTCTCGCAGTTCTTGTGAAGCAGAATATATGACATTGGTTGTCATTTTTTGTGAGGTGCAATGGATTTCTTGAGTTCTCAATGACCTTTGTGTTTCACATACCAAACATGTGCCTAGTTTTTGCGATAACCAATCAACCATCTACATCGCTAATAATCAAGTTTATCATGAAAGAATGAAACATATCGAGATAGACTGTCATCTCACTCACGAGAAAATTCAATCAAGTTTCATCAAGCTTCTACCTATTTCTTCGTCTCTTCAACTTGCTAACATCCTTACGAAACCGCTTCGACCTAATATTTTTGCCTCTTTATGCTCCAAGCTGTGTCCTCGACATTTATAATCCCAACTTGAGGAGACATGATAAAACGTATAGTTTAAATAGTTTCTCTATTTATTTATTATATATATATATATATATATATATATATATATATATATATATATATCCCTTTCTTCTTTACGGACACACTATTGTAATACTTTTTGTATGTAATATGATTTCTCTTTTTGCATTTATTGCAAAGTGCTTTACTCTCTCCTCCTTAACTCTCTCTGCATCTCTCAATTCACTTTCTCTTACCATGCACATGCATATCACATAACACACTGGGACATTTCTGCCACTTTTTCTCCATAGCCAACAAGAAAAGCTTCGTATCCAACTCTCTTATATCCATTAGTTTTCGAGGATTTGATACTCTTCTTTTCATTGTTATCGTACTAGGTTGGTTAGCAAGGAGAATTGAATTGGCATGTTATGCATTAAAAGACAATAAATATAAACTCCTGATTTACCTACCATCCATAACAATATTTAAAATACACAATTAAGAATTTTTTTTAGTGTCTTTACATTTTTATATTAGATATTTAATTCTATGAAAACTTATCACACTAGCAAGCAACAATGTGAAAGGGAAAAACTCGCAATAAGAGAAAAATAATGGCGATGCTCATTTTCATTATTTTGAAATTGAGTTGAATTTATTTAGTACATATAATATGAATTGATTTCCTCAAGAATTTCAAAATCAAATCTAACTACAAAAGTTATTAATAAAAAGAACACTATTATGTAATAATATTATATTTTATCTTATTAGTATTATTTATATGTTTTTAAGAATACTTATTAAGAATACTTATTTTAATAATAATGTTTTAAGTGCCCAATCTAATTAATTAGATTAAATAAAAAACAAAGTAAACTCAAGCAAATTCTATAGAACAAACTAGCGATCTTAAAAAAATACAATATCTAAAACAATTACTTTTCAACGGCTTACTTCCGTCATTTTTTTTAAATTAAATTTAAAAATTTTATAGAAGAATTTATGATTATAATAGAACACAAGTTCTTATTCTTGATTTTGTGTTTCTTCCTTACCAATTAGGGTTAGAGTTAAGGTGGGCATGATCCCTCTAAAATATTTTAATTAATTTTTAAAAGCAAACTTTGAGTCTAAGTCAAAGATTGAGTCGAAAGTCAACACGAGCCACCTCCAGCCGATGATCGACCTGGGCTAATAGTCAAGACAAATATGCCCAAACAAACGATCAAAGATGGGTTGGCTCGATAGATGGTCAAGACATGAGAAAAAGCTAGCTTTTAAATGGTTAGATATCTTTCTTCTACTGGTTGTAGAGTTTGAATTATGAAATATATGGGTTGTTGCTTTCGACTCTATTCCTAAACGATCATCGAGGTGATAGTAGGGGGTGGTATCGCTAGGTATAACATGAGGATGGCACCCGGTCAAGGACTGGCCAGTATTGGCAAGGAAGCAATATTATTCTTGATATTTTGAAACATGGCCTCACACTCCTGGTCCCAATGATGTTGCTGAGCTTCTTTCAAGAATCTAAAGAAAGGTTTTGCTTTTTCACTTGAACATTGAAATAATTTGGAGAGTATTGCCAATTTTCCATTGAGCCTTTGAACTTTTTTCAGATTCTAGGACTTATCATGGAAAAGACAACTTTGCACTTATCGGGGTTTGTTTTGATACCTCGTTGTGTGATCATGAAGCCTAAAAACTTCCCACCTCTAAACATGAATAAGTATTTCTAGGTGGTGACAGATGTTATGTAGTGAAATTGTATCGAATAGATATCTAAGTCAACAGGGTCATCTTTAGCTTGGGTTGATTTGACAACCATATTATCAACATAAACTTGCAAGTCGACTAGGTTTACAAATACTTTATCCATCAACCATAGATATATTACACACGCATTTTTAAAGCTAAAAAAGACATGACCTTATAACAGTAATTAGATCCTCCTACAATGAAAGTCCTCTTAACTTCATTTAGAGGATACAACCTAATCTGATTTTATCTTGAATAACCATCAAGGAAACTCAGTATCTCGATCTCGACTGTATTGTCTACCAATCGATCTATTCTCGATAGTGGATAAGTATCATTAGGGGCATGCCTTATTAAATCGGTGTAGTTGGTGTAAATGCATAATTTACCATTAGTTTTTTGCACCATAACCACATTGTCAAATCAAGTCTTGTACATCACTGCTCGAATAAAGCCAACTTTTTAAAAGATTTTGTAATTTATGCTCGATTGCTACTCTCCTTTAGCGATGGTTTGGGTTTCAAGCATAAAGTAGTTTATTACACTTAAATTTGAGATCAATGCCAAACATATTAGCAAGACACTAGGCAAATAAATTAGCATTTCTCTTTAAGACTTTCTCTATCTCCTATATGAGCATGTTAGTGCCTTGGTTGTTGTGCTTGCCAATTTGAACTTTAAGCATGGACTCTTCGCATGTAGGTCGGTTCTCCTCGAACTCTACTTGAGGATCCATATCAATTTGGTTTGAATCCTCGTTTGGAAAGGCTGCTATCTTTACATGGAGGCATTGATCTTTGTCCTCCATCAAGGCAAGAAATTATAAAGCTTCCTTTGTAGTAGTACTAGGACGAGGAGGAGATTTGGTGGATTAAGGACTACCTTTAAGCTAAGGGCATAACACTTGTGAGTCTCTTTAGGATTTACTCTCATAGTGTTGATGTTACCATTACTTGTCCGGAACTTCATCAACGCATCGGGTGTGCAAACAATGGTCGAAGCTTGTTAAGTGTTCTTCAGCCTACAAGAATATACTGAACCTCTAGTGTTTGATGAGCTTTTGGATTTCCAAATTTCGTAAGGAGGTCGACAAATTCCCTGCTATGAACCTTTCACTTGCAAAGCTTGTCAAAGGATTTGGATAGGACTTTATATGTGAAAGAGGAACCTCAAGCTTTTGAAAGGTGGACTAATATAGGACATCAGTTGAGTTTCCTCGGTCAATGAGAATTTTGTAAACCCTCCAATTTGCAATGGCAGTTGTGACAACCACCTAATTATCCTAATCAGGATCATTAATGCAGAAGTCCTAACCAGAAAAGCTAATTATTGGCATTGATCGAGGAGGAAACTAGTTGACTGAGTTGATACTTCGATGGTACCTCTTTCTCACCGAGTTGGTATCACCTCCAACGAACCCTCAAGTTATTGTGTTAATACTACTTCGTGCATCTGTGGGATTTTGCTAAGGTCCGCGTTGTTGTCCATATCACTCTAGTGGAGGTAGGTTTTCTTATTATTGTTGTCGTCCTTGTTTCCCTCCACGGTTTCCTCATCCCCGATTTCCTCGTCCTTCATAGCCTTAACCTTGTCCGTTTTGTGCATTGTACACAAATCGAGCTAGTGCTCTTAACTGAATAAGTTTTTGAATAAAATCTTTAACTTTGGTCCATTCCTCGGTGGAATGACCTTGATTTTGGTAGTAGCTACACCTCTTTAACCTTGATTTTGAAAGGGTTGTGGAAGGTTGATTAGCTTCAGATTGCATGATTCTTGCAATATAATCTCCTGACTAGCATTCAACATTGTGTAGGTATTATATTTACTTAGTTGTCGAGTTTTGATAGCTTGAATGTCTGAATAACCCTTTGGTTATGAGGGCTAATAGATTTTGCTCTTATTTTCCTCTATGGAGATATGACGTGTACCTCGTATGCGGAACTTATCCATGTTCTCAAGTGGATCATTGATGAGTGAATCTAGGAAAGATCATGGCAAAAGGGCATATATGATAATGTACTCGAGATTTGCGGTCAACCTTCATGCGTGAATCTCATTACTCACGATAGGACTCTCTTTGACCCTAGGTTCAATGGTGACTTTCAGAAATTCGCTCTCGTTGTTTAGGTGAGGAAGACAATTTATGTGAATGAGTAGTTTATGTTCTTTCCTTCCGCTTATGGGGAGAAATCTTAGTATTGTGATTTATATGCTCCTTTCTCTGTGCTTGTACTATATGAGTGTTAAGACTTTGGCAAGTGTACCAAGTTGCGCAAGTAGTAACCGGTAAGACCGGGATATCGTTTCCCAAGAGACTCGTGTATACTAATTAATTGCGTAATTAGTGACTAATTTAAACTAATGAATAAATCCATATTTTGAGTTTCAATGTATGAAATTAAACTTTGCATAAATAATTAAAATTGAACTTTGGAAGTTAAAGGCACTTAGTGAATGGAAAAGATTAGAAATGATATGACTTGATATTGTCGGGGTTAGAATTCACCAACTATGCTCTCATGCAACTACAATTTAACATCCTCTTCATTAATATGCTAATGCCAACCCACAATATTACTCAAACCCTAATTCCTTAATAGATTGAGCCTAAATTTCCTTATTAAAAGTCAATTCCTTGAACTCCTAATAAGCAAATTTGCTTTATGCACAAAGGTTTAAGACAACCAATGGGTCAAGCCCCATTCCTAGGTACAAGCTCCATTGAGTTTTCTTATTTCAAATCTAGGTTTCAAAAGATATTTCCACATCCAATGAACCAAAACTCATGCAAGAGATGGCTAAATCAATGCAAGCTTTAAGTGAAGAAATAAGAAGACTAGCAATTAATGAAAGAGTCATATATATAATCAAAACATTTGCATTTACACAAGAGTTTCGTGGCTACATCTAACCCCAACAAAAATGGGTTTAGCTCTCCATTGCCATGGAGAGCTCAAGCTTAAAAATGGAAGAGATGGAAGAGAAAGAGATACAAGGAGGAAGATGGAGTTGTTCTCACGAGCCCTAGCACTCCTCCAAGCTCTCTAAATGTGTTCTTCGTGCCTCCAAAATGCCAAAGATGGGTTTCCCCTCGCGAAAACAGAAGAAAAAGAGCCAACTTGCCACATCAGCAAACACTGGCGCCTGGCGGAAGGGTCTCACCGCCAGGCGCAAGCCACCAAACAGGGGCAAGTCTTCCCGCTACCGCTCGGCGGTGACCAAGTTCTGCCAGGCGGTGACTAACAGTAGCGCCTGTCTGGCGCTTGGCTGACGTGTGGCTGGCGGTCTGTTCCGCCTGGCGTTGGCTTCGCGTCGCCAGGCGCTTCCTGTTGACATTTTTCTTCTTCTCTTTGCTATTCCGGGTCACTCATTAGTCTGGATTTTTGGAACAAAGCTTCCCATCTACAAAAAGGACACAAAAATAGGGATTAGTGGTATATTTAGATCAATGTAACCCACAATGTATTTATTTACAAAAGTAAGGTAAAATTGAGGATTAAGTAGGTTAAAAGCTTTGGAAGAGATGATTTTGCTAATGAAATATAGCTTGGATAATGGTAAAAATTAACATTATCAATGAGCTGTTCTAATTCAGTCAGTCCCATCAAATACGAGGATAGGCCTGTAGTCTAGGATCATGAGATAAACATTCTCTATCCAGGTTGTCCAACTTATGTTTCAAGACTTGCAACCTTTATTGATCCTGGGTACGCTATAAGACCCGAGGAAATTAATTAATTAATTAATGTGGGTAGTGGAAGCCTTTATGGAAATAAATGTTAGTTTGTATGATGTGGAATAGTACTAGCTCAAATGGTTGAGAGTACTTGATTGTGTTGAGAGGACTTGATTGTGTTGAGAGGACTTGAGTTCAAGTCTTATGTTTGTTATTTGTGTGTTATTTAATGGATTATTATTTTAGTAATAATATGCTTGATCATGATGCGTGATAATATAATCCTAGATTTATAAGAATTATCACGAAAAATGAATGGTTGAATTGGTTGTGCAGTTACTTTGGAAATTGAATGGTTGTGTGTTTGAATCTTGGCCTATAAAAATAACTTTCTTTTTGCCAAAATTCTTTTTGGCATGAATGTGAAAGGCCAAAAACCCTACCTGACAAGGGGGGGCATCCAAGAGGGCTGGAAAAACAACCAATAATTAATCTTGAATGGCAATTAAACACATTTTTATCGCAATTTCGTTTTTGGCCATTAAGCACCATTAAGGTAGAGTTAAGGGACCCATTGAGGAAGAAATAGAGGGTTTTGAGACTGCCAAGAGTGAGTGCAGTAAGGAAAGTGTGTTCTGGACCATTTAGAGAGGCTAGCAAGGACTAAGAACAAGCTTGGAAAGGAGACAAGTGCTGGAATCGTTATGGTGCACAAGGACATGAGAGATTCCAAGATTTAAGCAAGGAATACAGGTTAGGGGTGTTGAATTTGCGTTTTATAGCAATTATAGTATTTTCATGAACTATATGAATTGTATGAATATTTCTACATTGTTGTTTGGATTATGTTCTGGTTTTCTTGAAATTTTCCAGAAATCGCCGCCTAGCTGCATTGAAGGACTATCAGGTGACGCATGCCATTGTGTGAAGGTTTCTAGGTTCTGCTAGAAACCGCTCGGTGAAATGAAAAGACCATGAGGTAACTCAACCTAGGACATCCTTTCTGGGTTTTTGTATGATTCGCTTGGCGACAATGAAGATTGGCTTGAATTGTGGTGTTTTGGGTTAATTCTTATCGGGGAAGAAGGGAGCTTTATCTATGAGTTGATTACTGGATACCAGAAATTGTTGAATCCATGATAAAATTGTATGAACACTCTTTTGGGGTTGGGAAAATTGGGGATTTTGAGTTGGGAGATCATTGAAGTGTGAATTACATTAGGGATTTGTTTGCTTGTATTTAAATTAATATTGGTAGTGTTGGATGTATGTTTATTATCTCAATTGTGGAAATGGATAGAGGAATGTGTGCTGGGATTTTTGGGGACTCTCGTAGGTGTAGGGAAATTATGGGTTCTACCCATAAATCTATGCACCGCTTGGCGGCACCTTGTTTGCGCCAATGTAGTGCAGACTGACACTTTGTGGTTGTAAGGTGCAGTGCGGGCTTGGGACTCTATTGGGTCAATTTTTCTTATGAGTGTGGATTAGGGATATTTGAGCAGAGGATAAGTGAGAGGAAGTATACATATATAGAGGAGAGTAAATGATGTTAAGTTAGAAGGTGATTGGAAGATT
This sequence comes from Vigna unguiculata, assembly GCF_037176805.1. Taxonomy (NCBI): domain Eukaryota; kingdom Viridiplantae; phylum Streptophyta; class Magnoliopsida; order Fabales; family Fabaceae; genus Vigna; species Vigna unguiculata. The sequence continues at coordinate 7,218,177 of NC_140801.1, forward strand.
TGTGGGGTGAACATAATGTATATCAGTTCACAATACCAAGACTATGCATAAGATTAACTGAAGGTCGTGATTTAGGAATTAGATATTCCCTTTTGAGCTATTTAATTTAATTATATCATGAAATATGTGGCTAAGGGAGATGGGAGAAGTGGGATTGCATGAGGGTTGGCTGGAATGGGTGAGTATAATTATTGAATAATATAAGACTTGAGATCAAATTGTACTATGGGTTTTGGTTTCTGGAATTGAGGTCCTTATGTTGGTGCTTAGCTTGTATTGGGTTGAAGGGGAATATAACTCCATAACGGGGAATATCATGAGTGTAGTATTAATGTAGAAGTATAAGAGCAACATGGATCAGAAGTTCACATTTTGGTGATTTAAGGTGAGACTACCAGGAATCTAAGTGTGGAAATTCATCTTGATAGGTCTGAAACCAGTATTGCGCGAGTACTAGTGTAGCGCCTATCGATGGTGTTGACCTGCCAGGCAATATCTATCAAATTAGTGGGGTACTAAAGCGTGTGGCGGTTGGCGGTGAGGGTCATCCCGCCAGTCGATACCTGCAAAGGCATTGTGTGGTAAGGCACTTGGCACCTGGCGGCAGATGTATCCCGCCAAGCGTACTAGAACTAGATTTTGTCTGGCGGCTCTGAAGCAGCACCAGGCGATAATGTAGGGGCAACACGCTTGTTTACTTTGCTTGTGTGTGATCTACAAGGATTTGGTGATACCTTAAAGATCGGTTTGCTGGAGTGCTCCTTGAGTTGTGGGTCAGAATGTATCCCTTGAGTTGTGGCTCAGGATAGGGTTTAAACACGTGGCATTCCTTGAGTTGTTGCTCGGAATGAGATCTCTTGAGTTGTAGCTTGGGATGGCGGATGAACACGAGGAATCCTTGAGTTGTGCTCGGATTGGCGAGTGTTGTCGGTGTGAGCGTACGATTTGTGGCTCGTACGAATGGGTCCAGAAAGATTGTCCTCCTCGGTAGTTAGTCGACGAGTTTGGTAGTCTTGGAACATTACGAACTATGTTCGTATTGGGAACTCCACTTGGCGTTACGGAGTGTGGTCTGTAGCAGGTTTCCAACATGTGTTCTACAAGTTGTGGCTTGTAGGTGTGGCAACAAGAGTATCTTAAGGTATTCATCTAAAGGCATAGAGCATGGATGACATGGTGGTGGAATCAAAGGATAAGAGTTCCTTTGATGTGTGTGCATATATTTGAACTATATATATATATATATATATATATATATATATATATATATATATGTTTATACTATTAGCTCATCCTATCTGTTTGTGATTGGCGATGATCGTGTAATTCGTTACACAAGAGCAGATGATGTTGTAGGTGGATCTGGTGAGGCATAGAGTCGAAACGTGCGCTATCTCGGGGATTTTCTAGAGTTTTATTAATTTATGGATTTTAAAGACTTTGTAATCACTTGTGTTATCGGGTTTGGCTTTTGCAATTGATTTTATATTTTGGCGAATTTCTGAATAATTGTCGATGTAATAAAGTTTTAAATTTTCTCATGTTTTTAGGAAAATGAAGTTATAATAAATGAGGTTTAATTTATATTTATATTTTATTTTATTTTATTTAAATTTGTAATATCTGATCGGGATGTTACATGCGTAGTAGCTCTTGTCAGTTTTCCAAATCTTTGTCGAACTTTTGTTGCTTCTCCTGCATTCCAATGACCACCTATTGGAGATGTTCCTCATTTTTGTTGAGTAGTGTCTCAATGTGGCTTTTGATTTTGTTGATGGTTTGTGGATCTGTCAAGTACTGAAGAAGTGAGGCTTGGGCTTGATTGCACGACAACACCTTGCATTCATGGTTGTGGGGAAGTATTTCTACTCGTGGCCCCACACTAGGCGCTAAATGTTCTTATCAGATTTAGCCAAGTAATCTCAAAGGTAGATTGACCAAATTGTTGGAGTGTGACCGAGTTTTGAATCAAAAAGAGTGGTAAGTCCACTTGCAAAGATGCTCAAGTCAATAAGAGATTTTGAGTGACTATTTATGAGTAAAAGTGATAGTGAGAGTGGATCGTAAATGACATATATTCATAGCCATTTTAGGCCTATGGTAGTGTATATTAACAGATAAATATTATCAGTGAGTTTTATTTCTATCATAATCATATATATTTATTTTCTTCCTAACCCCATAGTTTGTTAAATACCCATTCTACCCTTGCGTCAACCCTTGCGTCAATAGTAAAGTGAACCTTAATTTTTCCTCTCCTATTTTCCTTATGCCGCAACTCCTCCCTCATCTTATGCATCCTCTGCACCTACCTCCGTTGCATCCCCCTTTCTTTAATCCCTTTTTCCCACTAGCACTATTACTCCTCCATCATACCCAACAGTTCATACTCCCTTCCCTCACCTTGTTTTCCAATAGTTCTCCTTCAAATTTTGTGAAAGTATTTTCCTTCAGCCTGTGTAGGAGGTGATGAAGAAGTCCCAAGCGAAACGCCACATGCCTCATGTTGCGACCATTCTTCCCTAACAAAGCCATCGAGGATGCCACCATGCAAAAGCACTTTCATTTTGTTCAAACATATGCTTTTCTATGGACTCACTCTCCATCCTCTTCCATTTTCATTAGTGGTAGGCTCCACTAAGACATTGAGGTCAAATGAAATGAAGTCAGAATAGTGCCTTTCGGATTCACCATTATGGAGAAGGCTTTTCTTTTTTCTTTAATATTTTGAAATAGGTGTTCTGAAAAGTATTTTTCGAATCCAGAAGTATCTTTCAAAACACCTAATCCAAACTGTAATTTTTTAATACCTTCTGGATTAAGTGATGTAATTCTAGATCCAAAAATACCTTCTAAAATAGTCAATTCAAAAAATATTAAAAATAAAAAGGTGTAGGGTTTTTTATTATAATTTTAATGACGGTTTCAAGAAGAAAATAGTAGAATGCAGGAAGTAATATCTTAAATATTATATTTCTCTTATATTATGGAGGTTAAATATCGTTTAGATATCATATTTGGATCCTTAACTATTGGACTAGAGATAACAATGCAATCGACTTAGCTTGATTAGGTCTGCTCTGCATTTGGTTGGCAAAACGTAGGGTCAAGAACAAATGGGCGAGAATAAATGTTGTGACTGACGACAAAGGAATGACGAACAACTAATGCAATGACGAATCCGAGTGAGGGCAATGCGAAATCTGGCGAAGGTAACCTAAACTCCGATAAGTGTAACGATAGGCTTCGAAGGCTGCAGTGAAAGGCGGTGAAAAACAAAGGTCGCTGGAGATAGATGTGTGCGGCGGCTCAGAGGCAAAAACGAAAGCCCTGTCTTACGAAGGTTTGGCGGAGATGCTGATGTGCACGGTGGTGGCTATGTTGGAGAATCGTCAACGCTGTTGATGGAGAAGATGTAAAACTTTTGCTAAAGTTGCTTTCATGAAAGGTATGTAAAAAAAGGGAGCAGGTTATACATTTCAAGTTGTCAAACGTTATGAAGAGTTTTTTATAAACTTGCGTTTCAGAGTAAATGGTATTTGGCTATTGTGGTGCGAATACAATCCAAATTATTACATTTCAACGTTGCTACAAACCTTACACGTAGAAGGTGAACACAATCACTTATTAGGAATTGAAATTGCTTGATATCATATGTTTCTTTTTGTCACTGTGACCTTCAAGCCATGTTTCATGAGAAGGACAACGGAGACTCTTGGGGATATGGCTTGGCCTTCCACCAAGTGAATGCGATAATTCCACAGTATATTGGCAGCTATCATCTTCATCTCGATGAAGCTGATTTCTTTACCCAAACAACTTCTTGGTCCTGCATTGAATGCAATGAACTTGTGAGAGGGCATGTGAATAATCCCTCCACTCTTTGAGATCCACCTCTCAGGTCTAAATTTCAAGCAATCTTCACCCCATATTTCCTCTGCCCTTCCCATGCTGTATAGGGAATATACTATCATGGTATTTGAATTAATCCAATGACCACTTGGAAGCACATCAGATTTTAAGGCACTCTTGTGCTCTAATGGTACCGGAGGGTAGAGCCTTAATGTCTCACTTAATGCTGCATGGAGGAAAGTTAACTTGCTAAGCCATTTCACACCAAAGTCCTTCCCATTACCTTCTCTTGCTGGTAATTTTTCTCGGATCTCTTCAAGAATCTTAGATTCCACAGATGGGTGTGTTGCCACCAACCAGAAAAACCAAGTGAGACCTGCACTAATGCTATCTCTCCCAGCTGCAAGCATATTTATTGCTGTGTCTCTCAGAAACTTGTCATCCATTTTGCCCTCTCCTACTTCACTTATAAGAACATCTATCAAGCTAAATCGTGGTTCGTCTTCTAGTGTGCTGTTGCCGCTGCTTTGACCTTGCACTCTGCTCCTAGATTTAATTTCCTTATACAACATTTGGTCAATAATTTCAATATTTTCTTTCACCGTCTTCTCTTTCCCAAGTTGAAACCAGTTTAGCAGCTTCCATAAGAATCTTGGCATGAGATGTCGGTAGAGAAGAGCATCCTCTATTTCACTGAAGGCTTTCTCAGTTGCAACTTCTGGGAAACCAATGGAAAGGCAAGTAGGATCAAATCCTAAAACTATGGATGAAATGATGTCAAAGGTTAATCTTTGAAAAGCTTCTTGTAGGTCCACTTCCGTTCCTTGTTTCCATGCATGCTCAAGAAATGGAAGCAGACAACTCTCAATCTTGTTCTTGATTGTTTGTTGAATAAACAATTGAAAATTAACCTTCTTAAAAGCTGAATGAAGAATACTTCTGTTATACTTCCATAGTTCGGAATCGGACCTGAAAATCCCATCTCCCAGAACCTCAAAAATCTCTCTGAAGTCATCTCCCTTGCCGTAGTTTTCAAACTTTGTGCTTGTGATGTGTTGCACATTGAAAGGGTCGCTGGTGACGAATATGTTCATGTTTGATAGCCAAGGGCCTTCAAACATGAAATTGCCTCCATTGTTTTTCAAAGCCGTAGTTACATAATCAAAGATGATGGACACATTGAGGAAGGGTCCAGGAAGCATGCCAAGCACGGGCCACTTCGTGATGGGAGTGTGTCTGTTGAGCCTCCAATAGTAGATTAAGACGAAAAGAACAAATGCCAAGAGGAGTTCTTCAGAACCAAGCACCGCCATTGATATGGTAATAGTCAGAACCAAAAGTGTGTGTCGGTGTGTTTTAGAGTTGGGTGGAAGCATTCAAGAACTTCGAGATCTTATATAAGAGCTTCGTGATCCTACATGCATGAGGTTTTGCGTCATCAGAAAATAGGATAAGATTCCCTTTCAAGGAAGGTCGTGCACTTAAGTTGCTTATAATTTTTTGCCTCAAAATTAGAACTGTACTTGTTCCGCGCCTCTATCAGCTGAATAAAAGATAGGATAATGATATTTCAACAAAAGTTTTTGACAAGTATTTGACAAAGGTGACGTGGCAGCGATTTTTTGTAAATTTTAATTACGAAATGGTTAGTTCACATGTGCAGCGAAAAGAGAAACCAAAATGAAATTAAATGTAAGTTAGAGAGAGAAAGTAAAGAGAGAAAAGGGGGAAAGTGAGGCAGGGGGTTGCGAAGTGAGAAAGTGAAGAGAGAAAAGGGGGAAAGTGAGCCCGCCGGAGTTTGTGGTTTAGTGAAAGTGAGATTTCAACAACCATTTCGCCGGGGGGGGGGGGGGGGGGGTGGAGGATAGTTATCAGTGAAAGCGAGAAAGATAGAGAGCAAGAGGGATAAAGCGAGAACGAGAATGAGAGAGTGATCGGAGTTAAGCATTGCAGATTAGTGGTGGATAATTGCAGTCATTGACGCCGTTTGGGTGGGTTACCAGAGGCAGGTCGTAGAAGAAGTCGTCGACGACAAGGAATTCGTCATCCCGAGCGTACACAACTGTATAAACAGCTGACGCCGATGTGGGTAGTAAGGACGCTGTATGTGAGGAGTTGAAGCAAAGTTTTTTGAACAAAACTGCAGAACAAACCAATAAACCTAATTAAAATGTGGTAAGTACGTTATTCTTATTTCATTACTTAAGAAAAATATTCGTATGCATAACCCAATTCCAATTCAAATAATTAAGTGGGAGTAGTAGCCTCACAGGACCCTAAGTATAAACCTGATAGAAAAGCGGGGAGTAACTCGCAACTATGTGGGGAGTACACATGAACTTTTGCAATACTGCTTCAACATTGAATAAACATTATTCTTAAGTCGCCTTTTTCGACCATTGACCATCAAGTAACTCAATCACGAGGTCTAATGGACCAATTAAAATTGAATTAACGGAAGTATGTGGATTTAATATGTGCACACAATTGTATAAACAGCTGACGCCGATGTGGGGAGTAAGGACGCTATATGTGGGGAGTTGAAGCAAATTTTTTTGAACAAAACTGCAGGACAAACCAATAAACCTAATTAAAATGTGGTAAATACATTATTCTTATTTCATGACTTAAGAAAAATATTCGTATGCATAACCCAATTCTAATTCAATTAATTTAGTGGGAGTGTACCCTCACAGAACTCCAACTATAAACGTGATAGAAAAGCGGGGAGTAACTCGCAACTATGTGGGGAGTACACATGAACTTTTGCAATACTGCTTCAACATTGAACTAACACTATTCTTAAGTCACCTTTTTCGAGCATTGACCATCAAGTAACTCAATCACGAAGTCTAATGGACCAATTAAATTTGAATTAAATGAAGTATGTGAATTTAATATGTGCACACAATTTTATAAACAGCTCACGCAGATGTAGGTAGTAAGGACGTTGTTTGTGGGGAGTTGCACCGAAGTTTTTTGAACAAAGCTGCAAGACAAACCAATAAACTTATTTAAAATTTGGTAAATACATTATTCGTATTTCAGTCGTTAAGAAACATATTCGTTTGCATAACCCAATTCCAATTCAATTAATTTAGTGAGAGTGTAGCCTCAGAGGACCCCAAGTAAAAACCTGTTACAAAAAAGGGGAGTTACTCGCCCCTATGTGGGGAGTACAATCGGACTTTTTCAATACTGCTTCCACGTTGAATAAAAACTCTTCCTAAATCGCCTTATTCGAGTAATGGCCATGATGTAACTCAATGACGAAGTCAATCACGAAGTCCAGTACACCAATTAACATTGCATTCGCTAAATTTTGTGCTTTTTCAACTACACAAACCAGTAAAAAATATTTGATGCAGATATGGGGACTTATGCATACATATGTGGGGAGTAAAGGCAAACTTTTTTAACAAAACTGCAGAAAAAGCAAACACAATTAATATAATGTGTAAACACATCATTTGTGTTTGATTTAGCCCAACAAATATTCCTTTCCATTATCCAATCCCAATTCAAGTAATTTGGTGGGAGTGTAGACTTACTAGAGGCCAAATTCAAACCTGTAATGGTAAGTGGGGAGTTAAGTACAACTACTTGGGGAGTGGAGTTCAACTTAATCAGTACTGCTTGCATATTGTACACAACTTTATTTAAATCTCCTTATTGGAGCATAAACAATTATGCAAATTATTGACGAAGTCCAGACCTCCAATTAACACTACTTTCACTGAATTTTGTGCTTTTTAAACTCCACAATCATGTGTAAAACATGTCACGCAGATGTGGGGAGTTATGCAGATATGTTTAGGGAGTTTGGGCAAACTTTACTAAGAAAGCTGCAAAAAAAACCCAATACAATGATTTTAAATTTAGTAAATACATCAATAATATTCGATTCAGTCAGACATATATTGCTTACAATTACCACATTTTAATTAGGTTTATTGGTTTATCCTACAGTTTTGTTCAAAAAACTTTGCTTCAACTCCCCACATACAGCGTCCTTACTACCCACATCGGCGTCAATTGTTTATACAGTTGTGTACGCTCGGGATGACAAATTCCTTGTCGTCGATGACTTCTTCTACGACTTGCCTCCGGTAACCCACCCAAACGGCGTCAATGACTACAATTATCCACCACTAATCTGCAATGCTTAACTCCGATCACTCTCTCATTCTCGTTCTCGCTTTATCCCTCTTGCTCTCTATCTTTCTCGCTTTCACTGATAACTATCCTCCACCCCCCCCCCCCCCGGCGAAATGGTTGCCGGAATCTCACTTTCACTGAACCACAAACTCCAGCGGGCTCACTTTCCCCCTTTTCTCTCTTCACTTTCTCACTTCCCAACCCCCTGCCTCACTTTCCCCCTTTTCTCTCTTCACTTTCTCTCTCTAACTGACATTTAATTTCATTTTGGTTTCTCTTTCCGCTGCACGTGTGAACTAACCATTTCGTAATTAAAATTTAAAAAAAATCGTTGTCACGTCACCTTTGTCAACTACTTGTCAAAAACTTTTGTTGAAATATCATTATCCTAAAAGATAAGACAGTCTCTATCATCTTTATTTTTTGTCCTTCGTGTTGGTCCAAATTGTTTCTTTCCATTATTGTTTCATTGGTGGTGTTTTACTATAGTACTATATTTTTTATTTCTCACGTTTTTTTCTAAATAAGTTATGGTGTATTCGATGAATTTAGCCTTTCTTATAAGTATTTTTAAAATTGGATATTTTAAAGAAAATCTAAAAAAAATTAAGTTGTTTTATGTTGATTAGGACCTGTTTTATGTTTTTCTTTCATGATTTAATTTTAATAAATTGGAGTTTGTCTGAAAATTGTTTTATGTTTTATTTTATTAAAATAGTCTTTAGATAGTCTGAAACGACTGCACGATTTTAATTGATTAAGGTAATCATTTTAATCTATTACGATTATTTAAAAGCATGAGTAACATTATGTTGTCTGTTTCAATAGGTTAAAACAAGTTTTAAATAAATTAAAATCACTTAAGTTACGTAAAGGATTTGAACTTTTTTTGTTTTAATATATTAAAACGATAAGTTAATAAATTCATTTTACAATTAATTGAAATTAACATATTAAAATTCAATTTGAATTTATTAAACAAGACAAATTGAGAGAGTTTATGAAATCTTTGATAATATTGAGGGAGTTAAAAGAAAGCCGAAAATTCTTCTTGAAACCTTTTTTTTTTTAATTTATGTAAATATTGTGTTTGATGATTGGGTTTCATGATTCCATTCAAAGAAAAAACACCAAACATTATTCTTTTAATTCCAACTCTAACATTCACACCTTATGTAACAAGCCCTAATGTCTTAGCAGTAAGTCTAAACTTTAATAAGAATCCTAATGTCTTGCACCTTTCCTTATTAAGAATTCGCATTAATGATCAAAATTCTAATATTAGGAATGACCAATGATGTATTCTATGTCTAGATGCACAATCAATTAGTTGTATGTTTTAGTCTAGGTTCTAATATTGTCCAATGATTAGATACCCACAAATATGCAATAAATAATTATCATGCAAAGCAAAAATAAAACACAAGAGTGGTGGAAAAGAATTATATTGATTAATGAAATTCACAGAGAATTAAGAATACATTACACCCAACCCCCATGAATGGGGGAGTTAGTCACTCTTAGGCATACTGAATACTAGATTGATGTTGAAATTAAATGTCTCCATCCTTCAAAATGTCCTTCTACCTTTAAATGTAGAGATATCAAGTTTCTTTCTCTCCAAGTGAGTATTTGACCCATGTCAAGCCCTTTATTAATAGACTTTCATGGACTTGATTTTGTACTTGAATAAATTGTAATAAATAATCCTTGAGATATATCTTTTAATCTTTGAAGATTCCATATCTTTGCTATATTCCTTAAATCTTATCATTTGTAATTTGAATAACTAACTTTGTGGATATATGATATTGTTGATAATATTTGACTAGTCAATATTCCACTTATTGTATTGATAATATTTGACTAGTCAATATTTCACTTATTGTATTGATAATATTTGACTAGTCAATATTTCACTTATTCTGTTGATAATTTTCACAAATCTTTGAGATTTCCAATTATTTGCAAAATATATTCCAAACTTTTATCTTTTCCATTTTTATTCATAAAATCTGAAATATCAAATAAAATCCAAAAATAAAATAAGAATAAAATATAAAAATAACTAAAATAAAAACATGAGAATGTCAATTATCAAAATACCCAAAACTTAAAATTTGTCAAGTCGTCATGGAAGCTTAAAATTTTTTAATTTGGAAAACTCTCAAATATCAAATATTGTCTTTATCCTTTCTAACCAATTATGTGATTTCATTAACAAGAAAATTTGGCTGGTAAATGGCATAGGCTAAAGGCTTATCTAGGTGGTGATTGTGAAAGATTCCCACAACTACTAGTTTGAAGGATCCATAAACGAAAAAGGCATTGAGCTAATGACGTTAAACAAATTGGGAGGCACAACAAGTTGTTGATAATGAGCATTATACTTTGTTAAGTATGCATTAGGTAGTTTATTTTCATCATTCATGCATGTTGATAGTTTTTGGGAATATTTTGAGTTTGAGTTTATGATTTGAAGCAGAGGAGTAATAAATTGGAATGAATAATAGAAATATCTGTCATTATGCTCAAGCACTAAATATTAGCGCTTAAGCCACAATATGTTGTTTTTCAAATAAAAAGTCTAAGTTTTAAATTTGGAAGCTTATAACTGACAAAAAGTGAGGAAAGAGCATTCATTCCCACTAACTCCACTACTCCACTACTTCCTCAACTTCTCACTCTCAAAACTCATCCCTAAACAAATCTTCAACTTCTTTTAGCCAAAAAGCTTAGGTAAGTGTCTCAATCAAAGTTGTGCATTCTTTATATCTCGTTTTAGGGTTCACTCAAGCATCCATGCTCATGGGTTGAAGAACTAAATGGGAATTTTTTGATCAAATGACTATAAGAAGTGATTTTCGAACATCCATGAGTAAACATAGGTTGCATTTGCATTCAAACTTGAGTCTAATATTAAAAAGGGAAAATGTTTTATTTTTATACATTCATGTTCATCCCTTCGAGCAAAAGTGTTGATTATGGGATGAGAAGTTGCTATATAGTGATTGTCATTCTTTTCTTACATTTCAATCTCTGGAATTCTTTGGGGTTAAATAGGGGATGTTATGTGTGTTAACTAAAATCAGTTCACTCATTCCTCTGTTTTCTAATTGATTAGGGTTTATTATTTTGTAGATGTTACCAAATAGGAAACAATGCATGAGATTCCACCATCCACAAAGGGAAAGTTCAAAACAATAGTGAAAAGGAGAACAAAACAAAGCCTTGTCATAGTCAACTTAGAATCATCAATTGGCACTAATCATCAACATGCATCTCAACCTGCATCTCAAACTACACCTCAACAAACACCTCAACCCCTCTAAGAAATGTGCCTGGTTACGAAGAAAGAACAAAGAGGCATGATACATTTCTCTTCATGATTGGAGCCAAACAAGCAAGGTTTGCTCAATTAGAAGATAGGTTCTTTCTGCCTGAAAGAAAAGTGGAACTACTTATGGGAGAATATGAAGAATTCATAGGGGTTATAGAAAATAGGCATTGGAAAAAGTTGACAACACCAAAACCAACCTTTAATGAACTAATTGTGCGTGAGTTCTATGCTAATTCCTATCTAGTAAAAAGAAGTGATGAGAAGGGGAGATCTTCTTGGGTGAAGGGCACCCAAATCAATTATGACAGAGATACCTTAAGGGAATTTTTTTAACTAATTGGGAATATGTTTGAAGATAAAAAGGAACTATTCAAGGACTTAATGATGGGTGTAAGACCTAAACAACTAACTACTGAACTATGTGTGGCTAAGAGGAATTTTAGGTTAGGAAGGTATGGACAATGTCAAAGAATTCCCAAGGCCAACATGAAGAACATAACGCAAATATGGGTCACCTTTCTATTCTCCAGTGGGACCCCAAACTTGTATATGTCTGGACTAACTATGAACCAAGCCTAGCTTATATACTATATCATGATGGGATATATGTTGGACAAAGCATATATTATAATAGAGGACATTTCAAGGTTACCCTTTTTAAAACAACAAGAAGGACTATAAAGCCATTGCCTTTTCCAAGTTTGATCACCCAAATTTGCAAGTCCCAAGGAGTTATGATCCCCAGCCACCTCAAGAAGAAACTAAGGATGTTAATCACTAAAACTTCCACTTTAGCCAATTACACTAACGAGCTAGAAAATGTGCAAGGGCCAACTCTTGATCCTCAACCCACTATAAGAGGAAGGAACCAATACCAACAATTCAAGTAGTACCAAGAAGCCATTTAATCCTTGATAGCAAGAAGCAACAACAATAGGCTGCCACATAGAGGTCACACATCCTTTTTCATGAAATTTTATATAACTTTACATTGCAACAACAGCGGAACCAACTGATAAGTCATTATTTTTCCTTATTCCATTGCCCTTTTATGCCCATCTTGATTCTTGTTTATTGCTTAATTGTCTTTTGTTAGTGCATTTTCCTCAATTAGGCTTCATTGGGCAATTTTTCTGAATTTTGAGTAATTTGACATTAATTGGTCTAATTTTTGTTTCTAATTGTTTTAGGTACTTTGTGGAGCAAATTTTAAAGCTTGGGCACTAATTTTAAGATGAAGAGACGGTTGCCACATCATTGCCATGTCTACGCATAGCCTGTCCATGTCACCAGGCCAGCATTTTCAACCAATAGTGACATTTTTGTAATTCTGCTGACCAAAATGGCAATTTTGTAATTTTGCAACCCTGAGTGGCATTTTTGTAAATATGAGTGGCAAAATTGAGGGGAACACGTTTTAAAGGGTTTTAGAAGGTTTTAGGAAGGTTTTTTAGACTCTCTATTCTTCCCCAATCTGATTTTACGTTTTAGAGAGCACTTATTGTTAAGCTTTTCACATTTTCTTTATTCTTCCACAAATTGGAGTTGATAGTAGCATTTTATGCACATTCTCTCTTTTATTGAATTTTCAGTCTTCTTTTCTTCCTCTTGATGACGCATTTCAGTTCGGGTTTGATTGTTGATTCAAAATCCATGGGCAACTAATTTTCGTATGCATTGATTCCTTGCAGATAATGAAATGAAACCTTGATATTAGTGTTTAGTTCGGTTAGGTTTTGTTATTTCTTCGTTTTGGATTTGTGTTTGTGTTTTAATTGCAGAACTCAACTTGTTTATGCTTAAATTTCAGAATGGGTAATTCGTTCTCGTTGATTGAGTTCATGCTTAATGAACTGTGACAAATTTATGAACGTGTGCACTGCTTAATTGCATATTGAAGTCGTGGTTAACTCTCACTTAGTTGGTTAATAGTGAGTTCCATGAGGGATAACAGGCTGGCTTAGTTTGTAATCTGGGATGGGTGGAGTTTCATTCGAAGCAAGGAATCAATGTCGTTTTCTACTATTTAATCAAATTTGCAATAACGTTTTAATCTTGTGTTGAATTTCTAAAACTTCTAACCCCCCCCCCTTTGTGTTGAATTGCAATCTAGTAAAGCTTTGAATGAAATGTTTGGTTATTGAGAGATGATCTTGGTTTAACTACTTATTATTACATTTAACTGTTCTATTTGGTCAAGTATGACCTCAATCATCAACCCTACACTGTATTACCCAAAGGAATTCAGACAACAGATGGCATGGCCTAGGGACAGTCCTTTTTAGAGGGAGAGTCCAGTGTAGCAATAGCGGTAGGAGAACAACCATAACAACATTAGTAGCCACCAGAAAACCCGGGACCAACACCATAATAGTCACAACAAAACACCTCTTTAAAACACACTCAATATGACCTTGCTATAGAAGAGGAAATTCCCTCAAGTTATGGAAAAATTGAGGGAAGAATTGATAATGAAGAAGGAAAGTAAGAGTACTCTGAACTAAAGGACTTGTTCGATTTTGAAGGAGCAACATCTGGATCTTTTAAGGAGAGAGGAGTCAAATGAAGACATCCCACAAAAATAAAGTTTTTCTTTTGCACTTTTTAAATTTCAGCACTTTAATATCCTATTCTAGTTTATATATTCCTTTATTAGATTCATACTTTTGGTGTTAGACAAATTATTTGTAAATATTTTATAAGGAAAGCATTATTTTTTTAATCGGTTGGAAAAATAAGTAAAAGTGAGACAATCTTGATCTAGAATTGATTTTGAGGTTAGGAGTGTAAGGAAGGAAAGATGAGTGACCCTGAATGATTAAAAAGAGCAAATTCTTTTAGCAAAGGTAATTCATAGCTGAAAATTAACACAAAAATGTGAACCTAAAAATTAAGAAAAAATAGCTAAACACTATGAGATGAGATGAGTGAGGCACCTTGTGCTAAGCTAATTCATTCATTTTGTGTCAATTGTTTACTATGTGTTGCACACTAGGAGGTGAGGACATGATCAAGGCACTTTTTTTCTTAGATAAATTTGAGCTTGAGTTGAAATAACCACCCTAAATTTGATTGAAATATCATATTTGAACTTCAAGCCTTGCAAACACACATCCTAGTCTGGAAAATGTTTATATACTCCCTTTCTAACTTATGAGAAAGATGGAACAACATGTGTGTGAGTTAAAAAGAGATTGAATGGAAAAGGACAATCATTGAGAAGCATAAAAATAGAAAAGTTTAGTAAAAAGGACTAAGTGAAAAACTTGACATACCACAAATAGCAAATTGGATTGATCATGAAAAAAAGGTGTGGAGACTATCCAAGGTTATGAAAAATTGAGCAAACAAAAAATGAAAAAGGGAATTAGGAAACTTGATGTTTTACCCACTTTTACTAAAAAAATTGGATATAAACATGTCTGGTGATTTAATGCAACTTTTGCATGAATTGCTATAATTTAGAATGAAACAGAGTCAAGCACTTTGAGCCTCAATCGCATAGCTTGGGTGCTGAAATGCAGTTTCACCATGAAGCAACCTAAATCAATGTTTTGGAGTTTAACCATGGAGGAAACCCACCCACGAACGAAATATTTTCGGTTGGACATCATAAAAATAGTCTGAGTTATGAGGAAACCCTTCATCAAAGGAAAACTCACAAGTTGGCCACCATGTTTGGAGTTGCAACCAAGATCAGAAACTCTATAAATACAAAGTAAACCCCCCTTGTTTTCATATTGAGATTCTTAGACATCTCTCTAGGACTTTTCTTCTACTTTCACCTATAATATTTCTTCAACTAGAGAGAGACATGGGGAAAGGTGTAAGACCCGAGAAAAATTAAATATAAATAAATATTTAATTATAAGTAGTTGCGGATTGGAGATACATTTAAAATAATTAAATTGACCAATCATAAAAAGGAGCGTTGGTAACTCGAGTGGTGTTGAGTGAATTTGGGTTTGAGTCCTGCATATGTAAATGTGATGTGCCCTAATATTTTTTTATGTGCATGAAATAGCATGAAACATTGATTGGTTGGTTCGTTGTGCATATGCTTGGTAATTGAATGGAACTGAGTTCAAATCTTGCTTAGCGCTAAATAGTTCCTTTCCAGTTTTATTACTTTTGCTAAGTGATGGAAAGCCAAGAAACCCTAAAACTTCTCTAAGAAATCAGAAAGGTAGAAGAGTGGTAGTTAAAGTGCACTAAACTCCAAGTAAATGGCACTTGAATGACCATTAACTATTTTTGGTTGATTTTTATTTTTTTTATTTAATTCTATTTTTTTGGACTAAAAATTGAGTGGAGAAAGAGTCTAGTGAAGGGAAAACATAGCGGCAAACTTGTGGCAGTAGAGAGGGTTTAGGGAGATCAAAATTTCATGACCCAAAGAGTGCAAAGAGGGTTAGTGAGGGTTCTTGGTGATAAAGGTAAAGGTGGGATCAATTTTGGATAAAGAAGGAGGTTAGGAGCGCAATTGGAGCAGGAAATCCAAGAAAGAGGAGTTGTCCTATGTGTTCTTTGATAATATTTGATGTTCTGCGATGTTCTAGAAAAAACATGTGCGCCTCTTTTCCCTATTTTTTTCATGTTGTTTTAGAAGCTTTTGGTACGAAGAACCGCCTGGCGACAATGAAGGCCTACCAGACGACACAAACTCGTTGGTTTAATTTTTGTGTTTGCATGAGATTTTGTGCAACCTTTGGATTTATATGGGTTCTTGTACTCTTGATAACGGCTTATGGATATATATATATATATATATATATATATATATATATATATATGGTGTGGAATGTCTATGCGGTGACTATAATTGATTGAACTGTTGCATGAATTGTTATGAGGGTTCATGTGGGATTGAGGATGAGTTGAAGCATGAATTTTGTAAGACCCGAGAAATTTAATTAATTAATTAATTAATTAATTAACAAATACAGGTAGTGGGAACCTTTATGACATTTAATGCTAGGAATTATGATGTGGAGTAATATCAGCTCAAATGGTTGAGAGTACTTGATTGTGTTGAGAGGACTTGGGATCAGGTTTTGTGTATGCCATTTATGTGTTAAATTAATTATTTTATTCTTTTGAGAATATGTATGATCTTGGTGCATGATAATATAATCCTAGATGCGTAGGAATTATAACGAAACATGAATTGGTTGAATGATTATGCTGATGACAAATTTGAGTAGGTGAAGAGTTGGAAGTAGGTTCTACGAATTTGGATACAAACAAAGAGGTTAATGAGACTTAATTAGACTTTAAGGACAAAATTAAGTAAGAGATATTAATTAATTTCGTTTTAATTTAATAAAATTAGTTTTAGGGTTGAAAAGTGAGGAGAATCAAGTGAATTTTCGTGTGGCTGCAACCTAGGGAGTTTAGAACCCTAAAGAGAGGAGTGAGGAGAGTGTTAAAGGGTTGGGAGAAGGTCTCAAGGTTGGAGATTCAAAGGAAGGACGATTTGGAGCAAAAAGAAAGTTTAGAAACACTTTTGGAGCGAGGAATCCAGGTTAGGGGAGTTGCTATTTCTTGTTTTAATGATATTATATGCAATAATTTTATCATTTAACCTCTTGATGTTTGTTGAATATGCTTGTGGTTTTTGTTGTATTGTTCTCTTTGTAACCCTATCACTACTATGATTATTATGATTTTTCCTTTTGGCTTGATGTGATGTTTATAGTTTTTCTCCAAAAATACAACACAATTATTATTATTATTATTATTTATTATTATTATTATTATTATTATTATTATTACTAATACTATTATTATTCTTATTATTATTATTATTATTATTTATTTTTTATTTTAATATTACTATTAGTATTATTAATATTAATATTATTTTGCTATTATTATTATCATTATTTTTATGATTATTATTACTATTATTATTATTATAATAATAATAATTATTGTTAATTTTATTTTATTTTACATTTATTATTATTATTATTATTATTATTATTTCATTATTATTATTATTATTTCATTATTACTATTATTATTATTTTATTCTACTATTATTATTATTATTATTTATTTTTATTTTTATTATTTTTATTATTATAATTATAATTATAATTATAATTATTAGTATTATTATTTCTATTATTATTATTATTATTATTTATTTTTATTATTATTATCATTATTTTTATTTAATTGTACTATTATTATTGCTATTACTATTACTATTATTTTTATTATTTTTATTTTTATTTTTATTATTATTACTATTATTATTATTTTATTATTATTTTATTTTATTTTATTTTACTATTATTATATTATTATTGTTATTATTATCATTATTTATTTTATTTGTAATTTTATTATCGTTATTATTTTTTATTATTATTGTTTTATTTTATTATTATTATTATTTTCTTTATTATTGTTTTTGTATTTATTGTTTTTCTTTTTATTATTATTATTATTATTGTTGTTGTTGTTATTATTATTGTTTTTATTATTATTATTATTATTATTATTATTATTATTATTATTATTATTATTATTATTGCTATTTTATTGTTTGTGCAATATTTTGGGGCAATGGTTGTGTGAATTTAGTGTGATTCTCCTGGATGTATGAAAGCAATGATAAGGTTGTGTTTTATGTATGACCATGTGATATTGTGTACCTGAGTTCAACTTAAGGATATGAAAGTATATTTACTTGTAATTGATGCATTTTTGCGTGAATTGAGTGTCGTGTGTAATTGGTTCGTTGGAATCTATTCTAGAGTGCCAAAAACAAGTAAATTACTAGTTACTGGTCTGGCGTTGGCAGAATGGTGTAAATCTCCACGAGATAGGACATAAAGTGAACTCTAGAGCAAAATCTGAGAGTTAGCGCTTGGCGACGTAAGTGGTCCCGCCATGCGGTGTGTTGTAGAACTGGGCCTGGACCAAAATCCAATGGGTTGGCGCCCGACGGTGCCAAGTGTCTTCCCAGGTGATTTGGAACCAATTTTCACCAAGCGATGCAAACGAGGCGCAAGGTGGTTCCAGACGCTGAATTGGACTGCGAGGAGGATTCTACACAGCTCTGGATGGAGGTTTGGATCTGACGCTTCGTTCGGGGCCCAATTACGAGTGTAACTTGTATCGGGGTAACATGTGTTCACTTGAGGTTGTAGCCTGGTGGTTTTGGAAATCTAGTGGAGTGTGTGAGATCGTGGCTCGTACGAATGTGTTCCGGAAGATTTTCCTCCTCTGTGTTATCCGATGAGTTTAGTAGTCTTGGTGTTGCGGATTGTGGTCGTGACAAGATTATTCCTAGTTATGGACTATAGGTGGTGACCTGTAGTTAGAGGGGCGAGTAGACACTTGTGGCAGCAAGGATCGATCAAAGTAATCATCAAAGGGTGTAGAATCAAGAGCCGTTAAGAGGAAATGATGAAGTTTGGGGTATGAGACTTGAGGGTTATTAGAAGTGTTTGAATTATTGAATTATTATTTATCATATTGTGTAATGCATTTTTATCCTGTTAAGTTCACCCTATCTATTTGTGATTGGCGATGATCATGTAACTCATTACATGGGAGCAGTTGATGTTGCAGGAGATGTTGGTGAGACTTAGCGTCGAAGTAGGGAAACTTGGGGGATTTATTTCTATAGTTATTTTTATTACGTTGTAATCTGGATTTGAATTTGGATATGTAAGGTTGAATTAAATTTTATGTTTTAAACATTTTGGCAATTATAATAAAGTTTTTATTTCTTGCATTTTCGGAAAGGTGTTGAATAAATGTTATCTTTTAAATTATTTATTAATAAATCTATTTGAATCAGTAATATCCGGTCGTGGTGTTACAAATTCAGTGTGCGAATTGTGTGACATTATGTGAAATTGAGTCTATATTGGTCATATGTTTACTCTGAGAGCATTATTATGTACATGTATGTGGAATTGGATGAATGGAAGAATGTTTTGAGGGTTTTAGGGTTTTCACGCAAGTGTAAGAAAATCTGGGTTTTCCCTAGCAATTGATGCACCATTTGGGAGTACATGCTTGCTACCAAGCAATAGCCAATGTCTGTCAATTTATTTTGTTGGTTGTGTTTGGTTGTGAGTTGGGGTTTTGTGGGGGTTTATTCTGAATCATGAAAATAGTATGATGATATAATATGCAAGTTTATATAGTGGGGTGTTTAATGCATGAATTATAAACATGTAATAACAATAGACTTGAATTAGTTTGAGTTATGTGAAACAAAGGATTAGAACAAGTGCTGGTTGATATGATTGTATAAATTGCATAAATTAGAAGTCATAAAAGGTTGGTTTTGAAGTCTTCAAAATGCATTAATAATCTCTTATTAATTTCAAGTAGCTACTAATGTTAGTCTATGTATGGGCACATGATTATGTAGACTATTAAATATTAGTTTTGGTGTGAAGCATTGCAATGAAGGGATTCTTATAGGTATTGTTGAGGTTTTGTATGATTATATGCATGAATTTGGCTGTTGCCTTATAGATTCATATGTGCAATGTGCGTTCTTGGCCAAACTTAAGTGATGATATGATTTCAGATTATGAATGCATGAGTGCTTATGCATGATTGGTGCATATGAATTGTGGTGATGTGTTTTGAGGTATATTGAATTGTAAAAAAAAGTTGGTATTTTAAACATGTGCCTATGATCATTGGTGTGGTAAAAACATGGAACCTGTAGTGATTAAACCAATAAAATCGCGTACTGATGTAGCGCTTGACGGTGCGGATTGGACCGCAGGCGATAGCTACCAACAAGGGTATCCTGCAGCTTGTGGCACCCAACAATGGGTTAAGACCTCTAAGCGGTCTGTGTTTTGACTTTGCCTGGCGACGCTTAGGCTGCCCTAGGCGATAGCGTAGTGGCAATGTGCGTTGGGTTTTACTTAAGGAACTTATTTTGAATAAATTGTGTAATTTCCTTTTAAGTTGTTTTTCTTAGATTTTGAATTTGTAATAATTTAATTGTGAAGTATGGATTTGGTTTTTGGCGTGATAATGAATTTTTAAATTTTCCCTCATTTTTTGGAATTATATTTAAGTTTTAATTTATTTTAAATTATATTTTTCTTTTATTAAGTAATATCCCACTAGGGTGTTACAAAAGGCAACAACTCTTAGGATTGAATGTTAGAACCAACATGAGTTGTTGAACTTCCTAGTGTTGGGATTGGATGTGGCCCTTTGAACTTTTGTACTGGTACTGTTGTACTATTTTATTCAAGTGTTCTTTCATATGTTAGTGATTTAATTCGCATTGCATCGCATGATGAACTGATCACACGTCTACTACATTGAACTTGAATTAGACAAAAGCTAGTTTAAGTTATAGATCAAATTAGATAATCTAGTCTTGTTAGGTGGAAGATATGCACCTAATGCTTTAGCTAGTGATTATGTCTTAATCATTAATGCAAAGGGTCCATTCATTAAGAGTGGATAAGTCGCACTGAGTTTGAATAACTTTAGGTCCTTGGCGACAAACATGGGTTTAAGATTACATTAGTATTCTTCCAAGAACAATGAATGAACCTGCATAATTAAATAAAATATTGACCATGGTTAAGAAAATAGTAATGAAATATAAACCCAACACGCTTAATCTCATCGAGTTATTCATTTTAACTTTGAATTTTGGATCATCACTTTTATTCATAACCAATCTGTTTTAATCATAAATCCAAATTAAGTTATTGTTCTTGATAAAGATTGACTAAATATGTATGGATACGACACTTGGTACTACAATTGAACTAGTGCACTTGCTTTATTAAGAGGTCATCTTACTACACCATGTAAAGATAGTGGAAAGGGTCTTATCATTTTTGCTTCCTCCAACACTTTAGTAGGTTTCATGGAGGAGCAAACAAAGGTGAACTCCTTGATGTGTTTGTATGGATTCTCATCAGCCAACCCGTAGTATTTTGGCAAAAGTTTTATCAAGCCAACCTTCAAGTCAAAATTGTGCATCTCCAGTACCTTTGGTAGCTAGATGCACAACGACTGGCAATTGATCCTTAGTCCGTAGCTCTTTGAATGTTCTTTCCTGCTGACCATCCATATTCTCACACATAGGGACTATACCAGAAAGAAAATATAAAACTGATAAAGCAACATATTTACATATTTTACAAATCATTATAGAAAAGAAAATAAGAAACAAAATGCTCAAAATATGATTCCAAAGCTAACTATACAAACTAAATACTTAAATCGCCATCTCCCCAAGTATGGCGCCAATTTGTTGGTAGCCTTTTAGTCCTATTAGGCAAAAAAAAAAAATCCAAGTTTCTCCTTCTAACATAGTTAAGGAAATGACTCGAGAGCAATCCAAGGAGATAGCTGAATTTAAGTTCTAATTTGTATCTTATCCTTGCTAAAATTAAATTCAATGTAAACATGTTGTGAAAGATGTTGCTAGAATGATAAAATGATGTAGTCTTAGTTGTTTCACCAGGTTGGAAAAATTATTTATCATAATTCGCTATAACTTGTAGATTGAGGTTTATGCATAAATTTGATTATATTTCGATTATGACCATTTTTTGTTGTTCTCCGGATACACACTAGATTGTGATCATGTGATCACTTTCATTTCGTAAACTTCGGAGAGCAATGTGAAATGTTGTTGAAATTTTGTCAAATTTATGGTGTTTGACTTCTTCGTATATATGTTAGGAAATTATGAAAAATATTTTTTTCGAATGGGTAGGGCATCACCTTAAGAGAGCTAAAAGTTTGAGATTGATGGAGTTTTTAATGAACATATTATGGATCGAGGTTGAATGAATGAGTGACGCATTAGTGAAGAGTATGAAAAATGGGATTTATGAGATTTTGCAATATGCTCAAGAACACGCAATCTCTGTTAACGTGACATGTTTTTGTCCCTATGTTCGTTGTCTTAATCAAATACATCAAGGCTTGGACATAATGTGTGATCATATATTCATCTTCAGTATATTGAGGAGTTATACAATTTTGACTCGATATGGAGAAGTATTACACAAGCTTAAAACGTCACGAGGAATAATTTATGTACACGAATGGATGAGTGATCATTTAGAAGACATGGTACGTGATGTTAGTGAAGAAAATTTTGGAAGAGCTTATTTATATGATTCTCTTAATTCCGACTCAAAGGAAGAGTTGTACCTAGAATACACTAACTTTACACGACTATCAGCAACTTTGACATTGTTCAGTTTAAAAGCAAGGAATGGATGGACCAATAAAAGTTTCATAGAATTGTTGGAGTTGTTGAAGCATATGCTTCCATAAAATAACATGTTATCTATCCGTAATTATGAGACGAAGAAAAGTATATACCCAATGGGTTTGGAATACCAAAATATACATTCATGCCCCAATGATTGTGTATTGTACAACGACGAGTTCACTTCAGTGAAGGCATGTACAACATGTGGTTTATTACAGTTTAAAAAGAAAATTAAAGGAAATAGTGGTGATGAAGACAAAGATGGGCCACCTTTCAAAATATTTATTTTAGTCCTCCCCTCTTGAAAAACAGTCTATGCGTCAACCTAATATATGTGAAGATGATGACATGGCAAAAGTAGAAAGTGATCCTCTAGGAAAGCTACTGACAAAATTATACAAGTTGAAGAGAGGACCAATAGTGCTAGAGTGGGAGTTAAGAGTATTTATCTTCCACTATCATGTCTCATTGTACATTAATTTAAGTGATGCACTAGAGATCATTACGGGAGACAAAATGTTCAATATTCCAATCATGCAACTATGATGTATATAATATTTTTCGTTGTATTCCATATTTAGAACTTGGAATTGGTACTTTTTAATTTATACCTAACTATCTTGTTATAGGTACATGGACAAAGTCATTATGGACCAAGGTTACACTTCCGTGTATGAATTTATTGAACATCAGACCATTCAAGCTTTTGGAAACACACTTGAGCACATGAAAACTTATTTGCAAACATGGATGGTTGAGTTAAAAAGAGAGATCTACTTTGCGCCCTACATTGATGGGTAGGTGTCACTGAATGTAATATTTTATGAAGTATTTTTAATTATTCAACTAACTCCTTGTGATTGATGGTATGGCCTGTGACACCCCGACTACTATATTAAATAATTATTATTTGATAAAAAGATGAATTTTTTTTGTACAATATTTTTCTTGAAAGAACACTAACAGTAACATAACTTCAATTCCATATATATATATATATATATATATATATATATATATATATATCCAAAGGTTGGAACTTAAAATTATGAATTTTCGCATGTCAAAGTTATTAATTTTTGTTGACATACATAGCCTGGATGATTTGATACTTGAAGATTTGATGAAACTTTGATGAAGGTACTTGAAGCCATTGCCTTGGAACCATGCTTACATTGATGAAGATATGGAGATTTGATGTTACTCATGTTGATCAAGTCTTGTATGCACGCCCTCTATCTGGGTTAATCATGGGGAAAACAAACTTGAAGATTGTAATTCATTTTGTACACCATTTAGCATTAATTAAATGTATAGGGTCTTAGTTGTGTCTTTTAATCTGTTGAAATGTTTTTCAACAAGTTAAATGATGTCTTTTAATCTATTGAATGGATTTTTAACAGATTAAAAGGTTAGTTGCAGTAGTCTTAATTGGGACTTATTCAATTAGTTGATTTATTTTGCAATCGACAAATTTCACTTAAGTTAAGTGAAATCAACCAATTGATTTGAAAATCAACTTATTAAATTTCGTAACAGTTTGACTATAAGAGCTGTATTTTTTGAAAGATTAGCAAGACCATTTTTGAGTGTGAAATCATTATGGAAACTATGGAATTCTCTCTCTTTGGTGATCATACAGATTGCAGTTGGTGAAGATTTATCTTGGATCATTCTTGGAGAATTTTGCTTGGTGTTTGAAGCTTGGAGAAGGTGGTTATGGTAGGCAAGGTTGTGCTACCACTGAGGTTTGATCTTTCTCAAGCTTTTTGGTTGTTCCTGGTCGTTTTTCAGGTCTGTAAGAGGTTTCTTGTTGTGCTGGTTTGGTTCTTGTGTGATTGAAGTGTCTTTGTGTGTGTTTGCATATTTTAAAAGTGTAAGGGTGTAAACTTTATAAATCTTTTGAAATAGTGCAAAGTCTAACTTGGGTTGCCTTTACAAACTAGATGTAGCTCAGGTTTGAGTGAACCAATATAAAAATCTTGTGCATTGCTCTTTTCTTTAACCCTTCTCTCTTGTTGTTCACTTTAAAGCTTAAATAATCTTGAGTTGAACCATCTTTTTGACATTCTTGTGTGATCTAGCATTTTTGTAGCATTGTTCATGTTGGTATAACTCATTTGAATCTATCTTGACTAATCTTTCATACTGTTCTTGCTGTAAATCACAAATTCACATTTCTGCATTTTTCCCTGTATTTTAGTCAATTGTTTTTGTGATTCAATCGATTGATTATATCAGTACTACATCTGTTTAGTGAAATTAATCGGCTAACTCTATTTTTGATCGATTGAAAGTGTCCAGTCCAAGAGTGTTTGCATTCATACTTGGTATTTGATTCAATTAAAAACTATTTTAGGCTTTTAAAAGTCAACTTATTTTTTAACTAGCCAATTCAACCACACCCCCCCCCCCCCTCTTGACATTTCAACCATTTCAAAACTTACAATTTTAGCATGTCGAATTATGACGTTGATATATGATTCTTTTCTTTGTCATGTTTACTTTAAGAAGCAGGAAGATTCATTGAATTATAACTATTATGTCATTTCTTGGATAAAAACCATCATTGGAGCTACATTTATAGATGATTGGATAAAGGTAATATATATATATATATATATATATATATATATATATATATATATATATATATATATATATCTTTCACATATTATAAATCACATCAAATTTTAGACATTGATATCCATACATAATGAAGTTGTATTATTTTTTCAACAGTTCAAGAATTCATCACCTTTAATGGATGTCACTATCAAGAAACTAAGACAGAAGTGGGCAGCGTATCTACTCCAACTGTGTTGAAAAAAAAAATTTCTTTTCAAGTTTAGGAAAACTGTAAATACAGACAAAACTTAAAAAAGAATAGCAGCTTTTGACGTTTGACGTTGTAATAGCTAACGTCAAAGGACGTTGGCTATGGCATAGTCCAACATCTGATGATGTTAGTTATTGTGTTGTGACAAACATCAAAAGTTATATTTTTTTTCTTTTAGTTTGTATTGGCACCAATTGGACGCCGGAGCTTCTAAGCATCCATCATTAAGGGACATCAGTTAAACCACTTACAAAAATAAAAAGAAAATTTAAAGCAAGACTTCAATAGAAAAATCAGAGATAACTATAGAATTGTAAAATGATAAAAAAAGAACATGAATTTGGCAACAAACATAAACATACAATGCAAGAAGATAAAAGAAGCAAGAATTAACGACAAGAAAATATTAAACCGCAAAATTGAAATAAGATTGATAGCAAAAAATATTGTATTGAGTTCAAAGGTGAATAGTATAAGAAGATAACTAAAATGCTTTTGCGATCACTTTGTACTCACGAGAGACCTTCACACAATCCTCATTGTACAATAATAACACTTTGTTTGCAACGACTACTTTGCACTCAAAGAATTAGGAGCACCCTACTATGCTAGCTTGAACTCTCTATAACTACTCTAAGAAGAAAAAGAAGAAGAATAATGTCTCTACATGAAGAAGAAAAAACTAAACTCGGAGACCCTACCTATCCCCTTTATAATAGTTGGGGAATCTAAAAAGGAAAAGAGAATATTTGGACCTAACCCCATTGCTCAGATCCACAACATGACTTCCAATTTGAACTTTGAACTGTAACCAGTCCAAACCTTCATGAACCCAAGGTCCACTTCATTTAGCAGCTTGATTCAACATGGGTGGCACAAATAGGTCAAGGAAGTTCATTCAAAAGTCAACCCCTTTTTCCAAGAGTATTTATGAAAATATCAATAATTAGAGTAAAGTCAAATTCAAAATTCGCAAAGAAGAAGCCTAATTAAGCAAAACACAATGGGCTTTATATTTTTATTTTTATTTTCCTAAAGAAAAAGCATTTAAGAACACAATTTTAACAAAATTGTTTATAAACTCTAATTTTTTGCCTAAAACTAAAATCTATTCTAATTCTATGAAATTAGATATTAAAGAAAACTAAAAAGAAAATTTTATTAAAGGAGAAGAGACAAAAATAAAGTGCTAATAGCTATGTTATGTTAGCTTACCTTTCCATTTTTATTTGTGTTGTTCTTTTATTTTTACTGCGATGATCGTGTAATGTATTTTTATATCACACAAGAGCAAAGGATGATTCTAGTGAAGATGCACAACAATGAAGAATGAGAGTTTGGCAACATTACAAAATAATGGGAAATTCTTAGAGTTTAATTTCATTATTAATTTTACTAATTTATCAATAAGTTTTGAGTGTAAAACATTGTTTATTTTTATTTATTCCCATTAATAAAGTGGTGACATTTTTTTAAAGTATCTATTTGAAATAGGATTATTCATGTTGCTATAAAACTTAGAAATGTGAAAAATTAAGGTGTTACAGTTTGGTAGTAGTTAGGTCCTAGGAAAATTGTGGGGAGTGAGTGATGTGATCCCAACAAGGCTTATAGCTTGGGCCAACGCCTAGGCCCAATCCATGGTCCACATGCACCTTCAAGCCTAAGCCCATCAAGAGGCCCAATAACAAGGGGCATGCTCAAAAAGATCCAATTGGGCTTCATCCCAGATGGCCCAAACCCACATGCGCTTCTCACACTCTTCACATGGGCCAAAGAAGATGTGAAGATTTGAAGAGGTGTATCAAAGAGCAGTAAAATAACAATAAGATTGGCCCATTGTTTAGGCCTTGTTTTCTAGAATAATAAGTCAAACAATGTGTAGTTGAATTGATAAATTGAGCTTGACTAAGCCCAATAGGAGATTTTTCCATGAGCTACCAAAGGTCCAAGGTGGACTAAGTGGAAGTCACCATTCCTTCCTACACCTCACGCATCAAGGGCTAGGAGACTTAGCTTCCTTTTCAAGCTAGGATCTCACGGCCAAGATCAAGCCTTCTTCTCCAAGCTAGCATCAAAGGCCAAGATGCTTTCTCCTTCTCATCCAAGGGCCGAGATTCCTCATGTGTAATGGCTTGAGTATAAAAGCCTTAATTTTTCAGCATTGTACTCACTCTTGAATTTTTGTGCAATAGACACTTTGAGTTGAGAACACTCCTCACTATTGCCACTTGAGAGTCATCTTTTAGAGAGCTTACTCTCTTTACCAATAGCCCCCTTCCTAAGCTAGAGCTACCTCTAAATCACTCACCCTTTCACCTATCCATTGCAAGCAAGAGCCCACAAACTTGCCTTCCACTCTTCCATGCTTCCTCCATCATTTCCGCTGCACTTGGAGCTTCATGTCTCCACCAAGCTCCATCAGTGAGATTACTATGTGTTAGTTGTGCATTGTCAAGGACATATAATATTGTATGTTGTGAGAAATTTATATAAACTTATGAAATTTTGAATATGCATGTTTGAATTGTCCTGAGAAATTTCTTGTGTAT
Organism: Vigna unguiculata; assembly: GCF_037176805.1. Taxonomy (NCBI): domain Eukaryota; kingdom Viridiplantae; phylum Streptophyta; class Magnoliopsida; order Fabales; family Fabaceae; genus Vigna; species Vigna unguiculata. The sequence goes on from NC_140801.1 coordinate 7,246,163, forward strand.
CGATGAGGGAATGAAACATATGAACCAAAATACCTCTTTTATTTTTTGGTAAGTCAATTTTCGAGAAAGGAAATTTTTATTTGATGAAGGGAATGTAAGGTCATGTAAAATTATAAAAATTAGGAAAAATAAATAAATGAGGTGATAACGGTTTATTTTTATTTTTATTTAAAAGATTTTCTAAAAGATAGAAACAGAAAGGTAGGAAAAGATACATCTGATATTTTGTGGTAATTAGAAAGATCACATAAAATGTGTATATAGGGTTTTAAGGATGAGATTGAAGTTTATAAATATACATATTAAATGAGAAAGTGTTACACTTGGTGAGAAAGAATGTGACATAGGGAGAAACTTTGAAGGTTTACATACTAAATCTAGATAAGAGAAGTTAACAAGCCTTGTATAATGGGATTTTGACTCTAGAAAGTGAGCTTCGATGGTTTTATTAAAAATATTTAATTTATTTTTGGTTGTGGAAATTATGGATTGGAGGGCTTGATTTTATTTGTTGCAAAAAAGGTTAATTGAGTTTTTATTTTTGAATTGATAATTGTCATTGTTATTATTCTTTGATATTGAAAAGAGTTTTACTTGAATCATGTGTTTTTAGCTTAAGAACAATAATGTTTGAAGGTTTGATGAGTATTTTCAAATCATTGTTTAAAGTTATGAGAATGAGGTTTTATGAAATTGCATGATTATTTGAGTGCATGGATCAAAATGGGGTTTGGTGAAGGTGGGAAATTTTTGTTATTTGTGAATATGTATTTGTAATTAGTTCCACCATAGTCGAGGAGGCTTCCCTCCGAGGGAGATGTGTCCACTTTTGGCTAGGAAGCACTTTGAGAGCGTTTTGTTTCACCATAATCAGAGAGGTTTCCCTGTAAAGGCGATATATTTAGGAGTGTTTAGTTCTATCATAGCCAGGCAGGATGCCAGTTGGGGCAATTGTTTTAATTTTGGCAAGGAAGGCTACTCTTTAAGGGCAATGTGTCCGTATTTGTGTGAAAATATTTTTTCTGTTTATGTATTTGTTTTATTGATTTGTTAAAGGAAATGATTATTGGGAAAAGTGTTATTTATTTTCAAAAGGCCTTGAAACTTAATCAAATTGTGAGTTTTATTTTTTTTTTTTTAAGAAAATGTTTTGACTTTGCTATGTTAGCTTACCTTTTCATTTTTGTTTGTATTTTTCTTTCATTTTTACTGCCATATCTCTTTAATGTATTTTTATGTTACATGGAGTAAGAGATGATTCAAGTGACGATGCACAACAACAAAGAATGAGAAATGAGCAAAATTTAAAATAATAGGAAACTCTTAGAGTTTAATTTCATTCTTAATTCTACCAATTTATCAATAAGTTTTGAATATAAGACATTGCTTTTTTTTTTTCTTTATTCAAGTTGTGACATTTTTTAATTTAAAATAAGGTTATTAATGTAGTTATAAAACATAGAAAGATGAAAAATTAGGGTATTAGAAAGTACGACATTGAAAATCACACAATAAAGGCATATAATATTTAAGTTTATGTTATACCTAACAAAAATATTTTTTACACTTATTCCTATATTGGAAGGAGTGTCTTCGTCTTGCTCAAATGATTCACAAAATAAAAATCTATTTTAAGATCACTTTATTTACGAGTTAAATTTATTTTGTTTCAACAGCTATATTAACACAAGATTTTTTGTCAACTTTAATCTAATTATTTGTCCTTAATGATCTTTACTTTTACTTTAATTTTAGAAAGAAAAAATAACTCTATAATTTCGTGCTAATAAGTACAGCCAATTATCAAAATCAAAATGTAGCTTAATATATATATATATATATATATATATATATATATATATATATATATATATATATATATATATATTTTGCCTGAGTTGAAAAATAAAAAAAAAAATGAATTTACCTTCTGAAAGGACCACCATAAATAAATTCTTCACCTATCTCCTCATAAATAAATTGACCTCAAATATCTTAATTATTTAATGATCACCCAAACAAAACCCACATGAAGTGTCAAATCTGAATCCCTCTTATTTCAAGTAATGGACCACTAATTACTAACCCTATCAATAGAGTATATGTACTCTAGATCCAATAATTAATATACTCCCTTAACTCAACCACCACTCAACCACCACTTAACTCAGTGATCAATCCAATTTTGTGGAGAAAGTTACTAAAAGTTAATATTACCATATAAAGGCATTGTTAATAGGCCATACAAACGCAAGACCCACGCACTAATTCAAGTGAATGAAAGGAAACTTTTTCTACCCAAAACAACTTCTCAAAATCTGATAAGCTGGGAGAAAAATCTTTGTCGCTGAAATTATGCCACGTCGATCATGATTCATTGGAAATGGTGGGCAAAGAAACACGTCGCTGAAGTGGGCCTTGGTATTCATGGATCTCACAAGTGCCTGGCAAACGGGCTTCGATAGCTTTCATTAAACGTACGTACCAAAAAGTTTTAAGTAAATTCGGGCCCACTTCACTCATTTCTAACATTGATGTCTCCCCCAATTTGGAGCAACTACCTCATATGATTTATTATCTTTTATGTAAATATTTATTAATTATTTGATTTATATTTTTTATGAATTGTATGTTGTATCTATAAATAGGACTCTTCCTATTAGTAATAAGATATATAGAAAAGTTGTTCATCATTTTCTCATTCTCTATTCCTCTCTTTCACTTCTTCTCTATTATTAGCTTTATTTTATAACACTTATCAGCACCATACTCCAACCAACTAAGGGCTAGTGAAAGTTTTTTCTCTCTAAAGACAATGTTCTACACGTCTTAATTCAGACTCTTCCTAATCCTTTCTTTGTTTACAATTTTTTCTTATATTGTTATTTTTGTCATAAGTATGGTTTGACTTTATCAATCTTCATATCTCTGTCTGATTATTATTATTCTTTTTTATTGTAATGATTATTATTATTATTATGATTATTATTACTATTATTTTATGTGTTAATCCTAAACATGTCAAACCTTACAAATTTTGAATTTGTGACCCTTGATATTACGAGGAACAATTACTTATATTGGATATTAAATGTTGAAATACATTTAGATGCAATAGATCTTGGAGATACCATTAAATAAAGAAAGAAAGCATTTGAGCAACTAATTTGCTTTTATGACAACAATGTTGTGAAAAGAGATTTCACAAATATTCTGAATTTATTTCATGTCTTTGTATAGCTGAACAAAGCAATGAACTTTTGATAGAAAATCATGAAACCTATCTAGTTGGTTCTGCTCCATTCCGAAAAGTGAATGCAGCCACATTTGATTTATATTTTCATGATCGTGATATTGATTATGGACATGGTTATAAAGGAATTTCAAAGACACATTTTACCACCAAAAGTGGAGCAATAATGTGAGATAAGGAAAAGAAAAATGTAGTGCAAACCTCACCTTAGAATCCAATTTTGTGAGGTTGAGTTAGGCTTAAAGTCCACTTCTTAACATGGTATCAGAGCCATTATTTAAAGCCTATCCTAACGATATTTGTGTTTGTTAGGCATATAATTTCACCCGTTAACGACCCGCTATCAGACCATCCATTAATATTTAATCTTACGCACAAGATGTATATACCTCGGTGTGAGGAAAATGTGTTAGAAGTTTCAGCTCGACTATAAGTTATCATGTCGGTGGTAAAGGTTATGTGAGTTGTATTTGTCGTACATCAAAGAATCTTAAAATATAAGGAGAAGAACATAGAAACACACTTTGCTTATGAAGATGGTGATTCTGATTATGGCCATATGGATTATACTCATCTTGATATTGTTATTTTATTTGCTAAACCAAATGGAAGCATTGATCACTTCATTGGTGATGGGAGTGTTAAAAAATAGATTTTTTCACATTATGTTCTTAATTTTAAGACAATACTTTATATTTGTTTCATGTTTCATCTTGCTTACATATAAGTTTGTCTTAATCAATAAAATTCTCTAAATATATATTTTTCTTCTCCTATTACATAATAATATCTAATATTGATATTTATGTTTATATGAAGAATGAATGTTAGCATTGAAACCAATGATGGGGATATATGTCTTATTGATAGTGCAACAACTCGTACAATTTTCAAGAGTAATAAATTTTTCTCTTGTTTGGTAATGCAAGATGTTAATGTTAGTATTATTTATAGTACTACAAATATATTTGAAGGCTCTAGAAGAGATATTATACTTCTACCAAGAAGTTGAATAGAAACTTATTAAGTTTCAAGGATATTTGTCTAAATGGATATCATATTGAGACAAATAATGAAGGAGATATTGAATCTCTTTATATCACTCGAATTGAGTCAAATAAAAAATGTGTATTGGAGAAATTATCAGCCTTCTCTTATGGCATGTACTACACATATATTAATGCAATTGAGATACATGTCATTATAAGCCAGAAGCTTACAAATAGAAATGAATTCCTTGTTTGGCATGATCAGTTGGGTCATCAGGGATCTATTATGATGCAAAAAAAATTAAAAACTCATTTGGACACACTTCTTCAGACCAATGAGTTCTCATGTACTGTATGTTCACAAAAGAAAGTTGATAATAAGAACATCATCGAAAAATTAGAAATGAGAAAATCTCATTTTCAGAATGAATATAAGGTGATATTTATGGTCCAAAACACCCACCTTGTGGATCATTTCATGCTTTTAATTGATGCATCAACTAGATGGTCACATATTTATTTATTATCAAATCACAATCAAGTATTTGCAAAGTTACTAGTACAGTTAAGAGCTCACTTTCCAAATTATCCAATTAAGAAATTTGTTTTGATAATACTCGTGAAATTACATCTCATGCTTTTCATGAGTATTGTATATCAATTGGAATTGGAGTTGAGCATCCAGTAGCACATGTTCATACTCAAAATAGACATGCAGAATCATTACTAAAACGTCTAAAATTGGTTTCAAGACCATTACTTATCAGAGTTAATCTTCCAATGGCTTATGCACAAGCATGTTATTTTACATATCCTTACAATGTCACAATGGTTGATCACAAATAGGATAATTTTTCACATGTGGTAGCACAATTTTTTCATGATGGTATATGAAACAAACCATAGCAGCAACATCGTCTAATCATACAAAATTATGAGGGAAGTTGTAAATATGTTTGGTTAAGGTCTATAATTCAACATGTGCAAGAAACTTGCGGTTATCCCTGATAAAGATGGAATTAACAACCATATATGAAGACAATGGTATTGTTGAATTGAAAGGATGATATAGATATCCAAAAGGTTCATTCATGTGAAAATTTGGCAAGCTTATTTATAAAGTCTTTGCCAAGAAAAACTTTTGAGCAAATGATTCACAAGTTTGTACTTCATCATCTTAATGACGTAAGTTTATATGAGGGGGATAAATAGCATATGCGATGAACAATATTGTATTAAAAAATACATAATGTTGTACTCTTTTTCCCTCACTAGGTTTTTATCCCAAAGGATTTTTCCTGGTAAGGTTTCAACGAGGCACGTTTTCTTATCAATGGACACCCAAGTGAGAGTGTTATGAATTAATGGTTGTCTATTGATTTAATACAATTACTCATATGATTGATATTATTCATACTCATATGATTCATTACTCTTTATGTAAATATTTATTAACTATTTGATTTATATCCTTTATGAGTTATATGTTGTATCTATAAATAGGGCTCTTCCTGTCAATAATAAGACACATAAAAAAGTTGTTCCCCATTCCCTCATTCTCTATTTTTCCTCTCCTTTACTACCTCTCTCTATTATTAGCTTTATTTTATAACAAATGTTTTTTTATCTCTAATATTTAATAAACATGTTAGTTTTATCTTACTTGTGAATATTAGTTCACTAGTATGAAAAAGGTATTCGATGTTAGGCAAACAAAGATCCAATCTTACAAATAACCTGTGTCATTTTTGTAATTATCATTCTTTTAAATTGATGTCAACCCACCTTAGAACCAACATCAAATAACGGCGGCTCATTTCACCAATGATCTCAAATACTTTAAAAACTTTGGCCACTCACCCATCTAACATCAAACAGATTTAAAAAATAAAAGAAATAATGCGAGACTCATTTGACTCTTCACTATTCTTTTGAACAAGCTTCCAAGGTGACCTAGTGACAATAAGAATGGTGACGACGAGGCTATAAGGTGAGTTTGGCTTCCTTTCACTCACATTGATGCCTTGGTTGTGTTTAAGGTTTAGGGTTTACGCTTCATCGATTGGTTTCCATTCAGCAACGTTCTCAAGGCTCCAATGTGACCCTCCAATATGACGAGGCTCTAAGGTGAACTCCAAACAATGATGAAAATTTTGCTTTCGCGACTCTGGTGCCTATTTTTTCCGTTTAATACTTTATTCTTCTAAGTTGGTTTTTGATTATAAGGTTAATTTTTGTTTTTAAACATTGCACTTTGTCTCTTATTGTTTTCATGTGATGACATTGGTTATACTTTATCTTTCTCATTATCTTAGTCTTTGGTATTGGACTCCCTTCCTATGTGGAGAAAAGGCTTAAAAATTGAGAAGCTCATGTCTCACTTAACCTAGTGGAGAGAGGGCTGCAAAGTAAATAGAGAGGCGGAACAATAGAGTCAGAATCCACTGAAAACCCTAGCACATGAGAAGACTCCTCCTAAAACTCCTCAATTGAATGGTTAGCTGAAATGATGAACAAGACATTACTTGAAAAGGTGAGATGTATGCTCTCAAATGTTAAATTACCTAAGAATTTTTAGGGTGAGGCACTATACACAGCGGTTCACGTTATAAATCTAACTCCTACTGTGATTTTGGACAGTGAAGTGCCAAATAAATTTTGGTTTGGCAAGAATGTAAGCTATGATCATTTGCATGTCTTCAATTGCAAGGCATTTGTTCATATTCCAAGGGATGAAAGATCCAAGTTGGATGCGAAGACAAGGTTGTGCATCTTTATTGGCTATGGTGAGGATGAATTTGGCTATAGGTTTTATGATTCTGTTGAGAAGCAGTTTGTTAGAAGTTGCGATGTACAATTCAAGGAAGACCAAACCATCGAAGACATTAATAAGGCAGAGAAGACCACATCCAAAAAAGATAGTAATCTCACTGATGGTAATCAAATGAGGTTGCCCGCTCACAATCTGAAAAATGTTGAAACTGAAGCTCAAGATGATGAACAACATGGTGATGTTGATGATCAATAGGTTGGAGGTGGAGTAGAGGTTTCAATTGATGATTCTCAAGAGGAACATGACGATGATCTTGGTGATATACTTGAATCATCTCAAGCCCAACTCAGGAGGTCTAAAGGACAAAAAAACCTTCTACAAGGTATTCTCATGATGAGTATATAACCTTGATTGACGGTGGAAAACCTGAGTGTTTTGAAGAGGCTTTGGAAAGCGATGAAAAACAACAATGGCTGGATGTAATGCAAGATGAGATGAAATGTTTGCACGATAATCACACTTATGACTTGGTGAAATTGCCTAAGGGAAAAAGGACTTTAGAAAACATGTGGATCTTCAAGGTGAAACAAGATGCCAATTCTACATTTCCAAAGTACAAGACCAAATTGGTGGTGAAAGGTTTCAGACAGAAAAAGGGTGTTAATTTCAATGAGATTTTCTCACTTATGGTGAAAATGTCATCCATCAAAATTGTGCTAAGTTTAAGTTGAGCATATGGATGTGAAGACAACTTTCCTTCATGATAATTTAGAGGAAGAGATATACATGAAGCAACCTGATGGTTTTCTTGTTGAGGGCAAAGAAGATTATGTTTGTAGACTAAGGAAAAGTCTATACGGTATGAAGCAGGATCCAAGGCAGTGATATAAGAAGTTCGAGTCTTTTATGTGTGAGCAAGGCTACAAGAAGACTACTTCTGATCATTGTGTCTTTGTTAAAAGTTTTTCTAATGATGACTTTGTTATCTTGTTATTGTATGTTGATGACATGCTTATTGTTGGGAAAAATGTTTCCAAAACTAATAGGTTGAAGAAGCAATTGGGCGAGTCATTCGCTATGAAGGACTTAGGAGCTGCTAAATCGATTCTTGGAATAAGAATCATTCGGGATAGAAAAGAAAATGAGATTTGGTTGTCATAGGAACACTATATTAAAAGGGTGTTGTAGAGATTCCAGATGGAAAATATGAAAGTTGTAAGCATTCTTCTTGCTACTCATTTCAAAATGAGTGTTAAACAGAGTCCTTCAAATGAAGTTGAGAAGACATATATGAGCAGAGTTCCTTATACGTCTGCAGTGGGCAGTTTGATGTATGCAATGGTGTGCACGAGACCAGATATTGCACATGATGTTGGTACAATCAATCAGTTTTTGTCAAACCCAGGTAATGAGCATTGGAATGCTATGAAATGGATTTTGAGATATCTTATGGTACTGTTGATATGAAACATTGTTTTGGAGGTGATAAGCCTAATTTGGTGGGATACTCAGATTCAAATATGGCTGGAGACATTGATTCCAGGAAGTCCACCTCGGGCTATTTGATTAATTTTGCAAGGAGAGTTGTGGCTTGGCAATCAAGACTACAAAGGTGTGAAGCATTGTCTACTATAGAGGCAGAGTTCATTGCCATTACTGAAGCATGCAAGGAGTTGCTATGGTTGAAGAAATTCTTGTAGGAGCTTGGTTTTGTGCAAGATAACTATCCATTATTTGTTGATAGTCAGAGTGCTATCCATCTTGGTAAGAATCTAACTTTCCATTCTAGATCCAAACATATTGATGTGAGGTATCATTGGATATGTGATGCTTTGGATTCTAAGATGTTGGTGTTTTATATGAGTCTTAATATGGATATTTAGATAAGAAATATTTTAGATGTTTGATTAATTATTAGGTCTATGATTTATAATTTTAGATTTATTAGATTTACTATTATTATTATTATTATTATTTGGTGCATTGTTGTTTTATATTAAGATTTATTCTAAGTTTACTTAAACGCTAAGAGAACCTTAGTTCCTGGTTTAGATTTAGTACAAATGATTAGATTTTTAATCGTTTATATTAAATCTTGAATTGTTCGATCAGACAGTTTGAAAAAATTATTTTTCATAATTCGTTATAACGTGTACATTGAAGTTTATGCATAAATTTGATAAAATTTCGGTTGAGACCATTTTTTTCTTGTTCTCCGAATGCTTACTAGATTGTGGTCATGAGTGATCACATTCATTCCGTGTACTTCGAAGATTAATGTAAAATGCTTTCGAAATTTTATCAAATTTATGATGTTAGACTTCATCGTATACATGTTAGTAAATTATGAAAAAAAAAATTCCAAATGGGTAGGACCTCACCTTGTGAGAGTTAAAAATTTGAGATTGATGGAGTTTGTTAAGAACGTAATATGGATCAAAGTTGGATAAATGAACGTCGCATCAGTGAAGAGTATGAAATTAGGGTTTCTGAGTTCTTGCAATATGCTCCAGAACACACAATCTCTGTGAACGAGACATATTTTTGTCCATGTGTTCATTTTCTTAATCAAATAAGTCAAGACTTGGGCACAATGTTTGATCATCTATTCATCTTAGGCATAATGGGGACTTATACAGTTTGGACTTAGCATGGAGAATTATTAGACAAGCCTACAACGTCACGAGGAACAAATTATGTGGACGAAAGGATGAGTGATCACTTAGAGGACATGGTATGTGATGTTAGTGAAGAAAATTTTAGAAGAATTCATTTATATGATTCTCTTAAGTTCGATTCAAAGGAAGAGTTGTACCCATGTGTAGTAGTTAACAAAATAGAAAAGATAAAGTCAACCCTAAGTTGTTTTCCATTGAACATGAAATTGATTATGAACAAATTATTTGTTATAAAGCCTATACAAAAGGGGTTAGTCAAATAAAATAATATTAGAAAAAAATAAAAAATATATAAACAATTATAAAGAGTCATCATTGGTTATATAAATTTTATTTTTATTTTCATTCAAATAAATATGTAAAGAAAAATGATACTAAATAAAATATTTATTAAATTTTAATTTAAATAATAATTTAAACAAATCGGATGTGGTGTAGAAAGAAGTCCCCAAGGATTTCATTTTTTTCCAGTAGCTTTCGAAATCTAGTGTTGATTTTTTTTTTGTTAACCAGATTTCGAAATTCAATAGAATCCTGAATTTGAAATTTGGCAGAGTACTTAACTGAATTTTGAATTCCGGAAAATCTTTCACCGAATTTTGAAATTCGATGTTTCCTTTAACTGAATTTCAAAATCAAATGCATTCGTAAATCAGATTTCGAAATCTAGTATTTTACTAAATCTGTTGAGTTACTAAATTGAAATTTGAAATCCAGTACTTTCCTAAACTGGATTTCGAAATCCGGTGCTTACTATTTTTTCCTTTGACTTTTGAAATGTGGTCAATACTTCTGCTAATTGGATTTTAAAATCCACTGTATACTAAATATTATAAAAATAAATACAAACATTGTTGGAGTTGTTTGTGAAAATGACTTAGAGTGCAACCGATTAGTAAATATAACAACTTCTACAGTAAATATGGTTGGTAAGGAGTAATTATTGTTTATCTAGTTAATTTAATATTATATATATATATATATATATATATATATATATATATATATGTAGGGACATAATTGGCATCACAGTAAACTTTGGGAGTACAAGAAAAAAAATATGAGGTGTAGGAAGAAAATCCAAAATAATGGGTTTCAAATACCCTTCCGAAAGCTTTGCTTTTGATGGAGTGTAGGAAAAAACTGGGGGCTTCTCCCTGCACCTCCAACACTTCTTCTGTACCCCAAAAAAGACCCTTATACCTTTATTTATCAGAGTGGTGAAAGTCGTTAGGACGCAGTAAATTTCATTAACGTCACCAATCTCCTACACCCCCAAGCGTTTCGTTTCTTCTCCAGTGCTTTCTTTTAAAATTTTGCCCTCATTCTCTTCTGTTCCGTGGTCCCTGAAATTTTCCGTTTCATAAACTATATAATAACGCGTTTCAAACTTTTACTCGAAAAGTCGATTAACTGGGAAAATCAAAATTTATGGGAAACGGATTACAGAATCCGTTTCATACACTGTGAAACGGATTACACAATCCGTTTCACAGTGTATGAAACGGATTCTGTAATCCGTTTCATGAAAAAATTTGCAAACTTTTTTGAAATCCGTTTCATACTATTCCTTGCACTAAAGTTAACTCTGATTAGGTGGGATCCTTTACGTTGATATACTCATATTCACGTAACAATTGAAACATTATTTAAGAATTATGCCTTGTAAATTCTTTTGATATCTTTCTTCCTTGGGTTGGCTTTCATCCTTACATGAAGGGGCAATACTGTAATGATTAAACTTAACTCTTAAATAACAGCATTGGGAGCTTACTCTTATCATCAATCTCTTTGCTTCAATGTACTCTTAATCTTAGCTAGCAGATGAACCGAGTTTGTTGTGTAAAGTGTTCAAGTGATCGTATATTGTCTTGTGTCTCAATTTATCTTAGTACGGATGTATGGATTAGTGGAGTATAAAGTATGATTTTGATAAATATGCTTCAGCAATGAATTGTTTTATTCTAATTTTGCACTTCTAGTTATCTTATGCTCTGATATGTTCAACCAGGTGGATATAACTGCATTGAAGCAGATGGGAGAAAATGATCTCAAAGAGCTAGGGATTCCTATGGTAATTAATTGTCTTTCTTTTCATATATATTCAGGTGTTTTTCAGTAAGACTTACTGTTGTGAATGTTACACCAAATATATGGATTTAGGCATTGTTATATTATATTCAGACAATGTAGCATAAGTTTGGCTAATGGAGTTGTGTTGGAAGATATCTTCAAATTAAATTATATGTACAAAATTAGATTATATATATTAAAAAAATTAAAAACAAAAAAAATAATACATGTAAGAAAGAAAGAAATTATAAAACAATAAAGCAATAAATTAATAAAATAAACAAATATATAACAAATTAACAAAATTAAAAGTAATAAAAATAATTAAAAAAGAACACATTTAGTAAATAAATAAAATAAAATATAACTTATTAAAAAATAAATTAAACAAAATAACAATAAATAAATTAATAATAAATAAAATTAATAAAATAATTATTAATTAAATCATCTTAAATAACTCAAAATAATAGAAAATATAAAGATAAAAGAACACCGAATGTCGAAATATGTAGCACACTAAAACGGATGTTAAAAATCAGTGACAAGAGGTGGTTAGATTTCGAAATCCGACTACTTACTTAATTCAAATTTTGAAATCTGGTAAGTTTTTAAACCAGATTTTGAAATCGAATTTATATCTAAAAATGTTGATTTACTTAACCGTAGTTCTAAATCCAATATTTCCCTAAATCAGTTTTCGAAATTCGACAACTTTATGTACCAAATTTCGAAATCCAATGTCTAATGAAACTTTTGTTTGAAATCCGATTAATAATTTTACAAAAGCAAAATCGTGAATGAAAATTGTAATGCACGTACAATATACATTACAATGTGAAACGGATTGTGTAATCCGTTTCATAAAAAAATTTGCAAATTTTTTCATGAAACGGATTACACAATCCGTTTCATACACTGTGAAACGGATTGTGTAATCCGTTTCATAATTTTTTTTTTTTATGAAACGGATTACACAATCCGTTTCACAGTGTATGAAATGGATTCTGTAATCCGTTTCCCATAAATTTTGATTTTCCCAGTTAATCGACTTTTCGAGTAAAAGTTTGAAACGCATTATTATATAGTTTATGAAACGGAAAATTTCAGGGACCACGGAACAGAAGAGAATGAGGGCAAAATTTTAAAAGAAAGCACTGGAGAAGAAACGAAACGCTTGGGGGTGTAGGAGGTTGGTGACGCAGTAAATGAAATTTACTGCGTCCTAACGACTTTCACCACTCTGATAAATAAGGGTATACGGGTCTTTTTTGGGGTACAGAAGAAGTGTTGAAGGTGCAGGGAGAAGCCCCCGAAAAAACTTGATGACGTTCAGGAAGGAACATCATCTTTACGAACATGTAATTGCAATCGGAGAGCGACAAACATTCAAGATCCATTTCTTCCTGTACCCCTACTAAATCTTTAATCTTTATAAAAAAAAAAAAAATTCTAGAATGACTGTTTTAAAATGTATTTCTAAATTTAGAAATGACTTTGAAAACAGTAGTTCCCAAAAAAAAAAATATATTTCAGAATGCCTATTCTAAAACGTACGTGATTTCTAATTGGGAACCCAAATCGTAATTCTATTCCCATGGGTTTAGTTAAAAAGAAAAAGAAAAAAAAAAAAACCGGTCATCAATCACACATACACGCTACGAACAAAAGAAAGACATAGTGTCATGCAATTTCTAAATCAGCCCCTACCACCAGAAATGGATTGGAGAGGAGGAAGAATGAATGAAGAAGAAGGTTGGAGAGGATGATGGTGCACCATAAAAGAAGAAATGTGATGGGTATAGTGTGCGTGTGAAGGGATTTTTATATTGGAAGAGGGAAAGGAAGAATGATGAAGATGGAGAAGGTGATTGGATGGTCACGTTGAAACATGTTCCTCTTCTCCCTTCTCTCTCTATTGCCAGCTTTTCTACCCTCTCTTCTTCCTTTTTTTAGGTCGAGAGACACCTCTTTATATCATGGCTCAAACCTCTTTTTTAAGGAAAAAAATTCTTTTACACACACAAAAAAAAAAATGAGTGAAAGATAATGAAGGATAGTGGTAAATGAAGGTAAAAAATTGTTGTGTTAAAGTATTAATGTCCCTTTTTTAAAACAAGAAACTAAGCCCATGCTACCTTGACAAATTGTCAAACGAAACTCGGCAAATTGGTGTCGTCTGCATGGAGATTTGGAGCATTGTGAGTGTGCGCGCAGAAGATTTTGTTGGATGGGAGAAGAAGGCATGGGTGAAATAAAAAGATCGTTCAAGGAGAATTTTATTTATATATTTTTTTTTCTTATTTTTTTATATTACTTTCTTAAAGCAAATGTTTCTTTTCTATATTTTATATATATTTTTTTAACTTTGGTGCATTTAAGAAATTAAAAGGTTTTATAACAAAATTCGTATTACGAAGAGAAGTTTCTTTTTTCTCCGTTTTTCTGAAAATAATTTTTATTAATTTTATTTTTATTTAGTTTTTTTTATTATCATTCAGACAAAATTAAATGTTGACACTAGCTTTACGAGATCTACCGAACAAATACTTTGTTTTTTAAATCCACTTTCTTCATCTTTTACCATAAACCCAAATCTTATTTGTTTATTTTAAAGTACTTCTCGAAAGGGAAATCATCATGGAAATTTCATATGATTACCGTCTAACTTTCAAATATGACAACCTTAAAATAATGTGAATTCAACATAATTGCACGTTTAATAAACTGTTACCAAACATAACCCAACTAATGGTGTGTGAAGGTAGAAGAGTTACTAAAGTCAACTATCGTCGTTCAGTAAGAGTAAGTTCATAATCACTTTGTGCATGATATGATTCAAATCAAATATGATATTGATGTTGTAAAAATGATCAAGAGTTAGAAGAAAAATCAACTTCTACAGTCATCTAAGCAACATGAATGAACATCGGACAACCTTGAACTTTTCATCAAAACAATAGATATACACACCAATCTTTGACGGAAAATGGGAAGACTTGCAATACTTGACCTATGGACAAAATGCAAGATTTAAAAAATTAATTAATGTATTTGTTTAATTTTATTTTTATTAATGTCTAGGCATATAAGTTTATTTCCTTTGCAATAATTAGCATCAATTTTTATTTCGTTTTTAAGAAAATTTTCATTTTGTACTTTACTTCTTTCTAATATGTTTTACATTAAATATATATCTTCACCTTTAAATAGTGAAATACAAAAAACACTAAATTATTAAGAATTATATCTTTGCATTTAAATATTTAAATAAAAATAAGGTTAAAATACTTCGTTGGTCCTAGTTTTTGTAGCAAAATCTCAATTTGATCATCGTAATTTTATTAGTCCCTACTAACGGAAAGGACCTAATTGATACTAATTTACAAAAATGAGGACCTAATTGAGACTAATAAAAATATGAGAACCAAATTGAGATTTTGCAACAAAAACGAGGACCAATGGAGTATTTTAACCTAAAAATAAAATAATCAAATTTATTTCAAAATTTTTATTCACAATAAATAAAATTAATTATCTTTTCCCTCATAAAATTATTACAACATAAAATTATTTTTCTAAATTTCTACTTCATTTCATTTCGAATCATTTCACCTACAACAAATTATTATTTTATTTTTATTTTCTATACTCATTACATGTAAAGAGTGGCAAAACATGCCAACCCGGTCCATTTTGACCTAGCTTGCCATTGGCCTGTCCAAAACTAACTGGGTTGGCCCACCACTTGAACAAGGCGGGTTGGTGGGTTGGCCTGCCATTTTTTATTTTATTTATGACGGAGGATCTCCACATTGACTAGGTATGAGTATATGTATGGTGTATTTCTAACTTTTTCTATTAGGTATGGGGATGGACATAGGGATGTACATATTCGGCCTATCCTTGTCCTCATACCCGTCATAATACATGTCCCAACCATATCCTTGTCCCCGTTTAAATTATTAAAATATTCACAATTAATTAAGTATATATATATATATATATATATATATATATATATATATTACTAAACACTTTTTTTTATTTCTTCTAATTGTTTGTTTATTATGAAATTTATTCGCATTTTCAATATATTTTTCATCTTTTCATCTTATCATGACGTTTATGCAATTATGTTCAAATGATGTATCTCAATTAAATATTTTTTATATCTCACATTTTAATATTTCTATTATTTTCTTAATATTTTTATTTATTTTATATTTTTCTTTCACATGAGAATATTTAACATTCTCAATTTAAATGTTTAATAGCATAAATCATTTATTTACTAGGTAACTAGTGCTATACCCATGCTTAGGCATGGGTGTTGTGGTTTGTCTTTTTTTTTTTATTTTGTATTTGTAAAATAAAAAAATATTAGTTATATTTGGTGTAAGGCCCATTAAAATTGTTTTATTCCCTTTACCCTAAATTAAAGGGTTGCCCCTTGTGAGTGGGCCTAAGGACTGGCCCAACAGATAAAACCACCCTAAGTCTACCCTAACTCTCACTTTCCCCTTACTTTCAGAGAACCTTGAGCCGCAGCCGTCGACATCTCTGCTAGGGTTTGATCCCTCACCACCGTAATGTTTCGCTCAAGCTCCTTCTTGCTGAACATAAGTATTCCTTCCTAGTTCATGTTAGTTCCCCTTTAATCGTCTTTCGTTTCCCATTTAGGATCTCCTGTTAATCCCATCTACTACTTTTGTTTCGTTTTTATATCAGTCATGTAGTTCCTCCCTAGAGCTGTTGTGTTCGTGGTCGTGACGTCAAGGTCCTTGCTAACCCTTTTCAGGTACGAGAAGTTAGGATTTTTACGAGATCGTTGGTATCCATGATTGCTTATGTAATATTCGTGTGATTTGATGGTCTGTATAGTGTTATGAGTTTGTGAAATGTGCTATTGCGTTGTTTGGCTTGGTCTTTGGTGTGTTATGCGAGTGAACAGTGGGTGAGTACTGATAATCTCGCCTAAGCGAGCTTGCCTCGCCTAGGTGAGATGAGCAGAGGCTTGCCCAGGTATTCTCGTGCGAGGGGTCACTCAGGCGACCAACTCAATTTGAGCGAGCGAGCATCTCGCCCAGGCGAGGAGGGTCTCGCCTAAGCGAGACAGCGCAGAGGCCATTGTTCCAGGATTTCGAGCCCTCGCCTAGGCGAAGAGAGCTCACTTGAGCGAGAGACTCTCTCGCTTGAGAGAGACTCCTCTGCCTGAGCGAGAGGCTGGGCGAGAGTGCAGTCCAGTTTAGCATTTCTTTCCCGTTCTTGGATGTTTGGCATGTAATTAATTGGTTTATTGTATGATGGCATGATGGGGATGAGTATACATGATTAGGGGAGGTTTACATGTGGTAAATTGTGAGTTTGGCATGATCTTTTTGTGAATTATACATGAGGGGTTGGATATATGTGTGGTCACAAATTTGGCATGAGTAACGATGAACATTGATGGTTGGTAATCCAGTGGCATGGTATTGGTATGGGAGGAGACACTTTACTCATGGTTGGTAATATCGAGTTGGTACTGATTCAACATGTGATAAAACGAGGGTTGGTTACAGATGTTGGTATGAAGTTTCTATGCATGATATATATGTTTATTTCTTGGCTATTTGTATATGTTGGTAAGTGGTTAATACGTAATCCCTTGGGGTCTCTAGGTGAGACTTCAGGGTCGTGCTTAAGTGGTCGGGACGTAATTCCATGGCCCCTATTAGTGGGTGTCCATGGTGGTGCCCCATCTGTATAACTTGGTAAGGATTCAAGGTAAGGATTGCATCCTGACACTCTAAGGAGTCAGTTAGTCTCACTTAGAGCGGACTGGCTCCTGTGGTGAGAGTAGTAGGAGGCCTGAAACTCATTAAGGGCTAACATTGTGTGTGGGGGAAATGATTCATTGTAACACTTGTAACACATAGCTCAGGGGTGAGTAGAGGTATCCACCACAAGTGCGAGCATCTACTGAATCCGACCAGGTTATATGTATCCGGATGAGTCGAGTCGAGTCTTAGTGTATTGGTTTGAAAAGTCATAACATACTTGGGTGATGTAAATGTTGTTGGCTGTGAAAGTGTATCTGATTGCATGATGAAATTATTTTGTGCTCTAGCTTACCCTACTGTTTGTGGTTGTGTGTTCCGTGGTGTGGTCTTTTCTTTTGCAATGATCATCAACTTGTTGATGTGAGCAGAGGTGAGAACTCCCCGAAATAATCAGGGTCAAGGAGGTTCTACTGCATAGTCCGCTTGGACTGGATCTGGGCCTTTGTGGGTTGTATTCCTAGGCTATGACCCATGTATTAGATTATTTCTTCTAGTTTTCCTTGGATTTTTGCTGTTGAATGTTGTATCTGTTATACTTTTGGCATCGTGGTGTGCCTAGGTTCTGTAGGGGTTGGGTTTAAGACCCCATGACTGCGATACTATACTATTGGTGTGTGACATTCTTTTAATTGCGCTTATTAATTAAATGGCACGTTACATTTGGAGTAAATAATTATTTTATATATGTCATTATACAATACTATTGTCTATACGAATAATAATAATAAATATTAGAGCTAGATATTATTAGAATTAGGATGGATCAATATTACTTTAACATGTATTGTTATAGTTTTTAATGGAGTACTTTAAAATTATTTATAAATAATTTTATATATTTTGTTACTTGGAATAAAAAAATATTATATTTTTTAATAAATTGTTTACAAATAATCATAAATATTTTGTTTGATGAAATAACTAACATATTATGTTCTTTATTTGCTTACCAATAAATGAATTGGTTACAAATAATATTATGGTTATTATTATTGTGATATTTATGTATTAAAATGTCACATTGGTTACTATAATGTTGGAGGGATATATTAATTAAAAGTTTAAATATAAAAGTGAAAAATTGGTTTTTTTAATATTTTGGAATACAAAATTAGTAATATATGTATATATGGAAAATGATGTTTTAAGAGGGAAAAAATTGTTTGGTAGATTTGTCTGCATTCAAAGAAAAAGTTTAACCCTAGGTGGAAAAGGGAAAGACAACTTCATAACTATATCAAGAGTAGGGATGTCAAAAAAATCCATACCCGTGGATATCCGTGGATAAAACCCGTAACGGGTAAGAAACAAATATTAAAAATGGATACCCGCTACCCGAGGGTACGGGTATTTTTGATACTCGCATGTTAACGGGGCGGGTATGGGTATCATAGTATTCGTACCCGTGGATACCCGTACCCGCTAAACTTTAATTTAGAAAAATACCCTTATATATATATATATATATATATATATATATATATATATATATATATATATATTAGTAAAAAACATTATGAGTCTTCATTCAGTAATGGTGGTCAAATTCTTACCCCACAACCAAGTAAATTACTTTCAGATACTGTGGAGGCATTGATGTGTCTCCAAGACTGGTTATGGACCAACATGGAAGGTAATGAAATTAACACTTTTACTTAGATATTTTAATTAAGTGATTGTTAGAAATTTTTAATGAACTTCTTATGTTTTCAGGCTCTTCTAGATTAAAATTGGAGAACATGAAACTTTATAAAATGTTGCAAGAGGTGTACATTGATGAAGTTAGTAATTTCTTTAATATTTTATTCAAAAATAAACTACAATATAAATTGGTCGTGATTTTTTATTTGTTTGTTTTTCAAGAATCAATCGGAGAAAAGAGACTTCTTGATCCAAGCACTAATTATGGTTAAATATTTATTTTTTTAAATATTTTTGTAAATACCCGTGGGTACCCGTGGATATGAAAAAAATGGACGGGTACCCGCATAACGGATACCCGACGGATATGGGTACGGGTACAGGACGAATATTTATTCAGCAGGTAGGGTACGGGGGAGCTACTACACGTACCTTACCCGCCCCGTTGACATCCCTAATCAAGAGGATTGTGCACTTAAAATTTCAAAATTCGTTGGCGTGTTTTCATCCTGAGAAAATAAGTTTGTTTGTATATAATATGAAAATGCATTGGATTGGGAGACGACCGTTAATTTAATATTTGTATAATTATTGTTATATTTAAATAAAAATATAGATATTTAAGTGTTATAATTATGTATAATTATATATAATATCTAAATAAATAATTTGATAATAGTTAGATGTAAATTTATTTGCTTTAAATTATAAAATTATTAGTGATGTGTACTTAAACCATATAAAAAGTTGAAGTGGAGTTTACACTTTTTGATATAAAATGTAGACATAAGATAATTTAGGGATCCGAACAAAATAATGATAAAAAAAATAACAATCACGATAATGATAATTATAATTTTTATAATACTAATACAAAATAATAGTACTATTAATAATAACATTAATATTAATAATAAAAGTAATAAAAATACTGAATATTTATTAATACTAATATTAACACTAATACTAATAATAATATTATGGATCCTGTAAAAAAGAATAATAGTATGAAAACAATTAAATAACTAATCACAAGTATTCTTAGTAATAAATAAATTAAAAATAAATAATATTTATTTAATAATAATAATTATTATTATTATAACAATAATGTTAATAATTATACTAATGTAATACAATCTATGATGCACGAATACGTTACGTGTATCAGATACGTCACGTATTCGATACGTCGATACATTTATTTTGGAAATAATAGGATATGATACATGATATCTGAATATTGAAAAGTGTATAATAATTCTTAAAAACATAATAAATATAAGATTGTTATTGTGTCAATCCAAATTAAACCATATGTACTAAAGTCTTCAACATAAAAAATATAAATTATTGTCATCCTAAAAATACCACCACTACAAGAAAACTTTTAAATAATGATCTATTTTAGTAATAAAAAATATGTTAGAGACCAATTTTCTAATTAGAAACCAAATATTTTAGTGGTCAAAACCTTGGTAGCTAATGTTAGTGACCAATTTAGAAACTAATTTATAATAAAAACTATTTTAGTTATCAATTTAGAGACCAATTATAATTTTTTGAACTATTTTAGTTGCCAATAGTGTTAAGTTTATAAATTGGTACATAAATTGATCACTATAGTGACTAATTATTTTTTATCACTAAAGTTGGTCATCATTCAAAGATTTTCTTATAGTCTATTATGACTTTGTAAATGAGATACTTAATTGATAAGTATCGATAAAGTATCTTAAAGTATCGGACACGGATACGTGTCGAACATGGATACGTGTCGTACATGAATACTTGTCGAACACCCTGAATTGAAGTATCGATGCATCATAAAATACAACTAATAATAATTAGTGGTTGGTATTGAGACATATGCATATGTACGTTATTATTATTATTATTATTTTAAATTATATTAAGAAAATTAATATAATTATAAATAATATGATTTTTTATTAATATATAATCAAAGAATGAATGTTAGTTATGCACACACGTACGTGTATATAACTTGTAATTTAATTATATGTGTTCGCCTATGAAATTATTTTTAAAAGTATACTTTATATGATCTATATAATATTTTATGATTAGATTAGATAAATTAAAGTTAACTCCTTTGTACCTAAAGCCTGGGCAAATGATCCTAACAAAATTTGTTTGGTCAATAAAATGTCAGAAAAATTTCTTTGGTCAATTTTTATCCTATAAAAGAAAAAACATTTTACATCCATATCTATTTTTAGCTATAATTATTACTTAGAACGTCAGGAAAATATGATAATTTTGAAAAACATGTGACTTTGTCACTTTTCTTAGTAAAAAATTTATATTACGTAATTCAAATATACTTTATTGTGCTATAATTAGACCTTCAATCCAGATTATCTTTCACTACGCATGCTCTATAAAATATTTTTTTAATTAAATAGATCCACACTAAAGTATAATGAAAACAACATTTTAATATTAAACATATTCATAGTAAAGTACAATAAAATTAGTTATTTAGGAGAAAAAAAACTCCTAGCAAACTTTAGTGCATGCCTTCAAGATGCACCCACAGTTACATGATCATGATTGATGGGTCGAATTTATGATGAATTCATGAATGCAATTTATATGCACCGAAACATGTTGAGAGTGTGGGATTTAAGGGAATTTGGCTTGAGTGTGACTCATTTTTGTGTTGTTAAACTTTTTCCGATAAATGAATTGTGTTTTTGATTATTAAGGAGGAATGACCCAAGTGTTTGCATATTAGCAGGGAAATGCAGTCTAAAATCTTTCATATTTTGTTGTGAAGAAAATTTTTATGATAAGTTAATCTTGAATAAAGTGTAAGTTTTTTTTTTTTTTTTTGTTTTTCTCTATCATGAGTTTAGCGTATTTTGTTATGATTCTTTTATTGTTTATTTTTTACTTTAATAAATATTCCAAGTGATAATAAATGAAATATAATTTCGTAATGATATTTTATTTGAGACTATAATTTTATATAATTTACTATTAAATTTTAATAAAAAATATTGTAGCAAAAATTAAATATTAAATTTAAAATTTATTTACGAATTTATAAATATTAACTATCAACATTATCTATATAACTTTTGCTATGTTGGCTTCTTGACATGTCTCCTAATATCTCTAAGAATGTACAATTAATGATATAGGAATAATTTAAACATATTAGTTTATTACTAATAACAATATTAATAATACTAATAATAATATTAATAAGGCTAATTCTAATTTCAATGTTGATAATAATAACAAAATAATCATAATTATATTAATAATAATAATAAAATACAAATAATGATTATAGTAATAATAATAATGTAAATCATGTTGGAACTCCATTGAAGTTGCGGGGAAAAACCTATGATACAACAACCCACCATATTTCAAGTCCTTCAATTACTCACTCAACTTTATATTTTGATAACAGACAAACACATAGTGGGACTTAGCCAAGTTTCTTAAATGCACTCATTAGCAAGCTGATATGAATCATATCATAGCTTAAATGGAGAAGGACTAATGCACCACTTTGCTGTAGTTATTTTTATTTTTATTTTTATTTTTTAAAGTTATTAGTTTGTTTAAATGTGGCCCAATTCATTATAAAATTTGCTTACCAAATTATATTTTGATTTAATCAATTAATGTGCTCTAGTTTAGTTTTATTTCAAGTTATAATAATGGCCCAATTGCAACTTAGTCATCAGCCTTTGCCTTTGGGAGACTAAGGGAATGCATGGCTGAATTGTTTTGGGTGAATTTTAGGTTGCCATAATTTCAATTATTATCAGCCATTAAGTAGTAGGATCATTAATAGTTTTAAGTGAGATGTAATTTCAATTTATGTGTCTTTTGTAATTCTAGTGGTTAAAGTTTCTATATAAGCTGAACCATTTTTATCAATGAAACAAGTTGAGTTTTATTCAAAACTATTAGAGTTTACCTCTTTTATTTTAGCGAGAGTATTCTCCTATGTTCATGAGTGATTCAGGAACCCTCTAAGTTTTATCAAAGGTCCTTCCTCACTTTGTGTGTTTAAACTCTTAGGCTTATCTTCCATCCTTGGAAGTGTGACGTTTATCAGTTTCCGCTCCATCTTTTCATCTATTTCCATTTTCTCGTTTTAAATAATTTCTCAAATTTCTTGCTTATTAGCATTCTAACCTAGATAGATCCATAAAGTGAATCCAACCCTCTGGATTCACATCACAAGCACTCATACAAATGCTTAAAATTTGAATAATAAAAAAAATACTTAAAATAAACCAATAAAGAGAAGTATTTAGGATGCAAAAGGAAAAATTAGCCTTTCCATATATTACTGTTTCACTTTCTCATAATCAACAACTACTAAAATACTATTCATCTTCAGTCCATTGTCCACACACATTTTTCACCATCTACAATTATGGAATATCAATAATATCGTCATCATCTTTCATTTTTCATCGGTTCAGATTCTACATCCCTTCCAAACAAGTCATTAACATCACTGCTACAAACAATTGTAAATAACTGTATATTAACAAAAACTAAATATTTTTAAGAATAACTAAATCACTTATGTAAAATGTATAACATTATGAAAGCAATAGAGAAGTTCCCACAATGTCATAATTTTAAAGACTCCCTACCCATAAAAAAATGTATTATTTGTAAATAATTTCAGACACTTGAGGAATGAAAAAAAAAATATGAGAAAGAAAATAAATAATTAAAAAGGTAACATACAAAACTAAAACATTGTCATTATTATGATATCGAGAACCATGATGGAAATGAAAATAAGCAATTATTTTTATATTACCTTTCATTGGGAAAACCAAGGGTGTCAAACAAATTCAACCAGAAGTATGATAACATTACCTCTCATTAGTTGTAGAATCTTAATGTCCACATTATACAACTTATACAACAGAATCTGACATGCTATGTCATTTCAAAGAGATCAACATAGTTGTTAATCCAAGACTACAAAGTTAAAACTTTCAATGCACTATGATTTTTCATTTGCTCCCAAAACCTTTCTAGCATAGAACTGTCATGGTAGTACCAAATATTTTCCACTTCCAAGAGAATTGAACATGTTTAGTTACCTCCATTTGGATCATTTCCAAATCCACTGCCACCAACCACAACAATTTTTCCAGCAAGGAAAAAGATTGAGAAACTGCGTACAAATGGTTAGAGAAAAATGGTTATACACTCCACATTAAAGAAAGTTAGGTGCATACAAATAATTGTGGACAAAAAAATTAATTTAATTTCAATTAAGTGTGCGTTTTGCCAACTATTTGTTGGTAGATAACCAAAGGAACCTTCATACCATAAAAATGCATAGATGAGGTGATCTGTATCGTCAACAATTGTCATACCAAAGTTTAAACACAACGATATCCAACTTTCTACTAAATGGTTTGATCAACATCATGACCACCAATATAGCATCCATGTCTCTAGCATTGTTTAATGAATTATGTGCATCTTAGGCAAGAGTGAGTTTGTTAGTCATGACATCTTTCAGAAACCCAACACCAAGCAACAACCAAACACAAATCCTCAGACAAAATATTCCTAATCAAGGCATTGTCTACACTACAAAAGAAAGCCACATCCTCCTTAACACACAATGAACCATAACAACCATATTGGTGACTTTAACATCTAAAGTCTTAACATAAGAAGCTTGTGGTCTCATGATTATGGTCTCGCATCACTTGAAGGACCAAAAACAAATTTATTCATTGCATTTAATAATCAATAAAATCACAATAAGTATATTTTAATACTGAAATTAACTTACATTGATAAAATAATGCACCATCAACCATTAGAAAATAACCACATCACTAACACATCATCACAACTATGCTCAATGCACCGGAATATATATATATATATATATATATATATATATATAATATTCTAATTTATTTGTTTGGCTAACTGGAAAAAAAGGGTAAATTGATAGCTTTAATAATTGATAGTTACTTGAATATTAATATAATCTTTAACCTGGGAATGGAACCAAATCAACCATTAGAAAATATAAAAAAGTATAATGTATATGTAAACTATTGCTTTCAGGATGAAAAAGCTTTACCTCTTGATGGTCATAGGGAAGTATCTACCCTTAACTACAAATTGGCCCTTTCGATCTTAATTTACACTGTGTTGTTTTATAGAACCCACCAAAGAAATGAATATGAGAATTAAAATAAAGAATTAGAAAGGTAACATAGAAAACTAAAGCATTGCCATTATTAGGGTATAGTGTCGACGAAAGACTTGGACTAAACAAAAACATATTCAAACCACAAATTTAACCAACAGAGTAAGGGAAACAAAAATAAATTAAGGACCAAAGGCAGGGGGCAAAGATTGAGAATAGAAGCTTACATGTTTCTGGGTAACTTTTGTTTCACAATATTTTTTTTTTTGGGTTCAAAACCTCTTCTTTATTGTAGAAGATTTCAAGCATTAAAATTAGAGAAAATCAAGCACAAAGAAGGAACCAACATTCAAGAAAGAGAAAGAAAAATCTCACCTTTTTATTAGATTGGCTTATCGGTTCTTTATATCCAACTACATAAAGAAAGCCAAAAATTGTATGGAAAAGAATCAGACTATACAAAATCTAGCACAATTAATATACTTAAGTATTTATATAATGTAATTGTGATATTCTCAAAGAATCTAAAAGCTAAACAACATATTACCTTTAAAAATAGTAGTGGCAACCGTCCTTGAGAAAGAAGAAAAAGAAGCACCCAAAAAGTCAAGAACATAACATATTAAAAAATTGGATTTTAGAAACAAACAAAACTATAAATTTTCAAAATTAAAACCTAAACCATAAATCTTACCTTTTAATAATAGCACAATTGAAACAGTAACAACATATTCCAGCATCAAAATTATCAAGGACAAAAAAAAGTCAAGAGCAACAAATTAGAAAAAATAGATTTCTCAAACAAAGAAAACCATAAATCTTACCTTTTAATCAGATTGAGGTGTTTTGGTAATATCCCTAGTAGTTTTTTTCTTAGTTTTTAAGTAGATAACAATAAAAAAAATAGATTTCAATTCAATCTGGTGGAGTAAAAAACATATATCAAACCTACACTTGCATATTGTTGTTCTAAAAATTAAACGTTCAAAACTTGAATTGTAGGTTCTAATTTGTTGTGGACTCATAAAACTTTGCTTTTGTAAGTTAAAAGTTATACAATTTTACCACGCCATATATGTTGGTCGCATCTCTCTTTTAGTTTCAAATTCAACAAACAACATAATAGTGAGGAGCTCTTGTCATTGCCACAAAAGATAAGAAAATATAATGTAAAAAATTAAATCTGCATCTTGACAATATGTCTAAAAGAATGAAAATAATTTGTAAATAATGTTAATACTACACAGAGGAAGCCAATTTCTTAAAACAATTAGTAATACATACCCAAGCTTTTAATCTAAACCAATATGAAGCAAAGGATCATCTAAGATTGTTAGAACAAAAATAAATGAGACATTTGATGAGGTTAGCCAGCATTTGAAGGGTCTAATACTAAAATCCAACTTGATAATCAAGCACTCTAATCAAACACTAAAATCTCACCTAATGAAAGTTCAGTAGAAATTTGCGCTTGAGACCAAAACGACGTCAAACAACTCGCGCTTCAGACCAAAGAAGAAGAACACAATCAAACATAACAAATCAAACATAATACAAATAACCAATAAAAAAACACAATCCAAAGGATTAATACATGTCTAAATTACAGAACTTACCATTTTTTCCTACTGCCTATTGAGCAACTCATCTACTACCTAAATTGGGACAGAAAGATTGTTAATAAGCAAATGAAAATGAATAAAAAACTTATTTTCTTTTTTTAAGTCCTGAAACACAATGATCATACTTAAACTCTCAATCCATCAATCAATTCCCTTGAATGATTCTCATTAGGTGTTTTTTCACTAAACATATAGCAGTCTGCGTAAGGATAACATACACAAACATTAAAAAAAATGTCTTATTTCAAAATCATCATAGCTAGATGACATTATTAGAAAATAGAGTCCAACTATTTATCAAATATTAAAAAATAGGGAGCTTAAGAAACCCTAACATGGACTCCTAAAACTCAGCTCCAACATAGCCACCAGAAACACAAAATTGATTGTCCAATAACGATAGAAACACAAAACTGATTGTCCGATAGGAAATAGTATATGCTATAATACTTGAAATATATGAATCCACACAAATCAACAAACAATTAAAAAAACTAATCAAATAGTTTATTTGTGATGCTAATGGAATGGAGATAAGAATCCAAATAACTCTCACAAATCTAGATGCGTACAAATTTTAATATAAATAAACTAAAATGCATACAAAATATTAGTATTGATGTCATTAAAATAAAACAACAATAAAAAATTGAAAGCATAAATTTTATGAAAAAAATTATTTGTTAACTTTAACATAATAAATGTATTAAGCATTCACACGTTGAAATAGATAATGTCGTCAAATATTAAAGAATGAGGAGCTGAAAAAACCCAACATGAACTCTTGAAACTAAGCTCCAACATAACTACCAGAAACACAAAACTGATTATCCGATAACAAATAGTATGCTACAGTACCTGAAATATATGAATCTACACAAATCAACAAACTATTAAAAAACTAATTAAATCATTTATGATACTCACATAATGGATATGGGAATCCAAATAACTCTCACAAATCTAAATGCGTACAAACTTTACTATAAATAAACTAAAATGCATACAAAATATTAGTATTGATGTCATTAACAAATATTTAAAATTAATATGCACAATTGAAAGATGAATAAGATTAAAAGTCAATAATAATATCAGCATAGCTAATAAAAATAAAACAAACAATAAAAAATTGAAAGTATTGATTTTTTGAAATCCTTGCTTTTAATTATATCAACTTGTGATATAACAATAAAAAAAAATAGATTTCAATTCAATCTGGTGAAGTGAAAAACATATATCAAACCTACAATTGCATATTATTGTTCTCAAAAGTAAACGTTCAAAACTCAAATGGTAGGTTCTAATTTGTTGTGGAGTTATAAAACTGTGCTTTTATAAGTTAAAAGTTAAACAATTTTGCCATGCCATATATGTTAGTCACATCTCCCTTTAAATTTCAAATTCAACAAACAAATCTTGCTACCAATTTTCTTGCATGAAATTGCTACCAATTTTCTTGCAAAATATTTTGTAAAAAATACTTTTCGCAACAAATCTTGTAGAAATACTTGCAAATTTTATAATTTTGTAGGAAATGATTACCCACGAAGGAATTACCTGCCAATTAAAATTCTTAGAAAAAATGGCAGAAAAAAGTGTTTTCTTGCAACTTTTTTTAACAAATTTGCATGAAAAATCCCAAGTAATATGAGAATTTCTAGTAGTGTATGAAGCAAATGATCATCTAAGATTGTTAGAACAAAAACAACGTACAATGAAAAATCTGAAGAGATTGGCCAGCATTTAAAGGGTCTTATTTATGAATATACACAAAAATTAGAAAAAATGTTGTATTTCAGAATCATTATCATAGCTAAATGTCGTAATCAGAAAATAGAGTCCAACAACTTATGAAATATTAGAAAATGCAGAGCTTAAGAAACACAATGTGAAATCCTAAAAATCACCTCCAACTTAACCACCAGAAACACAAAGAACTGATCTTCCACACATAAATAGTATGCTACAATACACTGAAATATATGAATCCACACAAATCAACAAACAATTAAAAAAAACTAATTAAATAACTTATTTTGATGCTCATGGAATGAAAATGGAGACTTAGAAACATAAAAAATCAAGTGTGTTCGTCCTAAAACTAAGTCCAACTTTCCACTCTTCAACCTCCGCAATCCTCAGAAAATGCAAGTAATCTTATAAAGATTGAAGAACAACAAATTAATGTATAAAATAAACTTAATAAACAAAATATTAAAGAAAAAATTTTACCTTTTGCTTATCTGAAAACCCTTTTGTTGTTATGTGCTCGTCAAATGAAAAAACTCCTAAAATGTGAAGAAGAACCTAGGAAAGGATATAAGAAATTTAATAAACAAAAGATTAAACAACTGATAGATAACAATGTTGTTATAGACCTATAAAGGGACTTGTGGACGAAGAAGGAGAAAAGATTTAAAGCAATTATAAAAGTCAAAAGCAATATTTTTAAGATGAAAACCGAAACCTGTAGATTAGCGGGGGACAATACTCATCTACTGTGAGAGAAGAGGGAAAACATTTCTTAACTGCCGTGAGAGATAAACATTTGCATTTGAAATCCTTCTTTACCATTTCAATTACTACTCTGAACCATCACAAATGAAAGCCAAAAAACATCAATTGTCTACAGTTTTGGCGCCATATGAAAGGGTGTTTGAGAGACCATTTTTTCATTCAAGATACCTTTCTCCAATTAAAAAGCAGGGCTAAGTTGGTAAAATAAGAACAAAGCACAGTCAGGGATAGAATGGCAAAAAAATCAAATTTAGGGACTGTTGTCACAATTTTAAATATGGGCATTTGGGTTTATTCCCTAGTAGTTTGTTTTCTTAGTGTTTAAGTGGATATAAAAAAATTATCTTTACTCTATTATTATTAATTTTTCTTTGATTTCAATAACTTTTTTTATTTCGTTAAAATAATTTTTGTTATTTTTCAACCATCGACTATGTTGATATTTGAAAAGTTTTTTTAAATCTCTAAGGTAATCATCTTATCATACCCTTAATTATACATTTATTTTTCTTTGTGCAATTTTATTTAATAATCTCTCAAGTTGTTTTTAAGACACATTTGATAATTTTTTAATATTTTTATTTGTTGTTTATTTTTATCCTGTAGAATACTATTTTGATATATTTTATACAATTATTTTTTATTTTCTAACTCATGGTCAATCATACTGTAATTTTGCCACTATAATTGTATAACTAAATTTTATTTACTATAATATAAAAATTTAATGTAATTGCCATAATTTTTTTTTTATATCATCCAACATATATTGAAGTTCAAAATATACAATATCTATGTTAAAATTTTATTATAGTAGTTTAATATTTGTTCTTTACATTATTTTGATTAAGTGATGATTTATAACTTTTACTAGTGTATAAAAAAGATATTCATTATAATTATAATTTAAAAATTGAAGTAAACAAACATTTGAAATATATTTTAATTTTAATATTTATTTTTGTTTTATATATTTTTTTTAAAATATATTTAAATTTTATCAATTATGTTCTATTAATGTTTGCAAATTTAATAAATGTTTTGTTTTCATGAAATTTTATATGATATTCTAATTTGAAAAGTATACAATTATAATTTCTTCTAAATATTTGATATCGAATAAATAACTCTCCTCTTAATATTGCATATTTGACAATATTATATTTCATTTACTGTGATTTTTTATTATTTTATAAAAATTAATATTAAAATCATAAGAAAATGAGTACGGTTATGGGTACGAGAATATACCCGTTATCTCGGTAGAAAT
Organism: Vigna unguiculata; assembly: GCF_037176805.1. Lineage (NCBI taxonomy): Eukaryota > Viridiplantae > Streptophyta > Magnoliopsida > Fabales > Fabaceae > Vigna > Vigna unguiculata. The sequence continues at coordinate 7,277,000 of NC_140801.1, forward strand.
GATGATGATACAAAAGTTTGATACCTGTTGAATTTGGATATTGGAATTGAGATGAATTTTGTCTATGAAAATAGATATGAGATTACAAACCTTTTCCCACCCCGCTTCGTTATCATTCCTACTCATGGAAATGGGAGGGAAGGGAATGAGAGTTGTTATGAGTGGTATGTCTTTGTATGTTTAGATGTGAGTGAATGAGTTTGTTGTGAAGTAATTTAAAAAATTGATAGATATTTTTTTGTAAGAAAGTTGTAAATATTTCCTATGAATAAGTTTTTTACAGAAAAATTTATAAATAATAACTTTTTTTAGTAGTTAAATTTAAATTGTATAAAATTTAATAAATGTTTAAATATAATAAATTAACATAATATTTTGTTTTACTTTTCTGCGCAGAAGAAATTTGAAAAAAAAGAAAAGCATTTCTTTCATTTTCTAAATTTTTTATACTTTTTCTACAAAGTTTTATTGGCAAGAAAAATGACAAATACGTAGAAAATGACAAATACGTAGAATTTAAAATATGTAGAAAATTTTAAATTCTTTTCTTGCGAATACATTTACATAAAAATTTTTATAAGTATTTCTTATAAAAGTTTATTAGTAAGAAAAAGATATAAAATAGATAAATACAAAAATAAATTTGTAGGTAATTTTAGATTATATTCTTGCGAATAATTTAATATAAGAAATTTTGCAGATATTTAATGCAAAAGATATTTCATGACATAATTCTAAATATTTCCTGCTAATTATATTTTGTATAAAAAATCAAATGAATTTCATGAAAAAAGAAATTTAAAGAAAAATATGCATGAATTTTTTGTTAAAATATTTTTATAAAGAAATTTGCAGGTAATAAGTGAGGTTTTAGTAGTGAGTGATCAATCCAATTTTGTGGAGAAAGTTGTTGATTTTTAATATTACCATACAAAGGCATTGTTAATTGACCATACAAACGCAAGACCCACGCACTAATTCAAGTGAATGGAAGGTTTTATATAAACTAGAAGTATTTTAGGTCTTCTTTTCTTAAGACTCAATTGGATTAGATTTTATACAACTTCAATCTTGCCTAAAGTATGTGTAACATCCATTTACTGTCAGAAACTAAAAAATATTTTCGTTATTTATTTGCTGTAACTTATCTTTTATATCTAATAGGTTAAGATAAACATTCACTCACGGACACGCTTTATCAATAATGTGTCCCATGTCCGACAAATATTGGACACGACACTTATATCATATATATCGTATGTATCAGTTAAGGGTCTAATTTGAAAGATATTCTTATTGTCTTTAATATGATTTTGACATGACTCTAAGACAATGTTAATAACTATAAAGTTAATGATTTTCTAAGAAAACCTATAAATTTGTAAATTTATCACATAAGTTTCTATTATGATTATAAAAATAAGGGAAAAAATATTATATGATCATTACTTTTCACTTTTTTGGATATTAGATTAATAAATTAGATTCATTTTTGTTTAGTTGACAATTTATTAGTTGAAAGTTTGAAACTAATATGTATATACATGTCGTGTCCCGTGTTTTATATTTTTCAATTTAACCGTATTTCCGTGTCTGTGTCCGTGTCCGTGTCATATTTGTGTTCGTGTCCATATCCGGGCTTCATAACTTATTTATACCAGTTTCTCAATACATATATTTAGGTGAAAAAAATAAAAAGAAAAACTAAAGTTATCCTTTTTATTAGTTAAATTACACCTTTTTAGTTAAAGTTTTTCTACCCAAAATCACTTCTCCAAATAGGGATGGCAATGCGGGCCGACCCGCCCTGTTTAGGCCCGGCCCGCATAAGGCCCGCACAACGCGGGCTGGCCCATCCCACCCTGCACACTTTATGCGGGCTGCAAACATTGGCCCACGAGCCCGCAGATTGGTCCGCTTTTTTTATTTTTATGATAAAATTTTCAATATTTAAAAATTGGGAAACTTTAAAAAGTTCACAAAATTAAGTAAAGATTTTGAGGAATTGGATGATAAATTGATAATTCAATATTTTCATCATATTCATATTCATACTATGACATACACAATGTATTCTTTGAATTTTAGCACATTAAAAAATACCTAATACTTGTCTTGTCTTTTCCAGTTATACAAGAATTTGAAGCTTTAATGCAAGAGTCCATAAAAGAAGTAATTAATATACACAAGTACAAGCTTTTTTGTTTTTTTTTTTAATTTTTATGCAAGCTTGTGGGTCGGTACGTATGGGCCGCAGGACCAGTCCACGAGGGTTGCAAGCTTATGCGAGCCGGACCACTGCGGACCTGCGGGCTTACTATCTTAGCCCACCCTAAGTTTTTTTTTGCGAACCTACATGCCAGTCCGACAGACCAGACCCTAATTACCGCCCCTACCTCCAAATCTGATAAGCTAGGAGAAAAATCTACATGCCAGTCCGACAGACCAGACCCTAATTACCGGCCCTACCTCCAAATCTGATAAGCTAGGAGAAAAATCTTTGTCGCTGAAATTATGCCACCTCGATCATGATTCATTGGAAGTGGTGGACAAAGAAACACGTCGTTGAGGATGGGCCTTGGTATTCATGGATCTGACAAGTGCTTGTGAAACGGGCTTCCATAGCTTTTTCATTAAATGTACGTCATTGTGATCAAACATTTTTAATTAAATTCTAGAGTCTGCTTCACTCACTTCTGACTTCGATGGCTTCCCACCTTGTGCCCACATTAACCGTCATCAAAATTTCTTTCTCTAAAAATACACCTGCAAAATCAGTGTTATATAAATTTTTGGTGGCTCACAAATTTAATTCAATTAATCTGATATTTTAAAAATTTAAATGTTTTTTTTTATTTCTAATATTTAAGAAACATGTTAATTTTATCTTAATTGTGAAGGTTTGTGCAATAAAATCTTTTTAAGGTTGCTAGACTATATCTGGAATTGTTCCAACTGTCTATCTAGTAGAAGTATTTTCAATTATTAATGTAGATATTTTTAATGGAATGTTTACTCTCTTAACTTCTAATACTAGTATTGTGTATAGAAGTCACCTAAGAACTATTTGTTGTTCAACTACATTAATAAATAATTTGTGATAGATGAGCGAGAGTTTACAAAGAGATAAACATTGAATTGTAATTTTAGTTTATATATAAAATTCTATTGTGGTCATATATGAATGTGATACGAGTATTAGATATAACACACGTAATGGATACATTAATTCATCTTACTTAAAAAAAATAAGGATATGACACATTTTAGATACGACGATTCATTTTATATTAAAAAAATATATGATGCTATAATAATTTTTTTTAAATCATACCAAAATTGACAACTTAGTAATATCTTATCTAAATTAAATATGCTAAATTTATTAAAATTAATTGTATACATAAACTAGAAATGACAAATTATAATTTTAAGCATTTTAACAAATAAAAATTCTAAATCACTATTTTTTGCCTATTGCCTAGAAAAAGGAAAAAAAAAATAATAAGTGAATTTCATCTTCTCCTTCATTATCATTGCTATATAAAATAACTTCCATATTTGGTTTATTAAGAGAATTTCGTCACTCTAAGATTTTCAAAATCATCAAAGTTATCTCATGCATCTCCATTAATGTTTCACATCTTATTGTTCCCTTGGTTGTATTCTTCATTCTTCCTAGCCAAAATTCACAAATTAGTATTTACGTAAACTAAGTCTTATGCTCTTTTAAGATCCAACTTATTATTTTTTAATAAGTGAATGGATGAATGACTACTCCAATTTCTTTCACAACAAGATGATGAGCAAGGTCGCATAAGAATTTTCAATGTTAGCTTTTGAAGGAGAGGGTCAAAATAATCATGCATCACCCACCATGATTTAGGATCTAATATCCATTGATCTTCAATTGTGTCAAAAGAACAAAAGCTTTTTAATTTTGATGAGAAATCAAGATATTCAAATGCAAGCTTTTGCCTATCCTCACTAGTTGCGAAAAACTTCTTCAAACACTTATTCCTCTCCGTAGAAATTTTTTCATCCTCACGTTGGGGGATCCTATTTGAAGTTTCTTGAAGTCATTCTTCCTTATAATACCTATGAATACAAATTAGAAAAAAAAATTGTTATTAAGGGTTCACTATGTTTTTGGTCCTCAAAATATAATGAGATTTTGGTTTTATTCCCTATTTCAAAGTTTGATCCTTCCCATTATTTAAAGAAATGCAAGGATTTAGTCCTCAATGCCAAATGGTGTTAATTTTTTTTTTGACATGGCAAACAATGTACCATTTTAAGACTCCATTATTGGACATGTGACAAATTATTTATTCCATATATGAAATTAATTTTCCTCCTTCATTTTCTTATTCTCTCTTAGATGTGAGGGCTCCAATCCTGACTCTCCAGCGTTCTCCACTTCCAACACCATCACCATCCATTCATGATCCACACATACAACCTTCATCTCCTTCTTTCCATTTTTCATTCTCTATATTCATCCCTACAAACACAACTTCATCATCCTTCATCAACAGTCACAACATAAACCAGAGAACATGCTTCTAACCATCATCTCTTCATCCATTTTCTAAATACATTATTCCAACTAAAACAAAACCATTTATTTTTCCTCCATCCATTACACACTAATGGAGCACCACTCAAATTGTCATCACGCAAGAAAGAATAAGAAATGGAGTTAAAAATTAATTTCACACGTATAATAAATAATTTGCCACATTATGATCATATTATTTTGTCCTCCCCTAATTTTTTAATTTGATTAAATGATGATGTAAGTTATATTTTATTTTAAAAATTGTTAACATGACATTAGAGTAGGCTTAACCCACTTAAAAATATATAACAATCTTGCCTTTGTGTGGGCTAGACTGTCTCTTATAGTGTCCCATTTTAGGCCCTCACTTTTTTATGGAAGCTAATTTATCACATTCTTGTAGTGAAATGAGGTGAAAGTTCACGTTCTAAACTTCAATTTAGGCTTAAGAACACATGATTTGGGAGAGTAAAACGAGATATATAACCACGAGAAAAATCTAGACAAAAGTGATTTTTCAAAATTTGGGTGAAGGAAGAATAAGAGGTGAATATGAAAGGTGGAAGGAAAGAATCACTCTTTCCAAGAGATGAAACAAGCAAAGGAAGGGAAAGTCCTTTAGTACAGCCAAGGGGTTCTTGAATCACTCATGAACTTAAGAAAATCACTCTCACTAAGGTAAAAGAGTTGAACTCTAATATTTTTGAATAAAACTAAACTTGTTTTATTGATAAAATGGTTTAGCTTATATAAAAGCTTAGCCATAAGAATTACAAAGACCCATTAATTGAAATTACATCCCACTTAAGCTAATAATAATCTCACTTCTGAATGGTTGATTATAACTAAAATTGTGGCAAACATAAGTCACCCAAAAGCATTCAACTATGCATCCTAACTATGTATCATCTTGGTCTCCCAAAGGTTGATGCTTAAGTTGTCAATTGAGCCCTCATTACAACTTGAAATAAAACCAAAATAAAAGTTCATTTATTGATTAACCTAAAACATAATTTGGTTAGCTAATTTTGCAAAGGGTTGGACCATTATTTAAACAAACTAATCACTTAAAAACTGAAAGAAAGTGGCGTGTTAGTCCTCCTCTATTTGGGCCATAATGCAATTCACCACCTAGGTCTTTTCTCCTCGAAACTTGGGTTTGTATTCAAATAATATGGACAACACTCATTGAAGAGCTTCCTTTTTCTTACTCTAGCCTTTTTCATAGCTCCTCAAAGTCCTTCAAGTGGATCCTTGTTATTGCTCATGGTAATGTCCCTTCATCCTAATATTCTTTAAAACTAGACAACATATTTATTTTACCTCATGAGAATCAATTTCTTCATTTCGTTGATTGTGGTATATTTATAAAATGTGTAAAATTTGTTATCATCTTAATACTTATATAAATAAAGTTAAGTTATTTTCTAAAGTTAGATTTTTTTTAATTTACTTTTCTAAATTTAAGCTACCATATTTTAAAAAGTTAGAATATTTTAACTACAATTTCATGCTTATAGCAAAAAAGAGATCACTACTACTACAATTTAATGTCTATGTACTACAGGGGACGACAAATAAATTTGTCTTGTGGATATTGTCCCAACTCGTCTCCATTTTAACAGGAAATTCCCATATTGACTGGGTATGGGTATAGGGAATACCTAACTTTTTCAATTAGGTATGTGGATGGTGATGGAGATGTACATATTTGTCTTGTCTCTGTCGCTGTAATACCCATCCATACCTTATCCCGTCCCCCTTTAAATTATTAAAATACTCATAGTATATTAAGTAACTTTTATATATATATATATATATATATATATATATATATATATATATAATATAATATAATATAATATAATATAATATAAACCTTTCATTTATTAAGTAATATAAAAAAACTTATCTTCTTTATTCTATTATCATTAGTTTTTTTTCATTTGAAGAACTTTTATTTCGCTAAAACAATTTTTATTATCTCTCAATCGTTCAACTAAGTTGATATTTGAAATGTTTTCTTAGATTTCTAAGGTCTTTTTCATCTTATGATATCCTTAACTATACATTTATTTTCCTTTAAATGATTTCATTCAACGATCTATCAAATTGTTTCCATTAAATCATTTTCTTAATATATTTATTTATTGTTTATTTTTATCTTCTAGAATACTGTTTTGATATTTTTAATGTAATTATTTTTATTTTCTAACTCATTATCATATGTGTAATTTTATAACTATAATTGTATAAATAATTTTTATATATTATCATATCAGTTAAATTTCAATTATTATTAGAATTTAAAAATTGAAGTAAACATACATTTAAAATAATTTTTAATTTAATTTTTTTTTTAAATATTTTTAAATTTTATCAACTTGGTTACATTAACGTTTGTAAATTTAATAAATATTTTGCCTCTTATGAAATTTTATTTGGTATTTTAATTTGAAATGTATAGTATTATAATTTTTTTCCTAATTATTTGATATTGAAGAAAGAAGAATACTCTCTTTTTAATATTGAATATTTGATAATATTATATTTTTTTACTGTAATTTTTTATTATTTTATAAAAATTAATTAATTGGTATTGAAAATTTAAAAAGCAGGTACGAGTATATACAAGTTACCTTATTGAGGTAAGGATGAGACATAAATTTAATGCTCCCATTGTGTTTGGATATGATGATGGGAATTAATTTTTTCTCTATGAATGAGTATGGAAGAACGAAATTTGTCCCCGTCCCGTCCTATTGTCATCCCTATATACTACAATGTATATGTTAAACAATTGAATTAATTTATATTTAAAATAAATTACAATTTACATACAGAATTTTCTTAACTTTTTATTTCTTATTTAAGGCAAAGTCTATTCAAATAGCATATTTGTATAAACTTTGGAAACTCTCAAATAAATTAATCGTGGGTTAAGCATATATGTATAAAATATATTTTTACAAAATTATTTCTTTTTATCACTTTTAGTTATAACTATTTCATTTTATATTTTTTTTCTCATAATTTTTTCAATTTAAATTAATTTTATCCCTATAATTTCACAAATGCGTAATTTTGGTACCTATAAAGTTTTAGTTCCACAATGAACTTTAGTAAATATAATTTAAATGAATACATTCATTTTTTTTGTTAACAATTAAATTATAAACAAACAATAGATCAAAATTACATAATCTTGAAAAATAGACAATAAAATCTGAAATTAAAATTTTGCAGCAATCAAATTGTAGTGTATTTAATTTCTTTTTCTCACGAAAGAGAACAAATACTATTTATGACTCTTCAATTCATGTTAGTTGGGTTCTCCACATCACAACATACAAGTGTATGGCTATGAAACATTCCACATAAGCTGAAACATTCTCATTAAATCAAGTCCTTTTACCTTTACACACACCACTCGATCAACCAATATATAACTATATATATAGGGTTCATGTGAATCAAAATCATCATCAACAAACATTCCTCACTCACAACCTGCTTTGTCACTTTGTCTCACCACATTCCTTCAAATCATTGCAACTTCAATTTAATTTTTGTCTCACCCTCAAAGACCAGACAGCACAGAAAACACCCTCGCTCAAAGAAGACAACATATATAGTTGCAAAGTAGTATATATGCTCTTAACAATGCAGGTATATGCTTTGTTGTGTATTGGTATGTTTATCATATGGTGGAAATTATTTACTTGAATAAAGCTTATATGTTCTATTACAGATTCTTCAATGGGTCTCTAAAGGCCAAATTGATCATCAAATAGGGAGGAGCAGCAACTGGAAAACAATGATAAGAGGTAACAGCCACTCTTATAACTTTCGTTTATGGTTGAGATATCCGTTGTAAATGTAATCTGTTAGTAGAAAACTGTATGTTTAATTGTCGGTACACCCAATAATCTCATATCGTTCGAAGTCGAGGTTAAATCCAGTTTAAATATTTTTTTTTTCTTCTAAGAATAGAATCGTAACGGAGTTTCACACTTCAAAATCCTTAGTACTTTGGTAAGTTTAAATATTTTTTTTTTCTTCTAAGAATAGAATCGTAACGGAGTTTCACACTTCAAAATCCTTAGTACTTTGGTAAGAACTGTATTTTTTTTTGGTAAAATATAAGGAATAAGATTTAAAAAGTATAAAGTTTGATGTTTTTACTTGATAAGTATCTTACAAAAATCTTTAACCCATTTCTGAGTGTGAAGTTCAAAATAGTATGAAAAAGTTGTATCAGAAAGTGAAGAGTGTTTTTTCTGATGTTTTTTTTTCTGTCTCAGATAAAAAGGGTAAAGGAAAAAATATGATTACACTTAGAGGAACAAAGGGAATCGAAGGGAGGAAGCTTCGCAGCAAGAACCTGAAGCTGTTTATTTTTATCTGTGGAAAAGACATTCCAAAGGCTTGTTTTTACAGAACCACCAACATAAACAGAATAAGAAACTTGAACAGAAGAAAGAGTTTTATCCGCTCTGTGAACATGAAGAGGGAAGATTTTTCTGTTCATGTAGGAAACAAGGTTTTACCTATATCAGAGGAATCATTCTCCAAAACAACTAAAACATTTGAAAATTATTGTTTCAATGCTGAAGCAAAGTATCCAACTGAAGGTAATAGTAGAAAGAAACCCATTTCAACAATGAAAGAGCTACTCAGAAGAGTTGCTTCAACAAAAGAAGACAAAATAGAAGAATTCTATGAACATAAGGTAAAATTAGAGCCTTTCACTCTCAAAATAAACTTGTTGAAGTCATTACTATAGTTTCATTATTACTTTCATATGACAGAGAAAATAACTGTCTATGAATGTAAACTACACCAGTATATTTGAAAGGGTAATCATTTTTCTGAAAAATATATATGGTCATTCATTATATCATCATAAATATATGTTAGTGACCGAATAATTAGTTATTTTAAGAAGAATGGTAAGTAAATATAATATCCTTTGGGATATAATATATGCTAACTTGAGAAATCTTTACATTACAATAATCCATTCAAATTGTGGTTGTGAACTGAAATTTTTAAACTATGATTAAGAATTTGATTATAACACTTTCAGTTATGTAATTTCTCTGTTGAGTATACTATGATCGAGTGACTTATTAGTGGACATCATGAAATTTTCATAGCAGGTTTTACAGTATAGAAGAGAAGGAAACATAGGAGAATTTGCAGAAGAAGATCGAGGAAGCAGTGAATCTCCAAAGATCAGTTTCACGTGGGATGTGGATATTCCTTCTTTTCTCTCACTAGCTACTTTGTCTCAGAATGTTCAAACCAACATTTCACAATCGGAAAGTTGCATCCCTCGCAACAACACTTGCCGAAAAGAAAACTGGATCACCACAGATTCTGAATGTAAGCCAACTTGAATTTACTAACATCAATCCTTTTTCACCACCTTTTAAGACAATACTATCATAAATATAGTTTATGAGAAACTTTGTAGGAGATATTATGTCCCAATTACGACTAATTTATAATGTATAATAGTTTTACATCACTTAGAATTAGCTATGTCTGAAGCGGTTTAAATACTCTTCCTCCTCCTATCATCCTAGACGTCTTTTAAACATAAAATTGTCACGCTCCAATACAAACAACAATACCTCATTTTGGTGATTGATACTTATTCTATCATTGGATTTGGGATCGAAACATTGATGTCTACTATAGGACCACTAACAGAATCATTTGTCTCTTAAACCCTCCATTGGAGATGATGCACTCATTCTCCTAAAACTTCGACGGAGACTTAAGTTCCTACCGCATCACATCGCTTAGAAACTGAAACCTAAGACAATTTAAATATCTTTTTCTCCTTTCCCTTTTAACGGAACATATGTTCCAAAATAAAAAATACCTCGGATGTATGGTGATTGACCACTACTGAATCTTGTTTTCTATCTAATCTCCTGCTACCAGAGAATACTCATCCATTCTAATAATTTTTTAAAAACCTATACACTTTTATAGTTATAAAAGAAAAATCACCATTTTAGTTATAAGTAAATGTAATTTTCACTTTATTGACATGATTAAATCATAGTATTTAACTGGATTGCAAATATCACATTGCAAACTAATTTGTGCGATTTTATGAAATGAGACATAATTTCGTATACTAAAACCTTATTGATTATTTTGTACGTATTTACAACACAATTTATTGCAGACCTACCTATACGTGTGATATTTGACATGAACTAAATGCTTGACTAATCCTCGTTTTGTTGGATTAACAGTTGTGGTGCTGGAACTATGAAGAAAAGTATGTGAGGAAAGTATTCTACTACTACATAGATGGAGAACTTTTCAGCAAACAATTACGAGTTTATTATGTCTACGGTTTACGTGTATATCGAGTGGATATTCTAGGAATTCTTGGTGGCTTACTAAAAATAGCTAGATTGATTGGCAAGAAAAAAAGAAATGTAATATCAGCATATTGTGATTTTCTTCTGATGTTCATCGTACTTATTTTCATCGTGTGTATGAAAAGACTATGTTTTTGTTTTAGGAAATGAAATGAGTATATGTTTGGCATCTACTTCATGTTGTATAGATAAATTTAGTTGTAATTGGCTTAAATAATATCGAAGAGTTTACATGTAGAGGAGAGTGTGTATCGTCCCAATTTTAATAGCTTAAAAAAAACTAATAAAATAGGATTGTTTAACTATAGTAGTCAAAATAGAAGATCCATTGTATAAAATATATTAATACAGTTATAGAATAGATAGGACTATAAAAGTATAACATCTATACAAACTAACTAAAAACCAATTCTAATTCAAAGCACGAACCACTTACTACAACTCCCACAGAAACCTTCCACCACCCCAAAAGATGGCTCTTCATCCTTCATAGGTGCCTCTGACACTGTAACCATATCTGCTCTAATCGAATAGGTGATCATCGCAAAAGAAGGACAAATAACACAAAAACACAGAAGAAGGGTAAGCTAATGTGCAAAAGAGATAATCATACGTATTTATAATTAAATCATGCCAAATACTTACAAACATGTTATAAAACATAACTCTAATATATCATCACACAAGTAGTTGACACTAAACTTAATTATCCGGATACATGCATATAGAATTGGATCACCTGGCGGCCTGCATTGCTAATGGTTCCCAAAATGTGCAGAGTTTGGCCTCAAGGGGTTATCACCCAACAATCAACAAGGTAAATCCCCTTCGCGCCTAGGACTTGATCCAGTCCAGTGGCTTGGATCTCCTTCATCTCTTCACCACATAATCTACTTTGATCTACTTGAGCTTTAGTAGTTATTAGAGAAAGGATACCAATCCAATAATGAATCCTTATGCTGATGCATACACTAAAACCTCCACACAGAATTTCTCCATGAAATTCTTTAAACATCATAACTAGGCATGCTCACACAACATTTCATACCAATTATCATCTTATATACACATAATAACATTTTTATCTCAATTCATAGGAATAAGGACTATAGAATCTAGTTCAAGTATACATAGAACATCCAAAGTGACCAAAACAACAAAAATAGGAAAACAAAGCAATTGGCACTATACATGAAATACATCAAAATGGTGAAAACCATTTCTCTAACCACATACTTCAAAAACAAGATCCCACCGGCCAAAATGAAGATTCACGTGTTTAGGATCAACTGTCGAAATTTCAGCTTAATCTGACGGTTAACGAAGCGAGAATCTTCATTTTACCAATAAGACGCAGTGTTGAAAACTGGGTAGAGCTCAGTGCTAGAAAGTGGCATCCAACGCTGATCAATTCGAAAAACCAGCACTCAGTGCCACCTAGCCAGCACTCATCGCCAATTGATTCACAAAAGCGAGCGCTTAGTGCTACCACGTGTAACGTCCTAGCCGAAAATTACTATTTAAAAATAAATAAGAAATAAGATTTATAAAACATCGCATTTATTCTTGTAATTTCCCAAAAACGTGGGAAAATTAAAAGTTCAACATAGCTTCCGTAGTAATTAAAATCATACTATTTCGTTATTACAAAATCAAACCATAAAAATTACAAAAGTAAATCATAATAAAACTGAGTAAATAATCCCGTCACGATCCCCACTCTGTCTCTACGTATTCGCCTGCTCACCTGCATTATCATCTGCTCCCATGTAACAAGTTACATGATCATCGCCACACACACACAGATAGGGTGAGCTCATTTAAATAAAACCAAACACATAAAATATTAAATACAACATCGCAACCTTAAAACCCCGAGTTAGTATTCTTCTCCCTTGTTCCTTACTTCTCCACTTTCAATACTTTCAATACTTTCATTAGACGTCTATCATTTCTATACCCTTTAGGTGAGAACGATGATCGATCTTTGCTACACGAGTGTCTACTCGCCCCTCCGACTATAGGCCACCACCTGATAGTCCACACGTGGGAATAACATTGCCACACACCAGTGCAGGAAGGGCCTTTGGCAGCGGTTGTTTATCATATTCTGCACCGGTTCGCGAACCGAAGCATATTGGAGCGAGGCCAAAAGAGCACAGCTTTTGGCCTCGGTTAAGGCCCGAAGCCATAGAGTGCCCTTCTGCCTCGGTTCAGACGAACCCGAGGCCATAGAGCCCACCTTTTGGCCTCGGTTTTCTGTGCCACCCGAGGCCATATGAGCTGCTTTTTATTTTTTTTTTTTAAAATTCGAAACCCTCTCTCTCGTCCATGTCTTCCTCCATCGTCATCATTTTCCTCTTCCTCTCCCTCTTCAGACCCTGCAACACTGTTCCAGCCCCCATTCTTTCATCTCCATCAACAACCTCTCCTTCTCCATACTCTCCTACAACTCCAACACCTCCTCCATAACCCTCTCCCCTCGCCCTAACCCAACGCCCCACCCCAACTGTCCCTCCTTCTCCTTCATTCCTACCCGCCCCATCAACCTCTCCGCCACCCCCTTTCGTGTCTCAGCCGCCACGTGCTCCCGCCTCTCCTTCCTCCGCCCCTGCTCGCCGCCTTCCCTCCCCAACTGCTCCCACTGCCCCTCCCAGTGCCACCTCATCAAATCTCCCTCCCACCTTCTCCCTGACTGCAGATCCACCCACCACTCCCCTCAGTACTCAGACTCCCCCTGCCTCACCGACATCCTCGTCTTCCTCCAACAGTTCCGCCAACAACAGAGGACCTGCTCGAGAAGGCCAACAGCGAGGGCACCTTCGTCGCCTTTGCCATGGCGTTTCAGGTTGTGGCGTCCCTGTGAATGACTCTAGACGCAACTTCTTCACTAACGCAGTAGCACCACATGCCCTCATCGGAAGCAAATCAAACCAGATTAGTGAATCCACCGCTCGCCGGAGTAGTCTGCCATAGTGACTGCCGCTGGTTTTGCTCCTGCAGAGAGAAATGGAGGAGAGAAATGGAGGAGCTGCGCGCGCGAGAAAGAAAGGGGCTGCAGTTTTGAGCCCTAATTAAACACTATGGCCTCGGTTCAATTTAGAACCGAGGCATATACACCCTTTTACCTCGGGTCCCCACCACCCGAGGCCTAATAGGGCTTTTGGCTTCGGGTTTTTTACAACCGAGGCCTATAAGTCAAAACGAGAATGGCATTTTTGAAATTTTGGGCATCCTTTTTGGCTTCGGGCCTTCTTAACCGAGGCCTAACAGGGCTTTTGGCTTCGGGTTTTTTACAACCGAGGCCTATCACTGGTTTTGGCTTCGGGTTGTTGGGGAACCGAGGCATAAAAGTTGCCAATAATTGCAAAATTGCCACCGCGCCATTATAGGCTTCGGTTCCTGGCCAACCGAGGCCTATAAGGCGAGGTAAAAATCCAATTCTGCACTAGTGACAGCATCTCACCATGACACCAAGTGGAGTTCCCCGAAACAAACATGAAGTTTGTAGCTGTTCCAGACTACCGAAGCTCTATGAGAATCACTCTGAAGAGGGCAATCACCCGAAACTCGCCGTACGAGCCACAACTCGCACACTCCACTGGACTTCCCAAACCACCAGGCTACAACCTAGAGTGCTCACGTGTTACCCCAATACAAGATTACACTCGTAACTGGGCCCCCAGCCAAAGCATCGCATCATGAACATCCCCTAAAGTTGTGTAGAAAGCTTTCCTCGCGCACCATCACTGAACCAAAACCGCTTGGCGCGCATCCCACGTTGCCAGGCACACACTAGGTTCAGACCGCCTGATGGGCATCACACACCGCCAAGCGTCACGCGCCTGCAGCATCATCACTGCATCGTCACCGTCGAGCGGACTCCACCACGCCACCAGGCGCCACTCGCCGCCACCGCCTGGCGCACCCTTCTCGCGTCGCCAGGCGCCACTACATTGTCAGGGTCTCTGCTACACCATTCCGCCTGGCGGAACCCTACCTACCGCCAGGCACCAAGCATCAACAGTGGCCACTGCCACAGATTTGTTTCCGTCCGCCTGGCGGCTCGCTCTTGCCGCCAGGCGCCATACTAGTAGCGCAATGTTACTGGTTTTTGGCACTTTAAACAGATCCCACTGGATCTTAATTCATACCACACACCAACTTATAGAACAATTAGGACACACCAAACATAATTCTATTACTTGAATATCATACACACCTTTTTAATCCTGTAAATTGTAATTACCAATGTCGCACAAATTTCTTAAAATAACACAAACAATATAGCATATTATCTACAACACCCAATAAGCATAATTTTCGTACATCCTTACACTTTCATAAAACTGAATTGAAATTCACACATTGCGTTTAACATTTTCTTATCATTTATTTGCATACCATCTCTCTAACAATAATGCCCATGAAATTCACACTTCTCATTTTACCAATTTAGCATGCTTCCTAGAATATATCTTAGCACATACAGCAAAACATTTATGACATCTATTTCATTATCTCACTTCTTCCCCTTTTTATCTTTTTTATCTTTAATCTTCCTTAGTCCCTACATACCATATTCATCTATCATTTTCCATATTTAGACATATATATTTATAATGAATTTTCTAATTGAAGAGCCAACATCACGAAATCCCTATCAATCAACCAAAATAGACTGCATTGTTGGGCCGCCTGGCGGTAGTTCATGCGCCGCCAGGCGATGCATATACCCCTGGGTTTCACCCAGAATTTCCAGTACCAAACTGCACTCCAATTCTTTTCCAGTTACAGTACCCACCTTCATCCCCCAGGTTTTATATGCACACACTATACAGGGTTGGTACAACATTCATACTAAAGTCAATTCTGGATAATCAACACACCAATCATAGTACATTTCATGCATTTTACTCCCAATTCCCGCATAAACCCTAACCCCAAATTCTATTCTTGAGTTCATGCAACTCCCATTAATTTAGTCACTGCAACCAATAATTCATCATACAATTGTTATATGTGCAACTAGAATTCAATACTAACACTACCATCACTGATCAACTAATCAACATGAAAGAAAACCCATAACAGTAGTACCTTGCCTGACAGTTCATCCCTGGCTGCCAGGCGGTTCATCCGCAAACCCAGAAACACGAGTATAACCACATGTGCCGCCTAGCGACAGTTCATGCGCCGCCAGGCGGTTTCTGGAAAAATCCAGAAAACGCGAATAACACTGAAAATTCAAGCGTTCACAATTCAAACATGATCCAGTATACATCTTCATACGAAAGAAATAAAACATACAATAAGAACTCCCCTAACCTGGTTTCCTCTGCCAAAATTGAAGATTGCAAGCTTTTTCCTTGATCACCAAGGGCCTCCTTTATCTTCCTCTTACCATTCATGGCCGCCTACTACCTTCTGTTTCGAGCCACCCTGCCACACGCCTTAGGGTTTATGTGCCTCTTCACTTCCATGCTAGTGTAGATTTTAACAAAAAGAAAATCACTTTGTTCAAAGCAAGGTTTGAACCCATGACCATGCCAATGCCAACTCAATACACAACCATTTAACCAATTCATGTTCCATGCTAAACTAACATAACTCCATTACTATATTCTTACTTAACACGCACATTCATATTATTAAAACAATAATAATTAAATAATACATAAGTGGCTTACATAGGACTCGAACCCAAGTCTTCTCACACAATCAAAGTACTCTCAACCACATGAGCTAACACTTTTCCACGTCACATCAACCACTATTAAATGCCATAAAGGCTTCCACGACCCGCATTTATTAATTAATTAATTATTTAATTAATTAAATTTCACGGGTCTTACACCACGTGAGGCTTAGCGTTGTATCAGATATCAACAACATCAAATTTAAGGTTTTTGAGTAATTTGGACCTATTTCATTACTCCAATTGGTACTTCTTCTATAGATAGTGGTCAAAAAGAGTTTTAAATTATAGTAGGTCGCACCAATTAGATTTATGATCCAACAACTCCATCGTTCTCAATTGCCCTCAATTCAAACAATACAATCAATTTCAATTCAATCATTTAAAAGATCAACATACCACAATCACAAGCATCAATAATTCATCATAGCATATAAGATATTTCACAATCATACAAGATATGATTCACTAACTCTAAAAGCTATTAGCTTCCCTTACCTGTTATCCTTCTTAGGTCGCTCTATAAACATTAAATGTCTCTAACTTCATAGGATTCTCTATAGAAACATCACAAGAACGATCAGGACATACAGTTATGATCACTTATCAGTAATCATACTAATGATTAAAACGATGCATGCAAGCAGAAAAGGATCACATGTGACAGAAAACAGAAATAGACCAAAAAGATGGCAAAAACTCAAATTACGCGAACGAAAAAATTGATCGGTCTAACTTGAAGAGCTCGTCGAGAGGATCAATTATATGATCTTGGTTCTTTAATCAGACAATTAGAGAGACATAACTCCTAGAGAGAAGTCAGAGAGCTCTAGAAAAGTGGTTTCTAGAGAGATAATGTGTTTTAAAATAATGAAACTCTTTTAGAACGATTCTATTTATATTAAAACCTTTTAATATTAAAATAATCGAGAATCACTATTTTTTAAACCTCTGTCACTTCTAAAATACCATTTTCTAGTATTTCACAAAGTGTTACAAGTAATTTTTTCAGTATGTTAGAGAAAATTTTCTGAAGTTATTTTGCAACTTCTGTAAATGATAGGATGTTTAATGTAGTTTGGTTATTTTTTTAGACTATAAGATCACAGGAGACAATATAAAATAAAGTATTAGTGTTTCAAAAGGGAGAAAATAAAATACCAATAAAAGAAACACATAACACATTATTTATTGATCAACACACTCGATGAAGTTTTATACAAGCACCAGTTTTTCGTGATTTTGCATCACGTTATATGTTTTGGTTTTTCTGAAACTGAAACATATAACGACGTGATGGCATTTTTGGAATTCTTGCCAACTTTTTTTTGTCTCGGTTTACCTAATAACGAAAGCAGAACATGATTTTATACTTTGGTTCCCACATAACCGGTGTCAAAAGTTCTTATAGGCTTCGATTTTACTAATTCGAAGATGAAAAATTGGTTAATATTTGTAAAATTCCACTGGGAGCATGGTTTTTGGCCTCGGGTGGTAAGGGAACCGGGGCCAAAAGTACATTTTTGCCTCGATTCAAAATTGAACCGAGGCCATAACTTTAATTAGGGTTCAAAATTCGTGATAACACTGTTCTTCGTCTTCCACCTTCGATCACCTGCTCGGTTCTCTCTCTGCTACTTTCATGCTGCCGCTACTCCTTCCACGCCACCACCGTCGTGCCTCCTTCCATGCCGTCAACCATCGTCGAGCGTTGCCATGTTCATTTAGGTTCCATGCCTACCACTGCCGCGCTGCTCTTTCCATGTATTCACCGTCGAGGACCACCACCATCGTGCCTCCTTCCACACTACCAATCATCGTCAATTGCCAACAACTATTCATTTTCCTCAAAGGTGACATGTTCTCTCTCTATCTCTCGCCCCACCGTTGCTCCTATTCCTTCTTCCCTACTGCTAGCCATCGTCGCGTGCCACCATATTCTCCCTGTGTGTGGTGGTTAGTTAAACATGCAAAAAATTACGTGTTTCCCTTTTTTTTTGCGTTTTGTATGATTATTTTTGCAATTTGGGTTGTTGTTTAGCGTTTTGTTGAGGTTTTTGTTTGTGTTACTTTTTTTTGTTGTTTTTTTTATTGTCTCTTTTATTTTTTTGGTTGTGTTGTTTAGTTGGTATTGTTGCATTATGGTGGGACTATGTAGTGATTTTTATTTGAAATGGACATAATTGAGGCATTTTTTCAAAAGTTGGGATGCAATTGAAACTTTTTGAAAAGCGGGGACCAAATTGACACACCCCTCCCAAAGTGGGGACTATTCGAGTAATTAAGTCTTCTTTATATCATGCAATTTTTTATGGAGGTCTTCACATTGGACAGATTGACCTACATAAGCTTTGTCTCCATGAAATTGAAAAGTTCTTGATTTCAAATGGTAGATCATTAAAAGATTGTGTTTTTTTTACCCTAACCTGATATTTTAGAGACAATACGATTCCAAAACAGGTTTATCATTGATGAGTTAAACTATAATGAAGAAGACATGACAAAAGAACACAAATCACTGTTGAAATCTCTTACTATTGAGCAAATAGTTGTCTGCCAAGACATCATGAAAGTAGTGGACTCACAGGAGGGCAAATCCTATTTTTTATATGGTTATGGTGGTACAGGAGAAACATTCACATGGATGACTTTTTCAACCACCATTAGATCAAAAGGAACAATTGTGTTGAATGTAACTTCAAGTGGTATTGCATCTTTGTTGCTTCGTGGCAAAAAAAACTGCACATTCAACATTTTGTATTCCATTATTAATAAATGAAGAATTAACTTGCAACATCACTCAAGGAAGTCTTCATGCCAAACTTTTGATTGAAGAAAAATTAATTATATGGGATGAAGTACTAATGATGAATAGATTATGCTTTAAGGCTTTTGGTAGAACATTGAGAGATATCTTGAAAGTTCAAAAACCTTTTGGTGGAAAAGTTGTCGTTTTGGGTAGTGACTCTAGACAAATCTTGCCTTTTGTGAAAAAGTGATCGAGATATGATGTTGTCAAATCAATAATAAATTATTCTGATTTGTGAAAAAGTTGCAAAGTTTTAAAACTTTTGCATAACTTAAGATTAAATATTGCCAAATCAACTAAATGTGCAAGAGATATAAAATAATTTGTTGATCGGATTCTACAAAATGGAGATGGGCAAATGGATTTGAATGAAAATGGTGAAACAATTATTCATATACCAGAAGATATTTTAGTGCATAACTTGACACTAATGAGTCTTTTGAGGAGGATTTACCGGAGAGGACATAACACTAATTAATGAAATATGAACCCAACTCACAAAATGGATTGACATCACCTCTAACTCAAAACTTTAAGACAATGAGTTTTCTTCCTTTTATGCAGTTCAACTTTCTTATTTATATTAATGTGCAATTTAGATTCACACTTAGATTTTCAACGAGACACGTCTAACACATATGTTGCTCGTTAGTTTGAAGATAATAAAAATTTAAATTTGAAGTTCGAAAAGAGGAGTATCATAAGTATATAAGTATATTGATTAAAGACTTGAGGATAAAGATAGAAATTTTATAGTTTGTATTGAGTCTGATTATTTCATTTTATACTTTTGTAATTTGAGACTTGTATGGATATTAGTTAATTATATGACTTATTGGATTGGTCTAACCAGTGTAAGGATCTTGTCCATCATATAGATAAGTTTATGTTCACTTTTCGTATCAAATAAAACTCATTTTATTTTATTTAGTGAAACTTTTTTTTTATCTTTAAATTGTTAATTCAAAGTGGTTAATTTTTCTTAATCATTTCGTTTGAAATCATAAAAAAGATCCATATTTTGTTTTTTTTTTACTATTGCTTCGGTATTTGAAAAAGAAATTAAGAGAAAAAATTAGTTCATCAGATTCTTATTGCAGTGGTTTAACTATATCAATTCAATTATAATCTAATTACTCAACCTGTCCCATTTAACTATATCTAATTAATTATAACTAAGTTCAATTATAACTGAATTACGTTGATAGTTTAAAAAGAAAAACTAAGTCTAATTCAAGTAATTAGCCCAATCAGATTTAATTTGGATTAATTTCCACTCAATCATTTTCATCGTTTGCATTCCCAATTTTACTTTTCAATTGCATATAATAATTTAACCTCATTACGTTTCATAGTTTCTTCAAAATAAATTTCTACATCATTCCTCTTGGAGTCCACTCTAGGTCTACCATTAGTGCAGTCAAATCTGCGTGTAGAAGAGTTAATGTTTTTTGTTTTTTTTCATCTCAGTCTTAATAATTACAGGAAAAAAAAATTGAATTTCAAAATCTTAAACACAATATAAATATACGAATATTTCTTCGAAACGTATTTCATATATTTCCAAAAGCTCTGGTTTCAAAATATTATATGTATTATAAAAATTTTGTTCCGAAAATTCTAATCCAAAAACTTATTTAAAATTATATTTCATACAAGTTGTGTGTTTCGAAAATCTTACTCCGTAAATCATATTCTAAAAACTCTATTATGTAAATCATGTGCTCGAAAGTATGAAACGCTTGTTTTAAAATATTTTTGTAACATCATTCTGAAATTATTAATAAAATCATTATTTTAAAAATTACGAAAATACAGTTAAAATAATGGATTACAAGAAGGAAAAGTCAAAATTAATAATTGACGCAAGAGAAAATTAAGTCACCCTATCTATAATAATACAAAAAAAAAAAAAAAATCATCCCTTTCTGGACTAAAATACTTTGTAAGTCAAACTAAGAAAATGAGGAAACCAATTCTCAATTCCCTTCAAAACATCATAATCCACAATTCGAAAAATATTTTTTATTCTACAATTTTTAAACTCATAAATAAATACCTTAGTCGTAATGACCTTGGTTAGTTTCCTTAAAATTTCTTAATGCGTGATATGTGGTGAGAATTAGTATATTATCTAAAACGTTGAACCTCCTCTCCAAGTTTTAAAGTAAACAATATCCACATTCAAACACGTATTATTTTTATATAGCAAAAGTAATTTTTGCATAACTCGTTGAAAGTTTCAATGATAATTTTTTTTTTCTTTTGGCAAAGTATTTAGAACACTTTCTCATGCTAATTTTGCAATTTAGTTCAATTATAGATTTAAATATTTTATAAAGACTTATTAATATCTCAAAATGTTAAATATATATTCTATTTATGTGATTTGTATTTTTTATATTAAATTCTAGAATTTTTTTATATCAGAAATAACAAATATATTAAAAAGAGAAAATAGAGATTTCACCACCCAGTGGTGGAGAATAAGAGGAGCAGAGGGAGTAGTGGTTCCCAAAAAAAATTGATTTTTTTTTAATTTATATAGTTAAAATTCTTAAATTTTTTTAATGATGTATAGTGTTTTAAATTTTTTTAAATTATGTGTATTATTATACGAGAAATCAATGAGAATTAAATTAAATATTTTTTATTTCATTTATAAATCAATATTTAATGTTAATTAATAATAAAATCTGAAACCAAATATAGTAAAAAAATAAAAAAAATATTAAGATATTTTATATTTGTTTTTGAGTTTTTCATGTTGTTCTCTTTCATTATTTCTAATCCCATTTTTTATTTGTTCTCTTTTATTCTTAAAAAGAAATACATATCTTTTGTCTCACTTGATAATGAAATTTTAGTTTAATAATTAATATTATTTTTTATCTCACGAGTCTTTTGTATATTTATTTCATATGAATATAGAAGAAAAAAATATTGTACTATGTATTTTTCATAACCAATTTTAATTGTAGCTTAATTATCATGAATTTTTCTTTTAGTATTTACCTCTCAATTTTTTATAAGATTATAATAAATTATTTTTTAATTTTAAACTTAAAATAAAAAATATATATTGATGAAGAATAAAAGAACAAATTCATATTTTAAAAGTGATAAAAGAGAAATTATCTGTAAAAATGAAAACAAAACAAATTTAACTTTTTTATATATATTCTAAATCATGATACTAATAACCCAATTGTTCAATTATCGGAACTTTTTCTTAAAATTCAAAAAATTACATGTGATTCTTTTGTTGATTCTACAACTATAATAGAGATATTACTACTAGATTTGTGTTTTCATAATTTAAATTTGTATCTCTTTATTATGAAATAGAAAAAGAGAAGTTGGACCAAGTCATAGTGAAGTGACATTGTAACAAAGTTGATTCTCACCTAAGTTTTTGTTTTGGGGAGGGAAACAAAACAAAATGCCCCGTAGAAAGTGGTGGATCACAAAGAAAACAAATGATTAAGGTGTCACTTTTCTCTTGTGGACTCTCTATATCAGAAAACTATTTAACTTGCTAACAATTGTTGTAATTTCTCTAGTGCTTTATTAGTTTATGAGATTGTATTTAGTGATGACATAGTCAAGAAATAATTACAAGGTAGCAACAACATGCATTTATTTGTTTATGCTAAAATAGAATAGTTTTAATTCATTTCCATATGACAACCTTAATATATATTAAGTATAAAAGAGTCTTAATCAGTTAGTTAAGTATGTGCACAAGTTATTGTGACTCTTCTTATATCGGAATTCAATTCTTATCCATCAAAAATAAATAAAAAAACTATCGAGTTTTTTGTTTTGCAATAATAAATTATCAAGAGTCAACTAAAATAAATTAATTAATATCCTGATTTCCGTCGTTCTATTCTTAAACTTGTGCATAGAAAATATTTAGTTTGCGAGAAACAAGGTTTATTTTGAAATAATTAGTCTAGACTGATGTGAATTATCATGTTTGATTTATTTTTGTTAAAATATTAATTGATAGAAAAATAGAGTTATTCAAAAAAGTTGGATTCCACAAGTTAATTCGAAAATTTATAATTTAAATTGAATTGAATTATTTTTATCTAGTTCATTTGGCTTTCAATTTAAGTAGATTTAATTCGATTGGCTGATTTTATAAAATAATAGTCATATTTGATTAATAATTTAAGTTTAGTTACCAACAGATAACTCACTTAACCAAAGTGATTTTTGTTTAATTTCTTACTTTGAGAAAAGTAGAAATCTCAATTTGGAAGGTGATAAACATCTATTCAATATTTATTAAACCTCCAAAGAGAAATTTTTATAAAGACAGTACGTATTAGTAACAAGATAAGATAATAATACCTATTTGACAACTCAAAATAATAATATTGTAATCATATTTATTTTATTTTTTATTTTTAAATTCTAATACACATTATTATATATAATGTTTGTGATCATGTGAATGATGATGTCCCGTCCAATTCTTATAAAAACAGAAAAAAGAAAAGAATTATTTTTCTAATGATAAATGGGAATTCAATATCCTGAATATCCTAAAACAAAAAGAAAATAATGAACCCATTCAATAGTTCCATAGATTAATGTCCAAAAAAGTAACCTCAAATAATAACATACATTGTCTCTTGGCTTCCACTTATTGCTTATAAACTAACTATAACATACTTTAGTATAATTTTTCAAACAGTTACATTGTTCATCTTTTATATATATATATATATATATATATATATATATATATATATATTAATTTGTCAATCTCATTAGGCCAAAAAAAACTCATAATTAATTGAAATAAAAATGAATTGTAGTCTTAGTTCAATTATTAATTTTGGGTTACAAGGTACATGCAAGTTGGCTTCTGAATAAAATAGTGTGAATACAGATTTTTTTTTTCCACTCTACTTAGCATGCTTAACGCGTAACTAAAGTCAACTCAACCTTAAGAGAACATAGTTTGGTGCACAACATGAACATGAATTTTGAAGACTAACATGGTGGAATCAACCTCATCAAACCCAAAGTGGTACAAAGAGAAAATCATCATTCAAACAACACCAAGTTTCCCACATTCAAAATTCATGGGTTTTCCAACCAGCATCAATCACTTGTTTCTGCTCATATTTTCCAGCTTCTGTTTAGGTGCAATCTCTGCGAATGATACCATCACATCAACCAGATTCATCAGCGACTCTGACTCTCAGATTACAAGCTCAAGCAACGGTGATTTCAAGGTTGGATTTTTCAGCCCTGAAAACTCCACAAATCGCTATGTGGCAATCTGGTATCTCTCTCAGACCAACATCATATGGGTAGGAAATAGAGATGAACCACTGAAGGATTCATCTGGGGTGTTCAAAATCCACGAGGATGGGAATCTTGTGGTGCTGAATGGAGAAAATAGTGTGATATGGTCAACAAATGTATCAGTTGGTGGTACCAACACAAGTGCTCAACTTGACAATTCAGGAAATCTGATCCTGCGTGGTGACTCAAGTTTAACACCATTATGGGACAGTTTCACACACCCTGCTGATATTGCTGTGCCACAGATGAAAATTGCCACCAATAGGATCACTGGTAAGCCATGATTCACCATATATACTTTCATTTACTACTCTCTCTCTCTCTCTTTCTATCTGTGTTTTCTTTTTACCCATTGGAAGAAGTATCCACAAGTTTTCTCTTTCAATCACAGTTTTTTTTTCTTCTAGATATTCATTGAAAGACTTGATTCTGATACTATACTCTAAGATACTTCATCATGATATCTTTCATTGTAAAATATCCAAACTTCGAAGTTATTATTTTTTTTTCCTCAAATTGGAATTCGTTTATATTTTAAATTTTGATATACATTTTAGTCTCAAACTTAAAAATTGAATGGATGTAATTTTTCTAACATAATTACGTTAAATTGTTTTGACATGTCAAACGTATTTTAGGATGACGATTGAGTTATTTACATCGTTTTATATGTTTCGGCTCAAATATTAGTCTCAAACACTACTTAACAAGTCTAAAAATTTAATTTTATTAGATTAAAAGAATTATATTTATTTATTTTTAAAGTTTACGAACCAAAATAAATCTAAGAAAGAAATGAATTATAATTTCACATATAAGTTTCTAATACTAAAAGTATATTTAACCTATAATACAGCCATGTGAAACAAAAGAACATGTAAACGAAGATATCTGATGTGGAATCTGTGGATGATATAACAGGTGAGAAAATCGAGTATGTGTCATGGAAAAGCAGTTCTGATCCTTCTACTGGGTACTTCACTGGGAGCCTTGAAAGGTTGGATGCACCAGAGGTGTTTTTCTGGTACAACAAAACAAAGCCATATTGGAGAACTGGTCCATGGAATGGAAGAGTGTTCCTAGGATCACCAAGGATGTTAACTGAGTACTTATACGGGTGGCGTTTTGAGCCTAATGATAATGGAACAGCATATCTAACCTACAACTTCGAAAAACCTGCCATGTTTGGAATCCTTACCATAACCCCACATGGCACACTGAAACTGGTAGAGTTTTTGAACAGAACCAAGTTTCTGGAACTTGAGGTGGATCAAAACGAATGTGACTTTTATGGGAAGTGTGGACCCTTTGGAAGCTGTGATAACTCCACAGCACCAATTTGCAGCTGTTTTGAGGGGTTTGAGGCACGCAAGCCAGAGGAATGGAACAGTGGAAATTGGACAAGTGGGTGTGTGAGGAGTGTGCCACTGAATTGTGGCAAGTTGAGAAATGGGAGTGAAGTTGAAGAAGGAGATAGTTTTCTGCAGAAACATAACATGAAAGTGCCTGATTTTGCAGAGAGATCAGATGGAAACCAAGAAAAATGTGGTGCAGATTGCTTGGCAAATTGCTCTTGCTTGGCTTATGCATATGATTCTTACATTGGTTGCATGTATTGGAGTAGGGAATTGATTGATTTGCAGAAATTTCCTTATGGAGGGGTTGATCTCTTCATTCGTGTTCCATCACAACTTCTACGTATGTTTTCTCTCCTTACTCACAATATTTTATATCGGTATAATGATATCTTCTATTACACTAATTATAGTATGAAAACTTATTGTTTGATCTCATTTTCATATTTGATGTTTTGTATACAACAACTTTTATAATTTATAATATCAAGATGTTGGAAGATTATATGGTAATTAAATATAAATCATAATATAATATATAATATAAGTATGATGGTTTTTAGAAAATGTTTTGAGATATCAAAGTGAATGTACAAAAATTTTAGGAGATCAATATATAACAAAAAGTCTAAAATTAAAAAAATATTACTTTTATCTTTATATGTAAAAAAAAAATGGAAGAGTCAAAGTACTATAGGAGTAAAGAAACTCCGTCACGAGCAAGTAGTGGAAAACTTGATATTAATTCTTATTTTTTCCTTGAGTGCTTTTCTTCCAAACTTTTATACCATGAAAATGTTTGAGATATATGTTGATAACCAATTTATAATACATAAGCTATAATATAAAATTAATTTTGTTATGTTAAATTAGATATAAATTCATGTTAAAGTTTTAGATTATGTTGAAAATCTTTCGTCAACTCTAACGTATAAATTTTATCTTCTAAACTGACCATGTAAATATAAATTAAATTTAATCTCACCGGTTGAAAAAAACACGTTACTTAATTTTATAAATAATTAAAGAAATAAATAACATTATTTTATTTTATTTTATTCTGAATAACATGCAGCTAGTGGTAAAAAGAGAAGAGAAACGAAGGGATTAATAATCGGTATTGTGGTAGCAATTGGAGCATTAGCAACTGCAATCGGCGCTTATCTTTTGTGGCGGAAATTTACTCCTAAGCATACAGGTAAAGTTGTCTTGTTTATATTTATATCTGAATAATCATTTAATTTTTTTCCTTAATTTTTTTTATCACGTTTACTATTTTCCAATCTTCTCCCTTTTTTTAGATTATTTCTCTTTCATTACTTAAAAAAGGAGTGGACATTACTCATTCTCCATGATAGGGAAACTTCGGTAAAAGGGGAACAAAAACATTAAAATAATATCGCCCGACAAATTTGAACGAATCTTTATGAGCAGGAATATAGTACGAAGAAGATACGATGAATAGGTTGCTGTAGCCATGTGTGCTACCTTGCTTTTCTGCCGTGAATGTTGAATTTTTTTTATTACAAATATTAAAGTCAAAGTTCTTCTTTATGGTATAATGTTTTTCCACAAAATTTGATAAATATAATAATTGATATGTCAACAGGATATTCTTCTTAAAGAAATACTCTTTATTTATTTAAGGGTTAAATATGTTTTTAGTCCCTTAAGTTTTAGTAAAATTTGGAATTAGTCCATTTTTAAAACTTTTGACTAAATTAGTTATTCATCTTTAAAAATGCGTGAATTTAGTCATTTTAACCAAATTTTGTTAAGTTTATCTTACGTTTCAAGCGTATTTCATGATAGTATTTGAATTGTTTACCCCGTTTGACACATTTTTGCTTCAATGTTAACTCAAATATTATCATAAAATGCGTTTAAAATATCAAATAAATTTAACAAAATTTGGTAAGAAGGATTAAATTCACGCATTTATAAAGATGAAAGACTAAATTGGTATAAAGTTTCGAAGAAAAACTAATTCCAAGATTCACTGAAACTTGAAAAACCAAAAACATATTTAACCCTTTATTTATTTAAGAAAAACCTTTTAAATAGACTTTAAGTAAAAAAGCACACTAGCTGATAGGAAACTAACTCCTAACAATATTGAAAAGCATAACAACTAAATACTAATCAGTGTAAAATATGTTATAACAAGGTTAAAATATCTAACAAATTTTTACCTTAAAGTGACATTACTTTCTAATATCGTTTTTAAAGTAAGAATCTTTGTCTTACTAATTCTAAACACGTACATTAAGAATGTGTATCTTTCTTCCATATTCAGTTGTATCTTGCAAAATCTAAAAATGTTCCAATTCACAATTTTGGTCAAAATTTGAAACTTTGACTCGTCGTTAAAGATGGTTTGATTCTTTCTTTTGGATGTGTCATTTTGTTGCAAATGTATATGATGTTCTCAATTTCCTTTTAATGTTCTTGCTCCTCGTAAAACATTGTGAATTCAAGCAAATTATATTCTCCCCCACAATTAGTTTTGCAATACTTGTATTGGTTGTCTTACTTGTTTTTCAACCATTGCTTTATAGTTTTTAAAAGTTGATAAAACTTTAGGTTTTTCCTTCAAAAAGTAAACCTAAGTTTGCATACTCAAGTCGTCAATGAAAGTGATAATATATTCTTTACCTCCGTTAGAAATAGGATTAATTGGCCAATAAATATTAAAGTGCACAACCTCCAATAATTTTCTTACTTTCTTGGATTTTCATTTGGAAAATAGTTATCGATGTTGCATGTTGAGAATACATTCCTCACATGTGTCCTTTGAACTAGAAAATAAGGAAGACCAATTATCATATTTTACTGTTGAAGTGTTTGTAAACCTCCAAGAACACGATAACTATAACAAAAATGTCATAGTTGCGCTTGATTGTTCAAACTTGTAGCATAACATAATTAAGTAGAATGACTGAGGTAAAGTGGAAACATCTGATGTATTGTCATAGCCACTTGAGTGATCAATCCCAATATGTCATCTAGTATTTGACAAACCACCCCTATCCCCATAGTTCCTTTAATTGTGATATTGTAATCTTTCTCTTTCAACTAAAGGATACTTGACAAATTGGTCTTTAAATATGGGGAAAAAAGGATATTAGACAAGGTTTGAGCAACACTACTTTTAGTTAGTAAAGTTACCTACCATTTTTCCATGATTGAGATTGTAGAAGTGTTTCCAAACTTCACATTACCTCTAAAGGATTCATCGAGAATGGAAAATACAAAATTATCTCCATTCATGTGATTGTTGCACTCGATGTCTAAATACCACAATTTCTTGTTGGTTGAATCCCTTTCATGACAAATCATCAAGAGTGAGATTTCTCCAAATTGCTCTTCTTTCTTTTCTATGAATTTGGATGTTCCACTTTGTGCATTTGGAAAATTTGATCAACATATGATAATGATCATACTTGTGACACCGATAACATTCTACATTTGTCTTGTCAGTTGACTTTGCCTAATAACCACCTCCTTATATTCCCTTTTTTTTTTAGATTGTTTTAGTTGATGTTGATTTTGTTGATAACCATAGTTTCCTCTCGACCTTTGCCATATCCTCTACCTTGACTTCTATTGTTGTTGGTTGATCCACATCCTCCATCTCTTTTACTTGAATGATATGATAATACTTTTAATGTTAACTCTACATTGTCTTGTTGATGCAACTTTCTCTCATGGACTAATAATTAAACTTCAAATTAATCAATGGTTAAAAGAACAATATGTTTTCAACTTCTCAATGAAACATAACCAAATTTTTGTGTCAATGAGTGAAAAATGATGAATTTTCTAATCCTAAAAATAGTAAGACATAAAACCTAAAATAATATAATTAATTAATTGTTATGAGATTTCCCTTTATAAGAGGCAAGCTTAGATTTGACTTTAGCAGCTAGTGGTTGAAGAAACTTAGATTTTGAAGCACCTAGAAAAATAGGAACTTTGAGGTAATTAAAGGGAATGACACCTCTATTACAATTACAAACATCTTAATCCTCTTATTAAAACCATAAGACTCATTAGCAATGAAAAAATGACTTTTATAAAAATTGACCCATTGCCTAGAGGCTAATCTATAGGAATAGAGGAAATTCATAAGACTGATAAGAATTCTTTTGTTATCCTAACAAAAAACAAAAATTTCATCAGCATATAAAACATGTGAAGGAAAGATGACCCCTTTCAGACTAGCCATTAGCAACATATGTTTAGAGTTAAGAAGATGAGAAATCCCCTAACTAAGGACCTCTTTTGCAAGACATAATAATAAAGGAGATAAATGATCCTTATAGAAAGATGAGAAATGACCGACAAGACTACCATTCACACTTATAGAAAGATGAGAAAAATGGATAATTTTCATAATCCAATCAAAGAATTGTGATGAAAAACAAACTAATTTAGCATCAAAAGGAGAAATTTAAAATCCAAATTAAGACCATCAAAAGCCTTAGAGATGTCAATCTTAACACAACATTACCACCTTTAACCCTCTTAGACAACATATTTATGGCTTCATGAGTGACACCAATGCCTTCCTTAATGTGCCTCCTTTTGTTAAAGCCATTTTGATTAGGAGAAATGATCCTTTTACCAATAGTAGCCAATCTATAAGAAAAAAAAATAGAAATAATTTTGAACATGAAATTAGCCACCACAATAGGTCTGGAGTTTTTAGTAGATTAAACACTAGAAAATGTAAGAATAAGAGAAACAACATTAGAATTCATCCCAAGTAAGACCCAATTTTGAGAAAGGAATTATTTGACAACATTGCACACATCAGTCCTTAAAATATCCTTACAAGCATGAAAGCAAAAGCTACCAAAACCATTTGGACTAGCTGCCCTATTGGATATTAAAAATAACTTAGTCTCGTAATTAGAAGGATAATTGATCAACAATATATTCCCTTCCTCTGAAACAACATTAGGAATGTGATTGGCAATAATGTTTTGCCTAAAATACATAAGACAAAATTAGATTTTTGTAGAATGTGAAACATGTTCCTCAGTATGTTTAGGATCTTCCATAACTAAACCTCATTCCACAAGTCTATAAATCCCACTAGCATTAAAACACTTTTAATCACAAAAATGAAAAAAAAAATTAACCCATCCTTGAACCAAAGCATTTTAGCTTTGTCATTCCATAATAAAGTTTGACATTTCGATGCATAATCAAGATCATTCATGACTTATTTTTCTTTGATAAGAAATTTTACATCTAACTAATTTAGACCAGTGAATTGACTATATATTCATTAATTTTATTTTAAATAGTTATGAAAGTTAATTGACACTAAAATGAAATTTAAATGCACTTCTTTTGTCAATTTAATTGTTAAATATGAGCACTATCATATTCATTATTACATGTAAAAAACTAAATTTTCAAATATAAAAAATATTATGAATTGTACATAGTTACTTTTTGTTGTATTACCAATTCGTATATTGCTAATTCAGGAAGTGTGCCTGAAGACGTGATTACCGGAAAGAAAAAGGAAATTACTAAATTGGAAGAGTTACCCCTATTTAAGTTTGAAAAGCTTTCAAATGCTACAAACAATTTTCACTTTGGTAACATGCTTGGAAAAGGAGGTTTTGGTCCTGTATACAAGGTAATTTTCTTTGTATAAAATATTTTTATTATTTTTAAAATTAATAATAATAATAATATATAAATTAGTACTAATGACATTTTACTGTCTTAGGGACAATTGGAGAACGGACAAGAAGTTGCTGTAAAAAGACTTTCAAAAACATCTGGACAAGGATTGGAAGAATTCATGAATGAAGTCGTGGTGATTTCTAAACTTCAACATCGAAATCTAGTAAGACTTCTTGGATGTTGCATAGAAGGAGACGAACCAATGTTGGTCTATGAGTTTATGCCAAATAAAAGTTTGGATTCATTTCTATTCGGTTAGTTATTGCCTCTTTTTAAACTACTACTTAATGGTATTTTTTTGATTTAAATAATTATGATATACTATTAACTTCTATATAACATTTAGTGTTTTTTTTTCATCCTTTTCATGTATTCATTATGTTTTCTAGATCCACTCCAAAGGAAAGTTTTAGATTGGAAAAAGCGCTTCAACATAATTGAAGGAATAGCGCGAGGAATACTTTATCTTCATAGAGATTCAAGACTAAGAATTATACATAGAGATCTTAAAGCAAGCAACATCTTATTGGATAATGATATGAATCCAAAAATATCAGACTTTGGTTTAGCAAGAATTGTTAGAGGAGGTGATGATGATGAAGCTAACACAAAAAGGGTTGTTGGAACTTAGTAAGTAGCATTTTTAATACTATACATTATTTTTTCAATATCAAATAGTTTATTATTTGTTGATTATAATATTTGTTTTACATGCAGTGGTTATATGCCACCTGAATATGCAATGGAGGGACTTTTCTCAGAAAAATCAGATGTGTATAGCTTTGGAGTATTATTACTAGAGATTGTAAGTGGACGAAGAAATACTAGTTTTCATAATGATGAGCAATCACTTAGCCTTGTTGGATTTGTAAGTTTCCAGAACTTATTCCTTTTTCTAATGAAGTTTCTACAAATTAAGCAAAATGATTATTATTTTTGCTAATGAAGTTTTGTTTTTTTTAGGCATGGAGACTATGGAATGAAGGCAACATTATAACTATAATAGATCCAGAGATATGGGATCCAATGTTTGAAAAAAGTATGTTGAAGTGCATACACATAGGACTTTTGTGTGTGCAAGAACTTACAAAAGAAAGGCCATCTATATCGACTGTGGTTTTGATGCTTATAAGTGAGATTACACATCTTCCTCCTCCAAGACAAGTTGCTTTTGTTCAAAAACAAAATTGTCAAAGTTCGGAGTCTTCTCAAAAAAGTCAATTTAATTCAAACAACAATGTAACTCTAAGTGAAATTCAA
This sequence comes from Vigna unguiculata, assembly GCF_037176805.1. Classification (NCBI taxonomy): domain Eukaryota; kingdom Viridiplantae; phylum Streptophyta; class Magnoliopsida; order Fabales; family Fabaceae; genus Vigna; species Vigna unguiculata. The sequence continues at coordinate 7,310,124 of NC_140801.1, forward strand.
GGTAGATAACAATTAGGTTCAACATTTTTATCATTAACAATAATTTATTATGTTTAAGTTATAACTTAATTATTATTGTATACTTGAGAAATTATCAATGTTTAAATTTAAGTACTATTAGGAATCTTACATGAAATTTCTTGACTCGTATAAATTCTATGTAATTTAATTATTTATAAATGATGAAGAGTTAAATATTCTTAGAAATTTACAACTTACTGAAAAAAATATATATTAGTTGTATATTTTGACATTATTTTCAATGATTTTGTACATTTTGTTGTCTATTTTTTTCATATTTTGTCTTAGATTGAGAGTCCTTGGTTCTTTCATTATTTGTAACATGTAAACCATTGTTGAGAGAGAGAGAGAGAGAGAGAGAGAGAGAGATATCACATATCATGAAATTAGACAAATAATTCTACCAAATAAAATTTTATTTATGATTCACCCGATAGTTGGATAATTTATATTCAAAAATATTTCCTATAAATATGAAAATAGAAAATCGAAGGATAAAATCTTCAAGCAAAGAGTCCACAGGGTCCAAGAAACAATATTAGTTGTGTTAAAGACATACACCACAAGCTTGTTATGTAAGGTATACTAATTTAATTACATCATTTATGTTCAAAACTAAAAGCCTTTGAAAACTAATAAAGTGTATTAAAAGATTTTGTAATATCAAATTTAATAAGCACATTTTCACCTATAATTTCGAAAACTAACAAGTTTTTTTTTTTTATGTTCAACTTTTGGGATAAGAGAAACTAGAGTAGAATTTACTTCAGAAAGTATTAATTCCTATTTGAAGAATTTAATAACAACTCAATATACATCATTGTCAACAATATCTTATAATTATTGATTAAGAAAGCACCACCAAATCCGTAAGTATTAGGTTCACAAATGCTATTAAAGGCGAAAACAACTAGTTTAACCTAATATATATATTAGGCATATCTATCAAAAGTTCATAATCCTCTTACTCATAAAATAAGGTATAAGATTTTGGAAAATTATTAATAGTAGTGTTGTTCTCGATAACATAGAGGGAAAGGAAAAGTGGTAAGATAAAAATCTTAAGTTTGGTTTAGTTAAAAAAAAGCATGATTACCATCTTCTTAAGGCACCACTCACAATGCATTTTAAATCAATCATCTTAAGGAGAAAATGTGTATTTATATCACCATGATGAAACCAAGATTCGAAGAGATCAATATTGTCATAAGTTCTTTAGCTTTAAGATCACTGGTTAAACCTTCAATGAGAAGTTGTTGATAAATATAAGACAAAGTTGCTTGAGTAATTTTTACCCTCTCATGTTTATTGCCAAAGATTTTCCTATTTTAAAAACTTAAAAAAAAAACTTTTAAGCTCTTCAACTTTTTGTTATGAGATGGTCATGGGTAACCTATCACAAGTTCATTCCAAGCATCTCAAGAAGTTTGCGACATTTATATGTTTAAGCACATGGATATAAACTCAAATAAGTTTGTGATATTTATATGCATAATCTACATGGAAATAAACTAAAATGAAGATTGAAAAAAAAAAAGATCTCATGTCTTATCACTACAAAAAAATTTGCATTTACCTACAACAAAAATTTGTAGGTAATAAAAAATTACCTACGGATTACTAACAACTCAAGATCCATATGAAATTGTGGCGTCGATAAATTTGGATGGATTTTTGGTCCGTGAAAAATATCATTTTGTGGGTAATACATACAGACCACCTTTCACGGTAAGTTATGAGGCACAAATACGATATGTATATACGACATGTATTTGATACACAAGATACGCTAATTTTGAAAATAATAGGACACAACACGTGATATATGCATATTGAAAAATGTACAATTTTTTTTAACAAAAAATGAGAAATATATGATTATTCTTGTGTGAATCCAAATTAAAATCAAATGTATTAAATATTTTCAACATAAATTTTATAAATTATTGTCATCATAAAATTATTATTGGTTTATATATTAGATACTTCATTGATAAGTATTGCTAAAGTATCTTAAAGTATGGAATACAGATATGTGCCAGACACGGATATGTGACACAAATTGAAGTATCGGTGCATCATAGGATCCCACCAATCAAATTATGTGAGTAATACAAACAAACCACCTTTTATGGATAAGTTTCCATGGCTTTACTTTTTGTGGATAATGTTGACAGACCATTATTTGTGGGTAAATTCCCACCACAAAAAGGTCATGGATAAAAGTTTTTACAATTTGTAATTCATGGATAATTTTCCATGACTAAATTTTCGTGGATAAAATTTATTTACCAATTTAAATTCGTGGGTAGTTAATATACATTTATTCAAAAGCATATATATATATATATATATATATATATATATATATATATATATATATATATATATATATATATATATATATATTAAACGTTATCATTATACCAATGCATTAAAAGCTCCAATCATTTTAATATTCAATTGTCATTAAACACAATATTATTCAACTATAAGACAATTCAAAATTAATTTCAAACACTATCCAAATCAAACATAATCAAAAATCAAATTTAATCAAACTAAAATACCAACCAAATTGAAAATGAAATTGAAACATAATCTAAGTTTCAGAAGTTAACATGAGTGATCCAAATATACTCTAAACAAAGTTTATATATAATCAAAATAAAGTCAAAATTTTTTAAGTTCCTAATAATTAGCATAATCATCATCTTCATTTTCTTGTTATGCATGCTCACTGTGTTCTTGGTTCGGTGGTGGTTGTTGCTCTTGTCTTGTTCAGAATGTTGTTGTTTTTCAAATACATTTCGAGCATCAATGAGTTCGGAGAAAATGTGTAGAAAATTTATACCTCTTTGAGGGATTTTGGAGGAAAGATTAACATTTTTGTTTTTAATTTAATTTTTTAACTCTTATTTTACCCATGAATTAATTAATTTTATCCATGAATTTTCTTTTCTCACTCTCCTCCTTCAGTAGTAAATCTTTTATGAATCCAGTTTTCCTTTTTTTTTCTTTTTTAATTAATAGTAACAAATCTATAGGTAAATTTGAAGGTGACAAAAATTTACATATGAATTTTATTCTGTGGATAATTATCCATGAAAAATTCAACTTTTTCTTGTAGTGCTTGAGAGATAAAAAAATGATGGATCGATAATAACAAATAAAAATTAAGTTTTGAAGCACTAAAAATTAATTAAGATATATACAAGTAATAATAAATTCATAGTAATTTGTCAATTCAGAGTTAAAGGGTTAAAATAACTTGATAATAAATAAGACATTTTATGATAGAGAATAATAGTTTGTCTAGTTTTTATACATACTGAGGTTTTTCATGACATTAGACGAAATAAGAAAATATATAGGATACGGTTATTTTCCTAAATGGTAAAACTGAATACAATTAATAAAAATATTTAATAGATTCATCAACAAGTTTTTCAAAGTAAAATCAATATCCAATGCGATAATATTTTTAAAAAATCCTATGTATTCTTTAAAATTAATGCCAAAATAATATGACTATGTACACAAATTTTAATCTAAAATGAATCATCTAATAACAACAATCTCATTCAAATACTCACATATAAAAGGAAATATATGATTATAATCCACGAGATGCACTTTGTGTTTTCTTTATATTTTCCTTTCGTGATCTGTATAACATGTATCGTCAAATTAAAGATTAACGAAAAAGAATATTCAGCATGAATCCAAGTTGTTTTGATTTTCTGTATTATTAAGATATAATAATCGAAAGATTTTATTCTACGGTCACAATTAATGGCTGCAAGGTTGATGTTGTAGTACACAAAACATTGATGAAGATATGAAGATTTTTTTAATCCAACCTTATCAAAACTTCTTGCCTTGGAGATTGAAAGACTTTGACGATAACAAAGGCTTTTTATTGTTTAGAGAAGTTTGTTTTGATTAGAATGTATCTTTGCTTAGTTTCCTTTTCATGGTCTAATTTGATAAGTAGCTTTAAAAAGCTATTGAAATTGTTTTAGAGCTTAACTAAGATGATGAAATATGTTTTCTATCTACTAAAATGTTCCTATTTGTTTAACAGAGAACATTTTAATTGATTAGTTATTCTTTTTAATCTATTAAAATTACATAAACCCATGCTCAACTATAATAAAAAGATTTTAATCTGTTAAAAAAATATTTTAATAGATTAAACTTTATGTGATTTCAGAGATTTTTGACTACTTTATTTTAATTTGTTACAACAATTTTAACGTATTAATTTTGCGAGCGAGTAAAATTAATAAATTAAAATAAGCTGTTAATCCATTAAAGTATATAATCAACAATCTATATATAGTTCTCTCATTTTGACTTCTTTTTTACACAAGTTTTTGAGAGAAAATTTTCTTTGGATTTTAATGATTACTCAAATAATACTATTAATAATAAAAATATAAAATGATATAATAATAATTATTAAATTAATAATAATACTAAGACATATATATAAAATAATGAATATTAATCAAAGATCAACAATTATTGTAACGTCCCAAAAACTGGATAACCTCAAATTGATAAAACGTCACATGCATAAATAATCACAGAGTACGGAGTTTGGAGTATGCAGGCATACAGTACGCCATGCATTTCCCCATATTACATAAAAGAGGCTCCACACGGCCTAAACAAAGTACACTGGAAAAGCAAATAACTATACTAAGTCTTGTGCGAACAAAAGAAACATAATTAAATAAAATCCTTCAGTGATGGGCCCCACAGTGGGCCCAATACTCATCCCATCCATCAAGCTGTCGCATCCCTGTTATCCATACCACTGCCAGGGGTCCTCACATCTGCTCACATCAATAAAATTGATGATCATTGCAATAGAGGAGACCACACACAACATACAAGCAAGCAAAAGGGTAAGCTAGTGTAAAGGAATTTCATATTATAACAGTCCACATGTAATCTCAAAGCCAAGCATAAATAACGAGCATCACACCAGAGCTATCAAAACATATGAGACCCCAAGACTTGACTATCCGGATACGCATAATGAGGCACCACCACGTGGCAGTGGAACTATGTCCTAGCAATGAGGCGTCACCGCGAGGCCTTCGCGGAATTATACCCTTACAGGAGGCACCACCACGTGGCCTCCGTGGAATTACGCCCTAGCCCTGAGGCACCATCACGACCTCCCGTGGAATTACGTCCTTTTGTCGAGGCACCACCAGGAACTCCCCTTAAAAGGGTCCATGGAATTACGTCCAACAGATGAGGCGCCACCAAGATCTCTCACTACAAGAGTCATGGAATTATGCCCTACCCACACTTTATACATGTTCCACCCACCAATCAAGAATTTCACATAACATTAACATCATGTATAACAATCCCATCATGCAACTCATGCTTTCCAATTCATATAACACAAAACAACATACCATTTCCACCACAACCTCATATATCAATCATGGCATCATCCCTCATAGTAAAGCATTTAGATCAGATAAGCTATCACACATCAATGCAACATTCAACAATAGTACCACATCTTACCCCCAGTCTCGCCCAGGCTAACAGGTCTCGCTCAGGCGAGGGAAGTCCTCTCGCTCAGGCGAGCCCCGTCTCGCCTAGGCGAGAACTCGAGCAGGGGAATAACGGACTCTGCGAGGTCTCGCTCAGGCGAGTCCCTTCTCGCCTAGGCGAGACTACTCCTCGCTAAAAAAAAATCCTCGTCTAAGCGACAGATCGAGCAACGATCTTGGGCGAGCCTCTACTAATCTCGCCTAGGCGAGACAAGCTCGCTTGGGCAAGAAAACCAGTGCTCGTCACTGTTCTCTCGCGCAAAACACAGAAAACACATCGAAACCACATTTTTACCAATATCAAACAGCCAAATCATGAGCACACCTCAAAAAATATAACTTAAACTCAGAAAACATGCGAAGAACCTAAGTGAATCGTAAACCCTAGCTTCCCTTACCTGGAAGAGCTAAGTGGAAAACCCCCAATACGCACACAACGAGCACGACTGTCCTAAGGTGACCAAAGAGCTGGAAATAAACAGTAAGACAGAATAAGCACGAGTTACTACCAAACCCTAACGGTAAAAGTTTGCCCAGAGGTGACGTAAGAGTTCGAAGTTGACTTACGTGGGTGGAACCTGGCTTGAGCTAGCTCGAAGAATGTTGGTGGCAAAACCCTAGCAGAGCGTCGCAACTGTTCAAGGAGGCAAGGAGGCACTGTTTATGAAAGTGAGGGAAGTGGAAACGTTAGGGCAGATGGGATCTGTTTTTACTCCTTGGGCCAGCTCTTAGGCCCATTACGCTAAGGGCAGCCCTTAAAACATTAAGGCGGAAAATTGGGCCTTACATTCTCCCCAACAACAAAATTTTTGTCCTCAAAAATACAGACTTACCAGGGAAACAGATGCAGATGTGACTTCCTCATATCGTCTTCCAACTCCAAAGTCGAGTCGCCTGCTCTCCGATCCCAGATGACTTTGACCAGGATGACTATTTTTCCTCGGCGTTCCTCAACTTTGCTACCCTCTAAAGCCACTGGTGGTACCTCCATGGTAAGATCCTCCTGAATCTGTACATCCTCTGCTTCTAGCACATGAGAGGGATCAAAGACATACTTTCTCAATTGTGACACGTGGAACACAGGGTGAAGATTGGCCAACTGAGGGGGCAAGGCTATCTCATACGCACTGGCCCAATCCTCCTCGAGATCTGATAGGGGCCAAGGAACTTAGGAGAAAGCTTTCTTGAACGGGGAGCCCTTCCCACACCAGTGGTTCGGGTCACCCTCAAGAACACGTGATCTCCTGCCTCGAATTCCAAGGGTCTCCTCCTGCAGTCTGCATAAGCCTTTTGTCTGCTCTATGAAGCCTGCATCCTATTCCTCACCAACCTCACCTTCTCGGTGGTCTGTTCCAACAATTATGGCCCAACTAACACTGCCTCGCCATCTTGATACCAACACAAGGGAGTCTTGCACCTCCGACCATAAATAGCCTTATACGGTGCCATCCCAATGCTTGCATGGAAACTATTATTGTAGGTGAACTCAATCAACGGTAACACTTCATCCCAAGCACCTAAGTGATCTAGTATACATGTCCGCAATAAGTCCTCGAATGACTGGATCGTCCTCTCAGACTGATCATCTGTCTGAGGATGATAGGCTGAACTCATCGTGAGTTTGTTTCCTAAAGCACCCTGCAAGGTTTGCCAAAACCATGATGTGAACCGTGGATCTCAATCTGATACAATGCTCGAAGGCACCCCATGCAACCTCACGATCTCCTTGATGTACAGTTGAGCCAACTTAACCATAGACATCCTCAGGTTCATTGCTAGGAAATGTGCACCCTTGGTCAGTCAGTCCACTATGACCCAGATGGTGTCATGTCCCCTAAATGTCCATGGTAGATGGGTCACAAAGTCCATCGAGATGCTGTCCCACTTCCACACCGGTATCTCTAAGGGCTGCATAATCCCCCCGGGTCTTTGATGCTCCACCTTTGCCTTCTGACAGGTCAGACAGGCAAACACGTACTGTGCCACATCCTTCTTCATACCTTGCCACCAGAAGTTTTTCTTGAGGTCCTGGTACATCTTAGTCATGCCCGGATGCAGACTAAGACGACTTTTGTGCCCTTCCTCTAGGATCAACTTCTTCACCTCAACATCATCGGGTACACATATCCTGCCCTGAAATCTCAAGATGCCATCACTGCCCAAGGTAAAGTCATTTGCCTCTTCTGACCCCAGTTGCTCCCTAACTCTGTGCAGGCTAGCATCCACTAACTGCCTCTCCCTAACTGAATCCAAGAATTCACTAGATATAGTTAAGTTGCTACACCTGATGAACTCAGATCCCAATTCCACCTGTAGCTTCATATCCATGAACTGCTCTAATAGCTCCATCTCCTTTATCATAAGGTGAGCAGTATGTACAGTCTTCCTACTCAGAGCATCGGCCACCACGTTTACCTTTCCCGAATGGTATAGCAGCTCAAAATCATAGTCCTTCAAAAACTCCATTCATCGTCTCTGCCTCATGTTTAACTCTTTCTGATCGAATAAGTACTTTAGACTTTTGTGATCACTGAACACGCGAAACTGTGTACCGTAGAGGTAATGCCTCCAAATTTTCAAGGCGAAAACTATAGCTGCCAGCTCTAGGTCATGAGTGGGGTAGTTTCTCTCATGCACCTTGAGTTTCCGCGAAGCGTAGGCCACCGCCTTCCTCTCCTGCATCAACACACAACCCAACCCTAGGTGAGAGGCATCATAATAAACCTCAAAGGGTTTTCCAATATCGGGGATCATTAGGATAGGAGCACTCGTCAACCTCCGTTTAAGCTCTTGGAAGCTTTCCTCACACTTATCTGTCCAAGTGAAAGGTTGGTCCTTTCGTGTGAGTTGTGTCAAAGGTGTCACTATCTTGGAGAATCCCTCTATGAATCTCCTATAGTAGCCAGCCAATCCCACGAAACTTCTGATTTCAGTCGCTGACTTGGGACTTTCCCATTTAACCACTGCATCCACCTTCGCTGGATCCACTGCAATGCCATGTGCTGATATAACGTGGCCTAAGAATTGTAGTTCATCCATCCAAAACTCGCACTTAGACAATTTGGCGTATAGTTGCTTCTCTCTCAGAATGCCAAGCACTAGCCTCAGGTGCTCGGCATGCTCCTCCTAAGTCCTGGAATAGATAAGAATGTCGTCTATGAAGACTACGACAAACTTATCTAGGAACGGTCTGAATATTCGGTTCATGTAGTCCATGAACACCGCTGGAGCATTGGTCACCCCAAAAGGCATAACCACATACTCATAGTGTCCGTACCGGGACCTGAAGGTCATCTTCTACACACCATCCGCCTTCACCAATATTTGGTGATACCCCGATCGCAAGTCAATCTTCGAGAATACCGATGACCCATGCAACTGATCCATCAGGTCGTCTATTCTCGGGAGGGGATACTTGTTCTTGATCGTCATTTTGTTTAACTGTTTGTAGTCCACACACAGGCGTGAACTCCCATCCTTTTTCTTTACCAACAGCACTGGTGCTCCCCAAGGTGACATACTAGGTCGTATGAATTGTTTTCCCAAAAGCTCCTCAATTTGACTCTTGAGTTCCACCAACTCCGCCGGCGCCATCCGAATAGGGGTCATCGACACCGGGCCGGTTCCCGGTACCAGGTTAATAGAGAATTCCACTTCTTTACTGGGAGGTAAACCTGGCACCTCCGCCGGGAACACGTCCTCAAATTCATGCACGACTGATATAACGGTCGTCCCCTCCTCTTTCTCCACCTTTAGATGCGTGAAGATTATGTAACAATGTGCACCCCCTTGTAGTTCCTTCACAACTCCCTGAGAGGTTAACAACTCAGGATCCTCTGAGTTGGGGAAAAGTAGCTTCTTCTCTCGACAATCTATAAGAATGCGATTGGCAGAGAGCCAATCCATTCCCAAGATCACATTTAACTCCTGTAGAGGTAAACAGATCAGATTCACTTTATACTTGCGTCCCTCTACCTCCACCGGACACCTAGCACACACGGACGATGTTCTGACCAAACCCGATACCGGAGTAGACACCACAAGTTCACACTGCAGCTCACACACCAGCAGACTTAACTTTTTCACACATGCATCTGACACAAATGAGTGTGTCGCTCCAGAGTCATACAACACACAACAAGCTTTTCCAACTATCAAACAATGGCCTTTAACGAGTTTACATGAACATGCTGCCTCCGCCTCGGTCATGGCATACACTCTGCCGGTCGCCTGAGGCCTGTTGCCTCTGTGTCTCTGCTGGTTCTACGCAGGAGTCTGTACTGGAGGTCATGTCACTACCCTAGCAAGGGTGGGGCAGTCCCTCCCAAAGTGTCCTTCTTTGCCACAGTTGTTGCACCTCTTGAAGCCTACAAGTTGGGGGCAAACATTTCATATTATAACAGTCCACATGTAATCTCAAAGCCAAGCATAAATAACAAGCATCACACCAGAGCTATCAAAACATATGAGACCCCAAGACTTGACTATCCGGATACGCATAATGAGGCACCACCACGTGGCAGTGGAACTATGTCCTAGCAATGAGGCGTCACCGCGAGGCCTTCGCGGAATTATACCCTTACAAGAGGCACCACCACGTGGCTTCCGTGGAATTACGCCCTAGCCCTGAGACACCACCACGACCTCCCGTGGAATTACGTCCTTTTGTCGAGGCACCACCAGGAACTCCCCTTAAAAGGGTCCATGGAATTACGTCCAACAGATGAGGCGCCACCAAGATCTCTCACTACAAGAGTCATGGAATTATGCCCTACCCACACTTTATACATGTTCCACCCACCAATCAAGAATTTCACATAACATTAACATCATGTATAACAATCCCATCATGCAACTCATGCTTTCCAATTCATATAACACAAAACAACATACCATTTCCACCACAACCTCATATATCAATCATGGCATCATCCCTCATAATAAAGCATTTAGATTAGATAAGCTATCACACATCAATGCAACATTCAACAATAGTACCACATCTTACCCCCAGTCTCGCCCAAGCTAACAGGTCCTGCTCAGGCGAGGGAAGTCCTCTCGCTCAGGCGAGCCCCATCTCGCCTAGGCGAGAACTCGAGCAGGGGAGTAGCGGACTATGTGAGGTCTCGCTCAGGCGAGTCCCTTCTCGCCTAGGCGAGACTACTCCTCGCTCAAAAAAAAAATCCTCGTCTAAGCGACAGATCGAGCAGCGGTCCTAGGCGAGCCTCTGCTAATCTCGCCTAGGCGAGGCAAGCTCGCTTGGGCAAGAAAACCAGTGCTCGCCACTGTTCTCTCGCGCAAAACACAGAAAACACATCGAAACCACATTTTTACCAATATCAAACAGCCAAATCATGAGCACACCTCAAAAAATATAACTTAAACTCAGAAAACATGCGAAGATCCTAAGTGAATCGTAAACCCTAGCTTCCCTTACCTGGAAGAACTAAGTGGAAAACCCCCAATACGCACACAACGAGCACGATTGTCCTAAGGTGACCAAAGAGCTGGAAATAAACAGTAAGACAAAATAAGCACGAGTTACTACCAAACCCTAACGGTAAAAGTTTGCCCAGAGGTGACGTAAGAGTTCGAAGTTGACTTACGTGGGTGGAACCTGGCTTGAGCTAGCCGAAGAATGGTTGTGGCAAAACCCTAGCAAAGCGTCGCAGCTGTTCAAGGAGGCAAGGAGGCACTATTTCTGAAAGTGAGGGAAGTGGAAACGTTAAGGCAGATGGGATCTGTTTTTACTCCTTGGGCCAGCTCTTAGGCCCATTAGGCTAAGGACAGCCCTTAAAACATTAAGGCAGAAAACTGGGCCTTACAATTATAATAACAATAAAAAATAAAAAATAAATAAGGAAATGAGTAAAAATATTCTAGGTTAAGGCACACATAGCGCTATCCTTAGAATGAAAACACCCCTAATGCACAAGGCAATACAAATACACAATACACAATCATATGTGTTTCTTATCATATGCGTTTCTCTCCCAAGATACAACAAACCGTCAGATCGATCGAGTGCAGCGAAGGATCTCCGAACCTTATGAACACCATTGTCTTAAAGATAATATAGAGAAGAAAAGAATAACACTTTTAAGAAAGAGTCTAGTGTTTGTTGTCTCTGTTGTTGTGTCTTTCCCCATGCACCTAGGTGGTATTTATAGGTAGAAAAGGGAGACAAAGAAGTAAATAGTAATAAGAATATAGTCGTTAAGCATTAAAAACATTAACCAATAGATTAAAGGTCTATAAAAACATGAGTAAGTAGAATTTTTATTTTAATTATTTTTTTTAAATTATATTAAAATATTTCTAACAATCCCCACATAATTTAAAAAATAAAACAAAATATATTATCTTTTAAAACGAAATATTGTAGTTCAGCGTAAGGAACCTTCCGGATTTGACCCTTACATCTAGTGCTTATAAACTTCCACCCGAAAAAATGTAGAGACTTAATTGCCTTGAGCTACATCCCCTATGATCGAGTTTTAGTAAATAACACATACAATATCGGTGTTCATTATAGGTTCTAATCAGTGGGTGCACGTTACAGCATTGTGCATGTATCTTGTTTCATGAGTAACACTTAGAGACTTGCCCATATCTCACAATGGTTGTAAGACCCGGGAAAATTAATTAATTAAATAATTAATTAATTAATAAATGCGGGAGGAGGGCGTCTTTATGACATTAATTGCGGTATAATGTGACGTGGAAAAGTACTAGCTTAAGTGGTTGAGAGTACTTTGATTGTGTGAGAGGATTTGGGTTCGAGTCCTATGTATGCCAATTATGTGTGATTGTTTTTGTTAGTGATTTTTAAGGATATGTATGAGTATGTGATTAGTATTGTAAGATATTGTTGATTTATGAGTATCACCAAATGTGACTTGGTATAGTGGTTGTGATATAGCCTTATTAGTGGAAGGTCATGGGTTCAAACCTTGGTGGGCAAATAATAAGCTTTATTTTTGCTAACTAATAGTGGTGATATGAATGTGAAGGGGTAAAGAAAAGCCTGGGCACAACCAAGGGGGCTGAGAATTTATCTAATAAGTAAAATTGAAGAGGAAATTAAAGGCCCAAAACTCGTTTTATTTTTTTATACCTATTTTAAAGGCACCTATAAAAGCCAAAAATTAGGTAAAGGGAAGGGTTTTGGCACTGCTGGAATTGGTTTGGGAGAGGAGCACGAGTTGGAAAGGGTGAACTGAGTTTTGAGGTGCAAGGGTTGAAGCAAGAAAGGGTTTTGAGTCAAGGGGGTTCTGCCTTCACAATTGTTGAGCAATCAAACCAGGTTAGGGGAGTTATACTTTACTTATGTCAATAATCTGTTTTGTGTTATGAATTTGAGGTTCCACTTGAGTCCTGTTTGATTGGGAAAAATTCGTACCTGATGTATTGTGATTTGGAAAAAGGGGTATTTGAGTTTTGATGCATGAACATGTATGGGTAATGTGTTGTGGGAGGAGGGTTTTGACCATTCTGGTTATTGATCATTATATGTTCCAATGTGATTGTCAATTTTGTGAGAAAAGTATGGTTCTGGGCTCTAATTGCTATTACAAATACATTGGTATTGATTGCATGTTTTGTAGTATGCTTTTGGGGGATGGTTTGACACGGTTTTGGGTAAATTTCGTGTGTGACAGTGAGGGAACTCTACAAGTCTCGCCCAAGCGAGTCTATCTCGTCTAGGCGAGAGTTGTAGAACCTCACGTCTGATTTGGGGTCGCGCTGCTCGCCCAGGCGACCTTGGTTTGGTGATGAGCGACTTAATCTCGCTCAGGCGAGGGACAGCTCGCCTAAGCGAGGTCGCGAGATGACTTGAGCGCTTTTGAGCGCGATATCTTGCCCAGGCGAGAAGTATCAGTGTTTTGAGCGACTCTGTCTCACTCAGGCGAAAGACATTCGCCTAAGCGAGGTCGCGATGTGAAATGACATGGTGAAGTGGTTCCTCGTCTAGGCGAGGTAAGGGTGTTGCTTTGAGCGATGGTGCAACTCGCCCAGGCGAGGGAATCTTGCCTAAGCGAGATAAAGTGTAGCTGTGGTTGTTTTAAGCTCGTCCAGGCGAGGCGAACTAGCCTAAGCGAAGCAGAGGGCTTAGCTTGGGCGAGGGGTCCCTAGCCTAAGCGAGTTTATGTGATTAACTACATTTTTATGTGCTTGTGAGTGTGTTTGGTTGTTATACTATGGTTAGATTGTATATGCATGTGTTGTGGTGTGTTGGGCTTGAAGGACTAAGTCCATTAGGGGTTTGGGATGTGCTCGGTGGTTGGACACATGATGGGCATGGAACTGGTTGAGTTCCCGTCGGCTACTATTGGGCGAGGAGTCCTTAGTATGGTATTGCATGTGTCGGGCGCATGATGGGCAAGGAACTGTGATGTTCCTGTCGGCTACTATTGGGCGAGGAGTCCATAGTATGGTGATTGCATGCGTGCCAGGGTCCAAGTGTGAGACTTGGATGTTTTCACTACAGACGAGGAGTCTGTAGGGCAGGACTATGAGCGAGATAGGCTCATAGGGTTGGACCACGAATGAGTCAGTTTCGTGGGAGCACAGGGAAGTCCCAAGACCTAGCTCATGCATATGACTCATGAAGGACTATGAGGTCATGGTTGGGTGTTTTGGAAATTATGAGTTTTGTACTTATATTGTTTGGGTGGGGAAGCATATTTACTTCATATATATCTGTTATGTTTTATTTTACATAGCTCACCCTATTTGTGTGTGTGTGGCGATGATCGGATAACTTGTTATCCGGGAGCAGATGATGTGACAGGTGGGCCAGGAGATGCGTAGACACGGAGCAGGGGCTATCATGGGATAATTTTGTAGATACATATGTATACTTTTACTGTTTTGTTTTTGAGAATATTATGTAAATCCGGCTGGAGCCGTTGACTTTTATTCTAGTTTTTATGAATTATGGATTCTTGGATTTACAGATTTTAATTGTTAAAGTTTCAATTTTTCCCGTGTTTTTGGGAAATAGTTCATAATCAATGTGGACTTTAATGAAATTCGAATTTTATTTATTTTATATCAGTAATATTTCTTAGGGATGTTATAATGGTGGCCCTACAATCACACTCACTAGGTAAACCCTCAAAAGGTGGTTTGTGACTCACACCCCTACAATAATTGTGATTGGGTTTATTAAGAGGTATTTTATAAAATAATGCACATACCTCAACCATTGGGTTTATTAAGAGGTATTTTATAAAATAAGCATAATAATGCGCATTCGTCAACCTTATTATTGCCACAATTTATAGTACACATAGCCATAGGAATGAGACATAAAATTTAATCAAATTATTTGGTGTACTTTAGTCAACAACAACTTCATTATTACCAATTGAACTTCATTCCATGGGATCGCCATTCATGTGGACATGGGTGTCCATTGTTGCAACTAATTTATGGACTATAGTCTCATTCCCCTCGACGACTTAAATACTTGTTGTTGATGCATCAACCCTTTGATAAGCATATCTACAATATTTCTTTCCGAACTGACAAAGTCAAGAGAGATAATATCATGAGTAATTAAGTTTCTAATATATTTGTCTCTCATTCTCATATGTCAATTTCATTGACATTTTTTACTAAAAACTTTAAATATAACAATTTAATTATCAGGATGCATTGGAAAAAGGAATAATTTATGCTTGCATAGTAGATCATGATAGAACAACAACTTTTTTAACATATTTTCATGATAGTGCACCTCCATCCAGAGTATAGAACATAACCATAACCAGTAGTTAATTTTGTCACCAAAATCCATATCCAATTTACATTATCCTTCAATCATCTCAAGAAATTGGACATATTGTCACAAGTAGAAGAAACACAAATAATATTACACTAGATGGCAAAAGTGAGGTATATATTCATTCACTTTATAATATATAACCAAGATTTTTTTTTATTAACTGGTATGTTAACCATTGCAAGACACCCCCACACTTTGAAATATTTTAAATGTGGTTATTCTTTCTTTCATAACTCATAACAAGTTTTATCACAATCTTTTGTGTTAAAAATATGGTAAACAAGATATAAAATTTCACTAATATAATGTTAGGCAAGCTAGAATTTGTAGAATAACATTTATCATATCAGAACATTTTGTTTCTTTCTTTCATTGCACCATTAGATTAACACTGTGCGAAAATGTTGCTTAATGAATTATACCATGAATTTTACATAAAAACACTCATTTGTAAAGACATGTACCCTCACTTCTCTATTTAATTAATTTTGCACCTCAAAATTTTATAATTTGAATGGTCTTTAACCATAATTTCTCAACTTCTCAACAATTGTAGCAATAGCATGTCATAGATCACAACTTAACATTTTGTAATAATCAAAGAAAACTTATAAATATTTCATTACAAGATAAAGATACTTAACTCAAACAAATCAACACAAAAATATCATTTACCAACCAAAGCACATGTCTAGAATTAATAATTTATTGCACTTGGAAACCACTTCATAACCTTGTTGAGCACAAGAAAGTTTCTAAATTTAGAAACATGAAAAACTCTTTTTCTTTTTTTTTTAAATAATTGGTGGAAGACAAGTGTAGTTTTTACTTGACCATCCCTTCAATTTTTTATATGAAAATTTCTTCTTTTATCAGCATTTATATGATCTTAAACATGATATCAATTAAAATAATTCATTTTAATTTCATGTCATAAATAATAATTTTAAATTCATAAATTTGATAAGGATTATATTTATTATCAATCATTTTTTTTTCATATAAATATCAAGATAATTTTTTTTTCTTTGTAAATGCAAAGTTTAGTTCAAGTGTTTTCCATAACACAATAGTAGTTTTAGTAAGACAAATTATTTTATAATTATTTTCATACAAAACACTTAAAATATATACATGATATATAACATCTTTAACAATGGTAAGAATAGACAATATTAAAGCATAAATTAATATAACAGTCAAAACATTAGCTATAGATATCGCAAAAAAATATTCAATGAGAAGGAATTTTATTTATCCATAATTTCATTTATTGTTACCAATACAAATAGAAACAATTATATACATAAATTTTTAGGCTTAGTTGAAATTAATTTGATTATAACCATAACAAACACATTAGTTCATAAAATGTGTTTTTAGTCTTCAGCTCTATATTGTTTTTAATTTTAGAAATGAATACAAATGAGTAATCAAAAATAGAAATAACAAGAACTTTTCTCTCTAAGAATGTTAGAAAATGATTACATAAATAATACTATTAATAATAAAAATATAAAATGATATAATAATAATTATTAAATCAATAGTAATACTAAAAGACATATATATAAAACAATGAATATTAATCAAAGATCAACAATTATAATAACAATAATAAATAAAAAATAATCAAGGAAAGGAGTAGAAATATCCTGGGTTGAGGCACGCATAGCGCTATCCTTAGATAGAAAATGCCCCCACTGCACAGGGCAATACAAATACACAATACACAATCATATGTGTTTCTTATCATATGCGTTTCTCTCCCAAGATACAACAAACCGTCAGATCGATCGAGTGCAGCAAAAAGATCTCCGAACCTTATGAACACCATTAATATAGAGAAGAAAAGAATAACACTTTTAAGAAAGACTCTAGTGTTTGTTGTCTCTATTGTTGTGTCTTTCGCCATGCACCTAGGTGGTATTTATAGGTAGAAAAGGGAGACAAAGAAGTAAATAGTAATAAGAATATAGTTGTTAGACATTAAAAATATTAACCCATAAATTAAAGGTCTATAAAAACATGAGTAGCAGTAGAATTTTTATTTTAATTATTTTTTTTTAAAATTATATTAAAATATTTCTAACATTGCATTCTTGAGAGAGAGTAATACTTAAGCATAAAAAATTTTCTTAGAACGATCTTATAGAGTTTATGAAGATCATACAACTGTGAAAGGAGAAACTCAACATTCATTTACATGAAATTGTGTTATAGTATTGTCTTTTTTGGAGTGTACTGTTGCTTCTAGATAGAGTTTCCAATGGGAGCTCATTAACAAGATATTATTGGTGACAAAAAATCATCTTGTAAGGTGCAAAATATGTGGTCTTGGGAGAAATTTTTTTTGTTTGTAATTGTAAACATTCTAATATAGTGGTAGCTTGGATAGTGTCGCTAGAAAACTAGATGTAGCTCTATGGAAGAGTGAACTAGTATAAAATTGATTGTGCAATCTCTCTTTTCCATTCTCTGCTCATATTAAAAATTGATTCGGTGCATAATCATTCTTCTTGAGCTTTCATGATCTTTGATTTAATTGTACTAATAAGCTTAGTTTAATTTTTTATTAGAATACAAGTGTTTAACTTGTTTTTTCCAGTTTCATCCTTTTCCATGTGAAAAATTTCACATTAACATGTTAAGAGACTCAATTTATTTCTTTTTATTCTCATCATAATTAATTACAAGATTATCCTTTATCTCTTTGATATGTTTCAAAGCTAGTAATTTAGCATTGTTTTCTTTAGAGATGATGTACATAAGAATGTCCTAGCACTTGAGTTAAGAAAATACCCCTACTTTTATTTATCTTTTCAAACACAATTAAGTAGGGGCTTTTGATCAATATGACACAAAATTTAGTATTTGTTTTCCACAATGTCTAACATATTAATGAGGAAGTATTCTAGGAATGCTAACATCTATTTGTTTCCAATAGTCAAACTTGATTACTTTAAAATAAGGATAATTATTTATAATTTGTCCTTTGGTTCCCATGAATCTCATAGGATCTTCTCCTAAAGTAACAATCAAACTATGAAAGTGGTTTAAATAGAGCACAAGACTTTATTTTTCATTTTAGAATGCTAGATCATCTAATGATGAATCATCCATATGATAAGAAGGACATAATTATTTTATATTGGTTTACTCTAAATCTTGAACTATTTTGGCTATAGAGAAAAAGTGTTAAAACCTAAGGAATAAATCTAGAGAGGATATACAATGAAGACTTCCTTACATGGATGTGTCATTATACAATGAAGAATATTGTAAGGCTTATCTCTCCTACTTAGAAAAAAAACTAAGACAAAGAATTTAAGCTTGAATTCTCATAAATATGGGCTTATTCCGACTTATCTTCTCAAACAACTACTAAGCTCAACACTATGAAAACAACGAAAGCACATAAGAAAGGAGGGAGATTGTGTTTTTAAAACTTTTTGACACCTTTTGCAAATATCGTCTAATTGATAAAGTGTATTAAAGAAAGAGTTGGACTTTAACATATTCACTTCTTTTATAGAAAATTTTCGTTAATTGTATTTTTCAACATCTCCCATTTTATGTTAATACAAATAATAACATGCAAAAAGATAAAGAAATAGAGTATACACGATTTTTTTATACTAGTTCATCTTATCACACAAACAACATCCATTTCTCGATCAACTAATTAAGTTTCACTTATCATTGTCGTTTCTATCATCAAATTAAGTAGAAGTATATCGTCTAATCCTTGATTAGATTGTCCAGTGGAGCATCTACTTTATTTAAAATGTAAGTATAGATAAGGTTAATCAACCCAAGTTGTCTTCCAACGATTTCAATGGGAATCTCAATAAACTAGTACTTATAAGAATTTGTAGAAAGCATAAAAACATGAAATAACAGCCAAAAGGGAGTTTGTTATTAGCAATATAAATAAAACAAATATATAAAGACAAATTGATTCTCTAGTTCATGCATAGTTGAATTCTTCATCAATTATCATATGATTATTACTTATTTAATTTCTAGATAGATCTAAACTGACCAAACAAGCATAAATTAATTAATTAAGTTTCTCACCCATTCCAAGTGTAATATCCCGTCAGGATATTACGGGTTTAAATAATAAAATAAAATAAGAAAATAAAAACTCATTAATTATAAATTCATTTCCCAAAAACGCGGGAAATTTCAAAACTTTATTTACTTCAATAATAATTTCAAAATCCTTGAATATAATTACTATTACCATTAACAAAAAGTCTAGTAATATTAATAATTACAAATAATTTGAAATCATAAAACCATGTAAAAACTTTGAGAAAATTTCCCCAAAACTAGCCCCGCTCCGGCTCTATGCCTAACCAGATCCACCTGCAACACCATCTGCTCACGTATACTGCGTATACGATCTTCGCCAAACACAAGCAGATAGGGTGAGCTAACAGAACAAACATATAAATATAAACACATTTATATATATATATATATCACACAAACACACCCAAAGGAATCCTTTCCCCTGATTCCACACCACATGGCCACAACCATGTCAATCATGTTCTACGTCTTCTAGTGAGTACCCCAAGGTGTCTTGCTGCCATACCTATCGGCCACAATAGATAGAACACGTGCGGGAAACCATTGCTATGGATCGTATACCGTAACGCCAGGTGGAGTTCCCAAATACAAACATAGTTTGTAACGTCCCAAGACTACCAAACTCGTCAGCTAACTACTGAGGAGGCAATCTATCTGGACCCATCTGTACTGGCCACAACCAGCACACTCACACCGGCAACACTCGCCAACCCGAGCTCAACTCAAGGGTTCCTCGTGTTCATCCGCCATCCCGAGCTCAACTCGAGGGATGCCATTCTGAGCTCAACTCTAAGAATGCCACGTGCTTAACCCCTATCCCGAGCTCAACTCAAGGGATACGTTCTGAGCTCAACTCAAGGAACACCAGTAAGTCGACCTTTAAGATATCCTAGAAGCCTTGTAGATCATGCACATCATAGAAAGTATAACACCAATCAGCTACAGCAAAATCGTCTGGCGGGGGACACGTACCACCAGGCGCTGCCACTTCCAGATCGCCTGATGGGGGACACATACCGCCAATCGCTACACTAGTACTTGCACATTACTGGTTTTAGTTCAGGTTCAAGCACACTTCACACAGGTTGCTCTCATTTGCTCTCATTCTAAAGTACCCCTAATGAAAATCATTGTCATCTATAATGTTCTAGACCTTATAGCATCTCACATGTGCATTCATCCCCTAGTCATATATATCATCCCAAGCACGCTCAAACAAAATATAAGCAGCAGCACTCTAACAATTTTAAGCACATGATCTTATGAACCGATGCAATTTAATATTGACACCCATGCCTTCACCAAACCAATTCTCCATATGTGACTAACCCAAAGGAACATTCAAATTGATAGAGACTTACCACATAACCCAATTATGCTTCATTAGAAGTTACTTGAACTAATCAAGGGCTTATTCATGTATTTTACAAACTCCAAAATCAACAAT
Organism: Vigna unguiculata; assembly: GCF_037176805.1. Taxonomy (NCBI): domain Eukaryota; kingdom Viridiplantae; phylum Streptophyta; class Magnoliopsida; order Fabales; family Fabaceae; genus Vigna; species Vigna unguiculata. The sequence continues at coordinate 7,331,071 of NC_140801.1, forward strand.
ATTAAGTAATGTATATCTCTATCTACTGACCACCAAATCCAATCTCAACCGTGCAAAGTGAAGAACCACATGTTATAGACCACCTGTCAAAATTTCACCCAAATCGGACGGTTAACGAACCGAGAAATGCAGTTTTATGAAAACTGCGCGAACCAGAAAAATTGGTGGCGCCTAGTGCCCAGAAATAGGAAGGTGGCGCCTGGCGAGACTAAAATACCGCTCGGCGGTACCTGTTGCGCGAAAAGTACGAAAAACAACGTTTTTCGTGAACAGAACACCACGCACATCTCTGGTATGGCGCCTGGTGACTAATTGGGTGTCGTCAGGTGGTTCCTACGACCCCTTCAGAACTCCATTGATGTCAATGTTGCGGCGTCGTATTTTCTGGAAATTTTCTACACTTGTTACTGCACCTATCCGCAAATCCCAAATCCCCATCACCCAAATTTGACCACTTCAACGAATCCTAACATACTAATCTGCACTCTAATGGTAATTCAACATATAAAATTTCCATCCCAATCCATGTCCAGCTTCAATTGATTCCAAATCTACAATTCCCCAATTTTTTTAATCCTAAAACAAGAGTATGCCACCACCCTCCAATTTTCCTTAGTTTCTCACGAATTTTACGAATTCTCTCCTTCCAATTGATTAATTAATGACTTTCACATCTGGTCCACTAATCAAACATAGCCTAGAACTCGAAGAAACCAAAAATGGAACCAAGACAGCTTACGTCACCTGGCAGGTGTTCATCACTACCAGGCAGTTTATCAAGAAAAACCCAAAAATGGGTTGCAACCTTGCGTCGCCTGGCGGCCGGGACTCTGCCGCCAGGCAGTTCCTCTTTAAGAACCCAATTTTTTGCATATCAGTGATGAGTCGCCTGGCGGCTACGAGTAGCCTGCCCGGCGATTTCTGGGAATTTTCCAGAAACGCGAAAATTCAAGTAGAACGGGAAGTATTCATGCATTTCACAATATATATCATGCAATTCACACTTAAACATAAATTTTAACGTGTAAAGCTCCCCTAACCTGGTTTCCTTTGCTTAAAACTTGAGTAGCCCTTGATTCTCCCTTACTTCCAATAGCCTTCCTTAGTTCTCCTCAACTTAGCTTCAATGCCTCACTCAAACACTCACCTTACTCTGATTTTCGTATTCCTCTACCCATCCAACAAAACCAGCCACAAAACCTCTCTCTTTTTCCCTTAATTGGCCAATAATTGGTGTCTTAATGTGGGATTAATGATGCAAAACGAAAATTATAATTAAACTAAGGTTAATGTCATTCAATTTGTTGTCTTATGATGGTTTTCCAGCCCTCCCTTGGCTGCTAGAGTTTCCTTGCCCTTTCACCTTCATGCCAAAGAACATTTTGGCTAAAAATTAAAGTTTAAATTAGGTTCACCAAGATTTAAACCCTTCACCATGCCAAATCAATGTTCAACCATTTAATCAATTCATGTTTCATGATGATTAATATAATTTTATGATTATATTATCATTCAACATGCTCTAGCATATTATTAGAAACAATAATAATAAAATAACACACAAATGGCATATATAAGAGTTGAACCCAAGTCCTCTCACACATTTAAGTACTCTCAACCATTTAAGCTAGTACTTTTTCACATCATAGCAATCCACATTAAATCCCTTAAAGGCTCCTACTACCCGCATTTATTAAATAATTATTTAATTAATTATTTAAATTTCTCGAGTCTTACACCAAGCGTATATGCGTGAGATTTTTTTTACCTCTTAAATTAAGAAAATAAGGGATTATTATAATTAAGCAAATTAACAATAATTCTAATTAGAACTAAAAAAGAATAAATAAAATAGACTCTATTTTAAAAAAAAATAGAATAATACTTTAATTGCACATAATCTTAGAATTAATTATAAAATCATAGAAGAATCAATCCAAAAGGTTTAGCCTTCCATGTGGAAGACAAAAAAATATGTTACAAATAACAAAATAAAACATGGTGTGATAAGTGGTGTAGTGATGAATGACGCAGTAGTCGTTGGCATCGTGGTTTGTGATTGATGAACATTGTCTTTTGTGAACTGAATCTATGTCAGCAAAATGAAATCTTTTAGCTTTTGATTCATTTGATCTAAATTAATAGATTTATTTGCAAGTGTTTCAATGCAGTAGATTATCCATATTAATATATTCTCTTTTATATGTTCAATATGGAAGATAAATCTAAACAAACTTTGTTGCAAAGGATTTAAGAGTTTAGACAACATAAGCTATCATATTTTGATGCAAAAACTCCAATGCGTGAAATATTCCAAGGTAACGAATTATGTTTGTATAAGATCTAATTTGATAGACAACTTGATGAGCCATCAAAGCATCAAATTAGTCCAATGGTTTTTCAAAGTAGATGAGTCTAGTGGTCCACAAAGTAAACGAGTCTAGTGGTTAACTGAGTAAGCAAATCTAGTGTCTTCATAGAGTAAATGGGTCTCATGTGACACACTGATTATACGAGTCTAGTGCACTTGATTAGATGAGTCTAGTGACATACTAACTAGATGAGTAACAAATTAGAGGACTTTGAACATACACTTACAAAACTTATGATGAATTAACTTCTCTTTTCGATCTTGAAAAACATCTTTATTACTTCATTAAGCTTACAATCTCAACTTCTTTCAATCACTAAAAAGTCCCCAAATCAACTTGTTAGCATCATCGATAGGTGCATTAGACGATCTATAATTATATTATCTATAGATGACTTATGGGCTAACTTACACTTTAGTTGCACAAAGCACAAGTTAGAAAGTTCAAGAAATGCTTGTGAAATGCATATATCATCAAAACTCAGTTCATGGATATTTATCATATTATCTAGGGAAGTTTAACAAGCGAAACTTTGTAATTAGACTTGTCTATCTAAAGAACTTAATGTCTACCAAGGCTTTAAAAGTCAATTTTAATCAATGATTTAAGTCAAGGCTTAATTAATCCTAATTGGAAAATGTTAAAACTAAGTGTTCCAATTCTGATTGAAAATGTTCTTATCAAGTTCACTTAACATACTAATGTTCTGAGGTACAATCTGAGTGTTGTTTAGGGTCACAACCCTAAATGGTTAACCCCATGAACTCTTTCTACAAGCACTCCTCGCTTAGCCAAGTGTTATTTTCCAAGCCACTTATGACTCAACCAAATATTCTTTCCTAAACCACTCCTCTCTTAACCAAGTATTCTTTTTTTTTCAAGCCATTCTTGGCTGAACAAGAGTATTGTTTTGGCTCTTATTCGCTCCTAGTTGACCACGTTCAAGTTTTTTTTTTCAACATGCCACTTTTGGCTTAAACAAATATTCTTTCATAAGTCACTTATGACTTAACCAAGTATTTTTTGAACAATAGCCACTTTTGGCTAATAATCGAGTATTCTTTGTCCAACAACAACTCTTGGCTAAGATGAAGAGATTGTATGATTTGTAATCACTGGTCACACTTTTGCTTGCTAGAAAAGATTAACTTTTGTTGACGTATGTAAGATTGATGTCCTTTTTCCTTTAGCTTGCCAAAAAGTGTTGGCAAAGCAAGCTTGAAGCAAAGATTTGATAAATTCAAGTGCATGAAGATCACATGTGTTTAATGAAGATTGATGGAGATTCACTTGAAGATTATGTTTCTAGTGTATTAAATATGGAAATAATGTGTTAAGTGTATTCATTAGATGTTATATCATGTTGGTAGGCTATATGACATAGGTTAGATGTCTTGTTAGTCTTAGTGTGTCCTTTTTCAATATGTTAAAATGGGTTTTAACAGGTTAAAAGGCTTGTTGTATATAGTTTCTGGTATGAATGTATTCAATAAGTTGAATTATTTTTCAATCGACTGATTTCACTTAAGTAAGGTGAAATCGACAGATTGTAAGAAAAATTCAACCAACAAATTTCACTTAAACCAGACTATATAAGTTGTATTTTCGAGAGTAGAGGTACAATTATGAGTTTTAGAGAGTGAAAACTTGTCATTCATCACTAGAAAACTCTCTCTCTCTGCAATACACAACTGCAACGTGTTGATTGAAGATCTTTGTTGATCTTAGAGGAATTTTGGCTTCGGATTCACTTGAAGAACACATGTATGGTTGGCTAGGGAGACTCATTGTAAGACCCACGAAAAATTAATTAATTAAATAAATAATTAATTAATAAATGCGGGTAGTGGGAGCATTTATGACATTAAATGTTAAATTATATGACATGGAATAGTACTAGCTCAAGTGATTTAGAGTACTTGATTGTTGTGAAAGGACTTGGGTTTAAGTCCTATGTATGTCAATTGTGTGTTACTTAATTGATTTTTGTTTTAATAATAATGTACTTGATCATGATGAATGATAATATAATCTTAAAATTATAGGAATTATCATGAAACATGAATTGGTTCTATGGTTGTGCATTGATTTAACATTTGTATGGTGTTGGGTTTGAACCTAGGCTTATGCAAAATAACTTTCTTTTTGCCAAAATTTCTTTTGGCATGAATGTGAAACGCCAAAAATCCTAGTTGACAAAGGGACAGCCAAGAGGGACTGGAAACACAACCATTAATAAACCTTGAATGACAATTAAATTTAGCTTAATGCACATTTTCGTTTTCCCTTCTATCATTGCTAATTAAGGCAAAATTAAGTGAGAATTAAGGGTGAGTGAGTGAGTTTTTGCTAAGGCTGCCATTGGTGCATATTGAGAGAGTGAATCACAACGCAAAGAGAGAGAAGTGAGAGTTGAGAAGGAGTCTCCAAGGAGGAATCACTAGCTAAGGCTAATTAAGATCAAGGACGCAAAGATTTGTGCACTTTTGGAGCAAGGGATCCAGGTTAGGAGAGTTGAATCTCGTAATTCTTAGGTAAATTGATAAATTTTGTGTTGCATGATATGAATTGCATATGTTTTCTTGCTGCTAAGGTTCGAATTTCTGAGCTTCTGGAATTTTTCCAGAAATCGCCTGACGGGCCTTAAAAGTCGCCAGGCGACGCATGTGATTTTTTGTGTGTTTTTGGGTTCTAGTGAGGAACCGCCTGGCAGCATGAATTTGGCCGCTAGGCGATGCCATCTTTCTCACCCATATTGCTAGGTTGTTGTATGAACTGCCTGGTAGTGATGAGTACCCACCAGGCGACGCGAGCCAAGATGCTAATTTTTTATGTTGTGGAAATTCTGATCGGAGGGAAAAGAAATTATTAATTGAAAATGGAATGTTGAATGCTAATGTAGTGCGAATTAACAAGAATCGAAATTAAATGGACTAAATTGGTATGAAGCTTTAGAACTTTGGGAAATTTGGGATTAATTGTAATGGAAATTACGATGGCAGAGGATTGATAATCTAGTAGTAAGAATTTAATGTAGCCACATGCTGGAAAATGGATTACATTGTCCTATTGAAGAAGAAGTGGTGAAAGGGAAGTTGTTGTAGGTTTGGGTTTATGCATGTGTTGATGAACTCAGGAGAATTCCAGGTTTGATTGCACCGCTTGGCAGCACCTAGTTTGCCGCCAAGCGCCAACGCGGCAGTAGGTGTAGTGGAATTTGGGTGACGTGAAGTAATATGGAATTGTAATTATGAGGTGATTAGTTAGATCATACAGGGAAAATATTGTAACAAACTGGTTGTATGAGAAATAAGAGTTCATAAATATAAATGAGAGATTAAATGGATAAACTTGAACTTGTTAAGCATGGATTGAGAAGAAATGGTTAGCTATTGGCGAAAGGTAAGGCTAAATGTTACTAGAATGGGAAGCCTGAGTATGTTTGGTATACGTTCAATGGCTTGGATAGATATTGGATGGATCGATATGGAGATGTATCCATAGAGAAACAAGTGACTATGCATATCGGGACTTGGAGGTGGGAGATACTGTATGGTATGGAACTAATTAAGGAAAACATAGACAAAATTTCTACTATGTTGGAGTCCTTTAGAGAGGAATAGTTGTGTGATTAAATTCGACAATGATATGATTTAGAGTTGAGAAGGTTCCAACATGTATATGAATGTAACTGTGATAGTACAGAAGATTGTTATATATGTTGGGATACTGTTGTAGGACTCACTTGTATTGGGAGATAGGACCACCGAAAGAAAAACCAATAAGTTTTGCTATACTAGTGTAGCATCTGGTAGTGAGGTCTAGACCGCCAAGCGATAGCTACAAAAACAGAGGAATTCTAGAATGTGTGGCGTTTGGCGATGAGGTTGGTCTCGCTAGGCGATACCTACAAATCAGAGGCATCAGGGGCACTTGGCGCCTGGCGGCATGTGTCCCTTGCTAGGCAGTCTAAAAGCATATTTCGCCTGGCGGCTCAGGAGCAACGTTAGGCAATAATGCAGAGGTAGGGCTTGTGAATTGTTTGCTTTGGATGTGTGTGGTCTACGAAGCTTTGGTGATACCTCGAAGGTCGACTTATTGGTGTTCCTTGAGTTGTGGCTCAGAACGTATCCCTTGAGTTGTGACTCGAGATAGGGGTTAAGCACGTGGCATTTCTTGAGTTGTGGCTCGGAATGACATCTCTTGAGTTGTGGCTCGGGATGGCGGATGAACACGAGGAACTCTTGAGTTGTGGCTCAAGTTGGCGAGTGTTACCGGTGTGAGTGTGTGAGTTGTGATTCGTACGGATGGATCCAAATAGATAGCCCTCCTCAATATGTGGTTGGCGAGTTTAGTAGTCTTGGGACGTTACAAATTATGTTTGTATTGGGAACTCCACCTGGCGTTACGGAGTATGGTCCGTAGCTGGTTTTCCACACGTGTTCTACAAGTTGTGGCTTGTAGGTGTGGCAACAAGACATCTTGAGGTATTCATCTAAAGACGTAGATCATGGATGATATGGTGGTGACCATGTTGTGTGGAATCAAAGGATAGGAGTTCCTTTGATGTGTGTGAATAATTTATGAATTGTATGTGTTGAGAATAAAGAAAATAGGGATTGAGATTAATCTCCCTTATGTATAAACCACACATAAGGTAATCTATTTATAGTAGAAAGAGGTACAATTAAAAAAAGTAACTGAAAATAAATAGAGTAAATAAAAGATATTGTTTGATATTGTGATTAATAATATCTAACAATATCTTAATAATATCAAACAATATCTAAGCAATATCTAACAATATGTATATGTTTTATACTGTTAGCTCACCCTATCTGCTTGTGTTTGGCGACGATCGTGTATTGCATTACACGTGAGTAGATGATGTTGCAGGTAGATATAGTGAGGCCTAGAGCCGAAGCGGGGCTAGACTGGGAGAAAAGATTTATCAGAGTTTTGATGTTTTATGGTTTTGGAATAATTTTGTAAACTTTTATGTTCTAGACTTAGATATTGTATTTAAATTTTATAAATATGGATTTAAGTTACTTTATGATGAAAGAAAGTTTTAATTTTTTCGCGTTTTGGGAAAATACAATATAATAAATGACATTTAATTATTAATTCTATTTTATTTTAATTAAATTCGAAATATCCGAAAATGTTACAACCATCATCAAGTTTTGTAGTTCTTGTGCCTCTAGTTGTTTGCTTGATGTGATTTCAGGTATGTAAGTGTGATTCTTACAAGGTATTAGTTTAGATTTTTGTGAGTCAAAAATCATGTGAGTTTCTTTGTTTAAAAGTGTAATCTTGGTGTGTGATTTATAAAACTTTTGAATATATTGGAAAACAGACTCGGGTTGTCCTGGTAAACTGGATGTAGCTCTATGATTGAGTGAACTAATATAAAAATAATTGTGCAATTCTTTTTCCTTAATCTCACTCACTTTGAATCACTTTAAAAACTCAAGAAAACCAAGTAATTCATTTTTTGTTGTGCTTTAATGTATACTGTTCTGCAACTTTTGCATTCGAATTTCACAGTCTATTTGATTTAATTAAAAGGGGTTTTATGCTTTCGAAAAAGTTTTAAACAATCAATTCAACCCCCCCCCCCCCCCCCCCCCGCCCTCTTTCTTGGCTTAATAGGGTGTCAATTTTAAAGTATAAGTGGTGAAGTGAGAAAATCCTTGATTTCCATAAATATCCTCTTGCATTATGGGTCCATTCAAAGGTTTGTGATTTCTTCATCAAATAGATAATGAGTTTCATCTTTGGACAAGTTTTGAGAGAAATAGGGACAATAATATCAGTCGTTGCATTTCATTTAGATTTTTTTCGAGATGCACATATCTATCAACGCTTACCATTTATTAGGATTTTCTTGTATCCTTCTATGTTAGCATAAAGTTGAGGAACACAAAAGCGTATTTTTTTCAAGTTCAACCTCATGTTATATTTCTGTATCTCATAAAAGGCTTCTTTAAGGTTTTCTACATGTCAATGAAATGAATCAGACATCACCACCATTTTGTCAATGTAGACCTCAATGTTCATGCCAATTTATCTTTTAAAAAATAGTATCATCATTAAAATAGTATCATCATTAAAATAATATCAAAATTGGTGACAATAATCATTATACCATTATAGTATTACATCCCTCGCCTGCAGTTTGGAGTTTGTGATGATGCCGGGTTGATCTTTAAGCTAGCCATGTACCACTTATCCCTCGTGTTCCCATTAACATGCATAGTTATTATGTTTTTCTTCATCAAAGAGAACAACGTGGCAAGGTGAGGTGTTAAGACAATTACACTCAAGGCATCAAGCGAAGGTTTTCCAATGAGTATGTTGTGCAATTTTTTTAATTTTGAGATAGTTTACGTTCCCTTCTCTAGTTTTGGTGCCAACCCTTTCACTTAAGAAGTCAACATGTCTGATCATCATATGAATATATGAAACTTTTTGACAATATCAATTGATTAAACTTCTCCAAATAGAGTATATCTACCAAACTCCCTTGTTTAACCAAAGTTTTTGTAACAACAAAGTTGGCTACCTCTATCTTGATGACCATAGGGTCATCATATTGTGAGTTTGTGACCAACATCAATAAAGGTTATAGGCAACCTATTTCTCATTGGTCTAGTTACTACAATGTTAACTACAAAATGCAAAAATGTTCCCTACAAATAGAGTTTGAGGTTCCTCAATCACAAATCCTCTATTTATATTAATTATTACTCCCATGAAGAGGTTAGGTTTTGCCCTATTATTGTCTTATTCTTTTGACAGGGTGATCTTGTCAATGGTCTTCTTGAGGATCTTTTAGGTGGTCATCCTCTCTTCTTCTTGGGTGGTATTCTCTTTCCCATTTATTGTAATATTTTTCATGAATCTAACATACAACTTGCTTGGAGAACACTTTGACTTTATCTTTTAAATTTACACATTCTTCTATTGCATGTTTGTAACTTTGAGGGAGAGAGCACCCTTTAAGATGTTGGGATGAGCTTGGCATTTAAGGTTTTTTCGAGGATTCATGTCATATTGGAATTTAGTAGTTTGTAATGTGTGAATTGAGGTCCTCGTGGTTCACTAAGATTTGTCATATGTTGGTTCGTATGACCTCAATATATGATTTCTTATTCAGGGAGTCTTTATTTGGACTTGACTGCAAAAATCCCTAAATTCCTCCAATTGCATAAACTTGGTGGCTCTTTACCTTAGCTCATCTAGATTTCAAATTCATGACTATTAACTCAACTTTTCATTTGCCCTTAGAGTAACAAAACCTAAATGATCCCCCTAATGTAGTAGGGAAAATCAAGGTTGTCAAACTCGAGAGTTTACGTAAACTCGTGAGAGCCTAGTAAACTCAAATCGTAAACTCGTAAGAGTTTACTTCACAAGGAAAAAAATTAATTTATATAAATAATATCCTAATTCAAACAAGTCCATAAAATTATATAGCTAAAAAGTATTTGAAATAAATAAGTTCATACAAATACTGTAAAACATAAATTCAAATATCAAATGTCTATGTGTAATCATCTAATCCTCTAATGATATCATCATCTCCATCATCATCATCATCTTCATCCAACTCCTCCCCTGATGAAACATGTGCATCCTCATTGGCATCAAAAGTTATGTTATCAAGATCAAGAGCATCTAGAGCTGGATCTGTTGTTGGTCCATCTAAGGGAACATTTTGAACATCAATTTCACCTTCAGCTTGCTTAATCTCAACAACATCATCTGCCTCTTCAGTTATCCATTCATCATCTGATTCAATGTCATCAAATGGTAGAGCGACAGTTTTTTGAATTTGTCTACTTTTGAACTTCAAGTTATACATCACATAAACTAAATCATTCATTTTTTTCTGATGCAAACGGTTCTTCTCTTTGTATGAACCTAAAACGAAATATTAAATTTTAGTAGATATAAACCTAATAAAGAAAATTATAAATTATAAATAATTTAAATTACCATCTCGAATGAGCTCCAATTATGCTCACAACCCGAAGAACTATAAGTCAAGCTTAGAATTCCAATAGCAAATCTCTTCAACTCCGGAGTTGCATCCCCAAACATCTCCCAACATTCACCAGGATTTAATGCTTTCTTACATTCATTTGCATCTTCCATTCCAAGAAGACCTCTAGCAAAATGAAATTGAACAATTTGCAAATTAGTTTTTCTTCTTTCTGCAATATATGGCACCAATCTTCTCATGCACTCATACAATCCTTCTTTAACCTCTTTACCATCATCACATCTAAAGTTAGGTTCATAGTGGAAGTAGGGGTTGAGAAAATAGGCAGTTGCATGCAAAGGCCTATGAAGTTGACTATCCCATCGAGCATCAATTATTCTTCAAACCTCTTCATAACTGCATTCAATAGCAAACAAATTTCAGACATAAGGAATTAAACTTTTAATAAGTTAAAGTTTGGAAGTTTACCTCTTCTAAATATTGTTCAAATTGGACCTAATCTTTTCTTTTGCGTGGTCCATCTCTTCATAAATGAAACCCATTGCGGGTTTTACATCTGAATCCACCAATCTTAAGACCACCATAAGAGGGGCAGTAGCCTTCAAGCATGTGGAGACATTCTTCCAAAATCGGTTGTCTAATACCACGCATTCTATTCTTTTCCCCTCTTGTGAAGTTCCAAATTTGCTTATCTTCCACTCATCATAGTGAAACATGGTCAATAATGATGCCTTCAATTCAAAAAGACAACCAAGAGTCAAATATGTCGTGGCAAATCTAGTCACACCTAGTCTTATCAAGTCTCTACCTTTAGTGAACTTTTTCAACAACGAAATCAACATTGTTCTTCCATAAATGTGAATGGTAATCCTTCTTCCCTTCTTGATTGTCAATTCATGGACCTTCAAATTCTTTTCAAAATCTTCAAAGATCAAATCAATATTGTGTGCAGCACATGGAGTCCAATACAATCGTTCTCTTTTTTGCATCAACAAATCTCTAGCTGCCTTGAAATTTGCAGCATTATCAGTGACAACTTGAACTATGTTTACTTCTCCAACATACTCAACAACATCATCTAACATCTTAAATACTTTATCACATGTTTTTGAAATGTCTGAGGTGTCAAGTGAATAAAGAAAAATCGTCCCTTTAGGACTATTCACCAAGAAGTTGCAAATAAAACGTCTTTTTTTGTCCGTCCAACCATCAGACATAATGGTACAACCAGTTCTCTTCCACTCCTCCTTGTATTCTTCAAGCATTAAATTTGTTTTGCTCACAGCTTGTTTCAAGAGGTTCTCTCTAATATCATGTATTTACCAATCATTTCACACATCTTTGCAAATGTTGAATTTCTAATCACATTGAAAGGAATGACACTAGTGTAAAAGACTTCAGCCACTTGAGCATCAACCTCTTCTTTGAATCCTTTTTTCATCATTTGATTTATAGTTGCTTGGATCCACCATTTACTAGCATTGGCAACTGATTGTTTTCCTTTAAAGCCAAACAACCTATGTCCTCCTTCAACAGTTTCACTTTCTTCATCTTCTTCATCAATGTTATTCAACTTTCTTCTCTTTAATGTTGCATGCTTAGCTTCTACAACTATCTTTATCATCAATTTTTTTATTTCTTTCGAAACAAAGGCACAAGGTCAAAATCCTCCCTAGTTCCAGCAAGATCATGTTTGAATCTAAATATCCCTCCACTCAAATTCTTTGAGCAATAGTTACATTTAACTTTTCTACCATTGCCATTAATATCAAACCCGTGTTTCCATCCAATATCAGACTAGTTCCCTAGAGCATTTTTACTTCTACTCTTGATAGATGAGGATGCACTTGGATTAGTATCCACTGAATTTGAAGCATTTCCAGACACAATGGTCTAAATTTTCACTACAAAATTAACATATAAAAAAATCACAACTAAACTAAACCTATCTATCAAAGGCTTAAATAAAACTACAATTATTTTAAAAAAAATTAAGTAAATCATTCTAATTATAGGTAACAAGCCTGGATGAGCTACCAGGGATAGATCACGCGACGCACTGCACTGCGGTTGCAGAGAGGAGATGCTACCAACGTTTGACGCCGAGATGGTGGTCGACAACGACGAAGATTGTCATAGACCAAGACGTGACAGCAAGGCGAGACGACAACGAGGCGAAACGACAGCGAGGCGATGCGAAGAGTGACGGGACGCGAACTTGAACGTGAGCGCAGTGGCAACCTCCACACGTGACGGCGACGATGATTATCACAAACCATGACACGACGACGAGGCGAGATGACGGCAAGGTGAAATGACAACGAGGCGATGCGAAAGGGAACGTGATGCGAGCTGCGATAGAAGCAAACAGTGACAGGACACGAACACGAACGCGAGCACGGTGGTAACCTCCAGACGCGACGGTGACTACGGCTACCAAGATCTCCAGACACGACGAGAGCTTAACACACAGAGAGGGCACACGATTGAAAAATTTGAAACCCAAAAACCCTAAATCGCGTTTCAAAATCATGTCAGATCTCCCAAACGTCATCGTTTTTGTTTCAGTTTTTTCACTCATTCAAACTCGCACAAACGTTCCAAACTCTCGATTTTGCACGATTCTAATGAGCCTACTTCCGATTCCACTGAGTTTACATCAAAAACGAGTTTGCTTCCGAGTTAACTCAGAAGCCATGTCTAGAATCGCAAACTCGTCCGAGTTAATGAGTTAACTCGCGAGTTTGATAACCATGGGGAAAATGACTCAGGATCGAATCATGGTACTTATTACGTCTAGCTTGTATAATCAAATCTTGCTAAAAAGAAAATAAAAGAAAAAAAAGGGGGAAAATAAAATTAAAATGAAATAAGAAAAGTGAAGCGTTTATTGAATTGAAACTAACCTAAATGCATGAATGCAAATATGCCATGAATGTAATGCATGGTTAAAATCTAATGGAATGAGGGATGGTGAATTGAATCTAAAATGGAATGAAAATGAATCTAAGTGAATGCGTAATGCACGACCAGTTTATGAAAATGCAAGCTGAAATTATCTAAAGCATTCTAGAATGAAGGTGAATGAGAGCACCATGAATGCAGCACTAATATAGAGGATAGTGTGCATGAGACCCTATGGCAGCATAATTGGATCTGTGATAGTAGAAAAATGTGGATGCACAAATGCTTTATATGAACCTAGCATGATAATGAATTAATAAAGCCCAGCTCATGACAATAAAATCAAATTGAACAAAAATCCATAAAGTATATAACATGAGTGATTTCAGCATAATACAACAGCAGAACTTGCTTTGTGATATCTCGTAACTTGGTGTCCATTTTGGGGTCACTTGGTTCCGAAAAGGAAACATTAAACTGTGAAAAATTCACCCATGTTCAATCACTAACTCGGCAACTCAACAACTTAAACTGAATTTAAACTTGGAAAACACTAAAGGAAATCTGAATTGCTGCAAAATTTAAAGGCAAAAAACATAAAATGGAATTTAAAACTGCTGAAATTAAAGACAAGAAAACTTAAAATGCAATCAAAGCTTAAATAATCAAATTCAAAGTTGGAAATCAGAACTGAAATTTAAACCAGTGAACTTCATTGAAATCAACAAAGTACACGAGATCAAGAAGAGTTTTGAAATTAAGATGGAGAAGAGAGTCTCACTTAACCTAATCTCGGCCACTTTGTGCTCGTGATTGAACAAATGAAACTGCCCAACACACTAGAGGAGAAGGTCGCTTTGTGCTCATCAAAGAAGAGGAAACCCCCTTACAATTCACTCTCTCTCCCTCGCTCACAAGAACGCTCAAACACGAACATGAACCCTAGCCTCTCGCCATTTCTCTCTCGCGCACTATTAGGGTTTGCCAATGAAACCTTAATTCTTGCCCTTTTAAACCCCTTACCAAGAAAAATCAGAAAAACGAAATTAACCTAACCCATTTTTGCTTCCCTGCTCTTCAAATCAAACTTACAACATTGAAAACCCCTTTTCGTTCGTCCATCATGCCACTCTTCAATTTGATCACACATCAACCTTCAAATTGCCTTCATCCATCACGAATCATCAATCAAAACATGATCTAGCACTCGCGCCTCAGATTTTAGCATCAACATTTGCGCTCCAGGGCCACTGTCTCTTTTCTATGCATCAGGGATTGTTCTCGAAGGAAAGCCCTCGTGCCTCTCTTGATCAACATCCATGGATTAACCACTTAAGTAAAACGATGTGTTTTGACCACCAACAATTGAATTGACCAGGGGCACCTTTGCAATAAAAGAGAAGTTTGATCAATGGGTTAAATCCAATTCAACACAATTAAAAGGTTTACTAGCAAAGCTACTTTATTAAAAGAGAGGTTCTAAAAGAACAAAATTTATTTGCAACAAAAGTCTATTAAAAACTATCTTTTTACCACAATGTTAAGAAAACTCTATTTTCCTAGACAAACAACAAAAACTACTTAATTAAATATATACACATATTTATTTAAACTAAAAAAATAGAATGCTAACAATGACCATATAAAGTAAAACTACCTCTAGGTTTAAGTTTCTTACGTTGTGTTCCACCTTTCCAAGTCATTCAACAAAGGCCTGTAAGGATTCATCTTTCTCTTCTTAGATGTCCACCAAGATAAATACTACCACCTAATATGGTTTTGTTTGTGGAAAAATATATTCCAAAATTAGTTACCATAGTATGAAAGCAATTGATGAAGTAAGCTTGCAACTTGGTGAACTTACTCAATGTCGTTCCCTTAAAAGAGGTTGGGAACACTTTTCAATAAATGGCATTGTTTATGCTTTATAGGCTAACTTCATGATTTATAATGGATGTCTTTCTTTTAGTTACTTAATTACTATTTTCAATTAACATGCATATATTACAAGAAAATCACATATTACCAATGGACACAATTTGTCAATAATTACAAACAACAAAAATTATGTCGGTAAAATTTATTAATGACCACTTTATCAACAAATTTTATATACGAATTTGATACTAACAAAATTATTTCTTGGTAAATTAAATTGTGAAACCATCAAAAAAGTTTGGTAGAAAATTTGAGTTTATTGACAAATTTTTGCATAATGTTATATAATTTGAGTTCAAATTAGGTTTTTTTATTTTAAAATGTGATATATATATATATATATATATATATATATATAAAATAAAAAAATACAAATGATATATATATATATATAAAATAAAAAAAAATACAAATATAATAAACTATTTAGAGCATACAAAATGAATGATAACAAATATATACTAAATTAATAATAATAATAATAATAATAATTTCATAATAGGGGTCATCATCCATTATCCTTGTATTGAGTGATTTTGGGTTCAACAACTGCCTGGCTGCTGACTAGGATTAATAACATGAATTTAATTGAAGCTAAAAGTATATCTTAAAAAGAATAATAAGACAGGAATAACGTGACTTTGCCATGTAGTTGTTACCAAAGCTATTTTTTTTGTGGTGTGACACTATAAACAACCTATTATTTGCCTCATGTAAAACAACACCATCCAATGTCTGCATTATCTGAAATATTAATTGCTTGGCAGTATCTCTTGGATTCTTTGTTCATGTTTATCTCCCTGCACATATGCCCAACCCAAATCACTTTATTCAGATGGAAAAGGAAAAAAAAAAGGTGATGTTTCCACTATCCAGTTTCATTTCTTGATTATCTTTCAACTTAATACAAACACTTTTTCTATTAATAATAATAATAATAATAATAATAATAATAATAATAATAAGGAACTACATATTCCTTCTAGCATGTGTAAGGCCCATTTGTTTCTGCCCCTTTTATTTTAAGGGTTGCCCCAGTCTTATGGCCTAGGGGTTAGTCCAATACGAATTCAGACCTAATCTGCCCTAACCCTAACCATTTTGCTCATTTTTGAAAAACAGAACTCTCACGCCTTAAAGTTGTTGTCGTCTTCCTCTGCTAGGGTTCCAAAGTTTACTTAGATTCACATTTATCTTGACCTTGATTCTGCTCACGTAAGTGTTCTTTAACTCCTATCGTCCTCTCTAGTCTAGTTTCGTGGTCATTGTTGCAGTCCCTGTAATAACCCATTTTTGTTCGTTGTTTCCAGTTTGCAAGACTAGTTCTAGAACTACTTTGCACCATGGTTCAGTGTTGAAGTCTCGTATAAACCCCTTTCCAGGTAAGGGAAGTTAGGGTTTTGCTAAATTGTTGGTTTCCAAGTTTGCTTTGATGATATTTTCGTGATTTGATGGATTGTTACTGCTCTGAGCTTATGAAATGTATTATTGCATGGTTTGGATTGGATGTTTGGTATGTTCCGTGAGTGAACAGTGGCAATGGCTGTTAATCTCGCCCAAGCGAGCTTGCCCCGCCTAGGCGAGGAGAGCAGCGACTGGCCCAGGTTTTTTCACGCGAATGGTCACTCAGGCGACCAACTCAGTTTTGAGCGAGCGAGCGTCTTGCTCAGGCGAGGGGAGTCTCGCCTAAGCGAGAACGTGCAGAGGCCACTATTCCTAGATGTCGAGCTCTCGCCTAGGCGAAGGAAGCTCGCCTGAGCGAGAGACCCTCTCACTTGATCGAGGCCCTTTAGCCTGAGCGAAGAGCTAGGAGAGGGTGCACTCTGATTTGATGTTTCCTTCCCTGTTCTTGGATGTTTGGCATGAAATTGATTGGTTTGTTGTATAATGGCATGAGGGAAGGATGAATATGCATGAGCAGGAGGGTGTATGGGTTATAAATGATGAACTTTGATAAATTCTTGGCATGTAATAAATATGAGTTGGTTGGTTATGAATGTGGCATGGTAATGAGATGAGTTGAAACTCTATATTCATGGGTGGAGTATGACGAGTTGGTATGGATTTGGCCTAGAACATGAAAGGGATTGGTTATAAGGGTTGACATGATACATATACATGCATGATAAATATTACTTGGTTGTTTGAATATGTTTGGTCTATGGTGAGTGTAACATTCCTAAGGAATATTACTTTTAAATAAATATAAATGAATAAATAAAAGAAAATAAAACGCGATAATATTAATAATACCTCATTTATAATCACATGTTCCCAAAATACGGGAAAATTAAAACCGTAAAATCGTATACTTTACCAAAAATGCAAAAGTAATAATCATTACAATCCCACAAAATAACTAAATATAAACTGTTTGAAAACACGAAAATATCCAAATAACAAGGGTCTTCAAATTCCCCAACTAATCCCGCTCTCTGCACTCAAGCGTCTCCCGGCTCACCTGTCAAATCATCTGCTCCTGGATAACAATTATCTGACCATCACCACACACAAACAGATAGGGTGAGTTATGCACATAAATATAAATAACAAATATGACACCCATCCCAAGAAATACATATTTCGTAAATAAATCATTGTTCCAAATTACCCATCCCTGATCTCATAGTCCTTCATGAGTCATATGCATGAAACTAGGTCTTAGGACTTTATTGTGCTCCCACGAAACAAACACATTCGTGGTCCAACCCTACGAGCCTATCTCGCTCATAGTCCTGCCCTACAGACTCCTCGTTTGTAGAAAACCATCCAAGCCTTCCTCGCTCGGACCCTGGCACGCACGTAATCACCATACTATGGACTCCTCGCCCAATAGCAGCCAACGGGAACACAATTATTCCTTGCCCATCGTGCGGCCGACGCATGCAATCACCATACTAAAGACTCCTCGCCTATTAGTAGCCAACGGGAACTAGCCAGTTCCATGCCCATCATGCGTCTCACCACCAAGCACATCCCAGACCCCTATTGGACTTAGTCCATCAAGCCCAAGCACAAAGGTAAGTGAACTTAGTCCTTCAAGTCCACTAATCAAAGTAACAACCAACTTCACAACAACCAAAACCGCCTGGCGCCGCCTAGACGCCGCTAGGCGAAAACTGGCAGCAAACCGCCCGGCGGCCAGCCCCCCCTCCGCTAGGCGCCAAGCGCCAAACAGATGTCACTCAAACCCGTCACCGCCTGGCGAAAACAACCCTGCCGCCAGGCGCCTCCTGTAGATAGTGGCTACTGCCACTAATTTAGACTCTATCGCCTGGCGGCTCACCCCGCACCGCCAGCCGCCATGCCAGTAGCTCAATGTTATTGGTTTTTGGCACTGTTTACCTGTCTTAAGAGGCCCTAAACTTGCAATACAACTTTCACACATCAATCATAATATTTAAGACATATCGCCATAACTAAAACACTTCAAGTACCATTAATTCATGCCCAAATTAAATATCATCATGCCTTAACATACCTCACTTGATTCTCTAAAGGAACATGCCCCATAACTACAATATTATACCCACCATTACCACCATACAAGTTATTCAGTTTACATTACCATACCCAAAGTATTGCAACATACACAATTATTTCCGATTCAATTATATCCTGCACCATCCTTTTCCTTATTGATTACCTTGAACCTGCTCTCACAATCAATATACCCTGGTCTTATGTTCTTACCTTTTGTTATTCCTATTATTCCTGCCACTCCTATCTGATCAGTGTTGTACCTATACTTGGACTACCAAACTGACACTACAACTACCAACATGTAGTAAATACCTAAATACCACATTCTCACCAACTCCTTCCCAAGCCTTAACCACTATAACTTCCTGGTACCTATTCTTCATATTTTAAAAGGTCAAGTCTTCTATCCTAATCCACTTCTACCAACGTCCCTTGCAGCCATCCAATCAAAACACTCCATCGGCCCTGTTCCAGATGTCAAGGTGCCGCTAGGCGGTACCACAATACCTGCACACTCTAGGTTTGCCTACTCCAGCCCCAAGTTCCCCCCTTCCTTGGTTTGACACCCAATTTAGTTTACCAACCCACACCAATTCCCTCACCTTCACCAATTGCATAGTCCAATATTGTCCCCTTTCGCGTCACATAATCATTGTTACAATTACATCCATTCATTTATCCTTCCTATACAAGAACCCAATTCAACTCGTGATTGTTCATACATGGCTTCATAGAAGCACCATTAGACTCTAATGCAAAATCACATTAAACAGACAATAGCGTTCACAAAAATCACTTTCAGGAGTCCAATGAACACTGCATCAATCGGGAGCCAAGAAAAATACGCGAACAAAGTCGCACCGCCTGGCAGATATTCATCATCGCCAGGCGGTTCAAGCCAAAATCAAGAACAACACCAATGTTTGGGTTGAACCGCCAGGCGGTTTCTGGAAAAATCCAGAAACCTCAATAGAACAGTGCATAACGACGTCAAAAAGAGGAAAATTTATGCAATCTTTACATAGCGGTATATAACCATTCAAAAATGAGTTAAACATACAATAAACAACTCCCCTAACCTGGAATCTTTGCCTCAATTTCGAATTTGGAGAGATGTCCTTCAACGAAACTCTCCTCTCCTTTGGTCCTTTTACAAAAATGGCTTTTAATCCAAATTTTCTCTGTAGCTCTTGCCAATATGCCAGAACTTCTCTGCCCAACGTTTTCCTAACAATTCCAGGTCTTTCTTCCTCTCTAAATCTTCTCCCTCTCTCCAAATTAAATCTCACGTCTCACATTCAAATATATATATATACAAAATGCATAAATTAATTAACATACAATTGACATACATAGGACTCGAACCCAAGTCCTCTCACACATTCAAAGTACTCTCAACCACTTGAGCTAGTACTTTTCCACATCATAGCACACCGCATTAAATGCCTTAAAGGCTTCTACTACCCGTATTTATTAAATAATTATTTAATTAATTAATTAAATTTCTCGTGTCTTACAGTGAGTGTGTAATTCCTTGAAATCTCTAGGTGAGATTTCAGGGTCATGCTTTAGTGGTCGGGACGTAATTCCATGGCCTCTGTTAGTGGGTGTCCATGGTGGTGCCCCATCTATATAGTCTGGTAAGGATTCAAGGTAAGGTTGCATCCTGGCACTCTAAGGAGTCAGTAAGTCTCACTTAGAGCGGACTGACTCGTGTGGTGAGAGTAGCAGGAGGTCTGAAACTAATTAAGGGCTAACATTTTGTGGGGGGGATTGAAACATCGTAACACTTGTAACACTTAGCTCGGGGGTGAGCAGAGGTATCCACCACAAGCGTAAGCATCCGCTGAATCCGACCAGATTATATGTATCCAGATGAGTCGAGTCAGAGTCTAGTGTATTGCTTCAGAAAGTCATAACATGTTTGGATGATATATATATATATATATATATATATATATATATATATATATATATATATATATATGTATATATATATATATATATACATATATATATATATATATATATATATATATATATATATAAAATACCGCTTGGATTGGATAATAGCATGTGACTGCATGATAATTTGTTTTCTACTCTAGCTTACCATATTTGTTTGTTTGTTTGGTCGTCTTGTATGTGGTTCTTCTTCTTTTGCGATGATCATCAATTTATTGATGAGAGTAGATGCGAGAGGTTCTCGCGGTCAACAGGGGAATGGTGACTCCGTTGCTTAGCCCACCTGGGCTGGATCCCGCTTAGTGGATTTCCTTTTAGGGCCACGGCCCATGTATCGGTTGGTCTTTAAGTTCCCAAATTTTATTATTGTTGAATATTTGTATCTGGTTCGTTTTGGCATAATGGGTGCCCTGGATTGTAGGGAGTTGCGTTTAAAACTCCTAGACTACGTTTCTGTATTATCTTCTGTAACGCTTCTTTTAATTTTGTTTATTAATTAAATGGGGTGTTACATTTATGGTATCAGAGCGGTCATTCCTTAGGACTGTGGACTTGGATGTCCGCTTAGCTTTCTCTGTGTCTTCCCGAGTGTTCTTAGTTAAAATCTTATCTTATCAAGCCTAACCAAGTGATTTCCTGTGTGCCAGTTAGTGATGGCACCATCTCGTAGGACTCTACAATCCTCCCAGGGCGATGTGCCAGATATCGCCAAGGCAATCGAGGCGATGGTAGCTGCTATGATGCAACAAAGCACAACGATGATGCAGCAGCACGAGGCATCTATGCAGCGGCAGGCAGCGTTGCTTGAGCAGCAGCTGGTGATGCAGCTGATGGAGGCTACGAGGGTGGCTACGGAGGAGGTCCACATGCAACATATGGAGGCCCTCCGGCAGCTGGAAGAGACCAGAACAGTTGCACCTGCTTTCGGTCCCGAGCCACGACCTGCTGTTAGGGAGTGAATTCTAGAGGACTTCTTGAAGCACCACCCGGCGAAGTTTGGAGGCAAGACAAGTCCTAATGCTGAGGACCCATGGCTAAAGGATATGGAGCGGATCTTCGATGCTAAATCGTGCCCAACGAAGAACAGGTTGGCTTTCATAGTATACAGTCTCACCAGAGAGGTTGAGCATTGGTGGATCAGTACAAAATCCATCATGAAGGAGAGAGGAGAACCAGTGACTTGGGAGGCATTCAGGGGGAAATTCCTCTTTGAGTATTTTCCCGACAGTGTGAGGTATGCTAAGGAGGTGGAGTTCCTCTAGCTGACACAGGGAACAAGATAATGGTAGATTATGCTGAGAAGTTCAAGCATCTCAGCCGCTTCTATACATTGCCACTTGATGAGGAGTGGAGATGCTAGAAATTTAAGAACGGCCTCAGGGGAGACATCCGCTTGATGGTAGCCCCTCTATCCATCAAGGACTTTGCTGCACTGGTGGAGAAAGCACGAGTGATGGAGAAGATGAAGAATGAGGTGGAAGGTCAGTGCCCACAGCAACCACAGAGGATAAGTGGACCATCTGGGTCCAAGCTGAGGCACGAGGAGAAGAGGAGGCTTTATGACAGACCTCACCATCAGTCTCATGGGTCTAGGAGTTTTCCTCCCCAGCAGGGTCGAGTACAGTGTTACATATGCGGAGGCCATCATCTGAGGAGCGCCTGCCCACGCATGGAAGGCTACCACAGATGCAACAACTATGGCAAGGAAGACCACTTTGGGAAGGACTGCCCCAACCTTTCTAGGGCAGCGATACGCCCTCCAGTTCATACTCCCCACCAGTATCAGCGGAGGGACAAAGGCAACAAGCCTCAAGCGACAGGCAGGGTGTATGCCATGACCGGAGCGGAGGCTGCAAGCTCAGGTAACCTGGTTATGGGTTATTGTTTGTAGCTGGGATGAAATGTTGTTTGTTATATGACTCTAGAGCAACACACTCTTTTGTGTCAAATGCATGTGTGGAACGGTTAGGTCTGCCGGTGTGCAAACTGCAGTGTGAGCTTGCGGTGTCTACTCCGGTGTCGGGTTTGGTAAGGACGTCGTCCTTGTGTGCTAGGTGCCTGGTGGAGGTAGAGGGACGCAGGTACAAAGTGAACCTAATCTGCCTGCCTCTACAAGAATTGGAGGTAATCTTAGGGATGGATTGGCTCTTTGTCAATCACATTCTTATAGATTGCCGAGAGAAGTAGCTGTTGTTCCCCGACTCAGTGGAACCTGAGTTGTTATCATCTCACTGAGTTATGAAGGAGCTACAAGGCGGTGCGCAATGTTTCATGATCTTCACACATCTGGAGGTGGAGAGGAGAGAGGCGACGTCAGTGATACCGGTTGTGCAGGAATTTGAAGATGTGTTCCCATAGGAAGTATCAGGGTTGCCTCCCCGTAGAGAGGTAGAATTTTCTATCGACTTGGTACCAGGAACCGGTCTAGTGTCGATGGCCTCATACCACATGGATCCGGTAGAGTTAGTAGAACTCAAGAAACATATAGAGGAGTTGCTAGGGAAGCAGTTTATCTGGCCCAGTACTTCACCTTGGGGTGCGCCAATGTTGTTGGTACAGAAGAAGGATGGAAGCTCACGCCTGTGTGTGGACTACAAACAACTGAATAAGATGACAATCAAGAATAAGTACCCTCTCCCGATAATTGATGACTTAATGGATCAAAGGGTATCCACCACAAGTGTAAGCATCCGCTGAATCTGACCAGATTATATGTATCCGGATGAGTCGAGTCAGAGTCTAATGTATTGCTTGAGAAAGTCATAACATGTTTGGATGATATATATATATATATATATATATATATATATATATATATATATATATATATATATATATATATATATATATATATATATATACCGCTTGGATTGGATAATAGCATGTGACTGCATGATAATTTGTTTTCTACTCTAGCTTACCATGTTTGTTTGTTTGGTTGTCTTGTATGTGGTTCTTTTTCTTTTGCGATGATCATCAATTTATTGATGTGAGCAGATGCGAGAGGTTCTCGCGGTCAACAGGGGAATGGTGACTCCGTTGCTTAGCCCGCCTGGGCTGGATACCGCTTAGTGGATTTCCTTTTAGGGCCACGACCCATGTATCGACTGTTCTTTAAGTTCCCAAATTTTATTACTGTTGAATATTTGTATCTGATTCGTTTTGGCATAGTTGGGTGCCTTGGATTGTAGGGAGTTGTGTTTAAAACTTCTAGACTGCGTTTCTGTATTATCCTGTGTAATGCTTATTTTAATTTTGTTTATTAATTAAATGGGGTGTTACAACATATTTATTTATTTATATTGAAATAATAAAAAGAATTTTTATTAGTAAAATTATAAAAACATTGATAAAAAATAAATAGTTTTTATAATTTTATTATAAGTAGGTAATTAAATTTAAAAAATGATAAAATAAGAAAATAATTTATAATAATAATAATAATAATAATAATAATAATAATAATTGATAATAAAAACTTTACACCAAAAATGCAAACACTAATTCTTTGAGGTATTAAATAAACTGATATGGTTAGCACTTTTTTGTCCTTTTTGGTAAATTATGTGAATGGAAATAGGACCGTAAAATAACCTGGACAGGTAGACTCTTTGTACAAGGCCTCTAATTATTGATGCTCTATAGTCGGGTCTTTCTTTCTACACTTCCCAGAATATTTTCTGCACCTTCAAAGATATTTAAAATTCCAAAATACCCATTTACCATTTGAATAAAACCACATACATCACATTCCTAAAATCATTTTACTTTTGGTAAGAGATAATTCTAAAAGTTGACATCCGATTAAAATTTTAGACTTCCAAATATCAAATAAATAAATATATATATATATATATATATATATATATATATATATATATTCTTATTTTTTTAATTTAAAGTTTTATTATTTTAAAAAAATATTAAAAAAAAATAGAATTAATTTGTTATTTATTTTTTTAAGTTTAATATTATTTTAGTTTTATTTAATTTTATACTTATATTTATTTTTTAGTACATTAAATAAAAATAAAATTGTATATATAGATATTAATATTTTATTTTATTTTTTAAATATATTTTAAGAAATATGAAAACGTAAAAAATAAATAAAATAATAAATACTAAACTAAAAAAAGTTAAAATTTAGAAAACATAAATTTTAAATAAAATTAAAAATATTTAAAACAAAATTTATATTTTGACTTTCGGAAGCCGACTTTCGGTAATATATTTTGACTTTCGGAAGTTAACTTCCGGTAATATATTTTGACTTTTGAAAGTCGACTTCCGGTAATATATTTTGATTTCAGGAAGTCGAGTTCTAGTAATATATTTTGACTTCAGGAAGTCCGATAATATATTTTGACTTTCGGAAGTCGACATCCGAAAGTAATTTTGGGGGTATGATTTCCGTGGCTTTACTTAAATGGTCAAAGGATTTTTTTGAAATTTAAAGAAATTTTGGAGATGTAAAAATAATTTTGGAGGTGTAGAAAGAAAGACCCTCTCTAAATTTTTAAAAGCCCACAAATTTACACCAATCCTTTTATAAAATTGTAGGGGCTTTCTTTCTACACCTCCTGATTTTTCTTTTTTCATCTCCATTTTTTTTCTTGTACCCCAAATAAAATATAAATTAAATTTTAATTTTAATTAAATTTAATCTAATAAAATATAAATTTAATTTTAATTAAATTTAACTTCATAAAAAAATTAAATTTCATTTTTAATTTTTTGTGGGTAACACATACTCGCTAATACAAATAGTATGATATCCGCACCCGACCCGTTTATAAACTGGCATTAAAATAATAGTTACATGTTACTCGCGGATATTTTATCCGCTAATATTAGAGACACAAATATTTTTGTCATTCCTAATAATAATTACTACTTACCAAATGTATTTATTATAGAAGGTGGTATATTTATTGATCCTAGCACCCCCAAGTCGCTTTTAGAAGAAACTCCAACGACGTTTTCTTTATTCTTTAACTTCAACTTTTTTTTTCTTTCAATGACATTTTCATACATTTCTTCCTTCATTTTTGTTCATTATGTCTGTTTCAAATAGAGAGATACGTTTTCACTTCATTCTTCTTCACTTATACGATTGTTTTTTGAATTGTTCGGCTAAAGTATATTTAGTATTTATTTTTATTATATTTTGTATGTCCTATATTTCAAAATCCGATTTGTAAAAGTATTCATCGGATTTCGAAAGTTGTAGGAGGAAAGTTTCAGTAATCACTGAATTTTGAAATTACATTTAGGGAAGCATCGGATTTTGAAATCCAAATTAGGAACTCACCAGATTTGAAAATTTGTTTTAGGAACTCATCGGATTTTGAAATCCAGTTCAGGAACTTACCAAATTTTGAAATTTGATTAAGGAACTCACCAGATTTCAAATTACGGTTATGGATTCATACAGATTTCGAAATTCCATTAATGATACTATCGAATTTCGAAATCTGGTTAAGTATTCTCCTAGATTTCGAAATTCGATTACGTTTTCTCCCATATTTTGAAATTCGGTACTGTTTTTATTTATTTGCTTGTTTTTTTTACTATTTTAATTTTATTTAAAAAAATTATTTTGCTTGTTCTGTTTCATGAATTTGTTGATCTCCATTTTAGTTATTATTAGGTTGTTAGGTCTTCGTATCTAAGATGAAAGATTTTCCTTTAAATTTTATGGTATCATAAGTAAATGTTTATTTTATGTCAGATTTATATTGTTCATAAATAAAATGTGCAAGGGAGGTTATAAACATAACTTTACAACTGATTAGATTTTTCCACACGTAATGCGTTAATTTAGTGGGTTAAAGGGATTGTTTTTGATCTTGATTTTTGTTGTCGTTATTATAAGATATGATAAAGCAAATGGTCAATTTAGAAGAAAGATGTATGTATTATTAGGAAGTGAAAGGGGTGGAAAGTATCAGAAATACAAATATGATGTTCAACCTAATATATCTAGCACAAGAAAATTTGATTATCCTTTTAAATTGAGAGACAAAATAGTTTCTAATGGAGAAGCTAATGTGTGGATATCATAACCATGATTTATCACAAATTTTAGTTGATCACCCTTTTGTTGGGAGGTTAAAATCCACTGAATAGTCGTTGCTTGTTGATATGACTAAGAGTCAAGTGAAACCTGCAAACATTCTCCTTCCTCTCAAAGAAAATAATGAGTGTAATATGACAACAATAGTATATAATGCAAGATACACTTACAAACAATCATTAAATGGTTCGAAAATTGAATTACAACCGTTGATGATGATATTATACATGATAAATACATCCACCGGAATAAATGTGTAGACAATATGAGGTAGTAAGTGACCTTTTTGGTAATCCATTGAAGACTATATAAATATTTATTTGTAATATTTGATAATTATCTTCAAAAGAAGGTTGATACGATAACTTTTTAAATGAATTATAATTAATTTAATTTTTGTTTTCGATATTATTATTGTTAAATAAAGATTATAATTTTAAATTCATGGTTACCCAAAATAGAAGAGCATAAATATAAAAATAATTACTTATAAAAGATTGAAAAAGATGTCGTGTTTATTTTTTAATAAAAATATTATAATTTTTATTGTTTTTTCAATGATTTTTATAATTTTGAATTTTAAAAAGTACGTAGAAATTTTTCATATCTTATAAGTTATAATTTTATAAAGTCTTTCCAATCAGTAATAGATCTTGAATAAGTATTTTAGGAGCGATAAAATAGATGTATTAAAATTTTAGTGATGTCAAGTAAATGTACTAAATGTCAAAATAAATGTACTAAAATTTTAGAAGCGTTAAATTTATAAAAATATTAAAATTACAAAAATAATTTTATATACACATTAAATTTCATTTTTGAAAAATAAATTGAGACCCTCGTTGTAAAATAAGGTCCGCCACTATTTCCAAATATTTTAAATTCTTACAATATATATCCTTAAAAAATAAAAATAGTCTTTTTAAAATATAGTTATAACTTTCCTACGTTATCTTTATGTTAAAGTATCTTTTAAAGGTTTAATCCATTGTACGTTTCTTGACATAACCTTTTATCTATTTCAATCTATCGTTTTTAATATCTTTTGAATAATTAAATTGAAAAATATTTCACACTATAAATTATTTATCATGAATTCAAAAATATATACGTTCAAAAATGTCCTTGAGCACTTTAGAAAACCTTGTATCTACGTTGAATATATTTTTTTTGGGGTCAATATGAAATTAATATTTTATCTTTATGTCAATAAAAATAGTCACATGAAAGAATCAAAGAATAAAAAAAAAGAAACAAAATGGGATAAAAATGTTAATTCTGAAGAATAAAAAAAACGTCGTCGTCTTCATGCCCTGCCCACAACAACTCGCATAGTCCCTCTCCACCCACACGCGCAAGAAGAACAAGGAACGTGCAGAATATAGGTAAAGAAAGAGAGGAACAAAATCAGCATCACGATTACCCAAATTGGAGACGTTAGGTTCTTCAGAATTGTTTCCATGGCTGGCATTTGCTGCTACATGTTATTCTCTTTGGCCAATTCGTGATCGAAGTGGTGGCCCTTTTCCAAAACCCTAGGAGAGAGAAACTTCACATTGAAACGGCCTCTTGGGGCTCTCAGGTTGCAACCTACCTTCCAATTACTTCAACCTTTTGTGGATTCAGGTGTTTCTCTTGCACCAATTGTTGTGGTTTTGGCATTTTCCTGTGTTCCCAAGGAAACCCTAGGATCATGCAAATTGGGGAAATTGGAGGAAATAAGCTCTGTTAGGGCTTAATTTTGTGGGGCGAATTGTGCTTGATTGTTGTCTCCGTGCGACTGTGTCGTGCATTATGCTGGAAGTGCTTTCCGGTTTGTCTGTTTACGGGTATTCGGTATTAATGTGGTATTAAATGAAGGGGAATTGTGTCCCGCTATTGGGAAATTAAATGGAATGCATATCTTTGAAGTGGCTGGATTGAAATGTGAAGCTTAAACTTTTGGTTTCCAATGTTGGTTGAGAATTTGAAAGGAAAAAATATTATTGGTGGCAAGTGGCAGCATTCATGCATGCATTAGTTTCTCAATATGTGCATTTATTAGTGACTAGTACCTGAATATAAACTACCACACACTTTTACTTGTTGCTATTAGTTGGCAAGGCATCATTGAAGAGTCTGCAACCTTTGTCTGCATGTGCTATCCTGTTTGAGAAATTTAAACTAAGGTGCCTTCATCCTTTCATCTTGGAAAGTGGTTTGGATGTTTCTGTAGCCTATTGGACCGTGTATATCTTGCTCCTATCTTTACGTAGAAGATGTCGTCAATACTATGCTTGTGATCATCTTGATCTTTAATTTCATTCAGTTGCCAAGTTATATTACACGTATGTATGAATATGCCACTATTTTCTACTTCCCTGATAGATAATACTTGTATAGACTATGTTTTCCACCTCCTGTACATTCTATAATGTACATCCTTCCCCCCTTGCTTATAGGCTATAGCCAATGAAGGACTTCACGACTATTCACCATTGTTGGAAGGTGTCTTTGTGACATTTTAACTTAATAGTTATGCTTCAGATTCAGTTCGTTCCTCTTTCAAATTGGCACGAACCTGTCATATAGTGGATTAAACCTTGCTGGAAAGCAGGTCACACATTTCAAACTTTTTATGGAGTGCTTTTCTTACTTATTTATGATCCTTCACGACAACTGATGGTGCTAGATAGAGGCTCGAAGTACAGTGGTTGTGGGTGGTGGGAGGTGTTCATGAAAAAACATACCTACACTGAAGTTAGTATGTGTACTAGAAGGCTTGTATACTACATTAGATCCATTTCCAGAGGGTTAGTTCCCATTTCTGTGGTGAGAATGAGATGCTTGGCTACCAAGTAAGATATTGTCATTATGGGATTTAGAGGGATTCTATCCCTTGATAACAGATTTGGAGAAGATATCAAGGCTTTTGATCCTTTATAACAGATCCTCCAACGATCTTTAGGAGATATCTATCAATTACTTGGTGGGGCCCAGTTTCATAGTCTCTAAGTAGCAACCTTGTATGTTGGCAAAAGGCATCATGGAATATTGTAATGTTTTAGTTTCTTCTCATATATGTGTCCCAGTATATTGCTGTCATATAGAGCTAACAAAATACCATTCTAATTGACTGATATTGTGTGTCTTAATACAACAATAGCCTTATCTCTCCAGGTGAGGTTGGCCACATGGGTATTATGTCATTGGATAAAAACCAAATTCTTAGAGATATTATTTGTGTCTTAATATTTTAGTGACATTTTTTCTTAAAATTTTCTGTGTAGCTATAAATCACTTTGTTATTTTGATTTATACCTTCTTTTACCCTTTTTGCTTCACAAATTTGGCAGACACTTCAGTAGATGGGAAATGACGCTCTAAGATACTAGAAGTTGGGAATGAATGGATATAAATCAGGATCTGCGCTCCTTGTAAATGCTGAGGTTGATTCTATGGGAGGAGTTGTTGATGGCGGAGTTGGGATAGGTTTGAAGATATCTCCGCGCAGAGCAGCAATTGAAAAGGCTCAAGCAGAGCTCAGGTGATGGGGCAACCCTTCATGTGGATGCATTTTGTGTGTGATTTACCTTTTTGATTGCCAATCCATTTATTATGGATAAAGAATAACTATTGCATGTTGATATCAGAGAGGAGTATGATGCTCGTGAAGAAAGAAGAAGAGAGCTTGAATTTCTTGAAAAAGTATGAATTTTCTTTTCCTTTGCATTTTGAATCTCATAATACTTTGATGTAAATGAGGGTCACCTGTACTTTGAAAGTGCAGGGTGGGAATCCTCTGGACTTTAAGTCTGGGATTACTGCTTCAGTTAGTGTGCAGTCTACTTCAATCACTGGTCAGCCGCATGAGCAGTTTGTGACCAGGTTGGCTATTCTTTTCTCTTTTAATCTTTTTTCTTGCATAATATGTGTGTTATCTTTCTATTCATATCTTTTTGTGTATTAATTTATTAATGCTCTATTGCTTTTTTCTCTTGTCACTTTTTCTTTGTTCTGGTCTCAGTGAAGCAAAAGGTAGTTTTGCATTGACTGCCTCCCCTCATACTGACTCTGTTGACAGTAGTGCTAGACCAGGGGCTCCTTTGGCTAGTGAACCTAATACTGCTGATAATCTGCAACTTTTTAATGGGGAGAATGAGTTGCCTGAAACTGAAAGGAGGTGTTTCAATAGGAGGAATAATATTGCTGCATCAGAACAGTCTTCTCAAATTGGTGGAAGTCAAAATGCTAAGGAGACTGAAGATTCCGCTATTTTCCGGCCATATGCACGAAGGAATAGATCTAGACCAATTCATGGTCCTCGGGGGGCTTCAAGGGAAGCAAAGGGGATACTTTTGGAAACAAATAACCAAAAGAACCTTAATTTACCAACCGTATCTAAGCCCGAGCCTTCTAGTTTAAATGGTGATATTGGTACTAAAAATTTGATGACTGATAATACACTGAATAATGAGTTGGTTGGGATCCGAGATCACCAATCCACTAGTGGTAGTGCTAGTGTTCCCAACGACAAACTGGATATCACAGTGAACATAAACTTAAAAGAAAATCCTGAAACTGTACCTTCTGAAGACAATACTGTTGAAAATCCAATTCTCATGGCTACTGAAGAAGCTAATGTGGTTGAACTAAGCGAACCAGTAGGTGTTGTCAATCGTGAGTCTCCATCTCACATACCTACTACTAAAGCTGAAAATGGGCCTTGTGATTGTCAGCCAAATGGATTTGGCAGTGGTGAAGTAGACAGGAAAAGTGTAAAAAATGAAGGTCAAAATAACATTGCTAGATTAGGCAAGAAGAATTTCGATTTAGGGTCCTCATGCACACGAACTAGTTTTGGTAGGCATGTAAATAATGATAATGATATGTGTACTAATACAAAGACTGTCGACACTAATGAAAATACCATGGAACAAACATTTACATTAGAGAGTAAGCTTAACTCTGCCAACTGTGAAGTTGTGAAAGATAGGCATAAGACCAAAATTGGTGCTATTGTTAGCAATGAACATGATGCTGGTTGTCAAGATCATTCTGGTAGTGATAATATCGTCAAAGCTGAGGAAGATTTCAATATCAATAGTTCTTCCATGTCAAATATCAAGGGAGTACACAATGACAGTACCACACCTAAAGCTGATAACGATACTGTCTTAGTGGATCAGTCCAATGTCAAGGAAAGCAGTTCAGAAAGACATCAGGTTCCTGTAGATGTGTCACTATCAGAATCTCCTCAGACTGCTCTAGCTGAAAAGGTTAAGAGCGCCACCTTGGATGATCAACCATGTGCCATGCACTCTATGAAGTTAGTAGAAAAGGCCCGTGAAGATTCTATATTGGAAGAGGCTCAAATTATAGAGGTCTCTATTTTTGGTTCCATTTCCAGTGATTTTTGTATATACTGTTTGGTTACATTTGGACGTTTGCTCAGTAAATTTTGAAGGTCTGATGTGATGCACTAAACAGGCCAAGCGAAAGAGAATTGTGGAGTTATC
This sequence comes from Vigna unguiculata, assembly GCF_037176805.1. Classification (NCBI taxonomy): domain Eukaryota; kingdom Viridiplantae; phylum Streptophyta; class Magnoliopsida; order Fabales; family Fabaceae; genus Vigna; species Vigna unguiculata. The sequence continues at coordinate 7,363,321 of NC_140801.1, forward strand.
CCTTCGCTCATTACCAACACAGAACCAAAGAAAGTCACATTGGGGTTTTGTTCTCGAGGAAATGGCATGGCTGGCAAATGATTTTGCTCAGGTTTTATTTTTTTGTACTTACTGGTGATACTGTGCTCTCTCAAACTTTCTGCGGAAATCATTTGCTTTTAGAATTGAGCAAAATAATAATTGCCATTAGATTTATTTATGTGATTGCGTAAATGTTAATTTTTCTCCTAAAATATTCATCTGTAGGAGCGTCTCTGGAAGATAGCTGCTGCTGGACAATTGGGCCATCAAGCAGCTTTTACTTGTATGTCAAGATCTGTAAAACTAGACAAACAATTAGAGACAAAAGTTTTGTCTCACAAGATAGCAAAGGCTGTCATGCAGTTTTGGCATTCTGCCGAGCTTCTTCTAGACAATGATCTTGACATTAACTGCATTTTGGGTTGTGTTAAATCTGGAAATGTTGATGCAAATGAAGCTATGAGGGACCAGAGAAGAAATTACAATGTGCTGCTGGTTATTTTCTCCATCCTTCTCACTCTGTCTGCAAAAGAAACTGTGCTATTTGAATTTTGTCTTTCTATTGCTAGATTTTTTCTGTTGTATGGATTTTCTTTTTCTAATTTATCGAATGAGTTGCTTTTAGGAAATCATTAAGTATGGAGTTGAATGTTTCTATTTTAGTCTACACAAGTGAATGATTGAAACCATGAATTGCATTTCCATACATACTGTGTAATAATATAAAGTTGTTGCACTGTTTGGTGATTAAGAAGATGAGAGATAAGTAAATAGAAAGAGAAAGTTCTAGAGATTGAGAGAAACCAACAGTGACAAAAAGTGATTAAGTTATGGATCTTGCAGGTGCTTTATATATATGGTTTGCAGTCTATATAATCACTGACAGACAGCCTTCATGTAGCTGTCAGTTACAACAGATGCAACATAGCTGACTAATTTACTAACTACTATAAGCAAGCTACTGTATGATGTAGAAAATAGTGAACTATGCTTAGACTTATGCTTTGAATAACTTGTCAGGGCTGATTAAGGTTGCTAAAATTCTAAATGAAGCCTTTGTTGTAAACTGGTTGTATGGATTGTTGAAGGTTTTGAGGATAAACTGAAACAAATGGTAGTGTACTTAAAATGTTATAGTTTTTGACTTGTCTGTTTGCTTTTGCTTTCTCTATCGAATTTTTTCCCTTTTGATTTAATTATTCATTTAATATTGCTGTTGGTTGTCATAGGAGTTTGCTAGAAAACTACATACTATCATTTCTATCAGTGTTGTTTTATTTCTTATTACTATCATTGGATAAGAGCTTTTGAACGTATTAAGGAGTGATAATACAATAGTAGCATCTGATACATTATTGATACATTTTTAAACCAAAAAATAAATAAAGAGCAGTGCTATGGTAGTAACTTGGTAGTAACTTGAGAATTATGGGGTGTCTAAGTTCCACGTTAAGTAGGACGAGATGCTCAGTTGAGTATTTAAGTGCTTTGTTCTCCCCCTTAATATCTAGCTTTGTGGGTTTCTCGTGTGCTTGGATACCCAGAAGTTGGTATTGATGCTAGTTGTATGATAGGAGGCACTGGTGGTTAAGAGAATGCATGTGAGGGCTAATGAAGGGGAAACACATTTGTAACTCAATAGGCTTATGAATAAGAGCGTAAGGGGTGGTAGTTGGGTGGTAGTTGCATGTGAGGGCAAGGGAAATCATGGCTTGTCACCATCCAGGATGATCAAGTGCTTCATTCACATTTTTGGGAATAACAACAGAAGACACTGAGGATAAAAGTGAACAATAGGAAGGCGATAATCTGCGATAGCTAAGAAAATTATAAATGGGAACGAGTACTTTTTCTGAGAGTAATGGGCCAACCTAAATCACCTTCACCAGGAGTCGTGGTATCAAGAGACGAGGGAGAAGAATTTGAAGTAGGGGATTCACCATGTTCCTGGAAAACTGGACTATTCGTCGGGGTCTTGTTGGAGAGAATCAATATGTGGAGATGATGGCTCAGGAGGACTTTGATCGAGACTTGGATTGACAAAGTCATTGGAAATATTGTACTCAACCACGAGAATAGGGAGGACCTACTGTATGACATGAACAGCTTGAACAGATGGAGAGAAGTAAGGGGTTTGTTCAAAGAATGTAACATTGTCAGACATGTAATATTTCTTGGTTTTAGGAGAGTAACATCGATACCCTTTTTGAAGTCGTGAATAGCCCAAGAAGACACATTTGAGAGAGCGAGCAGGAAGCTTGTCTAACCCTGAAGACATGTCATGAACAAAACATACACAACCAAAAACTCTAGGAGAAGTGTGAAAGAGAGGATTATCTGGAAATAGAATGGAGAAAGGGACCTTATGATTGAAAGAGGAAGATGACATCCGATTAATGAGAAAACCTGCAGTTAAGATGACATCTCCCCAATGATGGACAAGAACATTGGCATGAAGCAAAATGGTACGAGCAGTTTCAACCAAGTGTCTATTTTTTCTTTTTGCTATACCATTTTGTTGTGGCGTATGAGGACAAGTAGACTGATGCAGGATACCATGGGAACTCAAAACGTTAGAAAAAGCAGATGAAAAGTACTCTTTGGCATTGTCACTTCTTAAGATTTTGATTACTTGACCAAATTGATTCTTGATTTCATTCAGAAAGGATGTGAAGATGGATAACAATTCAGAACGATCTTTCATAAGATAAACCCAAGTACATCTCGAATATTCATCAATGAAAGTAACAAAATACCTAAAGCTAAAAGATGAGACACGACTGGGTCCCCAAATATCGGAATGGATGACAAAAAAACTAGAAGTACACTTTGATTGAGACCTTATAGGAAAGGTAGATCTAACATGTTTTCCTAGTTGACATGATTAACATTCTAAGGTCTGGAGACTACTAAGTTCAGGAAACATTTTCTTTACCTTGGACATGTGAGGATGGCCAAGCCGATCATGTAACATTTTAGGATTGGGAGTTGCAACACATGACACTCGTGGACGACATCCAAAATGGTATAATCTGCCCGCTTCATATCCTTCTCCAATCTATCTCCCCGAGCCACGCTCCGGTATAACAAAAGATTTGTTATCGAAGGTTACAGAGCAATTCAATGTTTTGGTTAACTGACTTAAGGAAATTAAATTGAAGGGACAATTAGGGACAAAAAGGACAAGTTTTAGATTTAAGGAGGGAGATAAGATGGCTTGACCGGCTCCCTTTGAGGATGTTTTAGAACTATTCGCAAAGGTTATAAAATGAGATTTTTTTTGAAATGAAATGGTTGAGAACAAGGAGGTATTACCAGAAATGTGGTCAGAAGCACCAGAGTCAATTACCCATGAATTGTGACCTTCCATGGATTGAGAGATGCAAGCAGTTGATGTACTTGGAGCTTGAGATGACTGTGCCAAGTTGTTGGACTTGAGTCGTAGGTATTCTTGATACTCGTCCTCAGTGAACTTGGCAAGAAAACCATGTAAAGTGTAGCAGTTTTCTTGAGTATGACCCATTCTTTTACAATACGTGCACTGAGGACCAATGTTGTTAAACTCGAAGATCGTAAGAGGATTGAGAAGGGGAGTGAAAACTCCTAACTCAAGGATCGTAACGAGACTCGTAAGAGTTACGAGTAGATAAAAAAATGTATTCATAAATAGGTGCATCATTTAAAAAAATATAAATGACAAAAACAACTCATACATAATTCATAAAATGAATCCATAACAATTAAAATAGTTTCATAAGTGTGGCCAAGCATAAAACATCTAATAAATTGTTCAATGTTTAATACAAACTATCCAAGGAATTCTTTCATATCAAAAGTAGGATAATCATCATTGTCCTCCATAGCATCTTCATTTTCATCAATGTCCTCTCCTTTAGGACCTTGATCATTATCAACAATTGGAGGAACCTCCAAATGATCCATAGGTGCAACACCACCACCTCTACTAGCATCTTCATTCTCTCCAACTTCAAGTAAGAGTTCTTCATATGAAGCATCCAAACTTGAACTTGCTTCATTTTCCTCCACAGTCCATTCATCATCAGAAGCAAGATCATCCATGTTATAATCCTTTGTTTTCCTAACATCCTTCTTCTTTTTCAATCTTGAATTAGCCATTACAAAGACCACATCATTCATG